>NC_136929.1:53783333-54983333 GCF_949752795.1 Hyperoodon ampullatus | reverse complement strand
GAAACAGAACAGGGTGTTTTTTTTTTTGTGTGTGTGTGTGTGTGTGTGTGTGTGTGTGTGTGTGTGTAGTGTATATATCTATACACGCAAATATATATACACACAAATATAGGGAGATAAACAGGTATATATCTTTACCCATCTATTTTATAGAGAACTTTATTTCAAATAATTAGCTCACGTGATTATGGAGGCTGGCAAGTCCAAACTCTGCAGGGCAGGCTGGAGATCCAAGAAAGAGTTATGTTTCAGCTCAAGTCCAAAGGCAGTCTGCAGGCATAATGCCTCTTTCTTGGGAGATCTCAGCTTGTTTTCTTTTAAGGCCCTCATCTGACTGGATGAGACCCACCAATATTACACAGGATAATGTGCTTTACTCAGTGTCTACTGATTTAAATCTTAATTTCATCTAAAAAATACTTTCACAGCAACATCTGACTGGTGTCTGACCAAATATCTGGGTACCGTGGCCTAGCCAAATTGACACATAATATTAACCATCACAGTCAGGAATCTGGCCATGGCTTAGAGGGGTCCTTCCAGCTCATGGTCTCTCACAAGGCTTCAATCAAGATATTGGCCAGACTCACAGTTATTACAACTGGGGCAGGATCTACAGTTCACCCCGCTCAACTGGGGCAGGATCCATTTTCACGTTCCCTCAGTGGCTGTTGACAGGGTTCAGTTCCTGACAGGTGGGTGGACTGAGGGCCTCAGTCCCTTGCCAAATGGCCCTCTCCATAGAGCACTTCACAACATGGCAGCTGGCATCATTAGAGTCAGGGCAAGAGAGAGGTCCCTTCCCATCCCTTCTGCCATACTCTGTCCATCAGAAGACACTAGGTCTAGCCCACACTCAAGGTGGGGAAGGAGAGGGGATTACACAAGGGTGTGAATACTAGTACAGAGTCAGTCAAGAGAATCAGTGGAAGATCCTTTCTAGTTTGAAATGTTTTAACTCTGTGATGAGAAACTAGAGATGGGATGGAATATTGTTATGGCCTAGGAAGATTCACTGAAAAGTTGAGGCTTCCCCCACATGCCCCAGAGCAACTAAGCCCGCACGCCACAACTACTGAGCCTGCGCTCTGGAGCCCGCGAGCCACAACTACTGAAGCCTGTGCGCCTAGAGCCGGTGCTCCGCAACAAGAGAAGCCACCGCAGTGAGAAGCCCATGTGCGGCAACAAAGACCCAATGCAGCCAAAAATAAATAAATAAATAAATAAATAAATAAATAAATTTATTAAAAGAAAAGGTGAAGCTTCCATATGCTGTGCTAGGTGGGTTCATACACCTAGAGGAGGAGGAGACACAGCAGCAGTTCCTAACAAGTGATGTACATCTGAATCACCTGTGGAGCATTTTAAAAATGCGTATAGTGAGGATTTTCCGCCGGTGATTCCAATTTAGTTGACCTGGGTAATTAGCGATGCATCCCTAGTTGAGATTCACTATAGTATAATGAGCAAACTATTTCTAATTGACCCAAGGGTTTGGGTCATAAATAGTCTGTTTTAAGGTTAGAGAGGGTGGTGGGAACAGGTATTCCTAATTAGAATGTAGATCTGATCCTTAAGAAAATAGGGAGCCGCGGCAAGTTCTTGAGTAGTGGATGAATATAATTAGAGTTACATTTAAAAAAATATTTCATTTATGCATTCATTCTTTCATTTTTTTATTCTGATGTTTATTTCTCACCACCATAGACCAGTCAGAGAAGATGCCGTATCTTTTAACTGTTTGTAGGATGAGCTACAAGAAGGAACACCAGCAAAAAGCATATGGTAGTACATGAACTGTGATGTCATGAGATGGATGAATGGGAAGAGGAGTTGATAGGATTTCCTAATTCAGTGAAAGGGATAAAGAAGGGTGAGAAAGGAATGATGACACCACGTCTTTTGCAAGGTCCCTCTCTTTAAGCAGACCTCCCGGGGCTGGGAAGCAGAGAAGGGGTGAGAGAATTCAAGTCACTGTGTGCTTTTAGCTCTACTGTTCAGTACAATATCCTACGGGTCTGACAAAGACAAGTAGCGTGGCTCAGTAAGCCCTTGAAAGAGGGATTTAGTCAGAGGCATTATATTTTAAATCCATAAATGATGAGATTCCTGCCAAGCTTCTTTTGAATTAAATAAAGTCCAGAATATGGGGGAAATAGGAATGCTCATTAATGCGATAAGACAGCATTTCTACATGATAGAATGATAGAGTCTTTGTTTTCATTGCTTCTGGAGAATCAAAGCCGGAATCCTTTTGTGGCTCTGTGCTTATAACAATATAGTGCATCTTTTCATCATACTTTCTAGGATAAAAGGGCATATAGTTTCTCTGTGCAGTGACAGGCATGTTTCCTTGAACAATACCCTGTAAAGGTCATGTTGGAGATTTGAGTCCCAAGCCCTGTGACTTAAATTTGAGGCTAAGTTTAAAAATGGTATGCTCAGAGCTTGCCAATTCCATTAAAAAGCCCTGGTGTCATTTTGGATTACAGTTGAATAGAACAGGACCCAGTGGGATATTGTATCTTTCTTGGTAGCAATACATAGATTTTCTTCTTTGGATCGTTCCCTGGCTATGTCGTTATGGTAGATATCTACTTTCACACCAGATCCTGGAAAATAATGTCTAATTTCATGGACCTATTTTTTTTTCTAAAGTAGCTCATTTTCTAGCTTTTCAATTATCATTAGAGGATTTCTGTGAAAGCATAATTATTTGGGTGTGTTTAGTTATGGTTGATCTTGAATGCTACCTTCCTTACTGAAGCCTTCTAGATTCCCCTCATCCCTGAGAAAGAGGATCACCAGCCCTTTCAAAGTTTCAGAGCACGTTTTCCCTGACTGACATGATCATGCTATGTTATATAACAGCACTACCACTCCTTCCTAACAATTGATGAGCTCTTACCATGCACCCCTTATTGTGCCAGGCAGTTTGTATAGGTTATCTTACTTAATGCTCACAGCAGCCTACGTGGGAAGTATGTCATTTCTGCATTTTGCAGATGAGGAAGCCAAGGTTAAAGAGTTTAAATACCTTGCCCAAGATCATACAGCTAGAAAGTGATGAAGCAAGAACAACCCCAGGCAGTCTGGTCCAGACCCCATTCTTTCAAACACGTATTAGTACCACCTTCTCATAATTTTTGACGTCCAAGTTGCATCCACTTCCAAAGCAGTAGCATGCTTGAGGGAAAGGCTATCTTGCTTTTATCAGTATTCCTGGAATTTTCTGACATACTGACTGACTCAGAAGTATGCACTATGATATTTGTCTTTCTCCATCTGGCTTAGAGAAAGACAAATATCATATGATATCACTTATATGTGGAATCTAAAAAAAGGATACAAATGAACTTATTTTTAAAACAGAAATAGACTCACAGACATAGAAAACAAATTTATGGTTACCAAAGAGGAAAGGGGGAGAGGGATAAATTAGGAGTTTAGGATTAAAATACATACACTACTATATATAAAATAGATAACTAACAAGGACCCACTGTATAGCACAGGGAACTATACTCAATATCTTATAATAACCTATAATGGAAGAGAATGTAAAAAGGAATATATATATTTATATACATATATGTATAATTGAATCATGTTGCTATACATCTGAAACTAACACATTATAAATCAACTATATTTCAATAAAAATTTAAAAAATAAAAGAAGTATGCATAAAAGAAGTGTGCAGTAAATAGCGGTTGAGTGAATGTTTGGAAATTGCCGTTGAGGTTTTATGGGAAACAGGGTCTACACATTTAGGCATACCACCTGAAACTTTGTTTTTAAGGGATGTGAGGAAATCAGAAAGCTAGTATGTGAGATTTTAAGAAGAGTTTCTGGCTTCCTTGGTGGCACAGTGGTTGGGAGTCCGCCTGCCAATGCGGGGGACACGGATTTGAGCCGTGGTCCGGGAGGATCCCACATGCCGCGGGGCAACTAAGCCCGTGCGCCACAACTGCTGAGCCTGCGCTCTAGAGCCCGCGAGCCACAACTACTGGAGCCCACGCTCCTGGAGCCTGTGCTTCGCAACGGGAGAGGCCGCCGCAATGGGGGGCCTGTGCACCGCAGCGGAGAGTGGCCCCCGTTCGCCGCAACTGGAGAAAGCCCACGCCCAGCAACGAAGACCCAACACAACCAAAAATAAATAAATAAAATAAATAAATTTATTAAAAAAAAAAAAAAAGAAAAGAAGAGTTTCTATTCATTTTGTATTCCCGTCATTTAGGTTAGAGTCTATGGTCCAGATATTTTCATTCCCTGTTCTTTGTCAAGCTCTTCTTCCTTCTTTTATGCAAAGATAAACTGGCTCTGTTTGGCTTTGTTCTCTTTTTTTTTCTCTCCCCACGTAATCATCCTAGGCTCCAGTTCTGCAGAGCTCTGAAAACTCTATCAATTGTTCTTCCTTGTTTCTTTTTTCATGCCTTAAGCTTTTGTGGCCTAAATTAAAATAAAAATTTTTTAAAGTTACATGTGACTTTCCTGCTTTATCCTTCTCTAGCCTTTCCGAGGAGCTTCCCAAGTATAGTGTGGTTATGACCTAGAAGTTCCAAGGCTCATACAGAAGGCTATGGCATTAAAAGCTGGCACTTTGAGGGGAATTTTGAAGTGACTGATTGGTGGGCAGTGACCCTGAAACATACTGTAAGAGTGGGTGCTGAGACAGCTGGTGGAGAGTAAGCTGTTGGCAATGGAACAACCCAAAACATGTAGATTTTGACTAAAAATAAGAACGGAAATCTAGATGGAGCCCTGCCGAGACTTGTCAGCCACCCCTTAGCCGTTAAGATGGATATAGCTATGAGGAGATGCAGTCCTATCACTCAGAGACATCCACAGAAGACGCAGGCTCTATTCCTGGTTGCATCAGGGATGCAGTTCCCCTTAGGGAAAGGTGATGTTCTCTTTCACTGGGACGATGAGGCACTGTGGGTCACGTGGAGGCATTAGAGGAAGATGGGCCGTTTGCATTGCTATCTCCTTGATGTCACACAGCACACAAACCTGCCCCGCAACCCATGGGCACCACTGGGTTTCCAAAGAGCTCTCTTTGCATAAGGAGGAAGGTGGGAGAGGAAGTGCACTACTTAAAGTTGGCTGTCTGTATTTCTGTGGGGCCTGACTCAATAAGATAACGTCTGATATAAAACTAAAGCAAACGAGGAGAGGAATTTTCTTGATCAATTTTTAGTAGTATGTGAGTTACTTTAGTATATTGCAGCATTACCTGTTCTCTTGTCAATTATATTTCTGTTTATGAAATATTTTTTTTATTGAAGTGTAGTTGATTTACAATGATGTGTTAGTTTCTGGTGTTGAGCAAAGTGATTCAGTTGTATATATACTTCTTCAGATTCTTTTCCATTATAGGTTATTACAAGATATTGAATATAGTTCCCTGTGCTATAGCGTAGGTCCTTGTTGTTTATCTATTTTATGTATAGTAGTGTGTATCTGTTGATCCCATACTCCTAATTTATCCCTCCCCCGCCCCTTTGGTAACCATAGGTTTGTTTTCTATGTCTGTGAGTCTATTTCTGTTTTGTAAATAAGTTCTTTTGTATCATTTTTTTTAGATTCCACATATAAGTGATATCATATGATATTTGTCTTTCTCTGTCTGACTGACTTCCCTTTGTATGATAATTTCTAGGTCCATCCATGTTGCTGCAAATGGCATTATTTCATTCTTTTTTATGGCTGAGTAATATTCCATAGTATATATGTGCCACATCTTTTTATCCATTTATCTGTCCAGGGACACTTAGGTTGCCTCCATATCCTGGCTATTGTAAATAGTGCTGCTATGAACATTGGGGGTGTGTGTATCTTTTTGAATTAGAGTTTCCTTATTTTCTGGATACATGCCCAGGAGTGGGATTGCTGCATCATATGGTAATTTTATTTGTAGTTTTTGAAGGAAGTTTCTTACTGTTCTCCATAGTGGCTGCACCAAGTGAAATATTTCTCTAAATCACACAGGCCACAGAGTGAAATGAGGGGAAGAGTCAGCCCTGAGGCCGTTTAGGCCTTGATGCCTGGGCTGTAAACCTGACTTCAGGAATCTGTGCCTTAGCTTTCTTATCTGGAAAATGGGGCCAGTGCCCTCTAATTGCAGGGCCATTGTTCAGATTAAAGAATCTGTGCCCAGTGCCTCACAGCTGGTGGGTTCTCAGGGAAAAGTAGTGTTCCCGCCTTCATGCTCATACCTGAGCACCATCCTTCAACCCTTGTCTGGTTAAATAAGGGGAAAAGCAGAGTTTGCATAGTTATAAAATACTGCTGGCCTTTAGAAGTTTCTAAACACAATGCTGAAAGGTTACCATCCACCCTGTCATTTATGAGTAAGAAGATCTGGGGGTACAAAAGTAATAGCAATTAATACTGTTATCTTAATTATAGCGGTGGGTGCTACTACAGCCCTTTCTGACCACAGTGGCTGGTACTGGCAGTCATGGTACTTTGGACACATCCTAATGGTGTGCTTTTTTTCTCCTTCCAGAAGCATCTGGCATGTCAGAGCTACCATGTCTTCCATGGGACTTCCTTTGTGAACAGCTTCCATTTAAAAGAGTTGTGTGAATACCTTGTTTCAGTCAAGTTCCCAAAGAACACATTTGTCTTCTGATCTGCTGGAGGTCTTAAGGTTTGTGTTAATTTTTCCATTTGTCTCACTGAAGTTATTATTAATTTTGAGGGATATTTTTTAAATGGGTAATAGTCATACCCTATTGCAATAAGAACTGTGGAAGTAGGTTATGCACAGATTGTAATCCTTTGATTTCATTGGGAGATGGATATAAATGAGAAGAAATTTGATGTGATCCTTCTCATACTTATTATTAGATACTCTGTGGGATGTTACAAGGATATTAGAAATAAAATATCCCCCACGTTGGCTTAAAACAAGTTTTATTTCTGTGTTCATAAATTCTAACTGAATAGATCCAGTACATTTATATTGAGTGTCTGCATATATCAGATTTTGTTAAGTACTTTCAAGTAGCTAAGACCTCGCTGGTAAATTATATTTTGAAACATTGAAAATCAAAACTGCATTTGTCAATATCAACCAGTGTTATCATTATGACATTTTTCAAATTATAAAATCTCAGTAGCCAGCATGTTTTCATTTAGCTCTGCCAAGGGGTCCTCACCCTATGATTTATTAGGATAGAACAGGGTGATGGTGGTTGTTGTTTAATGTGTGTGCGTTAACAACTCGAAAAATCACTAACGGTATTGTTGCTCAGTTAAAGACAGAGCTTGCTAGCAAAGCAAGCATTTTATTTTGGAAGTGCGTGTTCTGCTTCTGAGATGGTACCAAGTAAACCACTTTTATTCTGAAAGTACTTTCTGACAGAGACCTACCTAAAGGCTGAAATTAATCCACCCATCTTTCATAGATGGAAGAATGAGCAAGAGAGCAGATAAAGCTTGGCTCACTGAGTGGATAAAAACTAAGTGAAGAGCAAGGGAGAAGGAACAGGGTGCTTTCCCTAGAATGACATGTCTTTTCCCACAGACTTTTATTTCCTTCGGTTGGACTTTTATTCTGTCCACGGTGACAAATGTTTTCTCCTGTAATGGCCCTCTACTCTGGGTTTTTTCTTTTAATTTCTCTTACTTCTCTTACTGAGAAATCAAAGTAGATTTCACTGCAGTGCTGGGCTAGATTCCAGTTTTCCCACTGCACCCTTCATTGCTGGGCCCCATGATTGATTCACTTTGAAGGGTGAGGCATGTGGTACATATTGGGGGAGAGGACGGATGGGAGGTTGTGTCTCCATCTTTAACTCTCCAGTCTGTCAGCTTGGTAGGATGTTACGGTGTGCAGAGATGTAACAAGTGTCTGACGGAAAAAGAGATGCTAGAAAGGACTTGAGAAGTTACCTAAATGTTCTTCCCTAGTCTGCAAATAAGATCCCACTTGAACGGTCTGAAACCCATGAGAAACTATTTGTTTTCAGGCCTTTATACCTAGGTATCCACTTTCCTTTTGAATCCTAATATAGATTCTCCTTTCTTAGAAACCTCATTGTCTAGAAAGCCTAAGTGTTTCCCGACCTCCTCGCATGGCACTTTATTTCTTCTGTTATGGAGACAGAATGTATTGGTCAGAGTCCCCCTGTATCATCATAGACTTAAGTCTCAAGTCATCCTTTTTCTCTTCAGGAGAGAGAAACCCATTTTTCTGAACTTTTCCTGTGAAATTGTACAGTCCACAAATTTATTTATCCCCACAGTTTTGTTCTGAGTCCTTTAAGTTCTCTACATTCCAGTTAACTTTGACAATACAGACAGGTTGCAGGAACATGAACAATCATCTATTGTTGTTTCTCAGTGGGGCCACTATTGACATTTTCAGGGGGATACTTCTTTGTGATGCAAGATCAGCCCATGGATTTTATCAATAGAAAGGGTAGTAGCCCTGCCTTCAAGGAACTAAAGACCAGCAGTACCCCGCCACCCAGTCCCCAGTTGACGTGATAACCAAGTTCAAACCTCCTTTGCCTGTCCCTGCAGAGGAGGACCCAGATTGCCCAGCCCAGAGAGTCGCCGGTGAGAGTTGAGCATGCTGAAATGGGCAGAGTTGAGCAAATGGAGGGGCCGGGCCTGGACCCCAGTTTTTAACTCTGGGTGCCATTCTCTTCCCCCCTATCATTCTTCAATTCTGGGTCTACACTGGCTTTTCAGCTGTCTAGAAACACACGAACGTGCGTATATGGATACTCTTGGAGAACCAGAATTTCTGGTTTGGTGTTTAGGGGAGATCACTGTTGTTTGTTATGGGAACATGGAGAGAAGGAACAGAATACTTTCAGAAGATAACATCAGAACTCAGTGCATGGAAACAGGAGAGAGTGGACAGCTCTGGGGACTTACAGAAAAGACAGGGCTCGGACCCCAGAGGAAATAGTGGGGCTGGTGGTGCAGAGGTATCGTCAGCTCAGTCACTGAGAAAGGAAGGGGGCGGGTAGGGCATCTGAAATCCAAGGGAAGACTAGAACAGGTCAGTAGCAAAGGAGTCGTTTTTCACTTGCTTTGTATCATGCACCCCAGTGTCAGCTCTCTGCTCCGTGTCACAGGCTTCCTCTGTAGTGCAGGAATCAGTTTGCGGGTAGCTCAAAGGGCCCTTCACTGCAGCTGAAACTCTCTCTCGCATCAGCCCCGATATCCCTCACCCACCCTCCATCCACATTTCTGCCTTGTCCCTCACTTATCCTTTGGCAGCTGCCCCCATTCCTGCCCTCCATTCTTCACGTCTGCAGAGAATGAGGAAATGACTTGATGCCTTTTATTTCTCTGGATTCTTCCAATAACTCAAGTAAGGCTATCCATTAAAAGGAAAGGACAGGGCTTCCCTGGTGGCGCAGTGGTTGAGAATCCGCCTGCTGATGCAGGGAACCCGGGTTCGTGCCCCGGTCCGGGAAGATCCCACATGCCGCGGAGCGGCTGGGCCCGTGAGCCATGGCCGCTGGGCCTGCGCTTCCGGAGCCTGTGCTCCGCAACGGGAGAGACCACAACAGTGAGATGCCCGCGTACCGCAAAAAAAAAAAAAAAAAGGAAAGGACGTGGAAACAGTGAGCTTCAGGAAATTTCTCCCACAAAAGCTTTGTTAAGGGGTGTGATCTCTTGAGACATTTACCATAATACAGGCACAATCTTTCCATAGAAAAACAAATTCTCATTCACTGCTGTTTTCTTTGGACTTAACATAAGGAATCATTGAATTCCCTAGTACAGAGTTTACTTAATAAGAAAATGAGAAGAATTCATGATTTAAAGACACAATTATAAGTAGGGGTATCTTGGTTGTTACAGTGGATTACACTTTCCTCCTTAGCGTGAACGAAATACACACAGCTACTACAGAGTTGCACGTGGGAACTAAACTAAAGAACTCTTTTTCTTTGCTCTCTAGTAAAATGAAGAATCCTACATGATAAGATTTATCATCTATAAATAGACTACGTTTATGGAGATAGAAATAACATCAAAGGCCTCCCTTACCTTGTGTTGTTTAATTATTTAAAGCTTTATAGCTGGGTTCCTGAGCCCAATTTTTCAAACATGGTGACTTTCCTGTCTGTCCTCTCTTCTTTGGTGCACAGGACACCAAGTTATATGTGACTTCTCAGAGTTTCTCATTTCCTGAAGTACTCTACTAGCTCTATAAACATGGAAGAATAAATATTAGCTTTATAAGACCATGTTCCTCTACCAGTTGAAAAATAGCATACAATAAAAAATACAAGGATGTATGTTGAAAATTATAGGCCAATATGCTCTCTTATTGTGGGTATATATCTAATCCTCATGCACAGAGGCTACGTTTTCAGAAAAATGTGTGCTGTGTAATACCACTTGTGTCTGTGATGTATTTTCACCCCTCAGGTTTAACAATATATCTCAAGTGAGTCTTGCCTCACTAGTGAAATGTTTCAGACTTATTTACCACTCTGATTTAAAAACAAACAAACAAAACTCTCTGGATCTTGCTATTAATTCTAAAAATTACATATGATCCAAAGTTAAGATGTTTGTGGCTTCCTTTCTAATTACATTAGAAGATGTCTGATGGCAATTTTGAATCAAGAGGAAGTTTTGTGAGCAGTTTAAAAATAAAAAGTCAATTGTGGTCTTGCACAGCTAGTCAGTACTTTACGTGTGCAAATTGTTATTTCAAAATCCAGACTCTAATTACACATTTTTAGCAGCAATGAAAATGTAGCATCCATTGACTGTGCCCCTAAAGCTTCACATTCACACCCCGTAAGGAAGAAAAAGAGTAACCTACGTGGATAGTGTGTGAGTTGAAACACTCTTTTAAAACTAGAGGATTCAATATAATTATGTTCAGATAATTCACTTCCTTCTAGAAATGACCATCCATTTGCCAAAAGTGCCAATGATTCATCATATCAAGGACAGTTTGTTCTTCTGTGTTAACTCTCCATTGTTTCTCTTGCTAAAAATGGAAAATAATCAGCCTTGTATATTCTGGGCTCAAAAGTAAGAAATTTGGACTTACTGGACTAGCTCCTTCTAATTGCCTAAATTTCTACAGCATTCTTCTTTTAAACAACAAAATTTTAAAATATATTACATTTTATTATGAAGTAGTTTAAGCCTACAGAAAATAATAGATGTACCTACTGCCATATTTATTTTAAGATTTTCATTTTTAGTGACATTTATTGTTTTCTTTCTAATTTTACAAGCAAAACATACATGTTCATTGCAGACAAATAGAAATACATAAAAACATAAAGGAAAAATTAGAAATCACCCATAACACCCCCCCTGAGAGAACCTTCATTATTAGCATTTTTATGCATTTCCTCCCAGTGTTTACACATTTTTAAAAATTGAGGTATAATTGACCTACATCACTATGTTAGTTCCAGGTACACAACATAGTGATTCAATATTTCTGTACATTACAAAATGATCACTATGATATGTCTGGTTATCATCTGTCACCATACAAAGATATCACAGTATAGCTATCTATAGCCCCCATGCTTTACATTTCATCCCTGTGACTCATTTTTTTTTTGTAACTGGAATTTTGTACCTAATAATCTCCCTCAACTATTGCACTCCTCCCCCAATCCCCTTCTTCTCTGGTAACCACCTCTTTGTTACATTCTGTATCTATGAGTCTGTTCTTTTATGTTCGTTCATTTGTTTTGGTTTTTAGATTCCACATATGCGTGAAACCATACAGCATTTGTCTTTCTCTGTCTGACTTATTTCACTTAGCATAATACCCTCTAGGTCCATCCATGTTGTCACAAATGGCAAGATTTCATTCTTTTTTATGACTGAGTTGTATACCACATCTTTATCCATTTATCTATTGATGGACACTTAGGTTGCTTCCGTATCTTGCCTGTTGTAAGTAGTGCTGCATTGAACATAGGGGTACATATATCTTTTCAAATCACTGTTTTTGTTTTTGTCAGAATAATGCTCAGAGGTGGAATTGCTGGATAGTATGGTAGTTCTATTTTTAATTTTTTGAGGAGCCTCCATACTGTTTTCCATAGTGGCTGTACCAATTTACATTCTCACCAACAGTTGACTAGGGTTCCTTTTTCTCCACATCCTCACCAACACTTATTATTTTTTGTCTTTTTGATAATAACCATTCTCACAGGTGTGAGGTGATATCTCATTGTGATTTTAATTTGCATTTCCCTGATGACAGTAATGTTGAGCATTTTTTCATGTGTCCATTGCCATCTATATGTCTTCTTTGAAAAACATGTCTGTTCACGTTCTCTGCCTATTTTTCAATCAGTTGTTTCATTTTTTGATGTTGAGTTGTATGAGTTTTATATATTTGGGATATTAACCCCTTACCAGACATATCACTTGCAAATATCTTCTCCCATTCAATAGCTAGCGTTTTTTTTTTTGTTGTTGTTGGTAATTTCCTTCACTGTGCAGAAGCTTTTTAGCTTGATGCAGTCCTATTTTTTAACTTTTGCTTTTGTTTCCCTTGCCTAAGGAGACATTTCCAGAAAGTTATTGCCAAGGCCAATGTCAAGAGTATACTGCGTATGTTTTCTTCTAGGAGTTTTATGGTGTCAGGTCATTTAAGTTTTTAATAAATTTTGAGTTTATTTTTGTACGTGGTGTGAGAAGTTAGTCCAGTTTGATTCTTTTGCATATAGGCGTCCAGTTTTCCCAACACCATTTATTGAAGAGGCTGTCTTATCCCCATTGTGTATTGTTGTTGCCCCCTTTGTCATTGACTAATTGCCCATATAAGTGTATGTTCATTCCTGGGCTCTCTATTCTGTTCCATTTATCTATGTGTATGTTTTTGTGCCAGTACCATACTGTTTTGATGACTGTATCTTTGTAGTATAGCTTGAAATCAGGGAGCCTGATTCCCCCAGCTTTATTGTATGTTTGCTTTTACCAATGAGATTTTTCCTTTTATAGTTTTCATATTTCTAGTTGTACTCTTTTCTTTTTTGCTTAGAGAAATTCCTTTAACATCTCTTGTAAGGCTGGTTTAATGGTCCTGGACTCCTTTAGCTTTTGCTTGTCTGTAAAATTCTTTATCTCTCCATCAAATCTGAATTATAGCCTTGCTCAGTAAAGTATTATTAGTTGTGGGTTTTTCCCTTCATCACTTTCAAAATATTGTGCCACTCTCTTCTGACCTGAAGACTTTCTGCTGAAATGTCAGCTGATAGCTGTTGTGAGTTCCCTTGTATGTAACTAGTTGCTTTTATCTTGTTGCTTTTAATATTCTCTCTTTATCTGTAATTTTTGCCATTTTAATTCTAATATATCTTGGTGTGGACCTCTTTGGGTTTATCTTGTTTGGTATTCTCTGAGCTTCCTAGACTTGGATATCTGTTTCCTTTCCCAGGTTAGGGAAATTTTCAGATATTATGTCTCCAAATAAGTTCTGTACTCCTTTCTTTCTCTCTTCTCTTTTTGGGACCCCTATAATGAGAATGTTAGTATATTTGATGTTGTCCCAGAGGTCTCTTAACATATCCTCATTTTTTTAAAATCCTTTTCTCTTTTTCTGTTCAACTTGAGTGATCTCCACTACTCTGTCTTACAGTTTGCTGATCATTTCCTCTGTATCATGTAATCTACTGTTGATTCTTTTTTATTGCAGTCATTGTATTCTTCAGCTCTGTTTGTCTCTTCTTTATATTTTCTAAGTCTTTGTTAAACTTTTCACTGTGTTCAGCCATTCTTCTCCCAAGTTCCTCAAGCACCTTGAACTCTTTATTGGGTAGATTGCTTATCTCCACTTCACTTAGCCCTTCTGAGATTTTACCTTGTTCCTTCATTTTGAAAATATTCCTCCATTGTCTTATTTTGCCTGATTATTTGCTTTTATTTCTATATATTAGGTAGGTCAGTTACATTTCCCAATCTAGGAATTTGGCCTTACGTAGGAGACATCGATGGGTCCGAGCTGCACACTCCCTTCTGTTCACCGTAGCTATATGATCTAGGTATTCCTCCCCCTATGTAGGCTGCATGGGCCCTTCTGTTGTGGTGGGGCTGATTACTGTGTGTTGATGTGACTGGTCTCCAGCCTGGTTGGTTGCCAGGCCCTGCCTAGTACAGAGGCTGCTGGCCACTGGTGGGCGGTGGGGGGCCTATGTCCCAGTTAGCTGCCTGCATGACCCAGTAAGTCCTGGACCCAGTGCTAGCCTGACTGTGGGTGGGGCTGTGTCCCTGCAAGGCTGGCTACTTGGCCTGGGGCATCCCAGGACTAATGCTGAAAAGTTGGCGAGTGGGGCCAGGTCTAGGCACTAATAAACTAGAGGGAGGACTCCAAAATGGTGCCTGCCAGCACTAGTGTTCTCATGGTAGAATAAGCTCCTAAAAATTGCTGCCACCAGTGTATCTGTCACCAGGGTAAGTCCCAGTTGCCTCTTGCCTCTCTGGGAGGCTCTCCAAGATCAGCACGTGTGTCTGACTCAGACTCCTTTCAAATAATGCTTCTGCGTTGGGTCTCTGCATATGTGCGATTTTGCATGTGCCCTTTAACAGCAGAGTCTCTGTTTTCTGTAGCCTTCCAGCTTTCCTGAATGCAAGCTCTGCTGGCCTTCAAAGCCAGAAATACTGTGGGCTCATCTTCCTGGTGCAAGACCCCCAGGCTTCAGAGCCCAGTGTGGCACTCAGACTCCTTGCTTCTTGGAGGAAATCCATGCAATTGTGATTATACTCCTATTTGTGGGCCACCTACCTAGAGATGTGGGTCTTGACTATCCGGCATCTCCGCCCCTCCTACTGATCTTGTTGTGGCTCCTCCTTTATCTTCAGTTGTAGAAGATCTTTTCTGCTAGACTTCAGATCATTCTCATTGAGAGTTGCTCTGTAAACAGTTGTAATTTTCCTTTGCTATGGGAGGAGGTGAGCTCAGGGTCTCCCTACTCACCACCTTGGCCACCATCTCTACTGCCATATTTTAAAATGTTAATACTTCTAAAGTTGCTTTGGATATCTATTTTTTAAAGTGAAAAAAATTACCATTCTTTCTCTTTACCCATCGCCATAGATACTATAACTTATATAAGACTTTGTATTTCATTCCTATTGTATTACATTACATATCTGTATCTAATTATGTCTGTGTCTATATATATGGGATATTATTTTTAAGTTTACATAGATGAGATCATACTGAATTTATACCTTTCAATTTGTTTTTCCTCAACAGTTTTTTCTGGTTTTTTTTTTTTAGCATTATCTGTTAACATATGGACATATGACTTATTCTTAGTAGTTAATTGTTTTATGTATCTACCTTCTCATAATGAAACATTCACCAGTCTTTTTTTTTTTTTTTTTTTTCTGGACAACCACCTTCCTACACCCATCTCATCATTCACAGTAGACACGTAGACATGTAGATATGGGTTTAACGTTTGGTAGTGCAGCACCCTCCCTGCCATTGAATAGGCACTTGGGAAACAGTTATTCTTTAACTCTACTAGAAAACCTTTTATTTCCTTCTTATCAAAAAAGTTTTCTGTTTTGTTTTGTTATTACCATTAGATGTGCCTCTGTCCCTTTTCCACTGAATTTTCTATGAGCAGTTTCTAATGTGGCTTTATTAATTCCATCTAAGTCAAGTATATTTATGTGTAAGCAATGAGAAAAGACCAAAGGAATAGAGCAAAGAAAAACAAGAGAGAATGAAAGAAGGAAGAAGGGATTACTTCTAATCTTTAGCCTCTGAGACTTGATTGGTATTCCTGAGAGATACTTTTTAAAGGACATTTGCACAGTTTCTTATTCTCCATCACCTCAGAGGTCAGCCAGTTTTGGAGGCCTTTCTCTTCCATTTAACCAATCAAATACTTCCTTTTGTCTCTTACTTTCATAATAACATTAGAAAAATGTATACTATTTTTTTAAATTTAGGTATATTTCAAGATCTATCTCAAGTGTTTTTTTAGATTGTGGTGCCTCAAAAAATGGGAGCTATCAAAAATCCTCAAACGGATATATATTTGTATTTTTTAGTAGATTTTACCGTTGTTTTGCATTTTGCCTAGCATGTGCTAAATAAATATTTGGTGAATGGTTGAATAAATAAACAAAGAAATAATTATTTGTAGAAGTTACAGTAATAAATATTTGTAGAGGTTACAGGGTCATTTGACTTAGAGGTATTTTAGTGTTACTAGTAATCAGCTTTCATCTACTAAAACACTTAACCTCAAAATTTAGATCTCCTCTGACTGAAAACTAAAGGTCTAAAAACAAATGAAAGATCAGAGTTAACTGAGAGCACCAATTCCCAAAAGTTATTAAAATTAAAGTCTCTATTTAAGGTTACCTGATTATTTAGGGCTCTAAAACAAGTGTCTACTCCCTTAAAATTTTAAGAGCTGTATGTCTCAGTGTTTAGACTATTCTCAAATTCTGTTTTGTTATTCTAACAAATTAAAGTTTTTTTAGTCCATTATATTTTTGTACATGACAGTGGGCTAAGCCAGTTGACACCACTAAAAAAGGGAAACTTTGAAAAATTGAAGAGTAAAAGCAATTATTTCTAGAAGTGACAGAGCCTTTCCTGGGTTCAATTCTCGCTCCTTTTAATTATTTATTCCTTTCAAGATACTGGAAATTATTAGACTGTAATTGATCTTAGCACTTGCCAAATGTAATTTTCTGTATAACAAGATTAGTAAGTGTTGAGAATTTCCTTTTGTTTCCCTTGCAAACAATGCTCTAGTCTTTTCTGAAAGTCAAGTTTATAGGGTTTTTCCCCACCCTTAATCTTTATTTTTGTTGTATTTGATGGAGTTCTACTAAGCTAAGATGTGTGCCAAGTTTAGTTTGTAACTGAGTATAACTCATCAGAAAATAGGATTTCTGCCAGAAATTCTTGCACACATTACCTCTAGCTGCTCTGCCAAGTGTCACAGTACTATTTAGGCCTTCCCATATGTCTGAAATCAGCAGTAAAATGCTTTTCAATCTTAGCTCACATATGTTTTTAAGTAGAATTTGTTCTGGTAGTACTGATATCCGCAGTATGAGATTATTAGTACTGTTTTCTAATGGTAAAGGTATGATTTTTATCAGTATACATAGTAATGATAGCTCTGCGGATGGCTCTAGGTTCTCATTTGGCATATTTGTTGATAAGAGGGCTAGAGGAGGGAGACCTTCAAGATGGCGGAGGAGTAAGATGTGGAGATCAATTTCCTCCCCACAAATACATCAGAAATACATGTACATGTGGAACAACTCCTACAGAACACCTACTGAACGCTGGTAGAAGACCTCAGACTTCCCAAAAGTCAAGAAACTCCCCACATACCTGGCCATGGGGCTGACATGGTCTGGGTGCTCCAACCACATGTCAGGCCTGTGCCTCTGAGGTGGGAGAGCCGAGTTCAGGACACTGGTCCACCAGAGACCTCCCAGCTCCACATAATATCAAACGGCGAAAGCTCTCCCAGATATCTCCAGCTAAATGCTAAGACCCAGCTCCACTCAACGACCTCAAGCTACAGTGCTGAATATCCTATGCCAAACAACTAGCAGGACAGGAACACAACCACACCCATTAGCAGAGAGGCTGACTAAAACCATAATAAGGTTACAGGCACCCCAAACCACACCATCAGATGTGGTCCTGCCCACCAGAACACGGACACCAGTCCCCTCCACCAGGAAGCCTACACAACCCACTGAACCAAACTTAGCCACTGGGGACAGACGCCAAAAACAATGGGAACTGTGAACCTGCAGCCTGTGAAAAGGAGACCCCAAGCACAATAAGTTAAGCAAAATGAGAAGACAGAGAAACACACAGCAGATGAAGGAGAGAGGTAAAAACCCATCAGACCAAACAAATGAAGAGGAAATAGGCAGTCTACCTGAAAAAGAATTCAGAATAATGATAGTAAAGATGATCCAAAATCTTAGAAATAGAAAGGAGAAAATACAAGAAACGTTTAACAAAGACCTAGAAGAACTAAAGAGCAAACAAACAATGATTAACAACACAATAAGTGAAATTAAAAATTCTCTACAAGAAACCAATAGCAGAATAACTGAGGCAGAAAAACGGATAAATAACCTGGCAGATAACATAGTGGAAATAACTGCCGCAGAGCAGAATGAAGAAAAAAGAATGAAAAGAATTCAGGACAGTCTCACAGACCTCGGGGACAACATTAAATACACCAACCTTCGAATTATAGGGGTCTGAGAAGAAGAAGGGGACTGAGAAAATAGTTGAAAAGGTTATAGTTGAAAACTTCCCTAATATGGGAAAGGAAATAGACAATCACGTCCAGGAAACGCAGAGAGTCCCATACAGCATAAATCAAAGAAGAAACACGACAAGACACATATTAATCAAACTATCAAAAATTAAATACAAAGAAAAAATATTAAAAGGAGCAAGGGAAAAACAACAAATAACATACAAGGGAAGCCCCATAAGGTTAACAGCTGATCTTCGAGCAGGAAATCTGCAAGCCAGAAGGGAGTGGCAGAACATATTTAAAGTGATGAAAGGGAAAAACCTACAACCAAGATTACTCTACCCAGCAACAGTCTCATTTAGATTCGATGGAGAAATTAAAACCTTTACAGCCAAGCAAAAGTTAAGAGAATTCAGTACCACCCAACCAGCTTTATAGCAAATGCTAAAGGAGCTTATCTAGGCCGGAAACACAAGACAAGGAAAAGACCTACAATAACAAACCCAAAACAATTAAGAAAATCGTAATAGGAACATACATATCGATAATTACCTTAAATGTAAATGGATAAATGCTCCAACCAAAAGACATAGACTGGCTGAATGGATACAAAAACAAGACCCATATATTACTTCTACAAGAAACCCACTTCAGAACTAGAGACACATGCAGACTGAAAGTGAGGGGATGGAAAAAGATATTCCATGCAAATGGAAATCAAAAGAAAGCTGGAGTAGCAATGCTCGTATCAGACATAATAGACTTTAAAATAAAGAGACAAGGAAGGCCACTACATAATGATCAAGGGATCAATCCAAGAAGAAGATATAACAGTTGTAAATATTTAGGCACCCAACATAGGAGCACCTCAAAACATAAGGCAAATGCTAACAGCCATAAAAGGGGAAATCGACAGTAACACAATCATAGTAGGGGACTTTAACACCCCACTTACACCAATGGGCAGATCATCCAAAATGAAAATAAATAAGGAAACACAAGCTTTAAATGATACATTAAACGAGATGGACTTAATTGATATTTATAGGACATTCCATCCAAAAACAGCAGATTACAGTTTCTTCTCAAGTACTCAAGGAACATTCTCTAGGATGGATCATATCTTAGGTCACAAATCAAGCCTTGGCAAATTTAAGAAAATTGATGTCGTATCAAGTATCTTTTCCTACCACAATGCTATGAGACTAGATATCAATTACAGGAAAAAATCTTTAAAAAAGACAAACGCATGGATGCTAAACAATACACTATTAAATAACCAAGAGGTCACTGAAGAAATCAAAAAATACCTAGAAATAAATGACAGTGGAAACATGACGACCCAAGACCTATGGGATGAAGCAAAAGCAGTTCTAAGAGGTAAGTATATAGCAATACAATCCTACCTCAAGAAACAAGAAACATCTCAAATAAATGACCTAACCTTACACCTAAAGCAATTAAAAAAAAGAAGAACAAAAAAACCCCAAAGTTAGCAGAAGGAAAGAAATCATAAAGATCAGATAGGAAATAAATGAAAAAGAAATGAAGGAAACAATAGCAAAGATCAATAAAACTAAAACCTGGTTCTTTGTGAAGATAAACAAAATTGATAAACCGTTAGCCAGACTCATGAAGAAAAAAAGGGAGAAGACTCAAATCAATAGAATTAGAAATGAAAAAGGAGAAGTAACAACTGACACTGCAGAAATACAAAGGATCATGAGAGATTACTACAAGCAACTCTATGCCAATAAAATGGACAACCTGGAGGGAATGGACAAATTCATAGAAAAGCACGACCTTCCGACAGTGAACCAGGAAGAAATAGAAAATATAAACAGACCAATCACAGACACTGAAATTGAGACTGTGATTAAAAATCTTCCAACAAACAAAAGTCCAGGACCAGATGGCTTCGCAGGCAAATTCTACCAAACATTTAGAGAAAAGCTAACACCTATCCTTCTCAAACTCTTCCAAAATATAGCAGAGGGAGGAACACTCCCAACCTCATTCTAACTGGCCACTATCACCCCGATACCAAAACCAGACAAAGATGTCACAAAGAAAGAAAACTACAGGCCAATATCACTGATGAACATAGATGCAAAAATCCTCTACAAAATACTAACAAACAGAATCCAACAACACATTAAAAGGATCATACACCATGATCACCAGGGGTTTAGCCCAGGAATGCAAGGATTCCTCAATATACGCAGATCAGTCAGTGGCATAAGCCGTATCAAGAAACTGAAGGAGAGGGCTTCCCTGGTGGCGCAGTGGTTGAGAGTCCGCCTGCCGATGCAGGGGAAACGGGTTCGTGCCCCGGTCTGGGAGGATCCCACATGCCGCGGAGCGGCTGGGCCCGTGAGCCATGGCCGCTGGGCCTGTGCGTCCGGAGCCTGTGCTCCGCAGCGGGAGAGGCCACAGCAGTGAGAGGCCCACATACCACAAAAAAAAAAAAAAAAAAAAAAAAAAAAAAAAAAAAAAAAGAAAAAAAAAAAAAAAAAAAAGAAACTGAAGGAGAAAAACCTTATGATCATCTCAATAGATGCAGAAAATGCTTTTGAACAAATTCAACATCCATTTATGATTAAAAACCCTCCAGCAAGTAGGCATAGAGGGAACTTAACATAATAAAGGCCATATATGACAAACATCGTTCTCAGTGGTGAAAAGCTGAAAGCATTTCCTCTAAGATCAGGAACAAGGCAAGGTTGCCCTCTCACCACTATTATTCAACATAGTTTTGGCAGTCTTAGCCACATCAATCAGAGAAGAAAAAGAAATGAAAGGAATCCAAATTGGAAAAGAAGAAGTAAAGCTGTCACTGTTTGCAGATGACATGATACTATACATAGAGAATCCTAAAGATGCTACCAGAAAACTACTAGAGCTAATCAATGAATTTGGTGAAGTATCAGGATACAAAATTAATGCACAGAAATCTCTTGCATTCCTATACACTAATGATGAAAAATTTGAAAGAGAAATTAAGGAAACATGTCCATTTACCACTGCAACAAAAAGAATAAAATACCTAGGAATAAACCTACCTAAGGAGACAAAAGACCTGTATGAAGAAAATTATAAGACACTGATGAAAGAAATTAAAGATGATACAAACATTTGGAGCGATATACCATGTTCTTGGATTGGAAGAATCAATATTGTGAAAATAACTATACCACCCAAAGCAATCTACAGATTCAGTGCAATCCCTATCCAATTACCAATGGCATTTTTCACAGAACTAGAACAAAAAATTTCATAATTTGTATAGAAACACAAAAGACCCTGAATAGCCAAAGCAATCTTGAGAAAGAAAAATGGAGCTGGAGGAATCAGGCTCCCAGATTTCAGACTATACTACAAAGCTACAGTAATCAATACAGTATGGTGCTGGCACAAAAACCGAAATATAGGTCAATGGAACAGGATAGAAAGCCCAGAGGTAAACCCATGCACATATGGTCACCTTATTTTTGATAAAGGAGGTAAGAATATACAATGGAGAAAGACAGCCTCTTCAATAAGTGGTGCTGAGAAAACTGGACATGTAAAAGAATGAAATTAGAACACTCCCTAACACCATACACAAAAATAAACTCAAAATGGATTAAAGACCTAAATGTAAGGCCAAACACTATTAAACTCTTAGTGGAAAACATAGGCAGAACAGTCTTTGACATAAATCACAGCAAGATCCTTTTTGACCCACCTTCTAGAGAAATGGCAATAAAAACAAAAATAAGTAATGGGATCTAATGAAACGTAAAAGCTTTTGCACAGCAAAGGAAAACATAAACAAGATGAAAAGACAACCCTCTGAATGGGAGAAAATATTTGCAAATGAAGCAACTGACAAAGGATTAATCTCCAAAATTTGCAAGCAGCTCATGCAGCTCAATATCAAAAAAGCAAACAGCGCAATCCAAAAATGGGCAGAAGACCTAAATAGACATTTCTCCAAAGAAGATATACTGATTGCCAACAAACACATGAAAGGATGCTCAATATCACTGATCATTAGAGAAATGCAAATCAAAACTACAATGAGGTATCACCTCACACCAGTCAGAATGGCCATCACCAAAAAATCTACAAATGATAAATGCTGGAGAGGGTGTGGAGAAGAGGGAACCGTTTTGCACTGTTGGTGGGAATGTAAATTGATCCAGCCACGATGGAGAACAGTGTGGAGGTTCTGTAAAAACTAAAATTAGAACTACCATAGGACCCAGCCATCCCACTACTGGGCATATACCCTGAGAAAACCATAATTCAAAAAGAGTCATGTACCACAGTGTTCAGTGCAGCTCTGTTTATAATAACCAGGACATGGAAGTGACCTAAGTGTCCATCGACAGATGAGTGGATAAAGAAGATGTGTCACATATATACAGTGGAATATTACTCAGCCATAAAGAGAAACGAAATTGAGTTATTTGTAGTGAGGTGGATGGACCTAGCATCTGTCATACAGAGTGAAGTAAGTCAGAAAGAGAAAAACAAATACCATATGCTAACACATATATATGGAATCGGAAAAAAAAATGGTTCTGAAGAACCTAGGGGCAGGACAGTAATAAAGATGCAGACGTAGAGAATGGACTTGAGGACACGGGGAGTGGGGAAGGGTAAGCTGGGACGAAGTGAGAGAGTGACCTGGACATATATACACTACCAAATGTAAAATAGATAGGTAGTTGGAAGCAGCCATATAGCACAGGGAGATCAGCTCAGTGCTTTGTGTCCACCTAGAGGAGTGGGATAGGGAGGGTGGGAGGGAGACGCAAGAGGGAGGAGATATGTATTATACGTATAGCTGATTCACTTCGTTATGCAGCAGAAACTAACACACCATTGTAAAGCAATTATACTCCAATAAAGATGTTTAAATAATTAATTAATTAAATTTAATTTTTAAAAAAGAGTGCTAGAGTTCCCACAAACTGCCCAATCTTAATTTCTGGTGGATTTCACTTTGGAAAATCAAAATGCTGCTCTGTCAGTCTGTGTGCCTACAAGATGTGGCATCGAGACTCAGCTCAAATTATCACCAGATCTGCAGCCTTCCTTTCCTCCCTCTCCTTTCCTCTGCAGGCCCCTTCTCTCAGGAGTTGGGGTGGAGCCCCTGGGTTCTGATACCATCCAAGAAGATGAAGCTGCAGAGGAGAAAGTGGACATGTGTCCAGTAATAGGCGTACTGTCATCCTTCTGCATTTTCTTTCCCTTGTCTTTTATATCAAGATTCATAGTACTTAAAAAAATAAAAAGAAAGAAAGATTTAGGCACCAGTGCTTGGCAGAAAGAAGATTGGTCATGGTGTTGGAGTATAAGTTTTTCGAATACAGTTTGAAAGTATCTGTTAAAATTTGAAATGTAATGGAGAAGAGTGAAAAAAATTTGGTTTTTAATTCAGATTAGAGGATCAGCAAATTCATAATGAGTAAATTGAAACCTGCGTTTGGATTCCTTAAGCTATGGAAAATTTAAAGATAAGCAATGCATTATTCCCAAAAGCATTGAAGACAAAATTAGGTTAACAGGTCTAGGCAGAAAACAAAGCTAATAAGTGTTAGGAACTTAGAAAAATTGTAAATTTCAAGCGTGCTCCTAATACTTGAAGCATAGATGTAAGTAATTAAGGACAAAGAATCTCAAGGATGCTTGTGAAAGAGACAAAATGAATATAGGGAAGCCTCCCTAATTTAGGTGAACTAGAGAGAGCATACTTGTTGGAATTATGTGATGTTTCATTTCAAGACAGTTGTACACTCTCCAGTAAATACAGTGGTATAAGCTTGTGGCTAATCAAAATGACAACAACAACAACGAAAACCCTCTCTGTCTTGCTTTGCAAGTCCCTAATTTCTCCCTAATAATTTTACTCTAAGATGATCTACATGGGAAGAGATTACAAAAGTTTGGCCTTTGATCATCCTAAGCAACTTGTATTGATTTAGAAAACAGTGGCTTCACCTAAACTCAGTGGGCAACTTTATTTGAATATAGGTCTCCTAATATACTTCTGTGACAAATTCATTACTACTTAAATTGAAAGGATTTTTTAAGATCACAGGTGTATTGGTGCTGAAACCCAGAAAGATGATTTCCAAGTGACTGAGTATTTTCATTGACATAAAACATTTTATTTTCTCTTAACAGTAAGGTTAAAGGGGAAGAAGAATAGACATTAAAGTTCAGGGCACCTGACTCACAGCTTGTGTCTCCACTGAAGAAAGAGGTCATAGAGTCCGGACATCCCCAGCCTGGGAGAGATAAGTGGGAGGAGAAGATAAGGGCTAGGAGAGGTGATTGTCGACTGGCTTTCTTTTCCCTGTTGTCCCAGAATTTGGCATGCAGTCAGTGTTTCTTTAATTTTGTGTTTTGCTTCTATTGATAGCACAGGGTTTGTGTGTTGTGTACTGGATGGAGGAGAGGGAGTTCCTTTCATAATAGCCACAAGGGAATGACATCTTTTTATGAGAAAGACATTTTTCTCAATTCTTTCCTGAAAATATGGACATTTGAATAAATACTATAGGCGAAAGTTTTCCAGATAAAATGTCTAAGACCATTTCCATTCATTTGAAAATTTGCACACACACAAAGGACTGCTATTTACTGAACAATGCCATCACTGTTAGAAATTCCATCCTAAATTTTAGCAGAGAACGTATAATCCCAAAATAAAGACAAGTTAAGGGAACAGAATGTACTTTTCCTTTCATTTAAAAGAATTTGTTATTGTTGTTTTAAAATCCTGGGTAAAAATCCATCAATCCCAGTTTCTTAGGATTATCACAAGTATTGAAAACCCGAAGGAGAGCAGTCGTAATAGAATGAGACAATTTTCAACATTCTAGAGCTCAGTTTTCTTCTCAGAAACATTGCTAAATTGAAAGTAAAAGATACTACATTAAGAAATTCCATTTGCATTTAAAATATTGATAAAAATGATAATGCAAGCACTATAGGAAATGTAATTTATAAAAATGTATTTCTACTTACGCATTTCTCAGCAAAGTAAAACAACCCACATAACACATTCTGCCACCTCTTTTCCTGTCTGCGAATTCCTGTCATTTGTGAAAATATGTGACTGCTTAATCTATCGATTGAAAATAGTAAAATTGTGTTTTTAAAATGAATATTAAAGAAGGAGGTGGCAGGTGTAAATAGTACTAACCTCTCATACTGCACTTAGAACTTTTTCTTTCTAACATTACCTCACCCTTCATTTTGCTGAGGTCCTGGAGGGCATGCAGAACTCTGCCCAGAGCAGGCTGTGATTTAAATGTTTGCTAAACAAATAAATAAGAAAATTAATTAAAGGTGGCCTACAAAGGTGAATTTCCAAAAACCCCATAATTTCAGTGGGCTAAATACCAGATGGTAAGGGTATTGGAGGCATAACGTTACATGTTCTCATTTTACTTTTCCTCTCCAAAGCCCTACTCTATTTATTGCTGTGGCATCTGGCAGGCTTTCTTTTCTGGGCCCAGCATGCTCCACGCCATGTGTTAGCATTTTCCTGGAATGAAAGTCAAGGAAATACCATTTCTAAAAATATGCTTTATGGGTGTTCTAAAGTATAATATTTCCTTTCTACTAGCTCATTTGCTTAGGGGTCCTGATAAATGACATTCACGCACAGAAAAAAAAAATCACAGTGAATCTGATTTTGTCTATGCAATAAACATCACAACTGCCTTAACAAAGTGTGCAAACAGTGTCCTCCTTTTCTGTTACTGAGACATTTTATTTTTTTGGGTTTATGGCCACAGGCGCTCCGTGCTCACTAAAAATAGTAGCCAAACATTTACTCTGTGCTTGTTTATATCAAGAACTGTTCTTTACGTATATTAGCAAGTATATTCCTTTAAGGATCCTGTATAAAACGTATTACTTATCATTTTCGTATTACAAATAAGGAAATTTAGACATCGACTCTTTATTTAAACACTTTGCCAAGTTCACATGGCTAGTAACTTATGAGTTGGGATTGCTTTCTTTTTTTTTTCTTTTAACTTTTTCCTTTAATTTATTATTTATTGTGAAAGACTCAGTTTTTAAGTTTTTTTTTTTCTTTTGCAAGATTTTATTATGGAAATGTTTAACCACACAGAAAAGTTGAAAGAAATTGGCAGTGAACACTCATATGCTTACCTCTATGCATCCCTGTTTTCATCCACAAATCCACTGTATTTTTGGAAACATTTCTAAGTAAATTGTAGTCATCGCTACAATTCCCCCAAATGCTTTGGTGTATGTACCATTACTAGAATTCAAAGTTTATGATTTTTTATATGATTCTTATTTTTTAAGTAAAATTGTTAGGTAAAATTTACATATTTACATAAAATGCACAGATCTTAAGTGTACATTTCTATGAGTTTCAACAGATATATACACCTGTGCTACCCAAGTGTCTATCAACCCCAGAAAATTCCCTCATACACCTTCCCAGCACATCCCCATCCCCACCTCTAGAGTAAATCAATTCTAGTTCTAGAACTCCGTATAAGTAGACTCATATACTACATACTCTTTCATGTCAGGTTTCTTTTACATAGTATGTTTTTGAGATTAATCTGTTCTTGAGTCTGTCAGTAAGTCATTTCTATCTCTTGCTGAGTGATATTTGATTGCATGAATATACAACAGTTTGTTAATCCATTCTTCTATGGATGGACACTTGTGTTCTTTTCAGGCTCTATTTTGGATGAAGTTGCCATGAACATTCTTGAACAAGTCTTTCGTGAAGATATGGTTTCATTTCTTTTAGGTCAATATCTAAGAGTGGAATTTTAGTCATAGGTAGGTGTATATTGAGTTTTAGAAGAAATTACCATATCTTTGTACAAAGTAGTTGTACCATTTTACATTCGCATCAACCATATATGATAGTTTTAGTTGTTACACATCTTCAACAGCATTTGGTCTTGTCAGTCTCTTTAATTTTCGCCATTCTGGTAAGCTAGAATTGGGTTTGCAGTGATATTTCATTGTGATCTAATATGCATTTTTCTTGATGACTAATATGTTGACATCTTCTTCATGGGCTTACTGGCCATATCTTCTTTTGTAAAGTGTCCATTGAAGTATTTGCCCACCTTTATATTGGGTTGCTTGTATGTATTTTTATTTTTGAGGTATAAAATATATATTAGTCTCCAGGATTTTATTAGATGTATACATTGCAACTGCTTCCTTCCAATTCCAATGTATTGCTTGCCTATTCATTCTCTTAATGATGTTTTTTGTTGAGCAGAAGTTTTAATTTGGGGGGTGTAATTTATTGGGTTTTTTTTTCTTTCATAGACACTGGCTTTTGTATCCTAAGATAACTTTATGCTCAAGTCAAAAAAATTCTGTGGTTTCTTTGAAAAGTTGTATAGTTTTAGATTTTATGTTTAGATTTATGATCCTTATTGAATTAACTTTTGTATATTATGTTTATTATGTTTTGTATATTATTTGTTTATTATCTTCTGTATGGGATGTTTAATTCTTCCAACACTCTTTTTGAAAACCCTTTCCTTTCCTTATTGGAATGCCTTAGTGCTAGTCTCAAAAATCAAGTGACCACATAAGTGTGCTCCTATTTCTGAGCTCTCTATTCTGTTCCATTGATTTTGTTGCTCCTTATGCTAGTACCACACTGTATTGATTACTGTAGCTTTACAGCAAGTCTTCAAGTCAGATGTGTAAGTTCTCCATCTTTGTTCTTTTATAAAATTGGCTTAGATATTCTATTTCTTCTGAAAATTTATGTAGGTTTTAGAATTAGCTTACCAGTTTTAAAAATAATCAGATTACAGTTGAGAATATGTTAAATCTAAGGCTCAGTTTGGAAAGAATTGACATCAGTATTGAGCCTCTCAATCCATAAATGTACATTCTCTTCATTAGTATTTCTCAGCAATATTTTATAGTTTTTAGTGTATAATTCCTACATGCCTCATGGTGCATTTATTACTAAGAATTTTATGTATTTTTAATAATTTAGGTGTAATTTAAATTTTTTATCTTCCAATTCGTTCCTGCTAATATGTAAAAATGTAGGAGTATTTTTATCCTGATACCAAAATCAAACAAAGATACAGACCAATATTTGTTACGTATGTAGACTCAAAAATCTTCAACAAAATTCTGTCAGATCAAATACAACAACATGTAGAGAGAGAGGATTATACACCATGACCAGGTGGGATTTATCTCAGGAGTGCAAGGTTAGTTCAAAATTCAGAAATTAATGAATGTAAGACTCCATATTCATAGAATAAAAGACAAAAACCATATGATCATCTCAATAGATGCAGGAAGAGCATTTGACAAAATACCTTTTGTTAAAAACACTCAATGAACTAGGAATATGAAGAAACTTTCTCAATCTGATAAAGAATTATCTATGAAAACCCCCCAGCTAACATCATACTTATTGGTGAAAGACTGAAAGTTTCCCACCTGAGATCAAAAAACACAAGGATGTCTACTCTTGCCACTTTTATTCAGTAATTTACTGGAGGTTCTAACAAGGCAGTTAGGCAAGAAAAATAAATAAAGGGCATCTGGATTGAAAAGGGACAAATAAAACAAACTGTTTACAGATCACAGTCTCATATATAGAAAATCCTAAGGAGTTCACAAAAAAACTGTTGAGCTAATAAATGAGTTCAGCAAGCTTGCAGGATAGAAGATCAGTACATAAAAACCAGTTATATTTCTATATGCCAGCAATGAGCAATCTAAAAATGAAATTAAGAAAACAATTTCATTTAAAATAGCATAAAAAATAACAAAATACTTAGGAAAAAATTTAATAAAAGAAGTGTAAGACGTGTACACTGAAAACTACAAAACATGTTGGAAGAAATTATGACCTAAATAAATGGAGAGTTACCACATGTTCATGTATTCAACATGTTACTTCTCAATATTATTGTTGTATAGTTTGTTGTCCCTGATCTTCTATTTCTTATTCGTCCCATATTCCTGGCCTTTTTATTTGGTCCCAAGATTTTGCATCTTCCTTTTTGGGCTTAAGACCCTGAAATTCACTTTTACAGCTTAGACAACTCTCTTGAAATCCAGAACCACATTTCAGGAGGTCTTTGAAGCGTGTCCACATGGATACTCCATTTTAAATGCCTTATACTCAATTATTTTCTTCCCAAATCCTTTCCTCCCAGTGTATTTTCTGAGATAAAAAGACACCTTTACCCCATTACTCAATCCATATTTATCTCCATCTTCTCTCTCTCACTTTCCACATCCAATCACTTGAGTCCTATTTATGAATCTTCTAAAATATCCCTCAAATTAATTCTTCTCAGGTCTTTAATATCCTCTGGAGTACACAGCATCCTTTCTAACATTTGTCCTTACCTCAAGTCTCAGCCCCCTTCAACCCATTCCTCACTCAGTCAGAATAATGTTTCTAAAAATATAAATATAATTAAGTCACTTTTCTACATTAAATAATTTAAAGATCTTCTCTTACAATGTTTGTTTTCAAGTTTTTTTCTATTATTTTAAAGTAATAGAATTTTGTTTTTGAAAGAAGTTTCAAATACTAGAGTCAAACAAATAAGTAAATGGGTGGTGGGAGCCGAGTTTCTCTCTGTCAGGGTCTTTGCAGATAAGCAAGGAGGGAAAGCCAGAATGAACCATTTAGTATTGGGTTATAGTTGGACATGTTAGTATGAACTCATGTTTAGTGTAATATATATACAGATGGACAGATACAGAAACAATTATAGCTATGTATATATACCTCGGCTTGAATATATACATACATTCCTAACTCTTTCTGCTGAGAGGGCCTGGGAGCAGTGATACCCCAGTAGCATCTTAGCACACCCATGCCCAGATACTAGTTTCTAAATATCATCCTACATTAAAAGGAACTAGGGATCTTTGGAGAAATGGCTGGTTCTAGGGCTGGGGCAGTAAAAATACAATATAGGACTGAATTATCTGGTTTGCCCTAAAAGAATAAGTGCTCAAAGAACAAAAGGATAGGGGCATGTCAAAGGAATAGAAGAGCCAGCCTAAAATAGTCGCCAGTGGCAAAAGCTGGAACAATTTGAGCAACAAAATAGATAATACAGTATTTACTGTCCTATAATCTGAAATATAAAATAAATGTGCATGAGTTCATCCTAATATAAACAAAGGATTAAACAAATTAATAATGGGGTAGAAGGGACAAATCTTCTTTGTAGAAGAATTCCAAATAATGTAGGTAGATATAGCCCCCTCCAGGAAGTAAAGCTTACCCTCATCCTTCAGTGTGGGCTGGAGTGACTAGCTTCCAAGTAAGAGAGTATGTGAAGAGGGAAAATAGTAACTTTACAGTGAAGAAACTCAGTATATATACTACCTTAACCGAGCGATCAAGGTTAGCATTGCAAGTGCCAAGTCTTGTCGATGATATATGGCCCCTGATGTGATGTGATGGAAAGTGTACCTCACCTCTGTGGTGTTCCTCCCAAAACCCATAACCCTGGTCTACTCACGAGGAAAACATCAGACAAATCCAGAGTGAGTGTGAAATGCCTGGCTAATATTTCCCAAGACTGTCAAGGTCATGAGTAACAAGGAAAAACTGAGAAACTGTCACACATCAAAAGAGATGGAAGAGACATGGTGTCTCGATGCAGTGTGGTTCCTTGGATTGGATCCTGGAACAGAGAAAGTACACGAGTGGAAATACTGGTGAAATATGAATGTAGTCCGGAGTTTAGTTAATAGCAAGGTACCAATGTTGGTTTCTCAGTTGTAACAAATGTGCCGTGGTGGTAACATAAAGAGATTAATATTAGGGGAAACTGGGTGAGGTGTTTATGGGAACTCTGTATTATCTTTTCAACTTCTGTAAATCTAAAGTTTTTCCAAGTTCAAAAGTTATTTTAAAAATTTAGAAGGTCCAACAGAAGACACACATTGGCAAAGGTACTGTGGTTGAAGCAGAGTTTCGCGGCCCAGAGTCCTGACTGGCCGGCCTCTCCTTCACTCTTTTCAGGCCTTCCCAGTCTGTCTCCCTCCCTTCCCGGGACCCGAGGGTTCCCTGGCATGTGTATTGCAAACTACTGCCAATAGAATGAAATCCCAAGTCCTAGACATGTCTTCTGGGGCCCTGCACATTCTCACCCTTGCCTAGTGTTCACCATCATATGTTGACTTTCTTGCCTCTTGTGTTTATTTCATTCATTTACTCTGAAGGCGATTTCTTTTCCTCACTCAGACCATGACCTTCTTGTTGATTTTGTACATGCTTCTCTCTCAGCTTGGAAGACTTTTCTTAAGCTTGTTCAGTCACAAAAACTCTTCATTTTGTGCCCTCTTTATATGGTCCTAGAGTGCAGCTCAAGAGTCTTCTCTGTGAAGTCTCTAAGAGAAAGGGAGGTGCTCTGAAACGATTTCTACAATAACATGTAGAAATTGGCTGTGTGCGTGCCACTTTCCTCCAATAGTTGACAAACTCCTTAAGGATATGTTATTCATCTCTCTCTGCCAAATATCAAGAAGTGCCTAGCACATAGTAGGTATTCAATAAATGTCGAATGGATGGACGGATGGATGAATAATAGTAGCAAGTTTATTAAAACAAAATTATTTTTGAAGCATTTGCATTTATTTGAATTTAGTTGTTACAAAGCTTCACATTCAACATTTTAATAAACAAGTTGATCCCAGTTTGCCAGCTTAAAAAGAAAAACGTTGGGTTTTCAAGAGTAAGTAAGCCTTTTCTTTTAAATTTTTAATTGGCGTATAGTTGCTTTACAATGTGTTAGTTTCTACCGTACAGCAAAGTGAATCAGCTATACGTATACATATATCCCCTCTTTTTTGGTTTTCCTCCCCATTTAGGTCACCAAAGAGCACTGAGTAGAGTTCCCTGTGCTATACAGTAGGTTCTCATTAGTTACCTATTTTATACATTGTATCAATAGTGTATATATGTCAATCCCAATCTCCCAATTCATCCCAGCCACCTTTCCCCCTTGATATCCATATGTTTGTTCTCTATGTCTTTGTCTCTATTTCTGCTTTGTAAATAAGATGGTCTATACCAATTTTTTCAGATTCCATATATATGTATTAGTATACAATATTTGTCTTTCTCTTTCTAACTTACTTCAAAAGTGAATAACAGTCAATTCAATCAGTATGTATATACAAAATATTGAGGGTTGTTAGGTTTTATGCCTTTAAATTACAGAAAAATCGACGTGGTGCTTACTTTACAGTAAATGAAACAGGTACTGTAATGTGCCTTTTCAGGCTGCGGGTGTTGGAAGGAGTTGTCAGTAAAGCTGGCCGCATACATTTGTCTTCATTAGTCATTCCAGGGTGATGCTTTCTGATGCAGGTGGCCCAGCTATTCTCAGGCACTTTAATTTGCCAATTATTATACCCATGGCTAAGAACAGATAGTGATTAGTTTCACATTTTGCTCACTGGGCAGCTTAATGTTCTTGTCACCTTACGTTGAGTTTTAAACGTGCAAAGCATAAAGAGTGTCAAACGTTTTTCTCAGACTTGGGGGTTGGGTGTGTGGGAGGGTCATACCTAGTAACTTGAGTTGCTTCTGGATACAGAAATGGAAGGGCCTGATTGATTAATAAAAGAACAAGATAATATGGCAAAAGTACATCCAGGAAGGTAATGTGTGTACGTGTGTACATTACCTTTCTTAACTTATTTCATCCCTTAGATGTCTCTTTTTCTTTTCTTTCAAAGAAGCACCACTTGCTAGTTTATGGAATCTGCATGCTAGCTTGGATGGGTTAGATTACTACCATTTAATGAAACAGAGAGAATGGTAGGATGTTATTTACAAAATAGCACTCAACCTTAATAATTTCCTTCTTTGAATATCCTCAGGCAACACAGGTTACCCAAAACACAGAATGAGATGCATCATAAAATTGACATAATGAATATTCACTACCTTATGTTTTGGACAACTTTGCTCCAGCTTGACTCACTAATGCCTTCTTTTAAAAATTGCAGTAGAAAGGTAGAAAAGCTCCCTTTGGAAAAAACTAAAACCACACTGGAAGTTTTGTCTGCTGTTCTTTTGCTTAATTGCCTGGGAGTGAAGTTGACTCATTTATGGAGACTTAACCCAGTACCATTATTAGAAAAGATTATTTAACATTATAAGAAGGCATGGGAAAATATCAGGCGCACAGTATCCCAAACATAAACTTTATTTCCTATCCTCTTGAAGAATTTGTTTGCATATAATGTTGTTCACACCACTGATAACAGAAAGTGTATTTAATAACTACTCAGAATTAATATGCTGTAGTATGCATGGCTGCCTAATTTAATTTATCTCTGATTAAGCCTATTATGTTTGAGATCACTTTACAGAAGAGATTTTTTTTTTTTTTTGCCAGCTGTAAGCTTATTTGAATTGTAATATAAGTTAATAATGTGTGAAATACCAGTGGTGCCTACTTCTCAGCGTTCTTTTTGCCAACTGACTTCCTGAGCTGATGCATACCCAGATCATTCATACCCATACCCATTTAGTTCCTATCTTGCATGAAGGCCAGATATTGGAATAAATATGAAAATTAACTATTTTAGGGGTCAAGGTCAAATGGCACAGTGTTGCTTTAATTCTGAAATCCAGAGAGAAGGCCATCGCATTATAAAAGTAATTGAAAATCAATGACTGATAATCACATAACATGACATAAAAGACAACACATAACTTTTGCATGATTTTTGTCCTAAATGTATTCCCTCAACATTAAATAATCATCCGATCAGATAGAGTAGGAACCTCAAGGGTTTGGCAATGAAGTAAGCAGCTTTTGCCTTGATGCCTGGGTAATTAGGTCTCTTTGGTGGGCCCAGCATGAGAGAGGGAAGGGACTTGTACTATTGCTGCTGTTCTGTGGCGTGTTCTCTGTGTTGTACACCAAGCTTGTCTTTATGCTTCGGCTGAACCAACTGTTTCATCTGCCAGGTTAGTTCTTCTTTTCAATGTCAGGAGTGGTTATCACCAAAAAAAGTGATAGGGCTGATTATGTCCCCTTGCTCAGCAATTTACCTCTTATAGTTTGTGTTGCTCAGAATGTGAACTTTATTATTTGTGTGTATGTTTAAATTTGGTAGTCCGATTGCTTCTTACCCACTCTCTGCTTGGAAGGCCCTTTCTGGCCTTCTAATTAGAATCCTACCTAGTCCTCAAAGGCCTTCTTTAAATCCTACCTGCTCTGTGCAGATTTCCCAACCGTCTCAGGCCATAGCCGTTTCCTCTTTGAGCTCCTCGTGAGGTCCTTTGCTTGATCATTTAGTCACCTTCCTGTGTTTTACAGTGAGCTGTCTGAAGGCAGAGACCCTGAGTTTGAAATCTCCGTGGTCCCACAGTACCTGCCTAACACAGTTTCTTGTGCAAAAAAATTAGGTCAGTAGATGGTGGTGATTGATACTCATGACAAGGGAGAAACATACCATGAATCCTAGGTGAATACATTTAAAGTTAGTTTGTGGGTTCTCATTTGTTTTAAATATGAAGTGGAAACTTGCAGGCAATATTTTAAAAGTCAGAGATAATAAAGTAGATTTCTCCTTGCTTTGAATGGCTCTTGCTAGACCTATAGTTTGAATCTCAGAATGGATGCAGTGTTTCTTAGCCCTGAGTAACAGTAGAATAAGCACGGGAATTTTAGACATATATGCCGATGACTGGGACTTACCTCCAGATCAGTTAAATCAGGGAATAGTATCATTTAAAAAAAAAAAAAAAAGGAAAGTTAACCAGATGGTTTTAGTAAGAAGCCAGAATTGAGAACCACTGGTGTAAGAGAAAGTTAAGGTCATTAAATGCATTCATCCATCTGCTGTTGGATGGCTTTCTACAGCTGTTTAGCGATGAAAGAAGAGTGCTTCTAATAGGAGGATTAAAATGGCAACTTTCTGATGCAGGCATCCATTGCCACTTCCAGTCCTTCTCTCAAACTACCAACCAAGGTGACCCACAATCTCCATTTGTCAGGGACTGTGCTAGTTTTAGCACAGGAAGTCCTGCACAGTGGGAAACCCCTCAGTTGGTCACCCTACTACTAACACACTCATCCTTTGGATTCTACAGAATTGTTTTCTGAAAAACTTCCTCTTGAGAAGAAGGAAAAGTATTTTGGGGGTGGGAATAGAGTATTTTATGAAAATATAGAAATAATTAGGACACTTTCAAACCTTAGCAGCCTTGAGGGGCAGGAGACATATCAAGAGAGAAAGGAAACACATTGCAACAGGTTCTAATAGAATTCCTACAATTAAAGTGAAACGGGGGCTTCATTGCATGTAGTTAATTAAAGAACATCAAAATATTCATTCACTTTTATCTCCACTATGTAGATAAATTAAGAATGATTTTGTAATGTAAGAAGGCATTAAACGAAAATTTGTAAAAATAAAATTTGTAAATATAATCAACTAAATTATAAGCTACTTGAGGCTAGTTATTTTTAAAAGTAAGAAAACAAAGACTTACTGAAGGCTACATGGAAAGTTACTGACAGAGCATCTGGCTCCTAGATCTTTTTCTGGTAGGTTCTTTGGCCTCTTTCCTACTATATCCTTTCATTCCCAGCAAACACTTTGCACAGTCTTTTCCTTTCAGATAAAAGTAAATGTTGGTAGATTGATAGAAAAAGTGAACGTATTTTACTATTAGAAATAATTTAATTGTTGGATTTGTAATTGTAGCATGAAAATGTATTCATCATGAACACACATTTGAGTTTTATTCTGGTATCACGGTTCAGTCCTGCAGTCTAAGGATTAATTTATCCCACAGTTATTTTCCATTCCAGTCACGTTGATCACCAAGCAGCCAGTCCGATCACTACATGGTTGATTCATTTCATTCACTGATTGCCAAAATTGCCAGATGTGTCCCAGTAATATGTCTGTCTTCATTGGCAGCAGTTCAGTGGATGCTTTGGTGATCAGCTGCTCAAGACACTGACGGTACCACATAGATGAAATGTTAAACTATACTTAGAAATATCTGGTTTCACTGGAATGGCGTTAGATTTTTCTCCCACTCTAAAAGTTATATGCTGCTATAGGAGAAAGCATCAATAAATGAAGCTTCCCACACGTCACATTTACCCTTTTTTCCTTAACCAAACATTTACATGAAGTAGTAAAACTCAGAGCAGCATATTATAGAATGAGAAACTGCAGATCAGCTCATCCGTCTTTTCCAAAATATGCTAATATTTTGGGGGGGAAAATGGGGCGGATTTGTAGGTGGATAAGTTTGTAATATGCCAGGTAAAACCAAATCAAACTGCTGCCTTAAATGGGGGAGGGGGCAAGCATGGGATGAAGGGGTCATATTCCACAGTTATCCAGCCACAGAACTCTTTATTGTGAACATCTGGAGGGACGTCATCCAACCTCCTAATTTTATAGTTAAATAAACTACAAAAAGGTTAAGGAACTGATCCAAAGTCAAATATTTTGTTTAACTTTTTTTCCAGGCCTCCTCCCCACACCCCTACTTTCACATTGCTTTCCCTAATTGCCTGTAAGAACTTCCCCGTTGCTTTTCAGTGGCTGACAAGTTGCTTCTAGTTGACCAGCATACCAGTGATCTGATGCCTAAAAATGGAAGTGAAAACTCTTCACTTAGAAAGTGTAGTTTTAGAGTTAAGGTGTCAATATCTTCTCATGTTCTGATTTTAATAGCTTTTATTTATTGGACACCTACAATATGTCAGGTTCTTTATATGAATTTTACAATTTCATCCATATAACAACCTGCAAAATAGATAATAGTATGTCCATTTTCCTTGTGGGGAGGTTATCAGCTCCCTGAAGGTCATACATTCAATAAGTGGAAGAGTTGGGATGCAAAACAAGGTCAATCTGACTGCAAAGTTTTTCATCTTATCAAGCTCAAAGATGTGATTACACCTACATTAGAAGCATTCCTGTTGACAACATGGTTAACTTTTTAAAAGCTTATTGGCTCATAATTGAGTGTGGCACAGAATAAAGAGGATTACATAATTTTAGGTAGACAAATTTGTAAGAAGTATACTCAGGAAAATAAAAATATCTTCAACTAATATATTAAAAGGATAACCAGCAAGCTAACTTAAATTTGTTGGGGGATGAGGTGAGGAATACATATATATATATATATACAATAAAAGGGTGACTACATAATTAGAAGGTGATCTGTGTATGTAATTGTGAGAATTTCTTATGTGGATAGTTTCTTGCTGGATAATGGTGATTTTTTGGTATGAATTTTGGATGCAAGTTGTTGAATGAATGACTGGAGTTTCACAGCTAATGTTCAGGGCAGAAATTACTCAACTACCTTCCAAGTGAGTGATCATTGTTTAGTTATCTTAAAGGCTGATGATTTTCTGCAGTCTCTTTTCTTATTTAATAAACTTACATAGCTTTTCTTAAAATAGTTATTTATTTAGGCCAATCCTCTCACGATTCTATTTTTAAATCATTTTCTTGATGTCTGTTTCTTTCTTTTATTCCTCCCCCATCCCTCCATCTCTCCCTCCTCCCTTCCCTTCCCTCCCTCCCTCCCTCCCTTCCTTCCTTCATATTTAAAACTTGATGTGGCATCTGCCTCAAATTGACTATTGGTACAAATTTCTAGAGCCAAGATAATAATGAGATTCTATAAAGATAAATTTATGGAGGAGTTTAACTCACTTTGCCTGGTACTCCCTAGAAAGTCTCAGAGAATTAAAATGATTTCAGTAGTAGCCTACCTGAAAGTATTATAGTTGTTACGTAGTTAGTAGTTGATTTAGGGCAACACCTAAAGTTCTCTGGATAAATTTTCTAGAGTGAAGTACATAATAAGTACATAAGTACAAAGTAAAATTTATAAGACTGGTAACTTGTCGTTCCGTCAGATTGAACACATGCATTTATATCTTCCAATTCCAAAAACCTCCCTAAAATTTCAGCAAAGAACTTAAACAAAGCTATACACAGATTGAGAGTGAGAGAGAATAGAGGGGGAGGTGGTACTAAACAAGAGGTGTCAGCAAACTTTGGGAAGATGGCCCAGTGATGGAGGGGGAGTGGCTGAGGGGTACTGAGAGAAACCCGCAGATTGATTCTGCAGGACCCTGGGGAGACTTAAGAAGGGTGTGAGGGTGAGCCTGGAAAAGGGGGGACTAGTTCACAGTAGTTACAGAGTAGTTAGTAGTACTTAGTGGAATGGAGTGCAGGGACTAGCTCGGCCCTGTTCCTCTCCCACCCTCACACTGCCACTACCAAATCTCCATCCCTGCTGGAGGCTTGAGGCACAGTCTTGGGCTAAATTGAATCAGAGATGCTCTGGACTCAGGGAAACGAGGCCCAGGATGGAGAGGTGAAACCAGGAGAATTAAGTGAAACTCTGTAGAGTGAACAGGTGAGACCCTTCTGGACTGTTCTACAGTGTATCTCCCAAAGCACCTGTAGCCAGGGACAGGCTCTTTATTTTTTTATTTGATTTTTATTTTATATTGGAGCATAGCTGATTAACAATGTTGTGTTAGTTTCAGGACAGCAAAGTGATTTGGTTATACATATACATGTATCTATTCTTTTCCATATTCTTTTGGGACAGGCTCTTTAGACAGCAGTTTAAAGGATTCTTATCTAGAGAAACTGAATGACTCAAAGAAATGACCTGCCTGGCATTTGGAGTCCCTATCGGAATGGGTAGATACCTACCCAGTTACCTCATGGACGCCTGCCAGGTGATACGCACACCCTGCCAGGGTTTCTAATCAGTTGTGTAGGGACTCACTGTACCTAAATATAAATAAATTGTATATTTTCTTTATATATAAGTGTTGCATATATATGTGAAAGTCTTAAATATAAATGAATAGTGAGAGGATCACCAGATATTTGAGTATGGCTCCCAACAGAAAATATAGAGTAAAATATTGAGATCAAAACAGAGAGAGAGAAACGGGTTGGGGGGCTTGGAAAAATATAGATAATTCAAGAAGCGAAAGAAGAGCTTTTAAAAATCTATAGTATCTTCAGAAAGATGGGAGACAATATTATATCCATGAAATAAAAGGTAAATTCTATAAAAAAGAAACACTCAGAAAATAAGAAAGAGATCTTGGAAATTAAACTCAGAGTTTAAAAAAAAAATATTCAGAGGTGTAAAAGGTAAAGTCAAGCAGACTTTCTAGAAAGCAGATTAACAGGCAAAGATGGATAGTTGGGTGGGAAAAAGAAGGTAAAAAAGGTATTGGATCAGTCCACAGGTTCAGCATTTCACTACAGAGGTTTCAAAAGAAGAAAATAGATAAAATGGTGGGGAGACAAGTATCAAAGAATAATTCAAGAAAAATTGCAAACCAGAACAACAGGAATTTCCAACTTTAAAGGGAAGAGAAAGTGCCCAGAACAATGGATAAGAAAATATCCTCTTTAAGGTTTTTTTACTATGAGATTTCAGAAAACCAGGGACTAAAAAGAAGATTCCTAAACCTTCCAGGGAAATAAAACAGGTCACAGATGAAAGAGCAGGAGAACCAGTGGCCTCAGGCTTCTCAACTGCAACACTGGATGCTAGAAGACAGTGAAACTCAGCCTGCAAAATTCTGAGGGGAACGAATTTTTACTTAGAATTAAATGACAAGCTTAATTAGCAAGCACGCGTGAGAGTAGAATTAAGACTTTTTCAGACACGCAAGGAAGGTCTCAACAAACTTACCTCCCATGTACCTTTTCTTAGGAAGCTACTAGAGAATGAGCTCCACAAAAATGAGGATGTAAACCAAGAAAGAGGAAACCATGGGATCCAGGAAGCGGGGGACCCAACACAGGCGAGAGGCACAGGGATTTCGCAAGATGGTGTTAAAAAGAAGCCCCAGGACAACAGGTGGGCAGCTGGCCTGGGAAACCACTAGACCGGATGGACTCAATGGTAGGCTTGTGGAGGGAAAAACAGATCTGAGAGATTCATTGGTTGAGTTGCTCACGCCAAAAATGATTTTAGTAGAGCTTTTACAGTTCCTTTGAAAAGGTCAAGAGTGATTAGTAATAGATACACACAAGAAGGAAGGAAGAAAAAGGTAGCACCAGGAAAAAAATATTGAACAGCTAGGAAGTGCGTTCTTATACTGCGTGGCTCAGTAGTAAACAATATTACATGGTCACAACAATGTAAACATAGAATATCGATTTAACCCCAAATTGCAGTTTAATCAACTGGAAAGATGGGGGAAGAACGCTTGTTGGGAAGTGGTGATGGTGTAGCAGTGTCAAGTTTTCCTCATTTTGCAGAGTAGTAAGACATTAGATAATCTCTAAAAATGATCATTTAAGAAATACCAGTGTACATATATCACTTAAATATATGGAATCAAATATCAGAATCGAAAGTTAAAAGTGGTGTCCTTTCTTTCCCATGACAGGATTCAACCTCCTTGACGGGGCGGGGGAGCTGGGTTAGACTTACTGGTTAGTCTTCCTGCCCTGGGCCAGCCCATAGATTAACCAAACTTGAGAGCAACTGCTTGGGGCAAAAGTCTTACCCGTATAGGAGGCTACTTGCTCTGGCAAGTCATTATCTTTCACAGTAAAAGCAAACAACAAACAAAAAAGAGGTTTCTGGGGAGCTCGGCGGGGATGGTGGAGACAGGTGGGGATGGCTGATTTTGATTATAGGCCCCTTACGGAGTACTTGCTTTTTTAAGCTACAGGCGTATATTACTTTGATAAGTATTAAGTTGGTTTCTTAAATTACTGGAATTGGAAATAGAGGTTATAAAACCAAAGTGTGCAGTACCCCTCCGCCCCATAAAAGCAAAAACAGAAAAAGAGGAAGAGGTTGATGGTGCTTTTCTTGACGTCTTTCAAGACTCATTTACTTATCTCATATCTGACTGCAAGGTGGGAGCCTCAGAACCCTCTGCCCACTCCAACCAGCATCTCCTGTCATCTGTGACCACCCTCCATATTCTGTGTTTAAGCTCTTAGTGGGCTGCTTCGTGTTCCCTTTATAATAACCTGTATCTTCCCTCACCTGGGCCTTTGCTTGCTGTGCAGTTATATTCACCTTCCATTCATACATGTTCCCAAAACACACACACATACCACGCACGCACGCACACACATACACGTATCCCTTCCCAAAGTCCCCTGGTTCCACCTGCATCCCTACCTGTTTATATCTCAGCCAGGATCCCTCTCTGGACCATAGCGTCCTCCCCTTTCCTTTAATTCCTGTTACATTGTCCTTGGCACCACTGACTGATCACACACTGCTTTCAATCACGGTCATTTTTTCCCTTGTCCAGTCTTTGTTAAGAGCTAGCAGGTGACAAGGGCAGGAACCATACTGCACAGATATTTATTCCTCCTACAGAGCCCGGCAGAGTGCTGACATAATCCAGGTACTACCTCAGATAATAATTAAATGCATAAATGAATCTTTCATGAAATGTGAAATATGTTCAGTCCTATGGCCCAATGCTAAACATCTGTATCCATGTAAATAAATATTACAAGAAGGTAAGGAGTTTTTGTTCCTTATTGTTTTAAGGAAGCTTACGTGCTTTCTCCTAAAAGAGGAAGACTGTACTCAGAGCCCAGATGGTTAACTGCTCCCTAAAATTTGTGCTTGTGCTTCCTTTGTGGGGAATGTGGAAAACTTGTCACCTGGAGGGTTTGTATTTGACTCCGCAGGGGTTACAGGGTAGCCTGGCATTGAGGAAAATGTTGCAAGTAGGTTGTCGCCTTGCCCTCAGGGTAGAGAAGCTCCTAGACAGCCCCCTGCACCTGGTAGATGTAGCCCTGCCTAAGATATGGCAGAAGGAAAACCACTAATATGAAGCAGGCATTCAGTGACTACTCAGTTATAACATGGCCACCTGGTCGAGCGGCACACGAGGGCTCCCAGCCACAGCTTCACGTCTAATTGCTCTTTCTACTTCATCAGGCTTTATACCGTGCTCCCCAGATCTCCTTATGACCACTCAAACGATCACCTAATAAGTTCAATAACAAGCTTAATCTAAAACATTCCCTTTGCCTAAGTAACAGAATGCCCATCAGTATTATGGTATGTGCACACAGTGGAGTACTATGGAGCCATTAATAAGAATGAGGTAGATCTTTAAGTTGTGATACGGCAAGGGCTTTAACATATATTGCTAAAGGAAAAAGTAAATGTGGAATAGGATGACCTCCTTCATGTCTCTACTCAAATACCATCTTTTCCATGAGGCCTTCCTTAACCACTGCATTTATCATTGCAAATGTTCCCCGCCCCGCCCCCTCACTCCACCGGCTTTTTCTTCATTATCATTTATCCTTACTTGACATAATGTTTATTTCACTCTTTTGTTTATGCTCTAGCTCCCCTACTGGAATGTGAGGTGCATGAGGGATGTTGCATATTTTGCTTACTCCTTTTCGCCCTGGAAAAATGAATGGCTGAGTGAATGAATTTGTATGAAAAAGTTTATTATTTGCATAGAAGGTTACTATTTGCCCAGAATTTCTAGAAGGCTACACAAACCTAACGGTAGTTCTCTCTGCGCAATAGAAATGGAAGCACATGGGAGGAAGGCAGACTTCTGTTGTTTATATCTTACCATGGACATGCGTCACTTTTTAAGATAAAGACACTAGTGTAATAGGGAATCCCATGTGAAGTGTTTCTCGAATAGCTATAATAAAATATAAGTTATTTAGTCAACACCGTTTCTTTCTGGTCCTGAAATAATGAACATCATTCAGAATTTCTCTTCTGTTCAGAATTCAAGTTGTAAATGGTCTATGATTCAAGTCCACACTTTATATTTTACGAAGCCTTTACCAACAGAGACATTTTATTTTCTACTGGAGTGGAACCATCTGTACGTATGTCGTGGTGGGAAAAAATTCAGGTTTTGGGCCAGATACATTTGTATCTTCTGACTTTCAGCTAAGTGACCTGGGCAGGTTACTTAACTACCCTGAGTCTCAGTTCCCTTCCCTGTAACACTGGGATAATTTTTTCTAAGAGCAAAGGATGTTGTCCAAGCAAAACAAGATGAAGTCTGTGTATTCAGGGCCAAGCAGTACCTGGTTCAAAGCAGGGTTCGGCAAGTGTCAGGTTCTTCCCTCTTCCCTGCAGAAGGTAACCAAGGGGTATTCTTATTCCTAACTATTCAAAGCATGGCCCCAACATCACCAAGGACTTTATTAGAAATGCAAAATCTCAGGACTTCCCTGGTGGTCCAGTGGTTAAGACTCCATGCTTCCACTGCAGAGGCTGCGGGTTTGATCCCTGGTGGGGGAAGTTACCCATGCCGTGGGGCATGGCCAAAAAAAAAAAAAAAAAGCAAAATCTCAACGCCCACCTGACCTAATGAATCAGAACCTGTAGTTTAACAGAATACCCAAGTGATTCCTATGCACATTAAAGTTTGAGAAGCTCTGTTTTTATGCTTCTTACAAGTGTTTCAGACAGGCTTGTATTAATCTTATTTTTACCTTCTGTATTTTATAAGATGTATTCTGACATCTTAGAGTCTTGCAGATGCCAAGGAGGCACTGCCCTTCCCAGGGTTAGCTAATTCCTAGAGGCAGCAAACAGCTTGCCTGGGAGCACACCTCAGATTGCCAAGTGAACCAATCCTGAGGCCACGCCCACACCTGCCCCTTTTTATCAGGCTCCTGCAGTCCAGAACACTATCCCCCTGCCCTAAATCACACCAGGGCCAGGTACTGGACAATTAGGAATCATCTCTATGCCCCAGAACGCACTGAGATTATTTAAGCTATCCAGTCCTAAACCTTCTTAACCTGCAGAAACCACAGGAAAGGCTTTTGCCCACGTTTTCTCCTTATTTCCTCTCCTCCTGAGCAACCCTGGTACCTCTCCATGTGGCCCTGCATGGCCTGATGTGGCACTTCATGCCTCTTCCTCTTGGAACTATATGTAACGAACTATCTTTTCTGTGGCAAGCATCTCCTAACCTGTTCCCCATACCACACCTGCATAAAACCACAAGCCTGGATACATTTAAAAACAGGGCTGCCGGGTTCTATGCCACTTTTAAACTTTTTTCCTGGGTTGAATGCCACTTGCCAGTCCTTCCCATTCACCTTGCCAACTTTGGTTTCATTTGGAGAAGCGTGAGGGTGCCCAGCAGAGCCAGATGTTCTGGTGGGGCATGACTAACAGGCTGAAACACAGGAGGATGCTAAGCCACTTCATCAGCCTGAACTTACTTTTAAATAAAGATGATCAAAGATAGCCATGAACAAGGTTGTACATCTGCTTAATGCAGTCTGACTACATTGCATGCCAGTAATGGTCCTTAAGCACGAGCTTTGTACACTCCAGAAACTGTTAATACAAATGATTAAGACCTATATACATTAATGTGTATAAAATAGATAACTAATAAGAACCTGCTGTATAAAGAAATAAAATTCAAAAAAAAATAGTAAAGAGTAGGGCTTCCCTGGTGGCGCAGTGGTTGAGAGTCCGCCTGCCGATGCAGGGGACATGGGTTCGTGCCCCAATCCGGGAAGATCCCACATGCCGCGGAGCGGCTGGGCCCGTGAGCCATGGCCGCTGAGCCTGCGCGTCCAGAGCCTGTGCTCCGCAACGGGAGAGGCCACAACAGTGAGAGGCCCGCATACCGAAAAAAAAAAAAAAAAAAAATAGTAAAGAGTAAAAAAACCAAAACAAATGATTAAGACCTCCAAGATCGTGGAACTGTTTGAATTGAAACACACAAACTTTTTTACAGTATTCTGAGATGTCAAGGAAACGAATGAAAACCTGCCATCCACATCCATTTATTTCTTCCCTGTGGCTTCTTAATATGGTGCATATGTTTTAGGTAGAAATAACTCCTACCAGGGAGCGGCTGTCCTGTCACCAAGCAGCTTCCCTTTCCACATTTGCCTTTACCTCTTCTCTCTTCTGTTTTGAAAAGAATCTTGGTATATGGAAGTGAGCTAACTGAAGCTGAAGTTAATAAAAGCAAATATTAAAAGAACATAAAGGGACTTTTCTCCCTATGACTGAAAGAAAAAAAATGCATTAAGGAATATCTATTTCAGAAATATTTCACATGTGTTAGATAAGATAATGAGAATAGAAGATAATAATTTCATAGTAACTTTTCCCTTACAAAAATTTGTACTACAATTTTATTAAGGAATTAGGATTTGATTAGCAACTTTTAATTAGAAATATTAGACAAGGAAATTTTCCATTATTTTATGGCTATTCATTTTGCTTCCATAAAAAAATAAACCCACACACACAGAGGTAACTATGTGAGGTGACGGGTATGTTATTTAACTTTATTGTGGTAATCATTTCACAATATTTGTGCACTGATGAAAAATTAATCAATAGTTAATCTAAGAAAAAACTGTAAATTTTATTCAAACCAACCTGAGGATTATAACCCGAGAGACAGTGTCTCAGAGAGCTCTGAGAACTGTTCTGAAGAGGTAAAGGGGGAAGGTCAGTGTATATGTGATTTTGGAGAAGGGGGTACATGCAATCAAGCACACATCTTGGTAGAAGGTTACTGCTATTTGTAAGGAACAGAAATAGTTAATAGTTTTAGTGCTTTTCTAAGTATGGGAAGATGCAAGAAACTGAGCTCATAAAATTTTCTCCTGAAAATATCAGCTATCTAAGGGTCAGTTCTGCCAGTTTTCCTAGAGCACAAAGTACTGCATCCTGATCTTTGCCCTGAGTTCCTTTCAGGGTGCATTGTAGGTCATTGACTGCAGTGATTAATGACTTGAGTCTTGTAGAACTGGATGGTGAACAACATTCTTTATTTTACAGTCCCCTCCTTTTCAGTCTTAATTTCTGCCAAGGTTTTGGAGGTATACCACGACCAATTTGTCCCACTATGCTAGGAATGCTCATTCCCAGGTAAGGCAAGTATTTCATTGATGGACCACTCAGTGTGCTATTACTGGACTAGGCCCTGTTAACAGTAGCCAAAAGCCCAATTTTATAGGTAAGGGAACTGAGACTCTGGTACCGTCCAGGAGATGGTTCCCTCTTGTTGTTTCTTTCCACATCTAGGGTTGCACTATTATCATCATGGATCTTACAGAACTCTGTATTTGGTCAGTTGTTTCAAGTCACCTCGTCATCATTATTTCTTAACAGAGGCTCAGTCACACATCTGGTAATGCAAGAAACAATAATCTTTGAAAACAGGCAGAATACAAGTAACACAACACAAGTAATACAAGAATACAAGTAATATAGCTAGTAACATTAATAAGGTCATAAGTATTTAAGCTAAGGACTTCCATTGGGGGGTACCCAATATCTCCTCAGTCTTTTGACCAATGTGGTCTGCACCAATCGCTGTCTTTAAGGGAAATGATATATTGGCTTTGTATCAGTACCTAAAGTTCAGCAGAGATGTCTGTACATACAAGGCGAGTGGCGGGTCATCCTGACCCCTTACGGGATTGAGACAGGAATGTTACCTTCCAAGGAGTTACATGGCTGGTGCCAGAAGAAGAGAAATTGATCTTTATGGTTGAGCCGGCCTTTCTGCCATTGGGGAGGTCTGGTTAATGCATAAAGCAGGTGCACAGTGCACACCAGAGGGGTGGGAAGAGGCCCAAACAGGCAGAGAAAAAAATTTCTGTTTAAATTTTTCTGATTTTGCCTTCAAATATGAATTTTTATTTCATCACATATATATCAAATCATCATGTTAAATGCATGTTATACAATTTTATTTCTCAATTATACTTTGATAACGCTGGGAGGGGAAAAAACTGATTTGTCATAATGATAAAAAGAAACTTTGGCTACAGATATCAGGATTTTGCTTTCCATACCTGGCCCTGTCAGATTCAACATTACTGCCCGAGCAGTGTCTAAAATTTGACTTGTGGTGTGGCCTGCACGAATGACAGCGTCCCCTGAAACCACCTGCTTGTTTCTCAGTAGGTATTTTGTTTGATTGCTCCTTGACCCTTTTCCAAGAAACCTAATTTGCCCAAGGGAGTCTCACACAGGAAAAGAGTGTTTGCATCTGCTTAGGGAAATGTGCCTGAAATAATGACTTATTTAGAACGAGTAACAGAATGGAATGGAATGGATTGGTAAGCCAGTTTGAGCAGGCAGAGAGCAACCCAGGCCTCGTAACTCTTATAAAAGGAGTCCTGCAGCAAAGCAGTTTGCCCAGACCTCCTGCCAAAACCCATCTCCCTTCAAGGAACGTTGTCTCTGTAAACTCCGTGCAAAATTCTGACTCCTACAAACACCTCGAGGCACGCTATCTCAAGTTCCACTTATACTTCTAAGATGGTGCGGATTTCTCGGTTCAGCCCTGCAGACCCCAGGGTAGAAATTGCCTTCCGAGGTACGTTACCCATTTTAAACTTCCTCGAGCCCTTCAGATGACTGCAGAGCGCTGGGTGGTGGTAGTTCTGTGCCCGGAAATTAAGGCACTTCCTTGGTGGCCAGGAGAGGTGGTGGGTGTGCTGAGGCCTGGCTTCCCCCAAGGGAGAGTTGGACTCAGCTTCTTTCTCACTTAAAATGAACCAAGGCGGTCAGAAGTAGGGAGCTGACATCCATCTAGCAGAATGAAGGATGAATTGAAGCAAAGAAAGAAGAAGAAAAGAGAAGGAAACAGAACATTGCCCCTGCATGGCTCTTTGGTGCTTCTCCATTTCCCGTTTCTGTTGCTTTATCTTTTTTCTCTTCACTTGTCTGCCAAGAAGTTATAGTTGATTTGATTATAACCATAGCCTCAGGGTTGGCAGCTCTGAAATGTCAGAGGTGACAACAGAAAGCTTCTTAAAATAAATTTTGAAAACGTGCAGCTAGATTAATTTCTTTCCATCTTAATATTTCTCCGCTATTTAATACCAAAAAAAAAAAAAAAAACACAGCCCAACCACTGACCATATTTCAGTTAGCAAGTTTAAGCTTAAATAAAGTTCTGTTTATGCAGAGTGGTATTGAGAGCTTCCCTTTTTAAAAAAATTTTTTAAATCTATCTTTGCACAATTAGCAAATTATTAAATGACCTTTCCTTCAAAGTCTGCAAGCACTTGCTTGTTTCCACTAGTAAGAGAACATGTTTTACAAGGTTCACATTGATTAATTGACAAATGCTGATAAAATCAAAGCAGGGCTAAAATGCAGTCCACCAGCATTTTAAATTACTTTTGTTCAATAGTATTCCAAGTGCCTATACATTTATGGTTCACCTTTCAATAAATATTACTGTCGTAATTGAAACATCTGTTGTGGAAACGTATGTCTGAAGATGACAATCAGGAACCCCAGCTAGGACTAAGCATTTCTATATCTGTATATGCTTTTCTGCTCAATTAAAAGCACTGATTGCTGTGAGCACTTCAAAGATGGATGCTTTATATTTTATGTGAAATGAACACTAACACATTTTAATACATTTTGAAATTCAAGTACCCTTGATTGACCTAAGTATAGTGTTCCATACATTCCTAGAGAGCTTAAGCCATAAAAATAAGTAAATAAATGCTCTAAACTACTAGCCTTATGCCATTCACTGAAAGCATGGCATTCCTAGCTCATTGCCACCCAGCTGTTTTGGCAGCTCTGCTGGGCTCCATTAGAGGGCCTGTAGCTTGGCTGTTTCACACTCATATGTGTTTCAGACATTGAAGATGCTTGGCCAAACCCAGATTCCCTTTTTTTACTCATAAGTAGCTGTCCAGTAGAATCTCTTGCATCCCAGGTCAAACCTGAAGGTGCTGAGGATACCAGCAGGAGAAAATATACGTTAGGTCATAGACTGTCCTGCAGAGTTCCCACACCCATCCTGTCGTGGTCCTTACTCACTGGATAGACTCAGAGATTCTGGTGCCTCAAGAACACCCTATCATGTAGATTCAGGGCTCCAACCAATCTGATAGTTTTGTCTGGGGCATCTTCAAAATTCCTGCCTCATCCCAATTCTTGGGAAATTAGATATCTTCCAAAAGTGCCTTTGACATACTCTTCTCAACAAAGTCATTCTAACTCAGCAAATATTTGCCAATTCTGCTAGATGCCAGGCCCTGCGCTGGGCCCTGGGGATGCAGATATAAACCCAGACAGATTCTCTATCCTGAGGGAGCTTACAATATCCAATCGTAACTGTCAACATTTGCAATTTGTTATTTGAGAGATGTCTTTACATAGTTTGCCAAATTTTTTTGAGTCCCCATAGGATGCCAGGCCCCATTCTAGGTCTTCAGTAAATATTCTAAATGTTTTCTTTGTCTGGTAATCATCAGAGACCACTATGTTCTGGTGGCCCCCTGAGGCAAATCTCATTTGCGAGTCTTCTGTGGGAACCACCCCAGTTGCTGGTTACCAGGTAACAGTTGTACTCAAGAGTACCACAGCTGCCAGACCTGGATTGGTCAGTGGAACTGAACTGAGACCACCACTCTGAACTCAAAGGATGTGCTGCCCTCAGGATGGGCGTGAAGATCCTGGAGCAGGAATGTGGGGCTGGTGATAATGGACTTCAGGACAATTTGGGCCACTTAGAATCAAGCTGATTGGGGAATGTAGAGGCACATTAAACTGACAAGCCAGGGCAGAGGGCTGGGCAGAAGTCACAATGGGCCAGTAAAATGGTAGAATTCCAAGTGACTGCCTAGAAGGTAAGGACAGTAGGCAGACTAGTGGAGGCAACCTGTTAGAATAGATCAGACAAGGTGAGTTGTTGGAGCCGGCAGCCCAGCCAGCACGTGAGCATTCCAGAACCTCAGCCCCTGCTGCTGGCATGGGTCCAGCCATCACAAGAAGGAGACATAAGGATGATAAACAGGGAGAAAACCTCTTCCACTGAACTTGGTCACAGGAAGTAAAATGTGCTCCTAGTCACCTAGATTACAGGCTGAGAGCAGAGCGGGCAGCGTGGCAGAGAATTTCTGAGTTTGGGCTCATTGCATTCTCTCAGCCCAGACATCATTAAGACAGCGTCTGGCATGCGATAAACACTGCGTCCTGAGAGGGAGGCAGGTTCCAAAATGAAGCGGTTTGTACATGGCAATATTATAAAAATTAAATTACACTGCCCTGGCACTTAATGGAGACCAAAGAAAAGCCACAGGAGAGTCAGACACATGAGGAGGAGGACCTAAATGATACACGCATTGCCCCTGTATCGATGTTGTTCCCTCCTTTGGTTTCTTTCCTGTGGGGTGGCATTTAGCAAGGAGAGCACAGAGCTGCACAGAACTGGGAAGCTGGAAGTGTGTGTGGTGAGCTGTGAGCTGGTCGGAGATGTTTTCCTTGTGGGAGCGTTTGGAAAGAAAGAAACGAAGAGGGAAGGGTGGAGGCCTGAAGCCCTGCAGAGCTCCCAGGTTTAAGTCTGCGAGATGCCAGAATCGGGTGACTTGCTTGCAGCTCGCCCAGGATCCCTTCTGATCTTCCCTCGGGAAGGTACTGCCTGCCCGTCTCCATCGCCCAGAGGCTCTTTTATGCGGATGGCAATAGCCACCAGTCAAAAGAGTAGGAAAGATTATCCCTTGTGGCCTTAATAAAAGTCCTGTCGTGCTAGTGTTGTGCGACAAACATGGAAGCTGTAAAACACAGTCTTTTCAAAATATCCTATGTCACCAAGTTGGGCGGGTGGGACATGACAAAGACCCCCTCAAACAGCAGTTATGCTCACTGCCGTTTGGACCCCTGAAGCCATGAAGGACCACAGAGCCATTCCTCACTCTGCACTCCTGAACCAATATTCCCTGTTTTGACACTAGATGGGGCATTGTTATTTTTACAGTGGCTCTCAAATGTGAATATGTAAAACCCAGAAGGATGAAAACATTTCTTTAGAACATCGTATCGTGCTGCCGAATCAGAGAACATTGGGAGAGGAAAGCCAACGCAAAGTGTGTCATCCAAACACTGGCTTTTCCTTTCCACCCGAGAAAACCGTGACCAGCCCAAGTTCATGCAGTGAGTCAGCAGCAGACCCAGAGCCAGAAGCCAGAACCCAAGTCTAGCGAGACCCAGGCAGCCCCACAGTCTGCACACCTGCCCGGGGAGGAGGGGTGACACGTGGATCTAGGGAGCCACACGCTCAGCTCTCCAAAGCTGCCTTCTTTTCCATGGGGAGTAATAAGAGGGTTAAGTCTCCAAGGCACGTCTTCCTAAATACACTCTTCCTGCGTCTTGGCTCTACTTGTTGATGGCTCAGAGAAAACAGTGAACACAATCCAGACACTTGGTTCATTTATCTTTTTAACCACTCTCTCTCACACAGGCACACACACCCATACACTTACACGTACACGCACACCTCTTTGAAAACATACCAATATGAATGAATTAACTTTTATAAAACGAATAAGCAAAACTATAACCTATTATATTTAGTTTCCAGCTGACTTAAATTTCCCTTAGGTTTTTAACTCCAGTTTCGTTAGCTTCTAGGCCCTGTGAAAACCCATCAAAGTCTTGTCCTCTTCTTGGTCTCAGCCTTTCAGCAGCATCTTCACTTGGGCATTACAGCCTCATGCTTCCTCCGTCCGGGTCTACCCAGGAGACCTTGCTTTCCCCCTTCCTTGTCGCTCTGTAGCAGAAGAGGGACACAGTACAAAACATGAAGTCAGCAGCCCAGCCTTTATCTCTATTCAAGAGACCAATGTGATTAAATGACTGGGAGAAAATGATGGGTTTCCCCTTGCTCTCTTCCCTTCTGACTAATAGGACCCAGCGCAGAGCAAAATTGTTACACACCCTGTAGTTGATAGCTCTTGGCAGACTTTTTTCTTAGCAGACCCTGTTAATGAGATCAATTTAACTTGTATTTTAAACAGACCGAAAAGGCATGATTATTGCAGTATGCTTTTCCTGATTTCATTGGTAGCACTTCTCACTCACAAACCTACAGTGCTAATTCCGACTATTACTTCAGTTATGGAATCATTCTCTCTCGGTTTCTACCGAGGTACTTTAAGTCCTCTCCTTCTTGTTACATGTGCTTCTAACCATCTAGGGTGCTTGTGAGAAGGGCAGGCCAGTGAGAAAGGAACCATCTAGTTTGTGATTCTTACGTCATGTTAGACTTCTCAAACTTGAATCTTTTTGAAGGAAAACACCTTTAAAAGTCTGATTTTAAACACTTGGTATGGATGGGTTGATTTTTTGTTTTTGTTTTTGTTTTCTCTGGCTTGGAATGCTCTCCCCTGCCTGGCCTAATCTTCTTCATCCTTTAAGACCCAGCTCAAATGTCATCTCTTCTGCTGAGCATCTACCCTCCCTACTCCCATGTTCCCTTCCAGAATCCTCACTCTTTACTCTGTGCTGCCGGAGCATTTGATTCATACCACGAGAATATAATCCCAGCACATTACAACCAGATATACATGTGTCTGTCCCACCAGACCAGTCGCAGGCTACTTGAAGGCAGGACCAGCAGACGGTAGTCATCTTGCATCACCTGCTCAGCACAGCAGATGAGGTGCCCTGGGACTTCTATACATATTTATGGGGTCGACTCAAATGATGGCAGCATCAGCTCTTTTAACATCAGGGTCCTGAGGTTTTGGAAAGTGTGTCAAGTAAATGTATAATTTTAAAACCATGGTCTTCTGAAATTTTCTGAAGAAAGAATTTTATATTCTTATTTTTAAGGGGAAAGTGTTACATAAAACTCAGCATATATTGCCTGCATCTGGGGATACTGGTCATGTGTTTGCTCCCCACATCTTAATGGGATAGAAATTTTTGTCACCAATTCACTTTGCCTTGTGTAAAAGATATATACTAGAAAAGTTGCGTGTAAAAGTGATGTCTGTAAATCAAGTTAGGTTTCAAAATGCACTAAGGGAGCAATTTAAAGACAATATTTTTCCAAGTGAAAGAGGATAATTTTCCAAGTGAAATGGATCATTTCTGGACTTACCAGAGAATTTGCCTGTTGTAGAGAAGTATTTTTCCTAGAATGATAAAAGCTCCCCTATATTCAAAATTCACCTGGCATAAATTTCATGCTTTTCCATAGTCTATTTAAAAGACTGGACTTACTGCTAAGATTTTAATTTATACAACAGATATTCTTGGCTTACTAAAAGTGAATAACTTCTCACTGTCATAAAATTGATATGTATTATGCATTATTTCTGGTTCAGTTAATTTAAAAATTACTTGTGTGGGCATTTAATGATTTTAACACAAATCTTCTTGGAAGGAGTCAGTATATTATACTCTTGATCTGCAAGTAGAGCTGGGGGCTGATGTGAAGGCTTACGCAGTCCCGGAATGTGGAAAAGGGGACCAGGCACCCATCTCAGGGAAATACTTACCATCCGAAGAACCAAAGATGTTGTGCTGGGAACTGAAGTTTTATACGAGTTTTATGTAAAGGTTTCCATTTTCCTTTTTTCTAGATTGGCCAAAGGGAATTGAAGAGAGGGGCGGAGGAGTGTAAGTTTGGGGTTACTGCTGTTAGAGTTTATAGTGACTGACTTAGTCATTGTCCCTTTGCATTCAGGGTGCAGGGCCACCACCATCTCTTCTCCCACCCCCCGGTGGTGGGCACAGCAGAAGTCCTTTGTTAATGCATTCACTGAGTTTGAAAAACGATATTCTTGGCTCTGAAACTATGCATTTAACACATCCTCAGCAAATGCCACGTGGCAAACCTAGTTCTTTTAGACTGTGGTTCTGCAGTGCATCAATAAAGCACGCGGGTGTTGGCCTTTTTCAGTGAACAAGATGAGAAATGTTGAGTACCTTTTAAATTAAAATGCAACTTTAAATATGCGCTCTCATTTTCATGGACAGCTGAGGCCTGCCTATGCTAATACGCAGCTGATCTTAGGTCTGCGGAGGGCTTGGGAATCGGTCACACCCAGTTCATCTTTGCCTGCTTTAGCGCCACCTGTGGAAGCACGGGGCCTGCTCTGTTCAATTCTCCCTACATTTAGGCGTTCAATTTCCCAGGAGATCTTTCTCGTGCCTGGACATTTCTCTCGTGAGCATCACATTGGGACCAACGTATATGCCTCCACCCAATTTTAATTAAGTAGTAAAGCTGATCTCTATTTATTAGAATTTCAAACATAGATATCCCCCCTCCAACCTCCACTTTAAAAAATGGTTTTATTGGCTGTGTCTTTTCTCACTCCTAAAAAATATCTAAGGAGAAACCCCCTACCTCATTGTGAGAGCTCATCCAACTTTGATTGCTGGTCCTTGGGATGAGGACACGCAGAGCCACGTGGTTGCCTGGAGGTTGCGTTTACCCAAAAGTGACCATTACGAGCAGACGCCCCGTACTGCCTTGGGGCAGGTAGGTTCTGGGATGGGCCTCCAGGTGCCAGAGTGGCATCTGACCTATTCCACTGGATTAAAAATTAAAATCTGTTTAGAAGCAAGCTGCTCACTTCTAGCCTGGAGCTTCTAGCAGTAATCCTAGGTTAATGAATGTGTTCCAAGGGAATAGCATTTCCTTCCTCCTTGCTTCAATTTCCCCCTCTCTCTTTTTGTTCTACTTTTCTCATCTGCCTGCTTTCCTGTTTGGACAGTGGCAACAACCATCATAATTCTAATAATCTGAGCTGAGATACTGATTTAGAAAGACGTACAGCCTTTGTAAGAAATGACACAGATTTAGCTTAGCATAAAGTAATTTTCAATCAGTTAACTGAAGTCTCTAGTTAATAGAGAATCCTTTTTTTGATTACAGCTGTTCGGGGGAAATTGCAAATAATATAAAAACAGGCTTACATCGTAGAATTTAGCTAATACCTAGGATGCGATAAGGAATTATTCCAATTTCTTAAAACTACATTTATACATCCAGTACTATGTATTGACTACTGATCTTCAGAATGATGATCAGAATAATCAGAGATATAAAATATGAATAGGACAGTTCTGTATTCTTTCTTTGTTTTTCATAATTGTGATTTTTTTTTTTTTTTTTTGGTGGTACACGGGCCTCTCACTGTTGTGGCCTCTCCCGCCGCGAAGCACAGGCTCCGGACGCGCAGGCTCAGCGGCCATGGCCCACGGGCCCAGCCGCTCCGCGGCATGTGGGATCCTCCTGGACTGGGGCACGAACCCGCGTCCCCTGCATCGGCAGGCGGACTCCCAACCACTGCGCCACCAGGGAAGCCCGTGATTTTTTTATTGTAGCTTTATTTTTATTTTTTTAAACATCTTTATTGGAGTGTAATTGCTTTACAATGGTGTGTTAGTTTCTGCTTTATAACAAAGTGAATCAGCTATACATATACATATATTCCCATATCTCCTCCCTCTTGCGTCTGCCTCCCACACTCCCTATCCTACCCCTCTAGGTGGACACAAAGCACCGAGCTGATCTCCCTGTGCTATGCGGCTGCTTCCCACTAGCCATCTATTTTACATTTGGTAGTGTATATATGTCCATGCCACTCTCTCACTTTGCCCCAGCTTACCCTTCCCCCTCCCCGTGTACTCAAGTCCATTCTCTACATCTGCGTCTTTATTCCTGTCCTGCCCCTAGGTTCTTCAGAACCATTTTTTTAGATTCCATATATATGTGTGTTAGCATACAGTATTTGTTTTTCTCTTTCTGACTTACTTCACTCTGTATGACAGACTCTAGGTCCATCCACCTCACTACAAATAACTCAATTTCGTTTCTTTATATGGCTGACTAATATTCCATTGTATATATGTGCCACATCTTCTTTATCCATTCATCTGTCGATGGACACTTAGGTTGCTTCCATGTCCTGGCTATTGTAAATAGAGCTGCAATGAACATTGTGGTTATGGTTCTTTTTGAATTATGACTCTTTTTGAATTATGGTTTTCTCAGGGTATATGCCCAGTAGTGGGATTGCTGGGTCGTATTTTTAGTTTTTAAAGGAACCTCCATACTGTTCTCCATAGTGGCTGTATCAATTTACATTCCCACCAACAGTGCAAGAGGGTTCCCTTTTCTCCACACCCTCTCCAACATTTAATGTTTGTAGATTTTTTGATGATGGCCATTCTGACTGGTGTGAGATGATACCTCATTGTAGTTTTGATTTCCATTTCTCTTAGTGATGTTGAGCATCCTTTCATGTGTTTGCTGGTGATCTGTATATCTTCTTTGGAGAAATGTCTATTTAGGTCTTCTGCCCATTTTGGATTGGGTTGTTTATTTTTTTGATATTGAGATGCATGAGGTGCTTGTAAATTTTGGAGATTAATCCTTTGTCAGTTGCTTTGTTTGCAAATATTTTCTGCCATTCTGAGGGTTCTCTTTTCATCTTGTTTATGGTTTCCTTTGCTGTGCAAAAGCTTTTAAGTTTCATTAGGTCCCATTTGTTTATTTTTGTTTTTATTTCCATTTTTCTAGGAGGTGGGTCAAAAAGGATCTTGCTGTGATTTATGTGACAGAGTCTTCTGCCTATGTTTTCCTCTAAGAGTTTTATAGTATCTGGCCTTACTTTTAGGTCTTTAATCCATTTTGAGTTTATTTTTGTGTATGGAGTTAGAGAGTGTTCTAATTTCATTCTTTTACATGTAGCTGTCCAGTTTTCCCAGCATCACTTACCGAAGAGGCTGTCTTTTCTCCATTGTATATGCTTGCTTCCTTTATCAGAGATAAGATGACCATATGTGCGTGGGTTTATCCCTGGGCTTTCTATCCTGTTCCATTGCTCTATATTCCGTTTCTGTGCCAGTACTACAGTGTCTTGATTACTGTAGCTTTGTAGTATAGTCTGAAGTCAAGGAGCGTGATTCCTCCAGCTCCATTTTTCTTTTTTTTCTTTTTTTTTTTTTTGCCGTATGCGGGCCTCTCACTGTTGTGGCCTCTCCCGTTGAGGAACACAGGCTCCGGACATGCAGGCTCAGCGGCCATGGCTCACGGGCCCAGCCGCTTCATGGCATGTGGGATCTTCTCGGACCAGGGCATGAACCCGTGTCCCCTGCATCGGCAGGCGGACTCTCAACCACTGCAACAACAGGGAAGTCCCTCCAGCTCCATTTTTCTTTCTCAAGATGGCTTTGACTATTTGGGGTCTTTTGTGGTTCTATACAAACTGTGAAATTTTTTGTTCTAGTTATGTGAATAATGGCTTTGTTAGTTTGATAGGGATTGCACTTAATCTGTAGATTGCTTTGGGTAGGATAGTCATTTTCACAATGTTGATTCATCTAATCCAAGAACATGGTATATCTCTCCATCTGTTTGTATCATCTTTAATTTCTTTCATCAGTGTCTTATAGTTTTCTGCATACAGGTCTTTTGTCTCCTTAGGTAGGTTTATTCCCAGGTATTTTATTCTGTTTGTTGCAGTGGTAAATAGGAGTGTTTCCTTAATGTCTCCTTCAAATTTTTCATCAATAGTGTATAGAAATGCAAGAGATTTCTGTGCATTAACTTTGTATCCTGCTACTTTACCAGATTCATTGATTAGCTCTAGTAGTTTTCTGGTAGCATCTTTAGGATTCTCTATGTATAGTATCGTGTCATCTGCAAATAGTAACAGTTTTACTTCTTCTTTTCTGATTTGTATTCCTTTTATTTCTTTTTCTTCTCTGCTTGCTGTGGCTAAAACTTCCAAAACTATGTGGAATAATAGCAGTGAGAGTGTCTTGTCTTGTTCTTGTCTTGTTCCTGATCCTACTGGAAATGGTTTCAGTTTTTCACCATTGAGAACGATGTTGGCTTTGGGTTTGTCATATATGGCCTTTATTATATTCAAGTAAGTTCCCTCTATGCCTACTTTCTGCAGGGTTTTTATCATAAATGGGTGTTGAATTTTGTCAAGAGCTTTTTCTGCCTCTATTGAGATGATCATAAGGTTTTTCTCCTTCAATTTGTTAATATAGTGTATCGTACCATTTTCATTGATTTGCATATATTGAGTAATCCTTGCATTCCTGGGATAAACCCCACTTGATCATGGTGTATGGTCCTTTTAATGTGCTGTTGGATTCTGTTTGCTAGTATTTTGTTGAGGATTTTGCATCTATGTTCATCAGTGTTATTGACCTATACTTTTCTTTCTTTGTGACATCTGTCTGGTTTTGGTATCAGGATGATGGTGGCCTCATAGAATGAGTTTAGGAGTGTTCCTCCTCTGCTATATTTTTGAAGAGTTTGAGAAGGATGGGTGTTAGTTTTTCTCTAAATATTTGATAGAATTCACCTGTGAAGCCATCTTGTCCTGGGCTTTTGTTTGTTGAAAGATTTTTAATCACAGTTTCAATTTCAGTGCTTGTGATTGGTCTGTTTATATTTTCTATTTCTTCCTGGTTTAGTCTTGGGAAGTTGTTCTTTTCTAAGAATTTGTCCATTTCTTCCAGGTTGTCCATTTTATTGGCATAGAGTTGCTTGTAGTAATCTCTCATGATCCTTTGTATTCCTGCAGTGTCAGTTCTAACTTCTCCTTTTTCATTTCTAATTCTATTGATTTGAGTCTTCTCCCCTTTTTTCTTGATGAGTCTGTCTAATGGTTTCTCAATTTTGTTTATCTTCTCAAAGAACCAGGGTTTAGTTGTATTGATCTCTGCTATCGTTTCTTTCATTTCTGTTTCATTTATTTCTGATCTGATCTTTATGATTTCTGTCTTTCTGCTATCTTTGGGGGGGGGTTTTGTTCTTCTTTCTCTAATTGCTTTAGGTGTAATGTTAGGTTGTTTATTTGAGAGTTTTCTGGTTTCTTGAGGTAGGATTGCATTGCTATAAACTTCCCTCTTAAAACTGCTTTTGCTGCATCCCATAGGTTTTGGGTCTTCATGTTTTCATTGTCATTTGTTTCTAGGTATTTTTGGATTTCCTCTTTGATTTCTTCAGTGATCTCTTGGTTATTTAGTAGTGTATTGTTTATCTTCCATGTGTTTGTAGTTTTTACAGATTTTTTCCTGTAATTGATATCTAGTCTCATAGTGTTGTGGTTGGAAAGATACTTGATACGATTTCAATTTTCTTAAATTTACCAAGGCTTGACTTGTGACCCAAGATGTGATCTATCCTGGAGAATGTTCCATGAGCAATTGAGAAGAAAATGTATTCTGTTGTTTTTGATGGAATGTCCTATAAATATCAATTAAGTCCATTTTGTTTAATGTATCATTTAAAGCTTGTGTTTCCTTATTTATTTTCATTTTGGATGATCTGTCCATTGGTGAAAGGGGTTGTTAAGTACCCTACTATTACTGTGTTACTGTTGATTTCCCCTTCTATGGCTGTTAGCATTTGCCTTATGTATTGAGGTGCTCCTATGTTGGGTTCCTAAATATTTACAACCGTTATATCTTCTTCTTGGATTGATCCCTTGATCATTACGTAGTGTCCTTGTTTGTCTCTTGTAATAGTCTTTATTTTAAAGTCTATTATGTCTGATATGAGCATTGCTCCTCCAGCTTTCTTTTGATTTTCATTTGCATGGAATATCTTTTTCCATCCCCTCACTTTCAGTCTGTATGTGTCTCTAGTTCTGAAGTGGGTTTCTTATAGAAGCATATATATGGGGCTTGTTTTTGTATCCATTCAGCCAGTCTATGTATTTTGGTTGGAGCATTTAATCCATTTACATTTAAGGTAGTTATCGATATGTATATTCCTATTACCATTTTCTTAATTGTTTTGGGTTTGTTTTTGTGGGTCTTTTCCTTCCCTTGTGCTTCCTGTGTAGAGAAGTTCCTTTAGCATTTGTTGTAAAGCTGGTTTGGTGGTGCTGAATGCTCTTAGCTTTTGCTTGGCTGTAAAGGTTTTAATTTCGCCATCAATTCTGAATGAGAATGTTGCTGGGTAGAGTAATCTTGGTTGTAGGTTTTTCCCTTTCATCCCTTTAAATATGTCCTGCCAGTCCCTTCTGGCTTGCAGAGTTTCTGCTGAAAGATCAGCTGTTAACCTTGTGGGGCTTCCTTTGTATGTTATTTGTTGTTTTTCCCTTGCTCCTTTTAATATTTTTTATTTGTATTTTATTTTTGATAGTTTGATTAATATGTGTCTTGGCATGTTTCTCCTTTGATTTACCCTATATGGGACTCTCTGCACTTTCTGGACTTGATTGACTATTTCATTTCCCATATTAGGGAAGTTTTCAACGATAATCTTTTCAAATATTTTCTCAGTCCCTTTCTTCTTCTCTTCTTCTTCTGGGACCCCTATAGTTTGAATGTTGGTGCGTTTAATGTTGTCCCAGAGGTCTCTGAGACTGTCCTCAATTCTTTTCTTTCTTTTTTCTTTATTCTGCCCTGCGGTAGTTATTTCCACTATTTTATCTTCCATGTCACTTATCCATTTTTCTGCCTCAGCTATTCTGCTATTGATTCCTTCTAGAGAATTTTTCATTTCATTTATTTTGCTGTTCATCATTGTTTGTTTGCTCTTTACTTCTTCTAGGTCCTTGTGAAACGTTTCTTGTATTTTCTCCATTCTACTTCCAAGATTTTGGATCATCTTTACTATCATTACTCTGAATTCTTTTTCAGGTAGACTGCCTATTTCCTCTTCATTTGTTTGGTCTCGTGTGTTTTTACCTTGCTCCTTCATCTGCTGTGTATTTCTCTGTCTTCTCATTTTGCTTAACTTACTGTGTTTGTGATGTCCTTTTCCAGGCTGCACGTTCGTAGTTCCCATTGTTTTTGGTGTCTGCCCCCAGTGGGTAAGGTTGGTTCAGTGGGTTTTGTAGGCTTCCTGGTGGAGGGGACTGGTGTCTATGTTCTGGTGGATGAGGCTGGTTCTTGTCTTTCTGGTGGGCAGGACTGCATCCGGTGGTGTGTTTTGGGGTGTCTGTTAACTTATTATGAATTTAGGCAGTCTCTCTTCTAATGGGTGGGGTTGTGTTCTTGTCTTGCTAGTTGTTTGGCATAGAGTGTCCATCACTGTAGTTTGCTGGTCGTTGAGTGGAGCTGAGTGTTAGCATTGAGATGGAGATCTCTGGGAGAGCTTTTGCCATTTGATATTACGTGGGGTCGGGAGGTCTCTGGTAGACCAGTGGCCTTAACTCGGCTCTCCCACCTCAGAGGCTCAGGCCTGATACCCATCCGAAGCACCAAGACCCTGTCAGCCACATGGCTTTGGCTAGAGGGTTTGGTATGTGGCTGTATGGCCTGGAAGTTCTGCAGCCATTGTTTCATGATGAGGTGTGTCATTCTCCTCCCAAGCATCATCTCTGCTCCCAAGCCATGCCATTACTCTGTCAATTGTGACATTTTTGAAGAGTACTGCTTAGATGTCTTGATTTGGGTTTGTCTGATGTTCTCTTACAACTAAACTGAGGTTATACAATTTTGGCAAAGATACCACAGAGGCAATACACACTTCTCAGTGTATCATATCAAAGGCCACATGCTGTCAATATAATCCTATCACTGGTCTTAATGTCCTTTTGATAACATCAGTTGAAACAATATTATTTTCCCCTTAGTAAATGAAATTATATCATTAATTAGAACATAGTATTCTATCATTCCAATGATTGAAGTTTAAATTTTCCATTTTAATAAAAATATGCTTTTATAAATATAATATACATTTTCACCTGGATTAACATGATTCTTCAATGAATTTTTTAATTGTAGTTAACACTTCTTACAGTATTCCAGTTTTAGGCATACATCTAAGGTAACTCTGATTTTTTATTTCCTGATCTATACAGTGGTTGTGAGAATCGGATGAGAATTTAAACGTGAAAGTGGTAGCATATAGTTGGTGCCTGGCAAATTTTAGGAAAAGTAGAATTCTGGTTTTGATAATTTTTTTATGTAAAAAAAAAAAAATCACATTACCTCTCAAGGTAGTAAAATGTTTAAAAAAGTCACAAGGGGCTTCCCTGGTGGCACAGTGGTTGGGAGTCCGCCTGCCGATGCAGGGGACACGGGTTCGTGCCCCAGTCCGGGAAGATCCCACATGCCGCGGAGCAGCTGGGCCCGTGAGCCATGGCCACTGAGCCTGCACGTCTGGAGCCTGTGCTCCACAGCGGGAGAGGCCACAACAGTGAGAGGCCCGCGTACCGCAAAAAAAAAAAAAAAAAAGTCATGAGTTAGTTAAATATCATAGTAACTATTGTTGGCAGTTACTACTGTTCAAACATATAGGAGCACATTGATCAAAATTAGTATAGAGATTTTTTACGTTTCTGGCTCTTGAAGTTAGCTTGTTTCTACTTCTTTAATTGCTCTGCTAGTATGAACTTCAGGATTTTTCCCATTGTTCTGTACCTAATTGTTAGACCTGGTAATTAACACATAAATGATATGAAAGCCCCAGATTCATCAGACTTTGAGGATATGACTTTTTAGATCTAGATAAGGAACAGGACCAGGGCTTAAATTATATTTCCTAGGTTAAACACCTGTCCCTATTTCACCCTTTTATTTATTCCGTATTTTAAAATTTGACTTATTTTGTTTAAGGAGGTATCCTATAGAACATCAAAGTTTTTGGAACTAAAGTGTTTTCTCATGGTAGAAAATCTAAAAATATCTTGTCTGCAGCTGTTTGTGATTTTAAGACTTCTGAAACTGTTTCCTCTGTCTATAATACCCTCCTGACAGATCTGTAGGCATATTGAAAGTGTTGCAGTGTGGCCTAAACATTTCATGAGAAAAGTCTGGCTCATTGCTCATTTATTCACTGAGCACCTGTGTTTTGCTAGGTAGGTGCTGGACACACAATCGTGAGCAAAAGAAACAGAATGCCTGCCTGTATGGAGCTTCAGTCTAGTAGAAGAGACAGGCATTGAGAGGGAAATAAATGGAGAAAAATATGTATTAACAAATACACAAAATGTTATGAAGTTAAAGAACAGGTTGCCATAAGAGAGGATGGTCATTAATCATGGAAGAGATATAAGAAAAGATTCTGCAAGTCAGGCCAACAACCATTTAGCCGGTGCTCTCTCTGCAAGGGTCAAAGCCAGGGATTCTGTAACAGCACGTTCATGAACCCTTGAAATTGGAAGATCTGAAAGGGCATCTTGTAGACTTGCCAGCCGACACTATACTGTTGAGTATAGAAGGTCAACCAGCTGCTGCTTTCAAAAACTGAAGGAAGCCTTCTCTCCCTCCCTTTCTTCTTTTAATTAATAAATCTGTTATTTATCCACTCAGTGCTCCCGTGGCTGTCAAATTTTGGTGCACATCAGAATCTCTTTTGGAGCTGTTCTTTAAAATGCCTGGACCTCACATCAGATCTACTGAGGGTTTGTTTAAAAATCTGAGGGTGGAAACCAGCATAGGCATTTGCAAAAACCTCCTCAGGTGCCTCTGGTGTCCGTCAAAGGCTGAGAACCATGGTGTGCCAGGCACAGAGGCTAGTTCTGTGGCTACTGAGAGAAGCACGTGTCTGCCTAGGGACAAACATGGCTTTGTATACTATATAAGTTCAGCAGTGGAAGCATTTGACTGCTCTGTGGAGAACTCACATTGTCCTCCTTTTGAACTAAACCTTCTTGTACCGTCATCTGTGTTTTCTGACTGCTCCTCCAGTCCTATCTCTCTGTCTCCAAAAGTTTCTCTCAGTCTATTTCCTCTCTCCATCTCCACTGCCACTGCCCCATTTTGCCTGGGCTCCAGGAATTACTTTAGAATTCCCCTCCCCCAAGCTTCTCTCCCTGTGGGCTGACCCTCAGTTTACTCTGAGAAGGTTTCTAAATTACAAATTTGATCCTATCGCTCCCACTTTAAAACACTCTGTTTGGTCTTCATTGCCTGTGGAGATCAAAGTCCCTAGCTTGGCCCGCGCCTATGTTTTCAGCATCATTCCCCACCATTTCACCATTTGCCCCACAAACTCCAGGCGATTAAAAACACTCATTTCTATACCACACCATGCACTTTTCAGCTAAGCATCTTTGCTCATAATGTTGTCAATGCCTGAAACACTTCTTATTCCAGTTTTCACCTTCATTCGTCCTTCAAGAAAATCTAAAATCACTTCCACTGGCAGAGTTGATTGAGTCTTCCTCTCTGTTCTTTATATTAACCTGTGTTTTAATGAATGTACCCCTTTGTCTATGTGCATACCTATATACTGACCTACCTATCTGGGCCAGCCCTCTTTGGAGTGAGTTTTTGTTTGCCTAGAACTTAAAATGCTGCTACAGACAGTAGGAGTTAACTAAATATTCACTGAGTGAGTAGGAAAAAGAGTGAATGAACCTGAAACTGGTTTGCTGTATCCCCTCCCACTGGTCCTAATTCCATTTTTTTTGGGGGGGGTGTATTACTTAACTAGCCTAGTCCATCATATATGTCTGCTTTTCTCCTAATATATGAAGATTACTCTCACCCTTTGTCTTTTTCCCCTAGTCACACACCTAGTAAGTGGTCATTTTAAAACTGACACCAACTCCTTGGGATTCCAGTAGTCATTATGGGTAGTTTCAGAGTTGCACTAAGTTCTCAAAGTCAAATGACCTCATCCTGATAAACTTGCTACAAACTCAGATTTTCAAGAGAGTAAAGTGGGTAGCGTTTAACCTAGTATCATATTACATTGGTTTCAGGATTGAGCTGCTGATTTCATAAATTCAAATGCATTTTAACAATCCTGCATTTTCACTCCCCTCCATTATAGGCCATTACAAGATGTTGTTATCTGTTAAACTTCTGATCTCTCCATCACATCTGAATGAAAGCCTTGCCAGGTAGAGTATGTTTGGTTGTAGGTTTTCCCCTTTCATTGCTTTAAATATATGGTGCCACTCCCTTCTGGCCTGCAGAATTTACGCTGAAGAATCAGCTGACAGCCTTATGGGTGTTCCCTTGTATGTAACTTGTTGCTCTTCTTTTGATGCTTTTAATATTATCTCCTTATCTTTAACTTTTGCCGTTTTAGTTACATGTCTTCACCTGGTCCTCTTTGGGTTGATCGTGTCTGGGCCTCTGTGCTTCCTGGACCTGGATGTCTGTTTCCTTTCCTAGGTGAGGGAAGTTTTCAGATATTATGTCTCCAAATATGTTCTCTGCCCCTTTTTCTTTCTCTTCTCCTTCTGGGACCCCTATAATATGAATGTTAGTACACTTGATGTTACTCCAAAGGCCTCTTCAACTGCCCTGCTTTATTTTTATTCTTTTTTCTGTTGAGAGTCAGTGATCTCCACTACTCTGTCTTCCGGCTTGCTGATCCATTCCTCTGTGTCTTCTAATCTCCTGTTGATTCCTTCTAGTGTACTTTTTATTTCAGTTATTATATTCTTCATTTCTGTTTGGTTCTTCTTTATATTTTTTCACTCTTTGTTAAAAGCTTCTAACGTCTGACTCTGTCCGTCCCACCTTCTCCCGAGTTCTTTGAACATCTTTACGATCATTACCTTGAACTCTTTATTGGGTAGATTGCTCATCTTCACTCAGTTCTTCTGGGGTTTTCTCTTGTTCTCTCGTTTGGAACATATTCCTCTGTCACCTCATTTTACCTGATTTACTGGTTTTATTTCTATGTGTTTGTAAGGTTAGTTATATCTCCCAACCTTGGAGAAGTGGCCTTTGGTAGGAGACGTCCTAGGCATCCTGGCAGTGCACTTCCTGCTGGTCACCAGAGCTGTCTATAGGCTTTAGGGGTGTCCCTGAAGTGGGCTTCATGGGTCCTTCTCTTGTGGTGGGCTGACTACCATGGGCAGTCTGGCAGGCTGGCTTCCCAGCCCTGTTGGTTGCCAGGCCCTGCCTTGTGTGGAGGCTGCTAGCCCACTGGTAGGCAGAGCTAGGTTCTAGGGTGGGTAGTTCTGGGACCAAGGGTCCCAGATCTAGTATCAGCCTGCTGGTGGGTGGGATCAGTTTCTGACACAGCTGGCTGCAGCGTCTGCGTGTCCCATAGTTGGTGTTGATCTGTTAGTGAGGGGGGTTGGGTCTTGGGGTGGCTGGATGAGGGGTCCAAGGTGTCTCAGAACTGACGTCGGCCTGCTGGTGGGTGGGGCTGGGGCACAGGGGTTCCTGGGGCTGGCGCCTGCCCACTAGGAACTGAGGCTGGTCCCTGGGCTATTGCTGGCCCACTGGTGAGTGGAGCTGGGTCTCAGGATCTTTGACTGCAGGTTGCTGGTGTTCCTGGGGCTAGTGCCCAAGTGGGTAGCACCAGGTCCTGAGTGCTCTGGCAGATAAGGCCAGGTCCTGTGGTAGCTTTGGCCTCAGGGGATCTTTAGGCAGCGTGTCTGCTGGTGGACGGAGCTGTGTCCCTTCCCAGCTGCTGCGTGGCCTGAGGCATCATAGTATTGGTGCCTACAGGCTATTGGGTGGGGGCAGGGCTGGATCCTGAGGCTAAAATGGTAGAGGGAGGATTCCAAAATGGTACTTGCCAGCATCAGGGTCCTCATGGTGGAACGAGCTCCCAGAAATGGCTGCCACCAGTGTCTGTATCCACAGGATGAGTTCCAGTTGCCTTTTGCCTCTCTGGGATGCTCTCCAAGATCAACAGGTGGGTCTGACCGGAGTGTCTATTTCCCACAGACCTCTGGCTCTCCCAAAAGTAAGCCCTGCTAGCCTTTCAAAGCCAAACATTCTGGGGGCTTATCCTCCTGGTGCAGACCCCCTGGGCTGGGGAACAGAATGTGGGACTCGGACCCGCTGGGGAGAACCTCTGCAGTTGTAATTATCCTCCAGTTTGTGGGATATGGGTCTTGCCTTTGCTGCATCTCTGCTCCCCCCACCTGCCTTGTGGTTCCTCCCTTATATCTTCAGTTGTAGAAGGTCTCTTCTGGTCTTTCTCATCAATTGTTGCTCTGTAACTAGTTGTAATTTTGGTGTGCTGGTGAGAAGAGGTGAGCTCAGGTCTTCCTACTCTGCCATCTTGGCCACTGTCTTCCCAGTATTGAGTCTCACACTTGCTTCTTTTTTTTTTTTTTTAACTTTTTATTTTATATTGGAGCATAGTTGATTAACAGTGTTGTGTTAGTTTCAGGTGTACAACAAAGTGATTCAGTTATACATATACTTGTATCTATTCTTTTTCAAATTCTTTTCCCAGTTAAGTTGTTACAGAATGCTGAGCAGAGTTCCCAGTACTATATAGTAGCTCCTTGACTGTTATCCATTTTAAATATAGCAGTGTGTACATGTCAATCCCAAACACCCTAACTATCCCTCCCCCTGACCCTTCCCCCCTGGTAACCATAAGTTCACTCTCTAAGTCTATGAGTCTATTTCTGCTTTGTAAATAAGTTCTCTTGTATTATATATATATATATATTTTTTTTTAGATTCCTTATATAAGTGATATCATACGATATTTCTCTTTCTCTGTCTGATGTACTTCACTCAGTATGACAATCTCTAGGTCAATCCATGTTGCTGCAAATGGCATTATTTCATTCTTTTTAATGGCTGAGTAATATTCCAGTGTGTGTGTGTGTGTGTGTGTGTGTATGTATGTGTATCACATCTTCTTCATGCATTCATCTGTCAATGGACATTTAGGTTGCTTCCATGTCTTAGCTATTGTAAACAGCGCTGCAATAAACATTGGGGTGCATGCATCGTTTTGGGCCATGTTCTTCTCTGGGTATAAGCCCAGGAGTGGGATTGCGGGATTCTATTGAGAATATCTGAGGCTCACCTAATGCCTTTCCTCTCCCTCTCCCACCACCACCTCAGGCTGTCATTCCGTGCTTGCATTGTTTATTATAACTTCCCAATTTATGAATTAGTTTGCTTGCATGTGTGGATTATTTTGCTCGCAGAAGGAAACTCACAAAAGGGGAACTGAACAATTCTGTGGTCTTTGTTGTTTATTGTTAATGACCTTCCCCCCAAATATTTCGATTTTTCCTTGTTCCTCCTCTTCAGATATTTTGAAACATATTCTGTGTACTACCTTTGGTTGTTTTTCAAAATGTTCAATCCCAGTCCTTCTGGATTTAGGCCTCTCCAGTGTTCTCCTAAGGAATCTTCTGTCACTTTTATGATTGTCTCTACTTTGTGTCATTGCTTCCATTTATTTCTCATCCTTGTAGAATCAGAATTCATCAGAGTTCTTGTAAAGACATGGTGAATTCTCTAATGGCATCCGCTTTTCTTTCACTAGGATTATGACTATATAGTTATGTGATCAAAATCTTATTTTTCAGAATCTCTTTTAAATTAGAGCTGACATCTCTGCGTTCATATTATACTTATCTTTTTGCTGGTGTTTTAAAATGTTTTTCCTAAGTCAATGGTGTGGATCTGATTAGAATTAATGTTCTCTATCCTCACTATTATGGAATCCAGGCTGGTATAGTAACTTTCTTCTAAGAGTCCAGTCATCTTCATGTTGTTATTGATTTTTTTTGCAGCTAGTCAATATTAAGGCTATTATATAGTTCTTTCCTGGCCTCAAAGTTTAAGAACAGACTCCTGCCACTCTTAACCTAGTTTAATTAAACCATTGGTAATCTGCTCTCCATGACTTTATTTAAAACTCTCTTAAAATCTATAATATTGTGTGTATTTTTTCGGTCCCTTGGTTAATGAATTCTGAGATTACTCTCTATGCTATAAAAAAATGTACATTATTGGGCTTCCCTGGTGGCGCAGTGGTTGAGAGTCCACCTGCCGATGCAGGGGACACGGGTCCGTGCCCCGGTCTGGGAAGATCCCACATGCTGCGGACCGGCTGGGCCCGTGAGCCATGGCTGCTGAGCCTGCGCATCCGGAGCCTGTGCTCCGCAACGGGAGAGGCCACAACAGTGAGAGGCCCGCACACCGCAAAAAAAAAAAAAAAAAAAAAAAAAGTGCATTATTTTCTTTCTACTAAAATGATCTCTTTTACGCTTTTGAGCAGTAAAACCCTAGTTTCGGTATTGCATGAGTTGGGGAGTAAATGCATGTTTATATTGTCAAGACTTTCCTAATCTTTTCAGTCTATCTTTTATTTAAAAAAAAAAAACACCTCACTTTAGTTTTCTAGTTGATAAGCTAGCATCTTTATGTAGGAAAATGTTTTACTTAGGAAGCATGCATTCAAATCCCTTGACATTTTCCTCAAAGCAACATCTTAGAGAATAAAAACTACCCTTGTCATTATATGGATACAGAGACCAATGTAATCTGAATGACTTCACTTCAGTGTACAGTAGTGAAGAGAGAGCAGCTTTGTCCTTTCAGTGGCCTCTCCCACTCTGATTTCACACATCAGCGTTTACCTTTCCCTTCCTGAGCCGCCTGCTTACTTTCCTTCTCTCTCTCCCTATTGAAGTATTTTTTATCCTTCGTGACTCAGCCTATATTTTTCTTGTCTACGGTACTTCCCTGGCACCCCAGAAGAAAATAACATCTCTTCTGTCTCTTTACCACACATTTCTATAATAACTTTTTTTCTTTAATATTACTGATTGTGACATCTAGTGACTGACCTCCTAGGTACTATAGAGACACATCATTCTGTGCTGTGCATGGTTGTAAAGACGGGTTAGTAGGCAGAATTTTTTTTTTTCTTAAACACTGGATTTAATATAAAAGCTAAGTTACAAGAGCCTTCAAAATACCAACTGCACATAATATTTTATATGTGTTTAAAAGAGAAATGAAATATATAAATCATATGTGTTTAAAAGAGAAATGAAATGAATAATGTACGAGTGACATTAGTTCATGTTTTAAAGTATGTGAGTCATAATTCTCCCCACACATTTCAAAACACCCAGGCATCATTTTTTTTAAAATTTTTATTGGAGTCTAGTTGATTTACAATGTTGTGTTAGTTTCAAGTCTACAGCAAAGTGAATCAGTTATTCATATACATATATCTACTCTTTTTAAGATTCTTTTCCCGTATAGGCCATGACAGAGTACTCAGTAGAGTTCCCTGTGCTATACAGTAGGTCCTTATTAGTTACCTGCTTTATATATAGTCGTGTGTATTTGTCAATCCCAGTCTCCCAATCCCTCCCCCACTTTCCCCCTTGGTAACCATAAGTTTGTTTTCTACATCTATGACTCTATTTCTGTTTTGTAAATAAGTTCATTTGTACCCACATATAAACGATATCATATGATATTTGTCTTTCTCTGCCTGACTTACTCAGTATGACAATCCCTAGGTCCATCCATGTTGCTGCAAATGCAGGCTTCATTTTTTAAAGGACAGTATTTAACTGAAACTGATGCTGGTTGCAGTGCTCAGTAGCTGGGCAGAGAGGTCAGGGACCAGGAGAATGTCACAGGAGGAGGTGGCTTCCCGTAATCTGTCCTCTCCCAGCTGCTTGTGGCCCTGTCTGTTGGGACTGGGAAGCAGAGGGGACCGTGCATATTGTGCCGCTAAACAGAGAGTCCAGGTGGTCAACTGTGTTCTGTCCAGCAGACCACACTGCCTCTTAACACTTCTTGACAGTTTCTAACAAGCAGTGCTGCTAAGAGTCCTGAGTTGTACATTGTTCCAGGTCTCAGGCTTCCTGACCAGAACAGTACGGCCCATCAGTTTCTAGCTTTAGAATAATAAAAGGGAAAACAAACGGTGTTTCCTGGTGAGATAGCATCCTCATAAGTGACCAGACAAATCCTGCTCGTAGGTCGGTCTGCTGTGTAGAAGGTACTGTGCTAAGAGGTTGATCATTCAAATTGCTCTCTGCCTTTACATGCCTGGGAAACTAGTTGGAGAGAAAACACAAACACAGACACACAAAGAAAATAACCATATACACCCACAAAAATCGGGCATGTTAAATGGCCAGAGGGGCATATGGAACACTGGTTGTCAAAATGCATTTGTTCCTCAGTTTGATGGTGGATACCAGCTTAACAATTTTTGCCATGTCTGGATCATCAGAGCATTTATTTAATTTTTTGTTTATATACGACTCAAAAAGTATCTATTTAAGCTTCTTCCTAAGTAATAATATCTGCAAAATCACATGGCTTTCTTCTAATACATGTTTGATACACATTAAGTTGAACTATATGAAGCTGCCGATATTTGACTTTTTTAAATCCACAAAAACATCCATTTCTCGTAGCTTAGAGTAAACATAACTATTCAAAATTTAAAATGATGGTTTCATGAGTCACATTAAATCCCTGGATATAATACCGGAGGAACATATCACCCTGGAGGAACTCTGGAGCTGGAGGGAGCAAGCCGTTGTTAAGGGTTGATCTTGTAAGGTTTCTCAGAGGAGGGGCGCCAGGGTGTGAAGCTGGAAGGAAGGATGCACAGACAAGAGAGGGAAGAGCAGGGATCACAGGGGAGAAGCCGTCCCTGAGGACGGGTAGGGGGCTGAGTGCGCCACCAGTGGGAAAGGAAAGCCGGTGGACCAGAGAGGGCGCTCCGGACTCCTCCGATGTAAATTCTTAATCCTCGCGTTTATTTGACAAACATGTTTTCAAAGCACATGAGCAGGGTTTTATGACCCTTCTTAAGTTTTCTGCAGATTACTCTGTTATGATGATTAATACCTTAATTAAGGTCAGGTAGCATTTCTGTTTGGGAGTATGCAGTTGTCTGCAGGCGGACCACAGTTGGAAAGAGCTGTGTAATGCAAGTGCAGGAGGTGTGAATTTGCACGCAGACAGCTGCATGGGGTGTGAGGCTCCGTGGCTGTCTCCCCCTTAGAGAGGCAAGCTTCCCAGGCTGTCAAATCCCAGAGAGGGCTCTCCTGCCAAAGGCAGCAACTGCCGGGGTTGAGGTTCCCTTCAGTTCATTCCAGAAGCTCCCCTGACCATTCCTGCGGACGTCTTTCTATCTTTCTGGCCCGTCCCTACTGTGCTGAAGACTCCAGCCTTGGACTCTCCTCCTTAGCAGGTGGGTAAGGCGGGTGACACCCGGCAGATTCCCCAGAGCTTACTGGGAGGGTGAATCAAAGGTCAGTTTCCCAGGATCAGTTTCCATGGCTGCCATGCCTGCAGGCCCAGGCTTAGCCCTGCCCGAGGTGTGTTCCAGCAGAGAACATGGAGACATCTGAGCACTGGGCCCTGGAACAGCATGAACTATATTTTCTTGGAATGAAAAGAAAACAACTTTGTGCTCATGTGTTGGAAAAACTCAGAGTGCTTCAGCTGTAGAAACGTGTCCTCATTACTTTTAGAGCTCAGTGTAATTTAGGAAAGTATGGGCAGGACTAATTATTTCCTTATATTTAAAGAGAATAAGTTTGTATGTGTTTTGGCAGTTTATTGGCATTTGGTATCCAGTGTTAACTATTTGTGTCTGTGGCAGAAAGAACCTGGCAGGGCTGCTCCCTTGCATTGATGGTCCCTGGATCCAAAAAAGAGCTTTGGAGGTCGAATAGACACCAGCAATAATAACCACAAAAACAGTCAATCCATAAGTTAATCTCAGAGCCAAGATGAGGGCCAAATTACCCACATATCTTTAAAATGGTACCGTTATTTTATTTATCGTGAGTCCAAGGACACCATAACTCCTGGTGATGGTTATATATCATGTTCCTTGAAGATGCAGTAGACTTCACTTGTATGAGTCATTCAACAAATTTGTATGTGTGCATTTTAAAATGTAGATTTTAGTATTATTCAGGTATGGTGAAGCCAAGAGATCAGGAGAAGGCTGCCATTGAAAAGATAGTGTGTCACTCACATTTCCTAAGAGGAGAGAGTATGCGTGCCACCCCGGGAGGTGGGTGGGCACAGGGGGAGGCACCAGGGTTGGTCAGGATGCGGAAGGAGCAAGGGAAGAAAGTGGGCAAGAGGCTTCATGATAGTTTCTGAGAGCAGGAACGGCTGAAGCAGGGTGAGCACGTGTGGGATTGGCTAGTTTGAATCATTTCATCGGGCTCTGAGGCACAGGGGCTGTCTTTAGTTGTCCGGTGCCTAGCCCTGGGGTGATTAGGGCAGGGGGATAGTGGAATCTGTTGAGGGTATGAGCTCTGGATTGGCTAGCTCACATTTGAAGATTATGCTCCAATTGTTTGCTGTCTTTAGGAATTGACCAGCCCTGGGAGAGGCAGCCCCTCCAGTGTCAGGAAGGGCCCAGAGGTTAAAGCATCAGGAAATAGAAACGATAAAAAAAAAAAACAAAAAACTAATGCAGTACGTATATATATGTATATATATGTACACACACACGTACACAGACATACACACTCATTCTACTTATTCAGTGCATTTGTGCAGGGGGAAGGGAGAACGCATGTCTGCTGTGTACCAGACGCTGTTTTGGTTGATGGCGATTTAGCAGGAAAAACATAAACAATTTTTAAAAGTCAGCTTGCCCTTATGGAACACCAGCTTGTCAAAGAAATAGTTATGTAATATAACCTCAAATACTGAGAAATCCTATGGAGAAAAATACAGCTGGTGGAAGGACAGAAGGGAACTGAAGTTACTATTTTGGGTAGGTCAGGGATGGCCTCTCTGCAGAGGGTGGTGTTTCAGTAGAGAAGAGACTAAGGGGCTAGAAAAGGGCAGACGTCCAGGCATCTGGAGGAACCACGGGTGCCGAGTCACTGAGAGGATCCTGCTTGGCAGACTCAGGGAACAGTAACAAGGCCCGTGTCCTGGGATCCCCGGGAGAAGAGGGGCTGTAGGAAATGAGGCTGCAGAGGTGACCAGAAGGCAGAATCCGAAGGACCTTGGAGGCCATCCAAGGGCAAAGGGAAGCTGTGTATGCTTCTGTGATGCTAGAAATTCAAGCCATATGAAGATAAGAGTTAAGCTTTGGTCTCAAAATGCAAATTAAATAGCTGTGTCTTCACTATTTGCTTCTACACTATTCAATTTTTTCAGTATTTATTTGAGGTGGCTTTGTTTGCAAATGGGAAAGCTTACTGTCTTTCTCCCCAAAGTTTTACATTTGGAAATTTTTTTTTACAGTTGAAAACAAACAAAAACTTACCCATATAATGCAAAAAGACAGCTTTAGATCAGGAGTGTTGGAAAATGACTCTCTGTACCTCTGGGTTCCTTGGCATATATGTGGCATTTAAATAAAATGAAATACAATTTGAAAACCACCACACTTCTGAAAATCTAGAAGAAGAAAAAAGATCTGGGAACAATCAATAGTTTGCTTTCATTTTCTGTTAAATCGTGATTTTTTTTGCACTTGGTATCATTTACTAAATATAAGTAAAATATACTCACAATCTACTTAACATAAGCACGCCCAGAAAGAAAAGCTCATTTCACATCTAATTGTGGATATTGTTCCTTTGTTAAAAATTCAGAGGGTTTATAAACGTGTCCATTAAGTACTGGAGTCTCCATTATTTCCCCAGCTCTTTTCCCACTGCCAATTCTGATCAGAATTTTAAAACACCCCTCTCTATGAAGGTGTTCTCTGAAGAACAAAAAGCGGGGGTGGGGGGAGGTAGGAATTATGAATATAACTAGAAAGACCTTCTGACCAAATATGCTGCGATTTCCGGATTTAGTTTCAATATAATGTAGGTAAATGGACAGGGGGAGACCATATTCTGTTAACCTCAGCATCACGTTACTGCTCTAAAGTTCTGCCTCTCAGTAGTCTTTAAATGTGGTATTAACTAATAGCTGGCCGGTTGTTTGGTTGTTTTGCTCTTTGGAAAATGGAGGAAACTGAAGAGTAGGCTGTTGGCTTAGCTTCTTCTCTGTTCTGGTTCTGACGCCCCTCCACCCACATTAGCGAGACCTAAGTCATGTACCACTTCTTTTTTTTTTTTTTTTTTTTGCGGTACACCGGCCTCTCACTGTTGTGGCCTCTCCCGTTGCAGAGCACAGGCTCCGGACGCGCAGGCTCAGCGGCCATGGCTCACGGGCCCAGCCGCTCCGTGGCACACGGGATCCTCCCAGACCGGGGCACGAACCCGTGTCCCCTGCATCGGCAGGCAGACTCTCAACCACTGCGCCACCAGGGAAGCCCGATGTACCACTTCTTAATACTGGGCATGTTGTTTGCTGCAGTGGACAAGACAAGCAATACTCTGCAGTTCAGTGTCTTGGTTAATCTCCATGTGGGGCCCCTATTGCTTATACTTCATGTACTTTCATTGATTTGGGTCAAGAATATGCACATACTAGAAAACTAATGGCAGGGAATTCCCTGGTGGTCCAGTGGTTAGGACTCGGCGCTTTCACTGAGTGGGTCTGGGATCAGTCCCTGGTTGGGGAAGTAAGATCCTGCAAGCTGCGTGGCATGGCCAAAAAGAAAAAAGAAAGAATGAAAAGTAATAAGAAAATATATTTAAAAACTATTAAAAAAGTAAATTAAATTTTTTTTAAAAAAGAAACAAAAAAGGAAACTAGTGGAGAATATAAAATAAGACTGTGTAACTGTACATAACAAAACTGTGATCACGTGGCATGGAGGAAAAACACTTTTCTGGATTTCATATGTAAATTTACAACCATTGTATTACACTTAATATATTTCAGAAATCACCTTTTCTCCTCATATGAACGTATTTTTGCAATTTAACTCAGCAAGAAGCTTGCAAATTCAGGAACAATTTGAGCTCAGTGCAACTCTGATTGGAAGAATATAACCTGTACTTTATCCTGCATCACTTTTCAGTATTAACTCACATCTTCTCTTTAGTTTGCTGCCCTGCGTCAAATGGCCTAGTCATCTCCCTGGTTCCCGAGTGTGTGATCCAACGGCAGATAACACAGCCAAAAGATCCCTGCCGCTGTTGGCCATTGTTCTGAATTTCGTTTAATGGATTAAGTCATCAAGGTGATAATACTACACGCTTCTCCCACGTTTGATCTCCTGGACCACAGGAGTTTACAGACCAAAACAGTGATGCTACTGCCAAACCCTGCCACTCACAGCCTCCAACCACCTAGCTTATTATTCTGGTGTCGTGTGAACCAACAGTGAATCAAACCAAACTACTGATGGAAAAAAACCAGGGAGACCAGAATGTGGACTTTTCGGGGGGCGGGGTAGTTGGTGTGAAGATGCGCTCACAGAATTGTCATTGGTGGAGGTTTTGCTGCTGGTTTGTAATCCAAAGAATTCCTCCATGGGAACCTATCTAAAGGAATCTGGATTTTAACTATTAAAAAGTCTCACCGTGTTGCCAGTAATGCTTCGTTTCTTTCAGTTCCTCCAAGAGGCATTATGCGTTAGCCCCTCACATAACTCGTGAGATGCGGAGTGAAGGCATACAGTGGAGAAGCTCAGGGAACTGGCCCAGGGTGAACTTGTGATGAGAGCTCTCTTGTGATGTACAAATTGTGCTGGCAAACTGCTGTGCATGTTTTTACAGGAGAGGCACAAAGGGGGTCCCCAGACCAGCTCTCAGGGTTTAAGGCTATCTTCACTGGGAACAAAAAAGTGACTGCCACAATGGTGCTGATCCTGATAAGCACGCAGTGGGAGCTGGACTCAAGTGTACATCACGCAGTAACACAGACCCTTGTGCTTCCAGCCCCTCCAGTAGCCAGTCCCCTGGGAGAGGAATTAGAAGTTGGGATTTCTGGTTCACTCAGCTCCCAGTTTTACCCGGCCCTGAGGTACCCCCATTTCCTACTTCCTGTAGCTCTCCTTCATGGTGGAAGGCAGAAAGCAGGCTTGAACTCCGGGCCAGCCTGGCTGCCAGCTGCCAGCGGAATGCGATAGCTTGTGAAGTAAGAGAGGTAGGATGGGAAGGGGTGCTAGCACAAAGCGGGTGAGGAAAAGGAAAAGAGGAGTAGTCACCTGACTCCACCTCCCAGCCATCCCACTCATACGGCCCTGACCAGCCTTTCCATCTCGCCCTCTTTATCTCTCACTATCGTAGTTCGTTAGGTGGCAGAAATGTGGTGGGAGTGTTGGTAAACTGGAGATTCCAATAGAAGTTGTCTACACAGGGATAGCGGTTCTAGGCAAGCCTCGATGGCGATGATACTTACACCAAGCTCTCAGCTCAGACCACAGATTGACCCTCATTATATGTATTTGGACAAAATTAAGCCCGACATGGGGCTAAAGCATCTGTGAGGTTGTCTGATAAAACCTAACCCATTAAAACCCTCAGGCTGTCGATCATCCCTAGGTAGACATCTTATGCATGTGTTCCCCACCTCTGTTTCTCTAGATGCACAATGAATATTCTAAGAAAAATGTGCTCCTCCATAAAGCCTGGGTCTTCAGATGTTTTCCAGCAGACGTTTCTGCTGATGTGCTCAGATTCTTTCCCCTGTCTACTTTTACAACTGAAGCAGAAGGGTCAGGATGGCTGAATGGGGGTGGGGTGAGGGCCGTGCAAAGACACAACAAGGCTTCCAGGTCCTGATGACCAAGGGATACTCAGACCCTGGCTCTATCTCACCACGACAGGCTGTCTCCTGGCAGGGTGCCAATGCTGGCATTTTTCCCTCCAAGCCTCTCTGGCTTCATGTTTGCCTACTGCTCCAGCAACTCCTGATTTCAGCCTACTTGTCTTTCTCTTCTTTGGGCAGTGGGGGAAGGAGGAGAATGGTAGGCGGGGAAGCAAAGAATCTTAGAGATTTTTCCTTCCTTCCTTCAAGACTAACAATACATTAATAAGTAGTTATATCCAGAATCCAGTTGTTGTTGTTTTCTTATAATAGGCAGGCTCTGAAGAGTATCTAGTTTGCCACACTGCAGCAAGCTCAAGTTTGCTAATTTTTTTTTCAGTTGAACTACAGTAGACTTATTATGGTAGTTTCAGGTGTACAACATAGTCAATATTTTTGTATGTTATACTCCATATAAAGTAATTATAAAATATTGGCTCTATTCCCTGTACTGGTACTGTATCTTATTTATTTTATACCTAGTAGTTTGTACTCTTAATCCCCTTCCCTCTCCCCACTGCTAACCACTAATTTGTTCTCTACATCTGTGACTTTGTTTCTGTTTTGTTGTATTTGTTCATCTGCTAGCACTTCTTACTTTGCAGACTTTTTGGAGACGGGGTCTGTGTCTTGCTCACCACTATATTCCTAATCTCAAGCACAGTGACCCACATACAGTAAGCATGTAATAAAGATCTACTGAGTGAATGCATCCCTGGGGGACGAACTAACCCTTTACCCTAGACTCCTCCAGTCAAACCAAGAGGGACCTCCTAGTCGGGCTCTTTGTTGGAGAAAAGTTCCCCAAATCTATAACAATAGAGGTCCAGGCTAAGACAAACTAAACCCTAGGCTCTGCCAGTCCTTAGCATTGTGACCTGGGGTAAATGGGCCGGTCTTAATTTTCTGAAACTTAGCTTTTCTTCTTTTGCAAAAAAGTGCTAATAACATCTGTCACATAGGTTGTTGTGAGTTTTCATGAAATCAAAGATGTGGGACTGTTATATAGTAAGCTGTTTTCCCACTGGGTGCCTCTGGGGGAGGGCTGAGGGAATGACTCTCCTTTCACTTTATAGACTTCAGCTTTTTTTTTTTTTTTTTTAACTCATTCCAAGCATTAGTATTAGTAAAAAATGCCTTTAAAATAAAAATGTCCTTATAAGAAGATTAGTTTCCATCTACCTGACGTATATGGATGTTTATTCTCAGATCGAAAGGAACTGCGTCACTGCATTTCCGTGCAAATCTCACTACTCAGAAAAAGGGCAGTTGAATTATCTGGTAAATAGGAAGGGTAGCAAGTGTTTGGGGAGCGTGTTTGAATGAAGATGGTGTCTCCTATTAAAGTAAGGGTTTAGTATTAGGAGATTTTTCTGTGGGAAGCCTGGAAATGATGCTACACTTAGTTTTCATGTTGATTATGTATCTCACGGTTTTATCTACCCTATTTTTAGCTTATTAATAATTACTAAAACTCTTTGTGTTGTAGAGATTGTGTCAGATTGACGTGCTGGATAAGCTCATGAACACACGTCTGCTTCATCGTGCAAGTAATAAAATCATTATCGTGATTGCATTAATGGGCCAGGGCCTGGTGAATATTTGTAGCTGGCAGCCACGTGGTTCTCAAGTGCCATCACCTCATACCCTGCACTGCTTAACCACCACTAGTTGCTGCTTATTTTCTTAGTCATCATTTTACAGTAAACATTGTCTCATAATAAACCATAAAATTTAGAAATGGACGAGAACAAGAACGTCAGAGTTCTTGAATAGCAGATGATCTTTCTCATTAAGACTAGAAAGGGGAAAACGTGATAATGCTAGCGGGAATTCTTTTAAAATATTTGTTTAGGTTGGGTTTAAGCCATCTAGTTGTGAAAATAATAAACCATGGTAGCAATAGCAATATACTGTAATATCCACAAAGCACATTCAGCATAAGTTCTTTTTTTTATACATAATAAAACCATAGATAAATATGATTACTCTCAGCTCACATGAAATTACTTTCAGCACCAGATGTTTTTCTCTCATACCTGTCTTCTTTAGGGTCAGTTTTTGCTTGCCCCCCGCCATCACCACCGGTAATATGTAAGTAATCTGTGAATAAATAACTGGGGATGGCACTGGATCTTGAACTTGAGTTTGGCGAGTTGGAGGGGAGACGGATCTTTGTTGGTCTCACACGCAATAGGCAGGAAGGGGCCAGATGGCACCTCAAAACAGCCACTTAAAACTTCTCAGTCTCCAGGCACCAGCAACTTTCTTCTGGAGGCCTCACCCCACATCGTATCAAACATGCGAAATGCACTCACATGTGACATTCAATATAATTTTGTCTATAGGACTTTTGGACAGGATTTTTTTTTTTTTTTTTTTTTTTGGGCCGTGCTGAGCAGCATGTGGGATCTTAGTTCCCCGACCAGGGATCGAACCTGCACCCCCTGCAGTGGAAGCGTGGATTCTTAACCGCTGGACCACCAGGGAAGTCCCGGGCAGGGTTTTTATAATTCTGCTTTTGAAATTATTTTCCTACAAGTTGCTCATTTCATTTACAGCCAGCTCTGACTCCTCCATAACCGTGCGGGCTCAGAGACTTTTTCCAGTGCGACACAGCCCCACTTACAAATGATTTCTAGCTCAAACGATGTCTATATGGATATTAACTTTGCTAATTAGAGAAGTTGTCATAATACAAAATGCATAGGTATTTCATTAATTAACTATTTGCTTTTGATCATGTGCATTTCACTGCAGGTTGACACAAACCATTTTCAGTTCTCCAACATTATCGTAGACCTCGGTGCCTTTAGTGCCTTGTTGGTAACACAGCCGTAGTTAGAAAAGTAGGTGACTTTCCCAGGGCTGGATGGATTTTTAATGTGGAAGATAGGAGTAGAGAAAGAGATTCCATTTGAGGAGCTTAGTCCTCCAAATGCCATCCCCTTGTACAGAGGAAGGGCTTCTATTAAGACATGCTTAAGGGGCAGATAGCACTGAGTGTCAGGGAGTATGAGTGTTCATGGGAGGAGGTGGGGTACAGCAGCACATTTACACCTTTCTGTGGAAGGAGAGAGAGAGAGAGAGAGAGAGAGAGAGAGGTGGGGGGAGGGGAGGGAGGAGGGAAGGAAGGGAAGGAGTTACGGTTATAGCAGCAGTGTTTTACAGTGACCTTCAACCTTGTCTTCAGTGCTGGAACCTTCCCATCAGCATTTATCCCACCCCCTCTTTTTGACTCTTGCCAAACACAGCCAATATCAACTAAAGTTTGCCCCATTTCCTCAGGCTGCTCCCTGCCAGCCTAGAATTTTCCAACTGGATATCTCGCTGCATATGCATTACTCGTGCCCTAGTAGCCCTCCCCCAACTAGCCCAACACCATGTCACCATCTCTGACTCCCTGAAGAGGAAAAAGGACCAACCATCCCAGGGAACCCAGGACCCCCACTATCCTGCCCACTAGTTACAGAGCATCAGCAAGGGCTGTGCGTGCTCATTTCGAGAAGAAAAAACAAGGTCTCCAGCCCCTAGTAACACACTAGAGGTGAGGTGTCCTGCTCAGGGGGCGATCAACTGCTGCGGGGCTAATGCTTTATTCATCGTGTTGCAATGGCATCATTAAGAGCACATTAGTTTAAAGAGTAACTAATATGTTCTCGGTGAGAAACATTAAACAGGATGAGCAACCAGCTCAGGCCGGTCAGGGTCTGATCCAGGTTTTATTGCAGGTAGATTTCCATAGATTAAAGAGCTCTAATCAGGGCTTTTTGGAAAACAGATAACTCAGTTACTAGAGTTTGCAGCCATTTAAGGGTCAGTTTTTCACCCACTACAATTAAAATGTTCCACGTGGTAGCTTAATATGTTTTCCGTGGTTGGGTCAAGGTGTAAAATGAGTGTGTAATGAAAAAAAAAACAACGAATGCAAAACAGCACAAATTATAGAGTTAAATATACTCTGCTTTCCCTTACATAAGAAGATAATAATGTTTCCAGAAATCACTTTCTGTACATAAGTGTGGCTGAAAAGACCAGTATGTGAATGATATGCCTTAATACACTATGCATTAATTGAAAAATCTTCTTTGATTTGTGGCGCCATCCATGGTTTATAGAGGTTACCTCTCCTGATGGCTGTGTCTTTGAAGCCAGAAATCCACCTGAGGTCTGTTTCGGAGGCGTTACCCCCTTTCTCAAAAGGACTCTTCCTCTGGTCTCTCTGCTGCTCTCTATCGGCAGCCTGTAGTTTTACCATTTCAAGTGTAGCTTTTTTGTAGTTCCAGCTTTCTGTTTACGTTGTCTATTCTGTAGAACTTTTTGAATGGGAAGGGAAGAGAACAGAGAGGGTGCCAGCAGGAAAAAACTCGTCGTTTGAGCGGAAGCAAGAATTCTCTGATACGTCCTTATTTATTTTAATAAACTTGTCTGTGACTTACTTATTTGGCGGTTATGCCTCAGTGTCCCTATTCAGGGGCTCGAGGAGTCCCAAGGCCTACACATGACTGTAGAAGTAGGATTGAAAGACGGAGCTCAGCTATCTGTTTTCTGGATAAGGGCTTTGCTGCAGAGAGACTTTTTGAACTGTTAAGGCTATTTTGAAACAGTTGCCTGTCAGAAACATTTTGGGGACTTTTGTATCTGGGAGAAGTTAGAAGTGATGAACTCTCAGGTTGGAATCTTGATGTTCTATGAGCTTGGCTGTGTTTGTCCTGATTGATAGGTATCCATTAATGAGGGGAATTAGTTGACCCATGTCATGTTTCATAAACAGTCTTCAAGTATAATATTGCCCTTCTCAGAAAATCTGAAATATACTAAGTATGGAAGGTGTCTCTACAAAGACTTTGAAATTACATATTTTTTATCATAGTTGCTTCCAGTCCTATTTTCTTTTCTGTTTTTAATGGAAAGAGAAGTACTTTACTCCTATGGTCTCAAGCTTTCTCTTTTATTATTTTCTTCAATTTAGAAATATAAAGTGTAATTTTTTTTAAAAGCAAAGAGTTCCTGAAAACAAAATAATTTTACCTCTGTCATTTCTCTACACTTACGTATGTATTGCCGAGTAGTATTTTTCTTTGTATCAAAAGATAATTGGCTTTATCTGCTATCCTGCCATGCTGGTTGAGTTATCTCTTTGGCAAAGTTGGTTATTTTGTTTGATTGCATCATTACAGAGGGAGGCCTTCTGTTTCTCTCATATTCATTCTCTCTTTCTCTCTTTCAACACTGAGTTCTTCGAAGACAGATATGTCATGGGTAAAACTTTATCATCCATTCAGTAACCATTTCCTCCCTAAGCTGGAAGGATGACGATCTGTAGTTTAAAATTGGCTACTAGACAAAGTAGAAAAATGGAGGATGTAATCACAGACCCTTAATGGCATTTTGTGTTTGAGAAATGGCCAGACCTGCTTTTTATCCTCTGTGGTGCATGCCAAATTGAAACTGTTCCTTTCTTCCCCTGATTTCACTTCTTTAGCACTATAGGTATATGCCTTTGTTACACTAATGCAGCACTTAATGGATCAGGCGATGCCGTTATTTATAGATTTCAGCTTCTCCAAAGAGCAGCTGGGAAGAAGTCTCACAAAAGGAGAACATCGCTGTAACCTGCTTATGACCCTACATTGGTTACCAGGGAGGTGTGGAATCTTAGATCTTGGAGAATGACTTGTGAAGCACACCAAGAGCTTATCTGGAAAATTCTAACATTTTTCAAAAGTTGTCTTTGATACTTGTCTGTGTTCTAGTTTCCAACAGCAGTTTTCCCTTTTGTATTCTTTAGCTTTCAAACCTCCAACCTTTGAGACTGGACCCTGGAACTGAATTTTGTCTTTTTGTTCCGTTATTACTTCCTTCTTTCCCTTTCTTCTTTTCCTTTTTACTTTCTTTCCTTCCTTCTGTGCCTGAATTTATTTGAAAAACATACGTGCGTGTGTGTGTATATAAAATTTTATATACATAATTTATATGATGATTTAAATACATTTTAAATTTATAAATACATTATAATTTTATATGTATGCTGAGCATCTGGCATATTCTAGGTACTATGCTTGCTCCCTGCAGGGATGCAAAAGTGGCCAGTTTCCATGATCATTCTAAGCATGTTGTTTATTGGGGACATAGACATAAACAACTAATTAGGATATGAAGTTACAAGTGCTGGTATAGAGAAAGGTTCAGAGCACTGTGGGAACACAGAGGAGGGAATACATACCTCCTTTGTCTTCTTGCCTTAAAGGGCAAACTAAAAACTACTTAGAACAGGAATGGCATTTTTCTCCTTAGGTGCACTGTGCTGTGAGGTGTGTCACATCATGACCCCTTTGAAAAGAGTTCAGTGGTTTTATAAACATGTGAGTAAGATATTAAAGAAGGTCATAGGTCAGGTATTAAAGAAGACCTTTTGATTTCATGGCTTTGATAGAAAGGACTACAGGGTCCAGCACTGCCTGAATCCATCTTAGCCCAGTTCCATCCTCTGCCCATACTGTTGCCAAGAGGTGACTTTTCTGTCCATTTCCGAGTAAGATCTTTCTAGCTTTATTTGATATAATATTCCTACCTTACAATTCTCTTCATCAGAAATTCCCCCACAAAATCTAATTCCTCATAAACTTTAATATAATTCAAATCTCTTCTTCAAAACCTTAATCCTTTTATTTCACACTAATCAGGAGACATCAATCATTAATAACCAACATCCTGTATATTTAGCAGACGTGAAAACTTCATCATGTGTTATCACGTAGTACCTTAGGTAGTCTCTGCTATCAGCTGCCTCCTTATAACCCTCTTCAAGCTCTCTCCTCTAAAGGGTACCCACCATCCAAAAACTACTCCCATCTAAGAAGTCAGCAGCAACATAAACTTTGCTGACATTTCTGTAGAGGGCCCAGAGGAAAGGTTTACACTGTATATTTCCCAGTGAAGCATCTCAAAGTCCACTGTAGTCATTTCTCTTCTCTGAAGTCCCCTTTTCTCATGAGTGGCTACCAAAGATCCCTTCTTTCTTTCCCCTCAAAGCACTTAGCCTTGGTGTCCTTTTTTTTCTCTCTTTTTTTTTTAACCACATTAAAAAAAAAATTTTTATTTATTTATTTATTTATTTATTTTTGGCTGCATTGGGTCTTCGTTGCTGCACGCGGGCTTTCTCTAGTTGCGGCAAGCGGGGGCTACTCTTTGTTGCAGTGTGTGGGTTTCTCACTGCAGTGGTGGCTTCTCTTGTTGTGGAGCACGGGCTCTAGACGCGCAGGCTTCAGTAGTTGTGGCATGCGGGCTTCAGTAGTTGTGGTGCGCGGGCTCAGTAGTTGTGGCGCGCGGGCTCTAGAGCGCAGGCTCAGTAGCTGTGGCACACAGGCTTAGTTGCTCCGCGGCATGTGGGATCTTCCCGGACCGGGGCTCAAACCCGTGTCCCCTGCATTGGCAGGCGGATTCTTAACCACTGCGCCACCAGGGAAGCCCCTTTTTTACCACATTTTGCAGAGCAATTCTGCTCTGCCTCGAAACTTGTAGATTCCACCCATCTCCTAGATCAATGTAAGAGGACCCATTCTCCTTAGAAGCCTGTTTAGTAATCCTCTACCATAATTTAAGCAGGTCTTTGTGATCGTTTTGTGTTTGAAGAGATAATAGTGAGAATTTTATAAAACTGATGAAAGACATTAGGCTCTTCTGGTTGTTCCTCAGTGGGAGAATTAGTCTGAATTACTTCACTTACCATTATAGGAAGCAGAAATGTCTCCCTTATTCCTAAACGGTTGCTTAAAAATCATGGGGTTAAAACATAAGTAATGTCTATCTAACAGTGCTCTTTATTGTTTTAAACTATGAGCATTTCCATAACCTCAAGAGAACATCCTACTGATTACATGGAGATCAAAGTGAGATGTTTTCTTAGTAATAGAAGCAGAAAGTAGAACTTTGGATGGGAATGCATTTTTATTTTTACTAGAATATAAACCATGATAATGCTAGTGAATACTTCCTATAAAATAAGAAAGTTTCAGATGTCATATGAAATAAGTTTCCTTTGGAATGAACTCTCAACAAGACGTTAATAAATCAGATTTTCTCACTATAATTATTCTTCTATTGAAGTAGGTATAAACCTAAGGACTTAAGTCAAACAAAATCATCCTTTTAAATTAACAAAAGAAAAATTTTCAAGACTAAACTCAACTCCACCCCCTTTTAATAGGAATCTGTGTTTTGTGGACAGTTACAGATGGATTTTATTACTCACGGTGTGTGTGTGTGTGTGTGTGTGTGTGTGTGTGTGTGTGTGTGTGTGTGTCCGTCCTTGTGTTCCTTGGGACCTTAGACAGGTAGAATGAGTTGTGTTTCTTAGAGCAGGAGAAGCCTGTGTCATTTTTTTAGGCCAAATAGTATTTTCTTAGGCTTGGTGAGTTTCAAAAACTATTTGCCCCATTGATACAGCTCAATGAAATTCTGAGCATAAATATGTCTTGTTGAACAGTTATGAAATTGGGTCTGAGGTTTTGTACTTGAATGTACCTTAACAAAGAACAGGTTAGATTTCAGTTGAAACCTGGACAAAACTGTACTGTTATCCTTGGCATTTTGTACATCTGATTGTTTGGGGATGATTTTACTTCACTAAAAGCTGTAAATAGAAACTGCCAATTTCACAATTCATCATGAATCTCTTGAAATCTTTTGCAGTTGCATAGGTAGAAAAAGAAAAACCTAGAGAGAAAATTTTATGCATCTTTTAAATTACATTATATTATTTTATAAAAGAACAGTGAAAAGGAAGAAATATTCTGGTACAATTTAGATGTGACACAGAAAACTAGGGCAACACTTACTTTTAGAAATATCAAGTGTTACTCACTGTTTTAAAATTAATTACATAATTATCCAGTAGAACACAAAGATCCCAGGGTACCTTAATGGAAACACTACACTTTCAAATAAAATAATAATAATTAGCACCTACTATATTCCAAGTGCTTTATTAGCTATAATTTTTAACTCCCCACATCTCTGTGTGTAAATAAACATTAAGAATATTAATCTTTTCTATAGTTTAGAAATAAGAAAAGTAAGGCAGAGACATTCATTGGAATGATGAATTAGGCATGGCCTTGAATCATTTAAAGAGGCAGGTACTCAATAGGAACAATAGATGTTAGTAGAGTATAAAAATCACTCTTGTAACTATTCATAAATTACCAGGTGATAGTTAATTTAAAATATCACCTTTCTCCCAAACCAAATCACTTTAAATTTTTTTTTTTTTTTTTTTTTTTTTTTGCGGTACGTGGATCTCCCACTGTTGTGGCCTCTCCCGCCGTGGAGCACAGGCTCCGGACGCGCAGGCTCAGCGGCCATGGCTCACGGGCCCAGCCGCTCCGCAGCACGCGGGACCCTCCCGGACCGGGGCACGAACCCGTGTCCCCTGCATCGGCAGGCGGACTCCCAACCACTGCACCACCAGGGAAGCCCCACTTTAAAATTTTTAAAGAATTGAAAGGCATCCTTGGGCTTCCCTGGTGGCACAGTGGTTAAGAATCCGCCTGCCAATGCAGGGGACACGGGTTCGAGCCCTGTCCGGGAAGATCCCACATGCCGTGGAGCAACTAAGCCCGTGCACCACAACTACTGAGCCTGCGCTCTAAAGCCTGCGAGCCACAACTACTGAGCCCGCGTGCCACAGCTACTGAAGCCTGCGCACCTAGAGCCCGTGCTCCGCAACAAGAGAAGCCACTGCAGTGCGAAGCCTGCACACCACAATGAAGAGTAGCCCCCACTCGCCACAGCTAGGGAGAAGCCCACACGCAGCAACGAAGACCCAACGCAGCCAAAAATAAATAAATAAATAAATTTATTAAAAAAAGAATTGCAAGGCATCCTTGAGTCTATTGGAAATGCCTAAGACATGACAGAACTTCCTTTAGAGTCACCATTCTAGGTACATGGCAGCCGCATGAAGTTGTATGTCATTCAAACCATTGGATAGGGAGATTGAAGAGATGTCATACATAGAATGTCACCGTCTCATTAGGGGATAAATTCAGGTTTACAAACCACAGCTTGCCAAGGAAGCGGTACTTTTTGTGATGAAACAGTAGCGGTTTTGTTACTATTCTCGGTGAAACAGTATCAGTCTTAAAATGGAGGTGGAAAGCGTGGGTAGAAGCTAAGGGCCACCAGGACACTCGATTCCCCTTAGTAATACCACGGTCACTGAAGTGAAAACTAACACTGGAACAGTTATAAAACCAAGGAGAGCTCCCACCACCCCTAAAATACTGTAGCGAAAAAGGCAAAGTGAAACACGGCCGGTCAGGCACAAGTCATAAAGCCTACAAAGTAAAGGGATATTCTCTGATACAGTGTTCCAGAACTGCAGACTCACTGGACAGGAAAAAAAGTTGTGATTAATGCCCGTTTGGGGAGAACTTGAGCTAGAAAAAGAACCAGCCAACTAAACTTCCCTGGGGAGATAAGTAAGACAAATAGTGACTTTGCAGTAATCTGAAGCGCCTCTCCTCCTGGGCCGTTTGAGCAAAAGAATGAACACATTGTAGCCTGACTTTGCTTTGGTGTTCTGACATGGCTGGAGGTGGAGAGAGGAAAATGCTTTGAGGTTTCACCACAGAAATGTTGCTGGTCTGTGGCTAGCTAAAGGGAAGGCATTTTGGTTAGCTATGTATTGATGTTATTGGGTATATTTTATATGGTAAGAATCTCTTTGTCTGATGGCATCCACTGCCTGGGATAAATGATGCATATAATATATAAACACGTTCTGAGTTTATTTGGGTGGTAGAGTCTAATTGTGAAGTTTGAAACATTTGTCCTGAGTACAGTTTGCTCCCAAAGTTGAAATCATTCACTACTTCTTGATGCAGGTGTTTATCTTCCTGATAGACTATTGGAAATAATTCCCCACCATCTCTCATTCCCCTATGTCTGAGGGCTAGAGATTTGTGGAGACCATAGAAACGATTTGCTCAATATCCACCTATCCTTGAGATATTGAAACCTGAGCTTCCATTTGAATTAAACTTATACTCACCTGGCAGTAAAGGTTTCTTTGTTTGTTTTTTGGATTTTTGAGAATACAGTGTTCAAAAGGATCACTGATTCTTGCACCTAAGAATCAAAGAAATAAAAGAGCATACCATAAAAGGTCCAAACTTCATACTAGATACACTGACAGACTATAACACTAATTCTAAAATATATATTAGCAGAAAGACAGTTGAAAAAAATTTCCAAATTTGTGCCTAAATAAAGATAAGTACTTCGAATTCAGTTGTTCTACCAATCCACTTAAAATTCAAACTTCTCAGATCAGCCGTCCAAGTGATATGTTTTGTCTTCCAGTCTTGAACTGGTGAAAGTGCTCGTAAAATATGTACGTAGGAATGCTATGTCTTTGCATTTTTAAGGATGGAGAGAAGGCATAGCATTTTATAAATGGTACAACATAGAGGGACCCTTTGTAACTTTAAGTAATGTTTTGGTTTTTGTCTTTTTCAGAAAGGTGCTTTGAAAAGTCTTATAAAAATACATTTCTATATAAGCTGTGCAATTCTCGGGAAAATTCAGACCAAACAAATTGCGGCCAGTTAAATTTACCTTGTCATAGAACTAAGAAAACAAATGCTTTTCCTCTGCTGCCCCAGCACCCTCTGCATGTTCTTCGACGGGTGGGCAGCACACCATTCTTCCCTTTTGCCTTTCCTGACGATTGTAATTTGAGCACACTCTTTACCAATCTCGCGGGGAGTAGCTCCTTGCTTTTTTTTCTCCCTCTTCCCAACTTTTTCTCCCTCTCTTGAATACATTTCACAGACGACCGTCTTCGAAAATAACAACATCAATTAATTTTTTAACTTAAAAAAAAATCACATTTAGCCCCGCGTCTGCCCTCTCCATTGATGTGTCATGTTCAGAGCAGGCTGTGAGGGTCTGATTAGTCCTGTTTGTGAAGGCTCTTCAGTAGGAGGCCAGGCACTAGCCGCTCCACAGACAGGCTGTTTATTTCATCCAGCCCTGCTCCGGGTGGTTTGACAGTTGACCCGCACATCTCCCGGGCTCCAAGACCAGACCAGAGAAGGATGCAGCTTCGCCTCTGTGCCTCTCACTGAAAGCTGTTCTTTGTTGTTTATTTGTTTGGTTGTTGTTGTTGTTTGTTTGTTTTGAACAGACAACAGTTTTTCCCATGAGAGGTCCCCCAGTTAACGATTACACTTTCTCACCGCACTGCTCTTCTTCCCCTTTTGCAGAATCTGATGATCTCCGTGGGGACCCTGCACTCAGCCATCAAAGCACTCCCACCCCTCAGGATGCTCGTAATTCAGTAGTAGATGCAGGCAGCGTTGAAAGCATCACACAGTGTCCCCAGCAGCTTCCTCAGATGATGGCTGCAGGTAAATGTTGGTGGCCAGCACGGAACACAAACAAGGCATTTTGCGTCTTAGTGGAAAGCCTCCCCAGCCATGAAAATAAGTATTGAACCAGGAGCCTGGGCTCCTCAAAGAAACCAGGCTCTGGAACTAGTGAACTTCAAAGAGCATTAAGTCAAATTTAACTTATTTTGCTGACCTTTTTTTTTTTTTTAAGCTCTGTGCTATTTGTCTTCAATATTATTTATTTGTTTATTTTGTCTCAATGAAAGCCTGTGCTTATAAGAAATATTTTGGGAGTCACTTTAGAAAGATACCTGCATTTCCTTAATGTACTGATGTAAATAGTTTGTAATGAAGGAATATGTTACAAGGTAACACTTAATAAATTCAGTCAGGACCAATTTGACTGCTGACAGCTGATTTTAGAGATTTTATTAGATGGTTAGAGGGTGTGCCTGCTTCAGAATTACACTCGGAAACAGATGAGTTTATTTATTCTAAGCCAATTGACTTGTTTTACCCAGAGAGTCCTCTGGCTTTGCCTCTCCACCAGGGAACTTAAATATGGTTTCACCTGGAGAAGGAAGCGATTCTTCAGTTTTTTTCCAGGGGTACTTCCTTAATGGCATGCTGTGTATAATATAAACTGCATGTCATTCAGTTTCCTCCCAGAATGTATTTGGAAACTCTTTTATGTTTGCGTCTGGAGAAAGCATTGCTGTAGATTACAGTGCTGTTATTTTTTGTGGTTTGGGAATGTGCTTAAACGAAGCCTCACGTCTCTAGAAATGTGATTTGTTTTCAAAGAGACACCATTGCCTGTGGACTCTAAGTCAGCGTTTCTTCCCCCCTACCCCATCACAGCAGCCGATGGTTTGGGGAGTCTCGCGATCGACACGACCCAGCTGAACATGTCAGTGACGGACCCCACCGCCTGGGCCACCGCTATGAATAACTTGGGCATGGTTCCCGTGGGGTTGCCTGGACAGCAGCTCGTGTCGGGTAAGCTTTCTCCTGGGTTGGAAGATGCCTGCAGCCACGCCACTGGGTGTGGGTGACAGGCGCCTTGGCAGTCTTTGCACGCACAGGTGTTGAGCCTGGTCTGGGATCTATGACCGGGGTATGGTTTGGCAGGCTTTGTGCTTGAGATTCTTCTCCTCATCACCTCACTCTTCTGCCTAACAGCCATTCTCAGAAAAAGCCACACGCAGTTATCTCTCACTGGTGGCACTGCAACATCAATTTTGTATTTTAAATGGGTAAATAGAAGAGCTAATATTTGCTTTCCAATTTACAAAACTCTTACACAGACGTTACGCCATTTGATTCCACAGTCTTCTCTGAGACAGGTATACACTTAACGGTGGTCGTGGCTCTTGTTCATGTTCCCATGTTAAAAACAGGGAAAAAGGGGACCAGAGTTTGGGTGACTTGTCCAGCACTGAAGTGGCAGAACTTAGAAACCCAACTCAACGGACACTGCATTCCCTGTTTTCTTGCCGTCACACTTTGAAATAGTAATAACAGTCATGTATTCATTATAGAAAATGTTTGGAGGTGTCACAAAGTAGAAGGTCATTTGAAAGAGTTGATCATTTAATTCAACACATGTTTATTGCAGATTTTCCATGTGCCCTGTAACAAGTGCTTTGGGAAATAGAAAAAAATATATATGTATATAAGTGTCCTTGAGGGTTGAGGGAGCATATCTCCCCAAACTGAAAAACACAGCAACAAAAAACAGCAATAAAAAGAATGTGTAGAATCAGGTGCTAAGAAGTGGTTCAGTAATTTCCAGAAGGATCAGTGCCTGGGGCTCTGAGGGAAGATGTTATCAAGGAGGTGGGACTTGAGCTGTCTGGAAAGATACATAGGGATTCAGTATTCACTTAACTCATTCAACACACATTTTTTTTCCCCTACTTACTTATTTATTTTATTTATTTTTTATAGCAGGTTCTTATTAGTTATTTACTTTATACATATTAGTGTATACATGTCAATCCCAATCTCCCAATTCATCCCATACATACCCCCCACCTGCCGCTTTCCCCGCTCGGTGTCCATACATTTGTTCTCTACATCTGTGTCTCTACTTCTGCCTTGCAAACCAGTTCATCTGTAACATTTTTCTAGGTTCCACATATATGAGTTAATATACAATATTTGTTTTTCTCTTTCTGACTTACTTCACTCTGTATGTCAGTCTCTAGGTGCATCCATATCTCTACAAATGACCCAATTTCGTTACATTTTATGGCTGAGTAATATTGCACTGTATATATGTATCACAACTTCTTTATGCATTTGTCTGTCGATGGGCATTTACGTTGCTTCCATGACTTGGCTATTGTAAATAGTGCTGCAGTGAACATTGGGGTGCATGTGACTTTTTGAATTATGGTTTTCTCTGGGTATATGCCCGTAGTGGGATTGCTGGGTCATATGGTAATTCTATTTTCAGTTTTTTAAGGTACCTCCATACTGTTCTCCATAGTGGCTGTATCAATTTACATTCCCACCAACAGTGTAAGAGGGTTCCCTTTTCTCCATACCCTCTCCAGCATTTGTTGCTTGTAGATTTTCTGATGATGCCCATTCTGACCATTGTGAGGTGATAGCTCATTGTAGTTTTCATTTGCATTTATCTAATAATTAGTAATGTTGAGCAGTTTTTCATGTGCTTCTTGGCCATCTGTATGTCTTCTGTGGAGAAATGTCTATTTAGGTCTTCTGCCCATTATTGGATTAGATTGTTTTTTAAATATTGGGATGCATGAGCAGTTTATATATTTTGGAGATTAATCCTTTGTCCACTGATTCATTTGCAAATATTTTCTCCCATTCTAAGGGTTGTCTTTTCATCTTGTTTATAGTTTCCTTTGCTGTGCAAAAGCTTTTAAGTTTCAATAGGTCCCATTTGTTTATTTTTGTTTTTATTTCCATAACTCTAGAAGGTGGGTCAAAAAAAGATCTTGCTGTGATTTATGTCAAAGAGTGTTCTTCCTATGTTTTCCTTTAAGAGTTTTATAGTGCCAGGTCTTACATTTAGGTCTTTAATCCATTTTGAGTTTATTTTTGTGTATGGTGTTAGGGAGTGTCCTAATTTCATTCTTTTACATATAGCAGTCCGGTTTTCCCCACACCACTTATTGAAGAGGCTGTCTTTTCTCCATTGTATATCCTTGCCTCGTTTGTCTTAGATTAGTTGACCACAGGTGCATAGGTTTATTTCTGGGCTTTCTATCCTGTTCCATTGATCTATATTTCTGTTTTTGTGCCAGTACCATAGTGTCTTGTTTACTGTAGCTTTGTAGTATAGTCTGAAGTCAGGGAGTCTGATTCCTCAAGATTGCTTTGGCTATTCAGGGCCTTTTGTGTCTCCATACAAATTTTAAGATTTTTTTTGTTCTGGTTCTGTAAAAAATGCCATTGGTAATTTGATAGGGATTGCATTGAATCTTTAGATTACTTTGGATAGTGTGGTCATTTTCACAATATTGATTCTTCCAATCCAAGAACATGGTATATCTCTCCATCTGTTGGTGTCATCTTTGATTTCTTTCATCTGTGTCTTATAGTTTTCTGAGTACAGCAGGTCTTTTACCTCCTTAAGTAGGTTTATTCCTAGGTATTTTATTCTTTTTTGTCACAGTGGTGAATGGGATTGTTTCCTTAATTTCTCTTTCTGATCTTTTGTTATTAGTGTATATGAATGCAAGAGATTTCTGTGCATTAACTTTTGTATCCTGCAACTTTACCAAATTCATTGTTTAGCTCTAGCAGTTTTCTGGTGGCATCGTTAGGATTCTCTATGTATAGTATGATGTCATTTGCAAACAGTGACAGTTTTACTTCTTCTTTTCCAATTTGTATTCCTTTTATTTCTTTTCCTTCTCTGATTGCCATGGCTAGGACTTCCAAAACTATGTTGAATAATAGTGGCACGAGTGTACATCCTTGTGTTGTTCCTGATCTTAAAGGAAATGCTTTCAGTTTTTCACCATTGAAAATGATGTTTGCTATGGGTTTGTCATATATGGCCTTTATTATGTGGAGGTAGTTTCCCTCTATGTCTACTTTCTGGAGAGTTTTTATCATAAATGGGTGTTGAATTTTGTCAAAAGCTTTTTCTGCATCTATTGAGATGATCATATGGTTTTTATTCTTCAATTTGTTAATATGGTGTATCACATTGATTAATTTGAATATATTGAAGAATCCTTGCATCCCTGGGATAAATCCCACTTGATCATGGTGTATGATGCTTTTAATATGTTGTTGGATTTTGTTTGCTAGTATTTTGTTGAGGATTTTTGCATCTGTATTCATCAGTGTTATTGGTCTGTAATTTTCTTTTTTTGTACTATCTTTGTCTGGTTTTGGTATCAGAGTGATGGTGGCCTCATAGAATGAGTTTGGGAGTGTTCCTTCCTCAGCAATTTTTTGGAAGAGTTTGAGAAGGATGGGTGTTAGCTCTTCTCTAAATGTTCAGTAGAATTCACCTGAGAAGCCATCTGGTCCTGGACTTTTGTCTGTTGAAAGATTTTTAATCACAGTTTAAATTTCATTACTTGTGATTGGTCTGCTCATATTTTCTATTTCTTCCTGGTTCAGTCTTGGAAATTTATACCTTTCTAAGAATTTGTCCATTTCTTCCATGTTGTCCATTTTATTACCATAGAGTTGCTTGTAGTAGTCTCTAATGATGCTTTGTATTTCTGTGGTGTCCATTGTAACTTCTCCTGTTTCATTTCTAATTTTATTGATTTGAGTCCTCTCCCTGTTTTTCCTGAGGAGTCTGGCTAAAGGTTTATCAATTTTGTTTATCTTCTCAAAGAATCTTCTTTTAGTTTTATTGTTATTTGCTATTGTTTTCTTTGTTTCTATTTCATTTATTTCTGCTCTGATCTTTAATGATTTCTTTCCTTCTAACTTAAAGTTAGTTAACCTTACTAACTTTGGGCTTTGTTTGTTCTTCTTTCTCTAGTTCCTTTAGGTGTAAGGTTAGATGGTTTATTTGAGATTTTTCTTATTTCTTGAGGTAGGATTGTATTGCTATAAACTTCCCTCTTAGAACTGCTTTTGTTACATCCCATAGGGTTTGGATCATCATGTTTTCATTGTCTTTTGTCTCTAGGTATTTTTGGATTTCTCTTTTATTTCTTCAGTGATCTCTTGGTTACTTAGTAACGTATTGTTTAGCCTCCACGTGTTTGTGTTTTTTACGTTTTTTCCTCTGTAATTGATTTCTAATCTCATAGCATTGTGGTCAGAAAAGATGCTTGATATGATTTCAGTTTTCTTAAATTTACCAAGGCTTGATTTGTGACCCAAGATGTGATCTATCCTGGAGAATATTCCGTGTGCACTTGAGAAGAAAGTGTAATCTGCTGTTTTCAGATCGAATGTCCTATAAATATCAATTAAATCTATCTGGTCTGTTGTGTCACTTAAAACTTGTGTTTCCTTATTAATTTTCTGTCTGGATGATCTGTCCATTGGCGTAAGTGAGGTGTTAAAGTCCCCCACTATTATTGTGTTACTGTTGATTTCCTCTTTTATAGCTGTTAGCGTTTGCCTTATGTATTGAGATGCTCCTATATTGGGTGCATATATATTTATAATTGTTATATCTTCTTCTTGGATTGATCCATTGATCATTATGTAGTGTCCTTCCTTGTCTCTTGTAACTTTCTTTATGTTAAAGTCTCTTTTATCTGATATGAGTATTGCTACTCCAGCTTTCTTTTGATTTCCATTTGGATGGATATCTTTTTCCATCCCCTCACTTTCTTTCCGTATGTGTCCCTAGGTCTGAAGTGGGTCTCTTGTAGACAGCATATAGATGGGTCTTGTTTTTGTATCCATTCAGCCAGTCTATGTCTTTTGGTTGGAGCATTTAATCCATTCACATTTAAGGTAATTATCGATACGTATGTTCCTATTACTGTTTTCTTAATTGTTTTGGGTTTGTTTTTGTAGGTCCTTTTCTTCTCTTGTGTTTCCCACTTAGAGAAGTTCCTTTAGCATTTGCTGTAGAGCTGGTTTGGTGGTGCTAAATTCTCTTAGCTTTTGCTTGTGTGTAAAGCTTTTGATTTCTCCATCGAATCTGAATGAGATCCGTGCTGGATAGAGTAATCTTGGTTGTAGTTTCTTCCCTTTCATCCCTTTAAATATATCACACCACTCCCTTCTGGCTTGTAGAGTTTCTGCTGAGAAATCAGCTGTTAACCTTATGGGAGTTCCCTTGTATGTTATTTGTCGTTTTTCCCTTGTTGCTTTTAATACTTTTTCTTTGTCTTTAATTTTTGTCAATTTGATTACTGTGTGTCTTGGCATGTTTCTCCTTGGGTTTATCCTGCCTGGGACTCTCTGCATTTCGTGAACTTGGATGGCTATTTCCTTTCCCATGTTAGGGTAGTTTTCGACTATAATCTCTTCAAATATTTTCTCGGGTCCTTTCTCTCTCTCTTCTCCTTCTGGGACCCCTACAGTGCAAGTGTAGGTGTGTTTAGTATTGTCCCAGAGGTTTCTTAGGCTGTCTTCATTTCTTTTCATTCTTTTTTCTTTATTCTGTTCAGTGAATTCCACCATTCTTTGTTCCAGGTCACTTATCCATTCTTCTGCCTCAGTTATTCTGCTATTGATTCCTTCTAGTATATTTTTCATTTCACTTATTGTATTGTTCATCTCTTGTTTGTTTGTTCCTTAATTCTTCTAGATCTTTGTTAAACATTTCTTGCATCTTATTGATCTTTGCCTCCATTCTTTTTCTGAGGTCCTGGATCATCTTCACTATCATTATTCTGAATTCTTCTTCTGCAAGGTTGCCTATCTCCACTTCACTTAATTGTTTTTCTGGGGTTTTATCTTGTTCCTTCATCTGGTACATAGTCCTCTGCCTTTTCACTTTGTCTGTCTTTCTTTGAATGTGGTTTTCATTCCACAGGCTGCAGGATTGTAGTTCCTCTTGCTTCTGCTGTCTGCCCTTGGTAGATGAGGCTATCTAAGAGGCTTGTGCAAGTTTGCTGATGGGAGGGACTGGTGGTGGGTAGAGCTGGCTGTTGCTCTGGTGGGCAGAGCTCAGTAAACTTTAATCTGGTTGTCTGCTGATGGGTGGGGCTGAGTTCCCTCCCTGTTGGTTGTTTGGCCTGAGGAAATGCAGCCCTGGAAGCTACAGGCTCTTTGGGGGGGGCTAATGGCAGACTCTGGGAGGGCTCATGCCAAGGAGTACTTCCCAGAACTTCTGCTGCCAGTGTCCTTGTCCCCCTGGTGAGCCACAGCCACCCCCTGCCTCTGCAGGAGACCTTCCAACACTAGCAGGTAAGTCTGGTTCAATCTCCCATGGGGTCACTGCTCCTTCCCCCTGGGTCCTGATGCGCACACTACCTTGTATGTGCCCTCCAAGAGTGGAGTCTCTATTTCCCCCAGTCCAGTCGAAGTCCTGCAGTCGAATCCCACTAGCCTTCAAAGTCTGATTCTCTGGGAATTCCCCTTCCCATTGCCAGACCCCCAGGTTGTGAAGCCTGATGTGGGGCTCAGAACCTTCACTCAAGTGGGGGGACTTCTGTGGTATAATTGTTCTCCAGTCTGTGAGTCGCCCACCCAGTGATTATGGGATTTGATTTTGTTGTGATTGCACCCCTCCTACTATCGCACTGTGGCTTCTCCTTTGTCTTTAGATATGGGGTATCTTTTTTGCTGAGTTCCAGTGTCTTTCTTTCGATGATTGTTCAACACTTAGTTGTGATTCCTGTGCTCTTGCAAGAGGGAGTCACACACTCAGCACATTTTTTGAGACACTGTCCTCGTGCAGTGGCTCCAGCAGTAAACAAAATAGGCATGGTCCCTGCCCTCCCAGAATTTGCAATGGAGAAGCAACAGTTATTACAGTGTGGTCATTGTTATATGTCAAAAGGACAGTTCACTTTTGCGCATCAAGTTAGCTGAGGGTAGGAGGTATGCATTAAGTAGGAACCAATTGCGTTTGGAGAGTTACTAAGTTTCACACCCATGAACCTTTGTACTTTGAGTTGAGTTGACCAAACATTTGGTTTTTGGTTGTTGTTGTTTGTTTTTGTTCTTTTTGTCAATATGGGCCATACATTTAAAAGTCTAAACTAGGTGTAGTAAATTATATATAATGTGTGTGCATGTGTGCACATGTATACAAACATATATGTACACACACATATACATACATACATATGTAAGTATATATGTGGTTTCTTATTTAATATAACAAAGAACACGAGAAGAGAGGACAGGAGACAGGAAAGCAAGAAACAGAAAAAGGAAAGTCAAATATTGAGTTAAAAGCATTATACTTGGAATTTTTATAAAATTCTCCAAAATGTTATAAAATTCATACAGTTGAAGATTGGTCTGCTATGGGATGTGTGTGTATGTACATAAAATGATATTCTCTATGGTTTGAACATGCGTTTATCCGGACTCCTTTTCCCTAAAGCTGATCTAGACAGATACTTCCTTCTAATAAGTTGAGAGCAGAGATTTGTATGTTTCTGCCTAAATTTTCTCAACTGCCTAATTGAAATATTCCTATAGCAGAAATTACTTTACTCTTGTCTCCACCTCCCACTCCTCTCAGAAAATGTTGTGTGACTTCCAGAGTAAGCCACAACCTCAATAATTCATGATTTTTTCTTATGATTTTGTCTTCTGACGTTTTAACCATGACCAGTTTATGATTTTCCCAGCAACTTACCATGAAAAGAATTACAGCCCTACTTGTTATACAAGATTTACCGTATCTACCGTGAATTACATTCTCTATCTCCTGTATTAGCCAAACTGCTTCAACTGTGTCTGAGCCTTTTGCGCTCTTCCTGAGCATCCTTCATCATTACCCTCATCCACCAACTGAAGTACACTCTGCTTTGTTCTCAGGGCTGCCAGCAGACTCTCTTTATTGACCTTCTCTCAGGGTCAGGTCCTGTTTTATTTGGTTAGTGTTTATATGTTTTCTTCCAGTCTTTTTTCTATGCAAATATTTGAATCCTATTAAATATAAAATTTTCTATTGTGTATTTTTATTAGCACCTTATCCTAAATTATTTTTCCTTTCCATAGTTTTATATTAAAATTTTAGAATAATCCATTAAATAAATCTTCCACAGTTTTCCTGTATTTACATTTAAGCTATTTCCATTATTTTTACTCTTGCTAACCAAGTGTCTTTGGAGAACATAATCTCTTCAAGTATGTAAAAACATTTTACCCTTTCTATAAAATGATGATTGTATCTGTTTCCTGGGACAGTTGTGAGATTATAATATGATAACTTCACATACAATAACTGCATAGTACCTACACATAGTAAGCATTCATTAAACATTGTTATTCCTTCCTTTCTTCCTTTTGATGTTTTTCAACAAATAATATTGCAGTGAACCTTTTTTATGCGTAGAGCTTTGCAGCAATTAGAATTATTTTGCTTGGATGGACTACTACATGTAGAATTAGTTGGTCAAAACAAATGAACATTTTAAACTTTCTTGTTCAATACTGGGTGATTAATTTGCAAAATATAAACACATATTTAATATTTACTGACTTGATATGCAAAGATGGCATCCTGTTATTTTACTTTAAACTATTTTATAACTACTCTTTTTAAATTATATCATTTTCCTGCATTTATTTTCTATTCATATTTCCTCTTTTGTAAATATATTTATTACTTTCATACTATATCCATTTATCACATAGGATTCTGGGTGATATTTTTATTAGCTTGTATTTAGTCATTACTTTTAAGCATTTTAATCTTTTTATTTTTATTTTTATTTTTATTTATTTTGGGCTGTGTTGGGTCTTTGTTTCTATGCGAGGACTTTCTCTAGTTGCAGCAAGCGGGGGCCACTCTTCATCGCGGTGCACGGGCCTCTCACTATCGCGGCCTCTCTTGTTGCGGAGCACAGGCACCAGACATGCAGGCTCAGTAGTTGTGACTCATGGGCCCAGTTGCTCTGCAGCATGTGGGATCTTCCCAGACCAGGGCTCGAACCCGTGTCCCCTGCATTAGCAGGCAGATTCTCAACCACTGTGCCACCAGGGAAGCCCTAAGCATTTTAATCTTGACATTCATATTTTCTAAAAATATTTATCCAGTCTGTTTTTTGCCTCTTTAGTATGGTTCCTTTAAAAAAAATAAAGTTTAGCATTTCCTTTATGAGTCCTTTGTGGTTATTCCATTTCTAAATACAGAAAGGTTTTGCCCACTCTCTACAGTTGATATATAGTCCTAATTTGCCATGCCTCCATGAATGTACTTCCTTCTTTTATCAAAAATTCAATTCTTATATATATTTCCATCTGTTGCTGAAATACCTATTCTGTACTACTGATCTCTTTTTATTCTGGCACCACATTGTTTCAGTTCTATAGCTTTATAGTATATTTATATAAAGTATCTTTTTACTGTACCCAATGTGTGGTGCTATTTGTTTCTTTTTCCCATAGTCATAGAACCACAGAATGTTGCTCCTGGCCCAGTTTCATGCTGGCGCCTCTTTGAGGCAACCTTTAATGTCTCAGAAGGGACATAAAGATAATTTAGTGTATCCTTCTTTCCAAGAAATCTCCTCTAAAATGTCTCTGACAGAATTATGGGGAGGCTGGATTTTATAAGCGCTTGGCTTTCTCCCAAAGTTTTTGATATTTCTAAATGACCAAGTCCTCTTCACATGTTAAAATTAAATTGACACTAAATCCCTCTCGTTACTACTTTTTTCCTATTTATTGAGAGATTAAAATTATCAGCAAAACAAGGCACACATTTTTCATATCCTCTGATTTTAATCAAAAGGATTTCCCAGGAAATCCGATGCAGTTATTGCTGCCATATCACTCCATTTTGATGGGTCATTGTGAGCTCCCACAGTTACACCTCCTTCATTTTCCTCCCCTTTCATCATCACCCACGTGTTCCCCACCACAATCCCATTCCCACTTTCATGAACTTCCCCATTTACCTTCTTCATATGAAGTGCTACTTGAGATCATTACATTGAATTTGTTTCTTTTATCCAAAATATACCATTCTACTGGTACACTGGTATACTAAATCCCATACTCAAAGTCCTCCTTTGTCTGTGAGCTAATATTTCCCTCCTTATGGTATTGTATGTTTATTTTATTCCTCATACTTTTAGATTTGTGGAATTTAAAAGTCTTTCTTGTTTTTTGTCTAATTATCAATTCTTTGTGCATTGGTATAGATCCAGGTTTCCTAAACTGGCCTGTTGGAATATCAGTGTCCCACAGTTGTTAGGTAGGGTGGATGTCATGTAAGTATTTATGTGGCCTAACAAGCATGGCAAATTCTGGGTTTAACCCAAGTAGGTTGCTTTCTTTGTGGGTTCCTCAGAGCCTTTACTCTGCTAATGTGCAATGCCCAGTTTAAGAGTGGTATCTCTTAGGTAGGATTCCCTAGACATAATTTAGCCTTTTAAAAATATCTATTAGCATCTCATGAGACACTAGAATATAGCCATCTAAACCAGGCTTTTCCCATCAACTGTGGAGATCCCTCTCTAGGACCATCCATCTTTCGTTGCCACATATGATATCTTCCTTGTGATCTAGTTTACAATTTTGTTTGTTTGTGTTTTCACTGAACAGTGTCACTGCCTAATCTCAAGTTTCAAAATAATCCTCATGTGGTCTGGTGTTGCCTGAAAGCTTCTTCCCAGTTTCCTACGATACACGTTGTCTCCTTTCAGGAGCCCCCAGATCCCCACCTCTGGTGTCATTAGCTGAAACCAAGAATATCAAATCCCGAGCTTTGACACCATCTGTGTAACCAGCTGCTCCCTTCCTATTACCCTGGCTTCTTCTCCAAAGTTATCATCATCAACTGGAAAGCTTGGAAAGCAGCAGCTGAGTCCCCAGGTGTTAAGTTGCTTGCCTAGGCCTGCCTGGGAATGGGTAATATTTCCTGGATGTTCTCTGACTGTGAGATTATACCTTGCTTTGGTCTAAACTTTTTGAAGTTTTCTTTCCTAATGTCAGCAATCTCTCCTTAGCTGTTATTGACTTTAAGTGGACATGTATCTCTTACCCCAAGTTGCTCAGTGTGCCATTTGTTGTATTTCAAATACATGTTCGGAAAAGGCATCACACCTCCCTGTTAGCTGTGGAAGTGCCACGTGCCTTATCACGGCTTAACCTGGAGAGGTCTTACAAGACCTCTTCCCTCTCACAGGTACCCGAGTTGTTCCTTGGTTCCTACCTCGCGGTTTCTCCTGAAGCTCTGAGTTTGCTCTCAGCGCCTCTGTTCTCTGCCACTCTGGGAAGAGCTGAGATTTACAACTCATGGGGACAGTCCCCTCTCTGTGCGCTTCCTCTCTCCGACTCACGGATGCCCCCACTCATTTTAATTCCACTCTGCTTCCTCAGAATATTTTTTCTCTAGTTTCCTTGTTGGGTTGTTTAATCCTCCCAGGAACAACTTTATCCTCTTCAGTATGCCCAGATATGAGGAGGCATTTGTTAAATCCTTTTATCTCCTGAAGCATCACTCTTTTAACTGGGATTTATTGAGCCAGACGTACTGAATACTGGGAATAAAAGACATAGACCTCACTCTCCTGTATTAGACCCTAGTGGGGGAAATAGAGAAGAGGGAATAAGCAAATATAAATCAACGTAAGTGGTTCTGCCACTAGCAGATAAAGGGTGCTATAGGATGTCGCTGAAAAGCGGTAAGCAGGAGAGTCATATGATTAGAGCTGTAGTTTTTGTTTTGTTTTTTTATGATTTTTATTGGAGTATAGTTGATTTACAATGTTGTGTTAGTTTCAGGTATACAGCAGAAGTGAATCAGTTATACCTATACATATACCCACTCTTTTTTAGATTCTTTTCCCATATAGGCTATTACAGAGTATTGAGTAGAGTTCCCTATGCTATACAGTAGGTCTTTATTAGTTGTCTGTTTCATATATGGTAGTGTGTATACGTCATTCCCAATCTCCCAATTTATCCTTCCTCTAGAGATTGTCATACTGAGTGAAGTAAGTCAGAGAAAGACAAATGTCATATGATATCGCTTATGTGTGGAATCTAGAGCACTTTTAGTAAGTCCTACAGACAGCTGATGGGAATGAGGGAAGACTGGCAGCAGAGAGAGCAGATGGGAGGCTGTAGCAGTTTCCCAGGTGAGAGAAAATAATGGCAATAATAATCATGGTGGTGGAGACAGAAGTGAAGGGACCCATGAGACATTTAATTATAGAAAAAAAAAAACAGGAATTGATGACTGAGTCCATGTGGAATGTAAGGCAGGTAATGAATCAACAGTGACTCCTGGGCTTCTAACTTTGGAAATTGTGTAAATGGTGGAGTCATTGACTGAGATGGGGAAGGCTGGAAGGGAAAAGGGTGAGGGAAGATGGCGAGTTTCTCTTTGGATGTGTTGAATATGAAGAAGCTGTTGAAGGAAACACGTGGTGATCAGTCACACGTAAGGGTCTAGAGCTCATGAAAGAAGCGGGTATGGAGATGTAGCTTTGGCAGTCACAGCACATGGATGGCCATTGACTCCTATCTCTCCTAGTTACACTTTTGCTGTGAAATTAGAAATAGGCCCTCAGCTGCTCATGCAGGTCTCAGCCTAACCTCTAATTGCATCTCCAAATAGCTCATTCATCTGTGCCCTCTCTTTTGACCCACTAGATTGCTGTCTGTTGCTGGTCTTCGAGGTTTGAAATAAGAGAAGTAGTCAGAGACTTTAAAATGTAACCTAGGGATCTATACCTGAAGCCATCTCATCAGTGCACAGAGACACTCAGATAGACTATCTGATGATAAACCATCCCCCATACTCGTTTTTAAGATGAAAATTATACTCAGGCCAGCAAACTTCCTTTCTTTAGTCCCTTCAGATATTGATGGTGACACTCTGTCACAGGCATGATTAAAGGATGCAGATAGCCTGGTGCTTAGTAGTTGGACTCTCTAAAAGATGATGCTTGGTCCTCTTTTGTTTTCATTTTCCATCTTGTTGAAAGATTTCTCATTATCAAGTGTCAGAAAACAAATAGGCCCTTGACTCATATTTCACCATTTATGTACCTGATTTCATGTCGCCTTGACAGTTCTGTTATACCTTCCATGGTTATTTACCCTTTTCTCCCCAGGACAGCAGGACAGTACATTGGTGTATTCATTCATTCACCACAATATTACTGAAAGTTCATAATGTACAGTGTATGTTACAAGACACTAGAGAAACAGCAGTTTACATGACAGACAGGTGATGCTCCTGTGGAGATACACATTTCTAAAGAAGCAGATGTTATCCAAAGAGCTGTGCAGGTGATTATATAATTACCGTTGTGGGCTGTTACAAAAGAGGGATGGGAGCCTGACTTAGCCCAGAGGGATTGGAGTGTGTTCAGAAAAGTTTCCCCTGAAGAAGTGATATTCGGCCAAGACCCCAAGGGTAAATGAAAATTATCCTGGTAGCAGGAGGGAAGAACCGGAAGAAAGGGCGAATTTGGGAAGATGAGAAAGTTCTAAAAGCAGAAAATTCCCTGTGGAAAGGCCTGAGGTGATAACTTGGCTCTTTCAAGGAAATGAAAGTAGGTGTATGCATGGTCAAGAAGCGGCAGTTGGCATGGGGCGGGTTGGCAGGTTGGTACTTAACATATGTCTGGTGAGGTTGGCTGGGGCCAGATCCTGCCTGCCAAAGCAAGGAGTACAGACTTTATCTGAAGTGAAGGCTATTGAAGGATTTTAAACAGGGAAGCAACCTCTGACTCGTGTTTAAAAGAGAAAAAAAGTCAGCCAAGTTGTTTTACAGGGACTGGATTGAAGAGTGGTGAAAGGCACCTGGCCTCACACCTAGAGGCTTCTGGAAATCCCAGAAGAGATTAATGGTAGCACGGAGTATGGAGTACCTATTATGTGTCAGGCATTGCCGTAGGTGCTGGGGATGTACATGCCCTCCTGGAGCTTTCGTTCTAGTGCTTTGTTTATGATGTGTGTGTGTACAGTGTTGCTAGAGGTAAGAGAATTTGTAGCTAATTGTTTCCAAAAACTGTAATATTTGCTTCTGCCTGTACTGTGTACTGTATAAGGTACTTGATGTCACTTCAGACAAATCAAGGCTTGTCCTCCAGTAACTCTCCCCAAGTGACAACAGCCCATATCCTTGTTGGCTAGAGCTGTTATGAAATGAAAGTCCTTTCCACATGCTTGCATAACATAATATAGTTATTTGAAATAGTCATTTTTTTCTCTTCTGTGGAATGAAGCACATAAACATTACTTGCTTTGTACATTTACTCGTTTGTAGATGGACTTCCTTTGAATTATCGATGTGTAATGTCTTTCTTCCTGTGTATGCCATAACAATTTTTTTGAAAATTTTAAACTGGTTTCCATCTCTTGATTAGCTTAGTCTTTATTTGGTCTGCTGTACTGTGGTATATGTACCATTCAATTAGCATGTTGAACTATGCAAGTCACTTTCTTACCCGCTAGCCTAAAACTAGAGAAAATATATTCAAAGAATTGCATGTGTATTTATATATGTATAGGTATATTAAGTATACACACATTGCATAGAAATATATAACGTGTACACGTGCATATACATCGCAAACACACGCATTCCCTAGGTTTCTTGGTTTCCTTTTCTTCCACTGGGATAGAGAAGCTTTGATATCTTTGACAGCAACATGAGCTGAAGGGAGATATTTGCATTTCGTAATGGAAAATTGTATCCTGGCCCTACAGTAGACATTCTAATGCAGCTGGGAACAGAAAGAAAAACCAAACAGTTTTATTCCGATATTAAAATCAATTTGTGTGTTTTCTATCCTGTGTGCACACATGCATATTACTGTATATTGGAGTTTTGTTTTGAATTAATGTCAACGCCTTTTATTTGTAAATGTAGAATAATTGCATAGTGACTTCTGTATCTTGTTTCTTTTTATTTCCTTTTATTTTGCAGCCTTGTCATTTTCTGTGTTCCATATTGTGTTTCTGAGTTGTAGATATATCACATTATGCCTTTATATAATTAGGCTATCATGTATCTCACAGACTGTGACAGACTGTACACTTATACAAGCAAGAACCATATCGAATTTATCTTTGTATTTCCTCTATCATCAAACACAGAGCTGGGTGCTCAATAACTATATAGTTGATTGAATGTGTGATTTGATTTCTTTATATAATTAATTACCTAAAATGTATTAATTTTGGAAAAGTCACTTTTATACCTGGTCCTTGGACTATTCTAAAGTATAGCTTTTATGTCATTAATCATGGTTAGATATGAAGGGTGGCCATAACCATCAGCCTCCTTATTTGATGTCTGTGAGATTTGATGTCTTTTTCTTCTTTTTATCTTCCCATCTCTCCTTATCATGCTTATTCTTTCATTTATCTTCTTATACATGTGAAGTATATTTATAACAGCTGTTTTAGTGTACTTATCTACTAATTCTGTTATGTGTGATGTTTCTAAGTTCTTTCAATGGATTTTTCTCCTTGTGATGGGTCATATTTTTCTATTTCTTTCTTTGCATGCCTAGTAATTCTTTGTTGGATGCCAGACATTGTGAATTTTACATTGTTAGGTGCTGGATTTTTTTTGTATTCCTTTAAATATTTTTGAGATTTGTTCTGAGATACAGTTAAATTCCTTAAAAATAGTTTAATTCATGCAAAGGCTTGCTTTTAAGTTTGGATAATTGGGTCTAGAGCAGCCTTTGGCCTGGAGATAATTTTATACTACTGCTGAGGCAAGACCCTACTTGGAACTCTACCCCAGTACATTGCAAGGTTTCCCCTCTTTGGTTATTGGAAATTTGATCGGCTCCCAGAGCTTTGTGAGCTTCAGAAATGGTACCACCTGCTCCTTGTCCATGATTTTTGCCTTGGTACTTCCTTCACATGCCTGATCAATACTCAGCCACAGACTTGAGGCGAATCATCTGAAGATCTCCAGAGCTCTCTCTCTGATTAGCTCCTTCCTTTCCAGCGCTCGACCTTATAATTTCCTGCTGGTTTGGCCTCCTCAGACACTGAACTCAGGTACACCTCAGGCTCTGTTTGGGTTTCTCTTCCCTGAGTTAAATCCTCAAAACTTTCTAGACAGCAGACTGGGACAATCATAGGTTTCACTTCATCTGTCTCTCTTCTCTCAATAATCACTGTCCTGTACTTCCCGTTGTCCAATCCCTGAAAACTGTCACTTCATGTATTTTGTCTTACTTTTTAGCTGCTTGAAGCAGAAGGTTTAATTCTATCCCTGTTGCTTCCTCATGGCTGCAAGCAAAAGTTTTCAAAGTCTTTTGAAAAAAGAGAGAGAGAGAGAGTGTGTGTGTGTGTGTGTGTGTGTGTGTGTGTGTGTGTGTGTTTCCCTAGAGACATAATCAGTATAAATCTGAGGCTGTGCTATGAATGGCTTTACTAGGAATACTGAAAATAATAGTAATAACTCCACCAGTTATTGAGCACCTTGTATGTACCAGATACTCTAAATACCTTGCTTCATTTAATCCTCTGCTAGCTAAATATTATTAACCCCATTTTACAGATAAGGGAACTGAACTTGGGTGATGTTAATTAACTTACCTAAGGTTAGCCAGGTAGAGTGAGGCAGTGCTGGAATGGAAATCCAGGTCTGGCTGCCTAAACGGTTTCCACTCTATCAGGAATTGGGGGGAAATGATTAAAACAAAGCCTCCTACATTTTTGCCTCAGGCCAGCCCTATCTTTACACTTTTACTTTAAAAAAATAAATACCTTAGGTGAAAATATATCTTGGGGGGTAGGAGGGAGTGATGATTGTAGAGATTTTTTGTATTGCATTGAAATTTAAAAGATTTCAGTTATTTAATTTTTATGCGTATCATTTATTGTGCTTGAAATCTGGAGATTTCCATTAAAAGTTACAAGTTTAGGACTTGGGGTCCAGTGATCTAAGATCTGTACTAAAGTTTAACCAGGAAAAACTTAGTAATACAAAGTTGACTGCTATGAATAAGACCGTGGTGGTCATGCCTTCCAGTTAATGTCAGTAATCAAAAATTATCATAAATATAGGGCAAATATGTACATTTCAGTCTAAAAATAAGTAAAGAAAGCTCTCCCAAAGGAAAAAGGAAACTTTGAACTTGTCAGTGATTAACACAGATCAGATGGACTTGAGTCAACGTATTCACTCTTGGGAAGGTACCAAATCCGGAGCAGGTGGGCTGGTTGATTTGGTAACATGGGTGGAGGAAGTTCTCGGCCGAAGGATTCTATTGATGCTTTCCCAAAGAGTGGGAGGCAAAGTTATCTGGTGAGGTTAGGTGGGCTGATGAGGAATGAAAAGTTTGAGAAGGGAGAGTCCTTGAAGGCAGTCGCTGGAGGAGTGAGAAGAAGCCGACTGTGGAAATTTAGGAAGGTTGATGAACACTCATTGTGAGCCTGTCATGATTTCCCCCAGCAGTGTTGTATGTTCCCAGTGGGTGGGGTGGGCACAGAGAGAAGGAAGGTGGCTTTTATCCAGGTTGGGTTTCAGCAAGTGGCTGAAATAAAAGGACAAGGGCACAAAGTGGATATGATGAGCATTGCAGGAGAGTCATTATGGAGCCAGACCACACAGTCCTACAAGACTGGGGGCAGAGCAGTGAAAAGGGGGAGGACTGGTGTCAGGAGAACGTGGAGGGGTCCCTGGATGGGAGAAGCTGGTAAGGGCAAGCAGGAAGGGGGAAGGGTTGGAAGGTGTGAGCGAGAAAGGGGAGTTAGCTGATAACAGCAATAAATGGGGACCCTTTCTGTGGTCTTTGCAAAGAAAAATCCTTTTCATTAGAAACTGATGAACTCTCTCTCTGCAAGAGGCAGATGGTGGCTTTAGAGCCTGAGGTCTTGGGTTTGAATCCAGGCTCTTTCCATTAGCTGTATAAATTTGAGTGACGTATTTCCCTTCTTTGAGTTCGTCTGTCTGTAGAGGGGACATAATACTCTCAACATCAGAGAACTGTTGCAGTTTCCACAATGGGTCATGAAAGTGTGAGACATGGTGTAGGGATCCAAAGTGTTAGTTTCCTTTACCCACATTGGAGGGCAGTGTAGGGAGGAGTAGTGGGGTGGGAGCGATCTTGGCCGACTCTCTATTTTAAGGGAAAGAAAGAAGAAGACGTGGCCCCTCTGAACAGTGATTCCCTTGTTCTGACTTTTCTCCTGTCTAGGAGCAGTGACAACCCTTCTCCTCTACAAGCCAAGTGGAGGCATCCCCATGTACCAGAGCACACCCATAAATTGTAGCTCTGTGACAGTATTACTCAAAGTAATTTCCACAAGTCACTGTGTCAACTGTAGATTCCAGGGCCTCTTTCAAACCTTCTGAGACATGAGGCCCGGAAATGACAACTGAAAACTTGAGAACATAACTCCTTGGAGTACTTCAGGGCCTGGGCTGGTGGGGAAACAAAGCAAAACAAAATACCCCGTTAGGCCTGGGAATGGGTAGGGAAACTTGTCTGATGCTACATTTCCCTGTTCTTAACTGTAACATAATTTTACAATGGATTTTTTTGGTAAAAGTACCTGAGCCATAAAGTACCTAAAAGGGAGCTGCCAATGCAAATCTAAAAAACATATTTTGAACATCTACTATGTTCAAGCACTGTGTATCATCTTATCTAACCAGGTTTTATCTTGGAGAAAAAGGTCTTGGGCATCAAGATACACATCCTTGAACTATAATAAACTATATTTTCCTCCTCATTAGGGACATTTACTTGTTCTCATAGAAAGCACATCTTTGACCTTGAAGCTTTACTTCTGCAGGTTTATGCCTGTAGGCGAAGAGACACTTTATCCTTAAGAGCAAGGGGAAATACTGTAGTCTTCAGGTTCACTAAGGCTTTGCAACAACGAGGGTATCTTTAAAGAAACATTCCTCACTTCACTGGCTGGAACTCTTGTGGCCTCCATCAGTTAATGCTTCCTAGCCATGTACTCTATCTCAGCAGGAAAAATAGGCCTCACGCTCTAATGCGAGGCAACTAAAGTCTCCGCAGGGGACCCTCTCTCAGAGTGAATTACTGCTGACGAGGTTCTAACCAGAGACATTTTCATGAACTGGGCAATCACTCAAAAATGCTCATTTTCTGTTTTCAAAACGTTGTGGCCTCTCTCGGAAACCATGTATTTGAGGATGTCTTTTTGAATGTGTTCATCCCCAGCTGTGAGAAAATGCTGCCTTGTCATGGGTAGGAAAAAAGCAATTTAGGGAAATAATAGAGGAAGATGATGATGTCATACGTGTCTGGATTTCTATGTCATCCTCGCTGGGGCTTGGCTGGGAGAGGGACAGGCCAGAGGCTCTGCAGGGGCCAGAGGAGGCCCTGACTGACTAGAGAAGACTGGGAAGGCAGGAAGGTGCCGGAAAAGCCGGTCAGCAGCATATAGGGAAGCAGGGCGCTGAGGGCCCTGGAGGCTGGGTGTGAATCCCCCTCTGCGCTGTCACGTGGGGGCTAAATGACCATGGGCCAGTTGCACAGGTCCCGAGGGCCTTGCTATGCCCACCTGTCAAAGGAGGGTGTCCAGGTTCTCTTAAAGGTCTGAAATACTAGATTTAGGAAAATCCTCAAAATTCGAAACATAAGCCCTTACTATGCACAGTGACTAGCATCCAGGTAATATCTTGAGGAAATAAAGCAGGATGGTAACTTTTAACAAGAACTATAGGAAGAGTATCTCTATAATTGAGGTAATCTTTCTGGCGTCAGTGGTGGTTTTTATTTGTTTGTTTGTATATTTGTTCTTTAATGGACCCAGAGAGCCCCTGCAGAGTTAATCGCACACCCAGCCACGAAAGTGATGTGGGAGAATTATTGTAAGGAACTTTAATCTTTCTAGGCTTTGAAGAAACAACTTGCAACAGAGGGAAGACAAGTCCTTTGGCAGAGCCACGGCATCTACTCAATAACCAATAACCCAGGGCAAGCATGAAGGTGAGAGTCGTGTAGATGCTAGAAATCAGGTCTCAGTTCAAGCAACCTTGGGAGCAGGGTGAACAGGGCCTTCTGTAGCTCACCTTTTCCTATCAACAGAGGGTAATAGGGTACAGACTATCTAAAATCCTAAGTAAGAGGCCTTATTTGTTCATATTTGTAGTTTCTCTTGGTTGTGGCTGTATCTGATTTATGAATTGTCAGTTCCTTAAGGAAAATTAGGAACTTTGTAAACACATGAGTAAGGAGGAACCAGAAGTGTCTGTTTTCGTTTTCCCACCCACCTCCCTTCACAAAGCTCTTGCTGTTCCCGAGCCCAGGCTTAAACTGAGGAAAAGAGCCAACACAGCATCCGTGCAGCCCTTTGCACGGTCGATGTGTGACAGGCTCCTTTTTTTTTTTTTTTTTTTTTTGCGGTATGCGGGCCTCTCACTGTTGTGGTCTCTCCCGTTGTGGAGCACAGCCTCCGGACGCGCAGGCTCAGCGGCCATGGCTCATGGGCCCAGCCGCTCCACGGCATGTGGGATCTTCCCGAACCAGGGCACGAACCCATGTCCCCTGCATCGGCAGGCGGACTCTCAACCACTGCGCCACCGGGGAAGCCCCCGGGCTCCTTTTTTGAGTGAGTAAACCACGTGTTCTGTTTTCAACGGCCTCCTGCTGGGGCCCATGCTTAGGAAGGAAAAGGAAATAAGGCCAAGCCCTGTTCCAGTCATGTTCATAAGAAGCTGAAAACAAGACATGGGGCAAAAAATAACTGAAATAAGCATCATTATTAAGAATTATTAAGAACCATTAATAAGGATCATTAAGAATTTATCGTAACATGGTATCCATTGTATGGGAAGGTAAGAGCTCCAACTCAGTAGAAATAAGATTTGGGCGTTAGAAAGGACTTTAGATAGTAATATACTGGTGTTTAGGGTTTAATTTTTCAGAGAGATTTCAGATACCATATTTCATTTAAACCTTAGTAATCCACTCCACAGTGGCAAATGTGTCTTATACTATTCCCATGCAGACGTTACTAACCTATCAGGACCCTCTTTCCTACTGAAGTAGTATGTGTTTTTATATGTCAACATGGCACTCCAGGCGGTCAACACCAGTACAAACGTGAAGAAAACTTTCTGCTGACCCTAATCTGGTCCAGCCCGTGCATTTCATGGATGAGGAGACAAGGTCTGGATAGGGTCTAGTTAAGTTCTACAGAATAATGTATCTTGACTGTTTTCTCCATCTTTGATAGGTGGAGAGGACCATCCAGGCACTCTTACCTCTTTCCTTCCCCACCTGGTGAAGAACGTGCCAGGTCTGGGAGTGCCATTATATTTTCCACTGAATGAAACTGGTTATAAAGCAACAACTAAACTCTAACCTTGGCTGCTTAAGCACAAGACTTAATAGGAGACTACATTTTTCATTCATTCACTGTAAGAGTTTTGTGTACATTAAAGTAAAGGGAAAGCCTATTGATATTTCCCAAGGCAATTGAGATATGGATAAAATTAATGAACCATGCTCATTTCTCCACATTTATAATCAGAGTCTCCATAACTCTTCCTTGTTAAATTTTATATTCTGGTTACTTTCTTTTCCCTGGGAGACCATGCTTACTCATCCATCCTTTCCTCATGCTGTATCTGCGTGTGTATCCATGTCCATCTGTCCCCCCATCCCTTCTTCCTTCCACCCAATCTGTATCTTCTGCTTGATGCTAAGCCTTTTAAGGGAAAGAACTATGTTTTATTCATCTTTGTGCCCCGACACCTCGCAGCACAGTGCATGTTCAGTAAATGTTTGTAAAAGGAATTTTTTGCCTTTGATTTCTTGCCCCTTTACCCACTCTCTTTCTATTAGAATGGTACAAACCATTTGTACCCCCTTTTTCTCCTACTTGAAAAAAAGAAATTAAAAAGTACCTTCCTTAAAGACTTATGATTATCTTTTATCAGGTCGTAGACCCGAGTACTCACAGCAGACAGCTCTAAGACTGTGTAAGTTTCTCGTTGCTACTTGTACTTCCAGCCAAAGACATATCAAAGGGGTGAAGCGCTATTGTGTTTGGGCTGAAAATGAATTTCCTTCCAGCAGCAATTCAGAAGCATACAGTGCTTCATTTTCTTTCCTCTTATTATTTGTGGTTCACCTTTTTTATATAAATTATTTATAACAACTAATATAAATATCAGAAATATCCGCAGAGCTGTGCCCGGCTTTGCCTCAAACTCCTTGGTACCAACTGACAGTGGTCAAGATTGGGGATCCACCCCACTCCAGTAGCAGCCTCACCCCTCACACCTTTTGTTTGTTTGTGTATTTGTTTGTTTTGTGTGAGGACAGAGAGAATAACGCAGAGAAGGGATTTCTTTAAGAGACTTCTCAGGAGAGTCATGCTTTTTGTGCTTTGACTGAAAAAACAAATCGGTAAAGAAAATACTAGCCTTTAAGGAAAAACATATTATAATTTTTAAAGTGTATGTAAAAATAAAGCCAAAATATGCAGAAAGTATTGAAACTAAAATTTTATTCTCAAGAAAATGGATTTTTGAATTAATATTGCCCCCTCCCAATTTTAGGGATTCCGTACTATTTCTCATTGTATAAAGTGACAGTATCCATGTATTTTCCCTCCTTTCGTCCATCCGTCTGTCCCTCCCTCTCTTCCTTCCTTCCATGCCTCCCTCCCTCTTTTCCTTCTTTACTTGTTGTCCACCTTTCACTGTGAAGAACTAAAGTTATTTCTGCCCTCATGGAGCTGTTATCCAATGGTGTAGACAGATAGTAAGCAGGTAAATTAATAAGTATGTCATTACAAATCATAATAATTACTAGGAAGGAGATAGTAGGATGCTGCAACAGTAGAGCACAAAGGAGGGAATCTACCATAGATCTTCATGGAATCAGGTCAAAATTTAGCCTGAGAGGGGGCTTCCCTGGTGGCACAGTGGTTGAGAGTCCACCTGCCGATGCAGGGGACACGGGTTCATGCCCCGGTCCGGGAAGATCCCACATGCCGCGGAGCGGCTGGGCCCGTGAGCCATGGCCGCTGAGACTGTGCATCCGGAGCCTGTGCTCCACAATGGGAGAGGCCACAGCAGTGAGAGACCCACGTACCGCAAAAAAAAAAAAAAAAAAAAAATTTAACCTGAGACCCTGAAGGACGAGGAGGAGTCAGCTCTGGAAAGAGTGGAAGGAAGAGAGTTTGAGGGACCCTAAGGGCAGAAGGAGCTTGACTTGCTTGAAGAACTACTGGAAGACCCGTTTATGGGATGCAGTGGAAACTGTTATGAGAAGACTTATAGAGGTGGTTAGAGGCCCTGTGCATCCTGAGAAAGGGTCTGGACTTAATTCTAAGATCAACTGAAGGTTTGTTACTCATACATTCATTCACTCACTCACTCAACCAAGAGGAGACTCCGTGACTGAATTAAAGGAGATGGGTTTCAGTGCTGTGGTGGGGATGGAAGCAAGGGAATCGGTAAAGAGACCTTGCGAGTCCCAATAAGAGGAGAAGAGTGAGTGTGGCCTCCACTGGGGGATAAGAGTGAAGTTGGAGAGATGGGGACAGACCCGTGATACAGTTTTGAGGTAGAGGCCTCAGGACTGTGTGATTAGATGAGAGGGGAATGAGGGAGAAAGGGGAATCAAGATGGATCCCAAGTTCCTAGCTCAAGAAACGGGGTAAGTAGTGGTGGCGCTTCATGAAATGAGAAATACAAGAGGAACAAATATAGGGGAGACTCGTGTATCAGATCTGTACATCTTAGATCTGAGTTCTCGTGAGAAATCTAAGTGATATGACTTAAGCAGAGGGAGATACGGGTCTGGGGTGGGAGACGTGGGGCAGACACATACACATACAGGGATGCCTGTGTTCATCAGCACGTGGAACATAGCCGCCGCCATGGTTGTATGGGAAACGGCATGAAGAGACTAGAGGCAGGGGAGGGGGGTGGAGCGGGCTTGGAAAATCTCCAGCATTTAAAATTTAGAAAGAAGGCATAAGTCAGTCAGGGGGGTTGAGAAGGAGCAGCCAGAAAATTAGCAGGAAACAGAAATGTGTGACCTAATGGGGGCCAAGCCACATTTCTCAGCCACGGAGCAGCCACAGGAGTGATTTCTTATAAGAGGTCAAGTAAAAAGACTGAAGTGGGGAGGTCACTCACTGGTGACCTTAGGAGAGCTAATTCTACTTATAGGGGTAGAAGCCAGGTTGGTGGGTTAAAGATTGAACAGAAGGATCAAGCGATGGAGCCAGTGAAAAGCCAAAATGAGCTACACAAAGAAAAGAGATTTTTAATAGTAATAACACCCTGATGATATTGATAGATGCACTACTTTTCATTTTTGCTTCGTATTTAAATTTGGACCAACTCTTAAACCCCCTTCCAAAAAGAGCAAAAAAAAAAAGGGAGGGAGGAAAGAAGAGGGAGAATAATGACAAACTTAAAGCAGAAACATTTTGTATAGTCAGCTCTTTGAAGATGTTTGTCTAGAAAGAGAGCAGATAAATTTAAAGGTAACTTGAGGGAGATATGGGATCAAGAGAAAATGAAGATGAGCTCAGATGTAACAGTACACTTTTGGAAATGGTCCCTTAGATAGGAAAAAGTATTTGATTCAGGACAGAGGGACTAGTGTAAAAAGTAGAGTCCTTGAGAAAAAAGAGCCCCAAAACCCTTGATGTGAGCCAAGCTCTTCAGTCCACATTACAGATAGTAAAACTGAGGCATAGAAAAATAGTGAATCCTTGGTCTGTGATCAAACAGTGAGCCACTGAGAGGGAGGATTTTAAAACTCGAAATGAAACACATTCTTGACTGACACAGTCTTGTAATTGCCAAAATTTGTATATACTGACTGAATTTTTTCTTTTCTTTTTATTGGAGTATAGTTGCTTTACACTGCTGTGTCAGTTTCTGCTGTACAGCAAAGTGAATCAGCCATACATATACATATATCCCCTCTTTTTTGGATTTCCTTCCCATTTAATCACCACAGAGCACTGAGTAGAGTTCCCTGTGCTCTACAGTAGGTTCTCATTAGTTATCTATTTTATCCATAGTAGTGTATATATGTCAATCCCAATCTCCTAATTCATCCCACCCCTCCCTTCCCCCTTGGTATCCATAAGTTTATCCTCTATGTCTATGTCTCTATTTCTGCTTTGCAAATAAGTGCATCTATACCATCTTTCTAACTTCCACATATATGCATTAATATTCAATATTTATTTTTCTCTTTCTGACTTACTTCACTCTGTATGACTGTCTCTAGGTTCATCCATGTCTCTGCAAATGACACAATTTCATTCCTTTTTATGGCTGAGTAATATTCCATTGTATATATACCACATCTTCTTTTTCCATTCCTCTGTTGTTGGACATTTAGGTTGCTTCCATGTCTTGGCTATTGTAAGTAGTGCTGCAATGAACATTGGGGTGCATGTATCTTTTTGAATTATGGTCTTCTCAGCGTATATGCCCAGTAGTGGGATTGCTGGGTCATATGGTAGTTCTATTTTTAGTTTTTTAAGGAACCTTCATACTGTTCTCCGTAGTGGCTGTATCGATTTACATTCCCACCAACAGTGCAAGAGGGTTCCCTTTTCTCCACACCCTCTCCAACGTTTATTATTTGTAAGTTCTTTGATGATGACCATTCTGACCAGTGTGAGGTGATACTTCATTGTAGTTTTGATTTACATTTCTCTAATAATTAGTGATATTGAGCATCTTTTCATGTGTTTGTTGTCCATCTGTATGTCTTCTTTGGAGAAATGTCTATTTAGGTCTTCCACCCTTTTTTTGATTGGGTGGTTTTCTTTTTTGATATTGAGATGTATGAGCTGTTTGTATATTTTGGAGATTAATCCTTTAGCAGTTGCTTCGTTTGTAAATATTCTCTCCCATTCTGAGTGTTGTCTTTTCACCTTGTTTATGTGCAAAAGCTTTTAAGTTTAATTAGGTCCCATTTGTTTATTTTTGTTTTTATTTTCATTACTCTAGGAGGTGGGTCAAAAAAGATCTTGCTGTGATTTATATCGAAGAATGTTCTGCCTGTGTTTTCCTCTTAGAGTTTTATAGTGTCTGGTCTTACATTTAGGTCTTTAATCCATTTTGAGTTTATTTTGGTGTTAGGGAGTGTTTTAATTTCATTCTTTTACATGTAGCTGTCCAGTTTTCCCAGCACCACTTATTGAAGAGGCTGTCTTTTCTCCACTGTATATCCTTGCCTCCTTTGTCATAGATTAGGTGACCATAGGTGCGTGGGTTTATCTCTGAGCTTTTTATCCTGTTCCATTGATCTATATTTCTGTTTTTCTGCCTGTACTCACTGAATTTTTGCAGACATTTCCTTGATAAGTAACAAAGCAATGACGACAGGTGTTCACTGAAGTTATTACTGGGCACCGCCATCTAGTGCGACACCATTGCTCTCTTTCGTGTAATCTCTCCTTCTGAAGAGTGATTTTACATGTCTAAAGTTCATTTATATGCCTTGATTTCATATCTTTGTGCTGTAACTCATTCTAAATATTTACTTTGGTTAATTAATTGATTATTGTGAAACCCATTGTAGTACACACGGCTTTTAGAAACTATGAGAATTATTACTTCTCGTGCTGTGAAATAATAAGGCCTCACCTCCATGTTGGAACCTGCTCTCCAAGGATACACAACACTGATGAATAATAGATCTCTCACAATCCTCACCTCCGTTTAAGCATTCACATTGCATCTTATATCTGCATATATGTTATTTTCGTCTGTTCTTTCACACATGCTAGGTCAGAGGACGAACAAATCATTTCTCTTTCTCTCCCCACCCCACTGTCTCTCCCTCTTCCCCCTCCCCCTCCCTCTCTCTCCCCTCCCCCCCCAAAACACCACCCCCCAAATACAGTGGGAGCAGTATTATCCATTATTCCACAGAAAATATGGAATTACTCCCCAGACCCTAGTGGTTTGCCTCCGTGAAATGGAGCTCTATGCCTAAACAAAGAGATATTTTACATAAACAAGATGACTGTATTTAGCCTTATGGAATTCTAGTAAACACTAGTAAAGGATTTGACTTTTACTTGCTGGGCATATGAATTTAGGGATAGTAAGGGTAAATCTCTTAATCTCTGTGACCTTCATGTTCCTTATTAGAAAGTGGGCCTATCGATAATATCTATCATGATATCTTTTCTTTCAGGGATCAGATGTAGTGTGTATTATATAATTTTGAAAAGGAAATTAGGAGAGGCCTTGGAATCAGTAAAGCCCTTTACACACTTTAAGTTTTTTAACTATCCAAGTTTCTAGAACTCGGAAAGTTGAAATACTAAGTTTCTAGAACTGACTCAGAGGAATGAATGTTTTAAATTTTGATGTTGCCAAATTGTCCTCGACAAAAGTTTCACCCATTTTACACTTTCACCAATAGTGCATATTTAAAAGCACTTTAACCTTTACTCTCTCTCTGGGTGAAAAAGATCTCACACATCGATTTGCATTACTTTGACTGCTCTGTTGGTAATCTTTGAGCTGTTCCCAAGTTTCAAATAGCATAAGTAACTCTGCAGTTAATATCTTGGACTTTTTATTTCCCATTTGGAATATTTCTTTAAGGTCAGTTTCCAGGTCAGCAGATGATATAGTCATTTCAGTTACTCTGGAGGCATCACAAATTATTTTTGAAAGGGCTTTACAATTTCTACCCTCATCAGAGATGGCTGAATGTTTTGTTTTTAGCATCCTTGCTCACTCTGGGTGTTGTTGAAATTATGTCTGCCAATTTAGTAAACAAGAGTTCTGCCTTCTTTGTATTGCCCAGGAGCCATAATTTAAAGGGCCTCCTAATGGTCCCACAGCCAGGTGGAAGCCTGCAGTGACACCAGAGGTGTTTTTTCTGTTCTTTCACCTGCTAGTTAATAATTAGGCAATATTTCCAGACTCACAGTTGGATCAGATTGAACTGCTCTTGCTGAGCTGTTAATGATTCAGAAACACCTCCCCCTACCTCTCCACCCACCTAAATTCTACCAGGTCCTCTGAGGGCACCTCCAGTCCCAGTCCATTCAAATAGCCTCCACTGGTAGCTTGGACCACCTGTGGTGTTGCCCTTCCCTTTCCATACCAAGGCAACGATTGCTCTTACCATGTGGTTTGACCCTGGGCTATGGTCAATTTGTTTCCATTATTTGTTCTGCTGATAGGATTTTGTAAAATGGATACACTCCACCTGCCAGAGGATGCTCACACCAGGCCTTTTCTCTTTAGTAGGTTTTCCTCTCTGTGAGCAGAGACTCTGCCTAGCACAGTGCTAGACACACAGGGATGCATAATTTACATGGATTGTGGTATTTGAAAGGAATCCAACGTCAGACAGATTGTACTCCAAAGAGTGATGGAGTGCAAGAAAAGCCATCCTCTCCCCCTCAAGTCATTTCCAGAACTCAGGACAAGCACAGCAGATTTATGATTATACTTCATCTTCCAACATTATTGTTTTCAGATCATTCTGATTTGTTCTTTAGGTACCGTCCCCTCGTGGTCTTTTCTTGCTTAGTCTTCTGGCTTTTTCCAGTGAGCAAGACTAGTTTCTCCTCAAACAAAATAGTTGAAACATTCTCACACATGGGTTGAGTTTCTTCTCTACTTAGATCATGTCTCTTAAGTGACACGGATCCACTTAATCCTGGCAGCCTTCATTGTTGTTATTGACTCCGTCTCTAATGTTAGTGTTTTCCAGCTCTGCTGTTTTCAGAATATGCCTGTTCGTGTCATTCATGTGTCTTTTATTAGTCATCTCAGGTTTCACTGACATACTGAGCTTCTCCGGCTGGGGAAAAGCTGCCACCCGCTTGTGGCTAACTCTGCTTCCCCAGCTTCAAGCACTTCTAAGTCGTGATGGTTCAATTTTACCTCCTCTGCCATGATTTCTAAGCCACTGATTCTCTAGAGTGAATCCTTGGCAAATGCCCAAAAACACCGGTATGTAGGGATGTGTGTGTGTGTGTGTGTGTGTCTGTGTGTATACATGTTTGTGCATATGTATATATGTTTATAAATGTATGTGTGTTTATATAGTCACATATACATTCATGTATATATACATATATATGTGTGTGTATCTATATATCCTCTAGCGATTAGAATAAAATTAAAACTACAGAAGTTTTCAAATCTTTTTAACGTTAAAACACTCTTGAATGATCACTGAAGCAGAAAGTCATAAAAGATAGTGATTATCCAGTTGAATAGTAGGGATGAGGGGGTTCTTGGGAGCACGTTTCAAAAACCATGATCTGTCCCCCTGCTGTTGATTTCACATCTCTTCACTGTACCCTTTGCCCACCAGGTTCCAGCCACACTGGCCTCCTTGTACTTCTGGAACGTGCTAAGCTTGTTCCTGCCCTCGGGCCTTAATCTCCTCACCTAGAGCTTCCCACTTCCCACAGCCTGACCCCTTGTTATTAGGAGCTCAAATCAAAAGTCACGTTTCCAGGGAGACCTTCCTTCACCAGTCAGATGGCTTCCTCCCTCCTTTCCACCTCCAGGTAACTCTGTTACATCCCTACACCCAGCACTTACCACTACCTGAAAGTAGCTTCTTTCCTTATGGTTTATGTTCCACCAATTCCCCACCAGGAGGTGAGACTTGGCAGAGGAGAGGCCGCTCTGTCCTTAGAAGGCACTTACTAATATTTGCTGGGGTAAAAATATATTGATGAGACATTAGCTCTAGAGGACTTGAAAACTTTCATACAATTTCCTTCTCTCGTTTCTAAATCCATTAGGGTTTATTTTTTAACCTCCCAATTTTTTTTTTTTGTTTTTTTTTTTTTTTTTTTGCGGTACGCGGGCCTCTCACTGCCGCGGCCTCTCCCGTTGCGGAGCACAGGCTCCGGACGCGCAGGCCCAGCAGCCATGGCTCACGGGCCCAGCCGCTCCGCGGCATGTGGGATCCTCCCAGGCCGGGGCACGAACCCACGTCCCCTGCATCGGCAGGCGGACTCTCAACCACTGCGCCACCAGGGAAGCCCTAACCTCCCAATTTTTAAAAATGTGTTTCACAAGCTTTTTCTGTAGTTAATGTTATCAGGTCAAGTTTTGATATTTGAAGTCTGATTGCTGGTAGGAATTTGAAAGCCCATGGTCAAAGGGTACTACAAAGAATAAGATGTGTTAAAATCAGTTCTAAACATTTTAAAATAGCACCTGAAGAGAAGTTTTACTTACTAAAGTATTAAGTAGAATTTTAAAGTTCATTTCCCCAAAGGAACCATCACGTTCTTGTACCACTTAAATTACAATGCCCAAAAAGTAATTTTATTTCTGATTTTTTAACTAGAAATTAAACATAAAGCTAAAAATTTTATATCCAAGTAAACAATGGCTGGTAAACAGTGGTTTGTTAATATTACTATTTGGTGAACATTGGTTTTTATCACTTTTCTCCCAGTTGTAGATTTACTGAATGGGAAGCAGCTATTAAGCACATCATTTGTTTGGAAAAAAACAATATGTTAATAGAGTATTGTAATTTGTATTCTCTTCATTCCTTTATCATAGAAGAGTCTGTCCATACTGAACTGGACTCCTAGTTCTAAAAATTATTTTATGTAAAGTTAAATTTTTAATAGGCCTACTCATCCAATCCTAAATAATCCTCTTGGGAAAACAACATCAACACTGTTACAAAGAAATTATATGCATTATCAGCATGTCTCAGTAATGACATGCTCAATGACATGGAGGGGTGTGTAACATGAATCCTGTCTCATCAGTTTCCCAACTAAGATAGGGATTTTTTTTAAAGGAACTGGAACATACAGAGAAAAATTTTATAGCATAGTTTTATTATAAAAATTTTGAGTATATAACAGTTATCTTTAGAAGAAAAATATTGTAATCTAAGGGCTCAGAATAACCACTCATATCAATGTATTTACTTCCGGTCACTTTTTTTACAAAAGTATAAACAAATGTATTTGATACTAAAAATATGGTGTCGTTTCAAATATATAATTGTTTATCACTTTTTCTTACCAGGGAGGAAAAAGACATAATTTTCTCATGTCAATAAATATTCTTTGGATGCATAATAGTAGACTTAGCCACATGTAATGTTGGCCCATTCCTTAAATCCTTGCTAAAACTGCTATTATTGTAATTTAAACCTTTGCTAATGAGTGAAAAGAATCTTGCTTTTTTTTGAACCTTTTCAAATCTTTTTTTTCCAGTTTTATTGAGATATAATTGACATTCAGCATTATATAAGTTTAAGGTACACAGCACAGAGATTTAATTTATATATATCATGAAATGATTGCCATGATAGGTATAGTTAATATTCATCATCTCATATAGGTGAGAAAAATAAATAAATAAATAAATAGATTGTTCCTGTCTTGAGAACTCCTAACAGCTTTCCTATATAACACACAGCAGTGTTAACTCTAGTCACCATGTTGTTCATTACTTATTCATCTTCTAACTGAAAATTTGTACCTTTGAACCACCTTCATCCAATTCCGCCTCTCCCCACCCCTCACCTTTGGCAACCACAAATCTAATCTCTTTTTTATGAGTTTGGACCTTTTCAAAATCTTAATTGATTATATGCATCTATTTCTCCTCTGGTGAATTACCTGTTTGTTCTCTACTGAAACATTTTCCTTTGTTTCTTTTTGACTTATTAGTGGTCTTTCCATATTAGGGGCTTTGCCCTTTTATATGTCATATATATATATATGTTGCATATATTTTTAATAGTTACAATTTGAATTTAATGTAGGCTACTATGTTTTAATAGAATTGTTACTTTATATAAAAGTTAATCATGGTAAGTTTTCTTGAGAATCTTGAGAGTATTCTGATAGCTATGAGCTTGTTGATAGTATAAGATCGAATTTTCTCCTGCTTATAACTACTTCTTAATTTTTATTCATGAAATACTCCAAATATACATTAACATGCACTCATTTATGCATGAGTCAGAGGATCCTTCCCTCCCACTGGGAAACAGGAAGACTTACTCTATATCTTGATGCTACAGGTCCTTCCAACCCCGTGAGACCTTGATGCCACCATGCCACATATTTCTTTGCTCTGTGCTTTCTACATAATATCCTTCCCTGAGGAAGTAAACACTAAACAGCCTGATGTGAATTATGGTACCAGGTAGGGACCAAGGAAAAAGCAGAAAAAAAAAAAATCATTATCATTTCAAGTATATTCTCCTGACAGACAGAGATGGCTCAGCAATACTGATGCTATATCCATGTTCAGGTATGACAAGGGAAGTATGTTTCACCCAGCAGTACTTGAGACTGTCCTTGTTTTAATAATTTCAAAAGACTGTGCGTTGTTGGAAACTCTGCCTTCTGAAAGATTTGTTTTCCTCCTGAACGGCTTTGCACAGAACACAGCACCACTTTGTGGGTTGAAAAACCGCCTGGCATAGTGGTAAAACCATGGGCTAAGAGTCAGACTCTGCCAGGCTCTGTGCAGAAATGCTCTTACCATCCATGTGAGCTGAGGCAAAGTATTTAACTTCTCTAGACCTGAGTTTCCTTGTCTCGAAAATGGGAGTTCTCTCATCTGCTTCTTGGGGTTGCAATGGGAATTAATAATATAGTGTATGTGATGCCTTTGCAGTGTATGCAAAGGTACTCAGTAATTGGCGGTATTAGTATAATTATTATTTGGTAAACTGGTTTTGTATAGTTCGCTTTCCAAGAAGATTTTGCTGCATCATTAGAAGAAGTACTTCTATGTCTTATTCCTACTGTGCTTGTCAGCAGGAGGCAGCTTAGAGATGTTTCTGTCATCCATTCTCCACAACTGCGGTTGTGTCAGCAAAGCTGTGTTAATAGTAATAATTGCTTACATTCATTGTGTATGTGCCAGGTATTTTGCCAAGCATCTTAGAGTTATCATCTCATCTAATCCTCATCTAATGAAATAGGTGCTAACAGTACCTCATTTTTACAAACGAGTACCCCCAAGGCACAGAGGGGCTAAGGAATCTGTTCTGAGCCACAATGCACAGCCAGACAATACACATGAGCAATCTGGCTCCCCTGCCCATCAGTCTCCTGCATTTTGTTGTGCTGCCTCCCTGGAGTGGCAGCCTTCCTGTTTTGAGACATTTAACTCAGAAAGGTGCTGAAAGAAGAGAAGGAGGATGCTCAGAGTTGAGCGTCATTAACCAGCAGGGTGGTGACCAGAAGGAGCAAAGCCACTGCCAAACAAACTCCATGCATTCTACTAACAACAAACTGGCTTTGTATTTCTTTCAATAAAGAGTCTCCACAGTGCCGGGAGAATTCCTGTCGTTGGTAATGGTGTCATTTCTTCTTTTCCTGAGAACCCTTTTCTGTAATTGCAGCCCTATAAACAGCAGCAGCAGGAGACCACAAGGGAAGCCTTTGTTGATAGTACTGTAGGGTCTGTTGCCTTTGAGTAAGTAAATAGACCTTATTTATTAATAAGCAAGTAGAATTTATTTAAAATACTAATTGTGAGGGAAGCAGTGGAAGGATGTGTGGATTTCCCATTGGATTACAAACTGAAAAGAATCGTATTGTAGTATTAACAAGATCTAAACTAGCTTTGCCTTAATATTCATTTTAGCACTCAGGATAAGGACGTTGCTCTCCTCAATTCTATTTTAAAATCTGAAATACAAACAGCTTAAGCTTTGCTTGCCTTGAATCATTATTACAGTGAGGTTGAGCCATCTGTGTTTTTCTCATTCTGCTCATGGTTCCAAGGAGAAGTCTTAAAATTTAACAAGTTGGAAGAAGAATTTCTGTGGAGGAAATTCAGATATACAGTGACATCTAAAACCCTGCAAGTTGGTATGTTACTTGGGAGACTTTTTCACTCTTGGATTGAGTTGAGAGTGAGAATTAATCTCATCCTACCAAATCATCTATAATTTCCAAAACTGCTTGAGGTCTGGAACCATGTTTCATGCCAAATTTTGCTGAGTTCATCAATAATCCCCAATGTGTTTCCTGTTGACTTCTGAGATTTTAGAATTGGCATAATAGTGGGCTGTTTGTTTAAATTTTACTTCATATATCTATGAAGTATTGATATAATCCACACACAATAAACTCTACATATTTAAATTTCATAACTCAATAAGCTTTGGCATGTGAATACACTTGTGAAATCATCATCACAATCAAAATAATGAACATATTTGTCACACCAAGAAGCGTCCTTGTTCCTTTTGTAAATGCTTCCTCCTGCCTGTTCAAACCCGCACTCCCCAACACCCCAATACCCAGGCAACCATGAATCTTCTATTCATCTCTATACATTATTTTGCATTTTCCAGAATTTTATATAAATGATATCATACAGAATGTACTCCATTTCTGGCTTCTTTCACTCAGTATAATCATCCTGAAAATCATCTGTGTTGTCATATATATTGATGGATGAATAGAAGTAGTAAAAGTGGATATCCTTGCCTTGTTTCTGATCTTACAAAGAAAATACAGTTAAGCATGAGGATGCCTCTAGGTTTTATCATGACCTTTATTTGGTTGAGGAAATTTTCAAGTTTTAGTTAGCTAGGAGAGTGGATGTTGGATTTTTTCAAATGCTTTTTCTGCATCTATGGAGATGATTGTGGTTTGGGGGTTTTGTTGTTTTATTTTTTAGTTTTAGTTTGCAACTTTGGTAAATTAAATTGATTTTTTAATGTTAAACCAATCTTGCATTCCTGGAATAAATCCTACTTGGTCATGATGTATTATCCTTTATATGGATCATTAGATTCAATTTGCTAAATTTTTTTATCAAAGTTCATGACAGATACTAATAATTTTCTTTTCTTCTAATGCTTTTTTTCTGGTTTTGGTATCAGTGTAATGTTGGCATCATAAAATGAATTGGGAAATATTGCCTCCTCTTCAATTTTCTGGAAGAATTACTGTTATGTTTTCTTTAATATTTAATTTATACTAGGGTAGAATTCTCTACTGAAGTCATCTGGAATTACAGTTTCCTTATAAGAATGACTAACTATGAATTCAATTCCTTTAATAGATATAGGGCTATATATTTATTTTGACTTTAGTGAGCTTCAGTAATGTGTGTCTTGCAAGGAACCTGTTCCATCCAAGCTGTCACTTTTATTTGCATAAATTTGTTTGCAGTATTAATTTATACTGATTAGGATCTGTAATTATGTTACCTTTCTCTTGTCTAATATTAATAGTTTGTATCTTCTATCTATTCCTTCGTAATCCTGGCTGGAAGTTTATCAATTTAATTGATGTTCACAAAGAATTAGCATTTGGTTTCATTGATTTTCTCCATAGTTTTAAGGTTTTATATTTGATTCCTGTTTTTTCTTTATTATTTCCTTTTACTGTTTATATTGGACTTAATTTTCTCATCTTTTTCTCTAGATTTTTAAAGTGGAAGTCAGGTGCATTGATTTGAGACTCTTTTCTAATTAGGCATTTTAGTGCTATAAATTTCCCTCTAAGTCTACTTTAGCTGCATCCCATGAATTTTGGTTTGTTGTATTTATTTTCATTTAGTTTAAAATACTTTTTAATTTCTCTTTTGGTTTCCTCTTTGACCCTACAGGTTATTCAGAAATACGTTATTTAGTTTCCAAATATTTGATGATTGGCCAGGTGTCTTTCTGTCATTAATTTCTAATTTAATTCCATTATGGTCTGAGAATACACTTTGTGAGATTTGTATCTTTGTAATTTTATTGAAATTTGCTTTATGCCCCAAATATGGTCTATCTTTGGTAAATGCACCATGTACACTTGAAAAGAATGTGTTTTCTGCTATGGTTAAGAGAAGTGTTCTATAAACGTTACTCAGGTCCAATTGATCCATGGTGTTATTTTAGCTTTCTATATTCTTACTGATTTGCTACCTATTTGTTCTAGCAATTATTAAGAGAGAAGTATTGAAATCTCTGACTGATATTACGGATTTTTCTGCCTCATCTTTCCATTCTATCAATTTTTACTTCATGTATTTTTAGTCCTCTTATTCAGTGCAAAAATGTTTGGGGTTTGTTATGTTCTTTTGATTATTTGACTCCTTTATTATTATGAAATGACCCTTTTATCTCTGGTAGCATTTTGTTGTTGTTGTTCCAACATCTACTTTGTCTGACATTAATATAGCCCCCCCTCCAGCTTTCTTTTAACTAGTATTAGCATGGTATATAATTTAAATACTTTTAACCTATTTATGACTTCAGATTTAACATGGGTTTCTTATAGGCAGCATATAGTTGGGTCTTGCTTTTGTAATCCAGTCTAACAATCTCTGCCTTTTAATTAGGATACTTAGACTGCTTACCTTTAGTATGATTATTGGTACAATTGGGTTAAAATAAATCATACTAATTGGTTTTATTTGTCTATTCTGTTCTTTATGCCATCCTTTCTATTTTCTGTCTTCTTTTCAATTGAGTATCTTTCATGATTCCAATTTTCTCTCTTGTTGGCTTACCACTTCATGTATAGTATAAGAACCATAAACAGTATAATTTTATATCCCCCTCTTGTCTTATGTGCTATTTGCTGTTATACATTTTACTTCTACATTTATTATGAACCCAAATACATTCCTAGTATTTTTGCTTTTTCATTCAATTATCTTTTAAAGAAATACAAAAATCTCTTTTACACTGAACTACATATTTACCATTTCCCATGTTCTTCATTCCTTTGTGTAGAATAAGACTAAGATTTACATTTTATATCATTTTTTGCTGCCTAAAGAACTTTATTTAATATTATCATAGTGTAGACCTGCTGTGTTGGATTCTTCAGTTTATTATGTCCAAAAATGTCAATATGTTGCTTTCATTTTTGAAAGATATTTTTATTAGGTACAGAATTCTAGATTGACAAAATTTTTTTCCCAGTTCTTTAAAGGTGTCACTCCAGTCTTTCAGCTTGCACTGTTTTCAGCAAGAAATCTGCTGTCATTGTTATCTTGTTCCTCTGTACATAATATAACTACTTTTCTCTGGATGCTTTTAATAACTTGTCTTTACCACTCATTTTAAATAACTTGATTATGATGTGTCTTGGTAGACTTTTCTTCATGTTTTTTGTGCCATATATTCTTGAGCTTCTTGGATCTGTGAGTTTATAGTTTTTGTCAAATTTGGATAATCTTCAGCCATTATTTCTTCAAATATTTTTCTGGCTCCACCTCCTTCCTTCAGAGAATGTAATTACAAGTATATTAGGCTACTCGTAGTTGTCCCACAGCTTTTTTTATATTCTGTTTATTTTTTCTTATTTTTTCCCCCGTGTTTCTAGACAGTTCCTATTGCTGTTTATATTGTCTACAAATTCACTATTTTTTAATCTAATGTTTAATCTGCTGTTCATTTTATTCATTGTGTTTTCATCTCATACATTGTAGTTCTCATCTCTGGAAGTTCAATTGGATTTGTTTTTAATTAAGTTTGACTTATAATTTTTTAATCTTCCATGTCTATTTAACATGTTCAATCTTTATTCCACCTTTTTGAACATATGGAGCACAGTTATAACTACTTTAATATCCTCGTCTACTAATTCTGTCATCTGTCATTTATGTTATTGTTTCTATTGATTTATTTTTCCCTTAATTATAGGTCACATTTTCTTGCTTCTTTGTATGCCTAGTGTATGCTTTCTGTTGCTGTAACTAGTTACCACAAACCTAGTGGCTGAAAACAACACAATTTATTATCTTATAATAAATTAGGTTAGAAGGTCTCATTAAGCTAAAATCAAGATGCCATCAAGTCTGCATTCCTCTCTGGAGGCTCCAGGAGAGAATCTGTTTCCTTGCCTTTCCAATTTCTCAGTGTTGCCTGCATTCCTTGGCTTATGGCCCCCTTCCATCTTCAAAGACTGCAATGGTAGGTTGAATCCTTCTCACATCAAATCATTCTAACTTTCTCTTCTGTCTCCTCTCTTCCCCTTTGAAGGACCCTTATGATTATGTTGGGTCCCCTGGAGTAATCCAGGGTAATCTGTCTATCTTAAGGTCAGCTGATTTGCAGCCTTAATGCCATCTGCAGACTTAATCTTCCTTTGCCATGTAAAATAACATATTCATAGGTTTGGGTTAGCCTATCACATGTGGTAATTTTTCACTGGTTGCCAAACATTGTGAATTTCACCTTGTTAGGTGCTCGATATTTTTGTATTCCTCTAAATATCCTTGAGGTTTATACTAGGAGACATTTAAGTTAATTGGCAATAGTTTGAACCTTTCAAGGCTTGCTTTGAAGCTCTGTTAATCCAGGGCTCATTTTGCCCTACCACTGAGGCAATACCATTCAGAGTATTCTATCCAGTACCCCATGAATGGTGAGGCTTTTCTACTCTAGCTGATGAGGGCACAAACTCTCCCCAGCCTTTGTGATCTCTATGGATTGTTTCTTCTAATCCTTTTCAGTGGTTCTTTTCTCAGCCTTAAGTAGTTTCCTCACATGCATTCATCATCAGTTCTCAGCTGAAGGCTCAGTGTGGGTCCTCTTTAAGTCTCCAAGCTATGGATGTGTGTGTGTGTGTGTACAGGTGTGTGGGGGTCCTCTTTTAATCTCTGGGCTCTGTATGTAAGTGTATGTATGTAAGTGTGTACGTGTGTGTACATGCACAGATGTGTGCAGTTCTCTTCTCTCCAGTACTCTTCTCTCCAGTACTCTGCCCTGCAAGCTCTGATGGGCTTGGCCTCCCCCAACTACCAACTATATCTTAACCCGGGGAAACTGCTGCGCTCCTCCTGGGCTCCTTGTCCCTGTGCTGCGTCCTGGAAACCCTATCTTGGAAGTGCACTGGGGAGTCACACGGCTCACCTTGTTTGTTTCCCTTCTCTCAGGGATCATCATCTTGCACTGCCTGATGTCCATTATCTGAAACCATCTTACACACATTTTACCTGGCTTTTTAGTTGTTTCAGGTGGGAGAGCATTTCCAGTCTCTGTGACTCTCACCTTGCCAGAAGCAGAAGTTAAACATTTGCCACATATCTCATTTTGATAAGGGCAACAGTGATACCCAAATATTTAACAACTGATAGGTTTTGGGCACTGACCAAGCAGAACAGATGCAGGCCTGAAACGGTGATATGGCCATCCTGGTGTTTACCAGCTAAAAGTCAGTCCTATGTAGTGATAAAACCCCATAATCCATCCAGTTCAGGGGTGTGTCATTGACAGTCTTGGTAAGACAAAAGGAGCTTTGCGGTAAGACTGACCTGGGTTTGCGTTCCAACTCTGCCATTGCTAAGTGACGATTTGACTTAAATTTCTTCCCATCCTTAATTTCCCCTGACTGCTGTAGTGAAGATTAAGTGGAATAAAGTTTGCGAAGGTGCCTAGCATCTTGCCTGACCCCTAGAACACTCAGTAAAAAATGAGTACTCTTTCAGACCCCATCCAAACCTTCCTCCATGGTCCACATGGATTCTTCAAGGCCACCCACAACTAAGAGGGCAATTCACCCAAGAGGAAGAAGGGACTCTACCCCGGAGCGGTTTGTGGGGAAAAGGATCCGAAAGAATCAGAACTGTGAGAGGGCGCGAGGGAGGGGAAAACTGGATAGTGATCACCATAGCTCAGCAAACTTCCCAGTCAGGCTAACGTAAAGTCAGTGCAAGGGGAAGTTGGTGTCCACGGCCACAAGAGAGGCCAGTGCCAGGGGGACCAGCCACAGCCAGGTGCGGAGGGGTAACACAAGGGGAGAGGTGCCCGAATTCAGTTAGAAGAACTTGGTGGGAGTCTGACCAGCATCCTCCCGATACATCCCTCTCTGCTTCTTGAGGTGATAATAGTTCAGAGCCATCCTGGCACAGTCCCTTGACAAATGGTGGCAAAGGGGGACAGCGTGTGGGACACCTTGTGGGGCTAGGTTTCTCTGACATCATGGGTTTCCCTCTCACACATATGGCTTTCTTTTCCTCATCCACTGTGAATGTGTCAGTCGTGTAATGCCGCAACTACCATCATCCCTTTCATTTCATTTTGAGATGCTTTTCAACAAATTAAGGCACTTTGTATTTGTCGCTTTTATTTTCCGTGAAAGTTTCTGTCCCACTAGAACCGTGAAGCCCAAACCCAGTCTGCAACCTTTTTGTGTCCCCAGCACCCAACACAAGGTTTGAGCACAAGTGCTTGGTGAGGATGGTGTTTAATAAGTGTGTCACAGGCTTCCCTGGTGGTGCAGTGGTTGAGAGTCCGCCTGCCGATGCAGGGGACACGGGTTCGTGCCCCGGTCTGGGAAGATCCCACATGCTGCGGAGCGGCTGGGCCCGTGAGCCATGGCCGCTGAACCTGCGCGTCCAGAGCCTGTGCTCCACAGCGGGAGAGGCCACAACAGTGAGAGGCCTGCATATCCCCAAAAAAAAAAAAGTGTGTCACAGAGTTCTCTGTTCCAGACATCAAGTAAGGCTACTGAGCAGAAGAGGCCCCAGGATCAACCCTCATAATACACACTTGATACAGCCTCCCAGTTTCCTCTCTGATTTGAGCTTAACTCAGCTCTGTTTGTGCAGCAAACACTTTACGCTGAAGTTGTTCATTTCGCTCATGCCTCTGTCCCATCACTCTGGGAGGGAAGGAAGACAAATACCTTTGATAAAGGTTTCAAATCCTTTTGACTGACTTACCAAATGTATTTGAAAAAAAAATGTGATGATCTGTTTTTGTTACAGTCAAAAGAAAAAAAAATACATAACTGAATAAGGGTATGAAGGCCCAAGCTAGCCTTTCTACTCTGGCTTTTCTGGCGAATGGAAATTCCCTGTCCAGTTTCAACCAGCAGATGTAGATGAGCTGGGCCCTGGACTCGGTCCCTGACAGATCTGTACTTTGTAACTGCAGTCCTCCACACCGTGGACGCTTGTGATGTAAACTCAGCCTGAAGGAGGCCTGCTGATCCAGAATGCCCCCCGTACTAAGATAGAGGAGAAAGATATGTAATAATATAGGTAAAGAAAGATAAAACACCCAACAATCCTCTGCCCTCAAAAAAGTCATTTGATAAATGCAGTAAAAATGACCACTATTGAACACTTGGCTCCAGCCCCAAGGGGAAGCCACCGTCTGACTTGGGAATGTATTTACAAAGTGTTCTGTGCTCGGGCTTGGGGGCACAGTGGCTCAGCTAGACAGACACTTTCAGTGAGGAAGGCTACTTGTCATTCAGAGTGTGGACAGTCTCTTTTCAGGAGGATGGCACAGGTGCTGTGTAGCCCTCCCGAATTTTGCTGCTACCTTCTAATGCAGTTATGTGCCCATGTGTCTGCATCACAGTGTACTGAGCACCTCAGGTCCAGGGGTCCTGGCTTACCTTTGTGTCCCCAGCGACTGGCACATTGCTTAGCAACCCGGTAGATACTGAACGAGCAAATACCTCAGAGGGATCTAGGGCAGTAGGCCGCTCAGCTCCTCAGTGTTTCCAGCTATAAAACTTAGTGCAGGAACTTCCCTGGCGGTCCAGTGGTTAAGACTTCGCCTTCCAATGCAGGGGGTGCGGGTTCGATCCCTGGTCGGGGAGCTAAGATCCCACATGCCTTGGGGCCAAAACACCAAGAAAACATAAAACAGAAGCAATATTGTAACAAACTCAGTAAAGACTTTGAAAATGGTCCACATCAAAAAATCTTTAAAGAAAGAAAGAAAAAAAAAGCACTTAGTGGATGACCCTAACGGGGAGAATGGCATGGTTGTGTTGGGACCACGGGTTATGGTGAGAAGAAAGAGGGTACGCCACACACACACACACACACACACACACACACACACACACACACACATCCATGCTCCCTCCGTTTCCCCTCCTCCCTCCTGTCATGCTCCTGTGTACTCTTTAAAGCACAATAATATATGGAATAATGTATTGAATTCTCTTTCTGCACAAGATAAACACTTAGCGCCATTGTGGAGCCCCAGAGGCCTTTGAAGTGGAAAACCCTAACTATAGTTTACATTTGTATATTGATTTCTGGTTTGTAAATTGCTGGCATATAAATACCTGTCGTAACATCTGGCGTCCACAATAACTGTGGGAAGTAGGCAGGGCAGGTTGTAGCCTCACATCTGTGAGGAGGAACCTTAGGTGGACGTGGGGCTGGCCCCTAAATGTTGGGCATCCCAGCTCTTTCTCTAGGCCCTGGGCCTCCCTGGAGACCACAGGCAAGTAGACCCTCACTGCAGCCAGGAGAGGATGGACCACAATCTACCTCTCCTCCAAGTCCAGTGATGCTGTGGGCAAATGTCTTTAGTCTCCCAAACCTCAACCTCCTCATTCATGTTTAAAGGGGGAACGATCTTGGAGAGATGTAATGAGGACTGGCTTATTAAACGATAGGAAAAGGACTTTGAAAATATAGTGTTGCCTAAAGGCTTAGTGACAATTCAAAACAAGATGTCTCTGGGAATGAGCATGAGAGGTGGACCCCCAAATGAAGAACAAAAACATTCTTTGGATTTACAACTGGACAGAAAATAATTTCAAGTGAAAATCTGGCAGCTAGTCTCTGCTTTTAACATTGAACTCTCCAGGAAAAAGAAAAATTGGGGTATACATTTCATGCGGGAAATTAGTTCTCTGAGTTTTTCATACTGAGGAATTGACAGCGTGGAGGAAGACTCGACCAAAACAAGCAGTTAAGAAATGTTCCTCAAGGATACCATGCTCAACCCAAAGAGCTGAATTAGTTTTAAATGGCAATTTCTTAGTGAAGTTATTCCACCTTAGTTTACTTCTCTGAAAAAATCTGCCACTGGGGTTACTCAGGATATCGCTAGAAATGGCAGGCTATCAGAGAGTATGGTTTGGCATTGGTGTTTTCTAAATTAAAATGCACACCAACGTGTAAATAATTAAATCTGGCCAGAGCATCAGAGGTAACAAAGTATTTTTAAAGTCTTGTGCTGCTCAGTTTTAATTTATTTAAAAGATATGCGTGTGTGCACACGTGTATGTGTAAAGAAGCTTAATAACATAGATATGTTCATTTAAGTTAATAAAATAGGATTGCAAAGGGAAAAACTAAGTTTAAGGGGAAAACAGATACGCCAGATATATGAAGAGCACAATGGTGTGTTTGGGTATAACACCTAATATTCCTGGCAGAAAAAGCAGAGCGGAAATAGCACTGAATTCTGTAATTATCATTTCCAGGCACAGGAAAACATCTTGGGTCCTTGGGGGGTTGGGAGGAATATTTTCCTGATGCTGAACTCCCGGAGAAATTTCTCCTGTGGGGAAACTGTACAGCACTACCTCTCTCAGTTGTTTACCTAGAAGACCCTCCTGATTTCCACCTAAAGAATTACTTCTTGAAATTAGGATAGATAATAAATCTTTAACTTAGAAAGCAACGGAGGACTGAGATATGCCTTTTTTTAAAAAGAGGATGCTCAGGCAATATTGTATCATGTATACAGTGTAGCACACACAGGCATGTTCGACACACACAAATATACATAATACTCGTCATTAAAGTAATTAGCTAATATGTATCGAGCACTTCCTATGTACCTGGCACTCTTTTAAGCCCTTTATGTGTTTTAATTTGTTTAAGCCTCACAACCACTCTATCAAGGTAAGTATTATTTTTATTCCTCTTTTTGAAGGTTAAGAATGGAGAAGTAGAGAGGCTAGTCAGCTGGGCAGAAGGGTGAGCCTGCCCTGGAATTTAGGACTCAGACCATCCCTCCATCTGTCTGTTGCTGCCTTTCCCTCCGATTTCTCTTTTCTTTCCATCTTCAACTCTCTTTGCCCCCTTATTTCCTCATTCCTACCCAGAATCTACGTTTCCTTTACTTTCTCCATCTTTATTTTTCCCTTAATTGACCATAGTATAAAATCAAAGATAGTGTCTATTGAATATGGTTTATGCTTCCTATGTAAAATTTTAGCAGTGGATGAGTCAAAATTTTTATTTGACCTCTTTTGTCAGCTTGCTTTGATCAAGTAGCTCTTTACTTATGCCACCGTTAGATTATAGCATTCCCCTGTGGCATGAAAGTCAGTTGTACCCATAATAAATAATTTTTAGAAAGTATCCATTCCTGGCCTGAATTTTCCAAGTGGTCCCAAGCCGACTGACTTTGTATGCATTTCAGTGATACCGTATCACCCTCCTGCCTCTCCATCCCATTCCTCTAGGATCAGGCCTGTGTTTTGCAGACGGGAGCTGGTGGGAGGGTGAGTATGATGCTCCAGTGACCAGCACTGAGACCTGCCCTGTCAGTGTTGTCTGTGGTCTCGAGCACCCCGTCACTCCTCTGCCTGTCAGACTCAGTATCAGTCACATGTGAGTAACAATCGTGTCATTTTCCAATGATATTAAGAGGAATGACTTAATATCATTCCAAGAGCAGAAACCCTCATGGCTCTCATTGTTCAGTTAATAAGCTAAACAGAAAGAACACTAGATATCATTTGCCCTAGAATCTTACATGAATTTATGCAGTGACACAATGATTGAACCAACCAAGCATTACATTGTCTTGTCCCTTTAGTATGAACTCTTGTCAATTCTGCGAATTTTGCAATTTCTTTCATTCATTTAACAAATATTTCTTGAGGGTGACACCCGGTGCCAGAGACTGTGTTGGATCCAGGAGTTAAGGTGATGCTCACACAGTAGAAAAATTAAATTAATATTAGATTAGTCTATGATTTAAATACAACACACGATTCACAGTTTCCCTTAGGAGCATGAAGTGTTTACTTTTAAAATAGGCTCAGTTTTCTCTCCAAGTCCACAGCTCTGTACTGATCTTATTTAAAGAGACCAACTCTGTGTTCCTTCAGCCCGTTCAAACAGTAAGTTTAAACTGAAACCTACATAAATTGTTTAAAATAATATGATGTGAATGTTTTCTTTGAAGCTAACCATTGAATACATTTTCCTTTGTTCCTGTTCAAATTTATGAGATGTTACCTATCTCCCAGATGCCTTTGTAAACTGAAACCAGGGTTGATAAATAAAATCAAAAGGTTAGGCCCTGTATTTTGCCTTGGAAAGATGCAGATTTCAAAGGAAAGATCCCTATAAAGACGTTCACGGACTTTGAAATACCACCTCTGCTGTCATGACCACTGACTACAGCGGGCTTTATATCAGTACGACGCCAGGCTATTACCCTGACTTCAAAGAAGAGGAACAACTCTACAGAGCGAAGAGGCACTGAATGCCGGAAAGAAATGTGTTGACATAAATCCTCTAGTCTTTCAACATACACTTGGAGTGTCCCCACTCCTTGGGCAGATAGGCAGATAAATGGATTAATAGATGGGTAAAAATTAAAGAGTGCTTCTTACGTGCTTGACTGAATATTCAAAATATTTCTCAAGATTCAATAGTGTTGGGCCTGTACTTTCTGCTCCTGTGCCACGAGCCTGTCAGTGAGGACAAAGCAGAGAACACCAAAAGCCTATCCAGTCCTTTTTTCCCTATCGTTATGTAACAGCCCTGCTGTACGAAGTCACATAACATCGTACAGAGAGGAAACTAATCATCAGCTAACAAGATAGGGATGTAAAAAGAAGTTTGAAAGAAGTCATTTAGGGCCTATTAGGGCCTATTCTCATGGGTCTCCCATGAGCATCGCTGGCTGATCCCAGGTCCAGGGGTGTGAGAAGGGGTTGCGGGGAGAGAGTGGGGGTGTGGGGAAGGAAGGGTGGGAGAAGAGGGAAGAAGATATAGAAACTTCTGGGCACACAAAGACGCTTTTGCAGTACTCTGGATGAGAACTAATGAGAATCTAAACAGCAGTGGGGTGGAAAAAGAAGATGCCGTAGAAAACCTTTCAAGGGTAGGTCTGTCTGAAAGGCCTACCCTGGATGTGTTTGCCTACAGAGGTTTCAAACTGGGAACTGAGAGGAAGGGTAAGTACCGTTAAAAGAAATGGGGAAACCCTGAAGTTACTTCATCTGCTCAAGAGTGTCTAATAGCACTGGAACAGGACGGATGCCCTTCACACTGTAAAGTTTGCCATGGAGAACATTCAGACAAAACACAGAAACAAGTGAGAGGGTGCAGGAGACCACAGGGCAGGGAAAAGAACTCAGCACGAGCTTCCAACATCAGGAAGTAGGGGTAATCCCGCTTGCCAGTGGACTTGGCAATGGCCCTCCAAATTGGAAATCAACAGCAAAGCATTCAGAAGAAATAAGCATTAGGGGGAAGGTGTCTAAATGGATTTGTCTAAGGGGATCTCCTCTCCTTCTGTGGCTGTGACCTGCAAGGAGAAATTTGCTGGGGGATTGGAAAGGGCAGGAACTTACAGAGAGGCTTGTCCCGCTGTTGTACAGGATATTGAAGGCCCGGGAGGGAACATTCGAGACAGGAGGAGAACCTAAGAAGACAGATCGGGGAAAATTCAGTGCAGGACGCAAAATCTTCTATTTCATTTCACAATGCCAACTGCAGAGCCGCACGATGGCATCCTGCAGAGACAAGACACGTGTGTTCTAGTTGAATGAGGTCGTTCAGTGATGTCAACTCCGTGATGGGACTGCCGGAAAGGCCCGCATCACTAGAGGATGTGAAGCTGTCGGCACAGGCCTGGCACAGAGCAAGTGTTTGAACGTGACCGCTGTCTTTCAGTCACGATGTACCAAGTCAGCAAAAAACACAGAGTTCAGAATTCAGACAGGGAGTGAGTACTGCTGATCAGAGCATCGACGTCTGTGTGGCCTGTTTCTGGGGACAACCCCAGATCTCAGAGAAGGTGGTCTTCGAGGACAGTCCCATGTGGAAGGACTGCAAGAAGCAGGGTGCCGAGCGTGGCCGAGAGAAGACGCGGGTATTCCCGTGAGCTTTTGTCATGGATTTGACCAGTAAAGGTGGGAGAGAGAATTAGGCCTGGGGCAGCAGCTCAGGAGTGCTGACTAAGGACAACAGATTTAACTACAGGATGTTAGGTCCTGAGTCAGCACAGGAAGGGTCACTGTCTCATTGTGAAAGCCATTAGAAAATGGAATGGGCCACCCTGGGAGTTAGCGAATGTGCTGTCTCTAGACACCTCCCAAGGAAGGCAGATGGAGAGGCGTTGGAGACGGCAAATGCACAGTAAAGAAGCGCAGGACTTTTGATTCCAATTCCAGCTTTACTCCTAACCAGCTGTGTCGCTTTGGGCAAGTCACTTAACCTCTCTGGGCCTCAGTTTTCTCCTCTCCAAATCAAGAGGGTAGGACTAGGAAATGCCCAAGTCGCCTTCAGCCTTGGAAGTAACACCCAGTGTCTTTTGCTTCCTCGTCTAAGTGAACCACTCCCCACCTGTCTGGCACTGCCAGCGTGGTTTTTATGCCTCAGCTGTGAGGCCCATTGTGTCTGAAGGGTGTGTTTCAGCAGGCCCAGGGGACACAAAGCCGCTTCCTTTGAGTGTGACAGCTCAGGCCTCTGTAAAAAAAAAAAAACTGCTCCGGCACTGAATTCAAATCACCCGGCCCCCAGCGTGCATGAATTTCCCAGAACCTTTGATGGGCTTTTACCTCCGGCTCCCTCAAAATGTATCTGGTTCCTGTGCACAGGTTGCTAGAAAGATCTGACAGACCCCTTTCTACCTGTCAGTTCTCTGCACCGGTTTTGGTCAGAAGGTTTGAAAATCCTCTTCACTTGGTGTCATGTCATATTTTCAGACATGGGCACAGATTTCCTCAAGTCAACAGTGCCTGAAATAGCTGTTGACGGCTACATTCCTCCAACTGCCAGCATCGCATCCCCCGTGGAAAGGGACACAGGGCTTTATTGATGGAATGAGATCTTTGTTTATAATGTGCGCACAGCAGGGCTCCAGCTCACCTCGGATATACATCCTGGGTTTAAATGGAAAACTTACCTCTCCACCTTTGGGTCTCTTTGGAAAGATCACAACAGCATTTTCAATTTTGCTTTCGTAGAGATTCTGCTTGTAGATATTCACTTATCGTGGAAAGGACACTATTATGTTAACTGATAATCTGTGTGGTTGCTTTGTCCTCGACAAATATATGGCAGTCTTCAAGGTCTGCTTCTTCGCAGAGGGAGAACCTAAGAGCAGTTCTGCCTCCAGAGGACCGATTTGGGACATTTCTTCCAGGAGAATATTTAGAACTATCTTTGTGTTTATGATCCCAATAAGGATATTGTGGAAATACCTTGTTTATATGCCCATTGCATATATAGAAGCCATCCTTTTTAAGATTCGGGTCAGCTGTCATGCCCTCCCGGGTTCCTTCTGGGACAATTACCCCCGCCCTGCCGTATTAGTTTCCTGGGGCTGTCAAAACAAAGTACCAAAAGCTGGGAGGGCTTAAAGCAGAAATGTCTCCTCTCACAGCTGTGGAGGCGAGAAGTCAGGATCACAGTGTTGGCAGGGCTGTCGTCTCCCTGAAGGATCTAAGGAAGAATCTGCCCCACGCCTTTCTCCTAGCTGCTGGTTTCTGTCAGCAGTCCTCGGCGTTCCTTGGCTTGCAGCCGCATCACACCAGTCACTACCTGCGTCCTCTCTGTGTGTCTGTCTGTGTCTCTTCTCTTCTTATAAGGACACCAGTCCTATTAGATGGGCCCCCCCAACCAAGTATGACCTCAACTTGATTACATCCTCAAAGACCCCGTTTCTAAATAAAGTCACATTCCCAGGTACCAGGGGAGTTAGGACTTCAACATACCCATTCAGGGGACACAATTTAACCCAGGACACCCCCTATCCCAGACTGGTTCTGATGCCCCCCCTTCTCTGTGTTTCCATAGCACATCTTATTTAAATGTTCCACAACTGTCATCACACTGTAGTGATTGTCATTTTCTGTTTAGTTGTTTCTGCCACTAGACTGCTGCTTCCACAAAGAGACGACTCATATCTTTGTCTTTGCAGGCCAAGTACCTAGCAAAACATCCAGTACCTAGAAGGCACTCAACTGTTTGTCAAATGAAATACATCACTGTGATGATCTCTGATGTGTGTACAATATTGATAACATATAAGGTTATATTAAATAGATGTAAAAATACATTTTAATGTTGTATGTAATTGTTACCATTAGTTGCATACTTAACCATGTGTTGGACATTCTGTTAAACACTTCGGGTTTTTATTTAATCTTATTTAATCCACCCAGGAACATGAAGATTTAAATATGATTATCCCCATTTTACAGATATTATAAACGAGACTTAGCAAGGTTAGTTAAATTTCCTGAGGTCACACAGCCAGTGTGTGGGAGACCCAGGGTCCTGACCACAGGTTGCGGACTTGGGTGTGATAGACGGCTGTCCTGCAGATTGTCCTCTCTGATGCTCCTGTTTTGTGGATGTAGTGTGTCTAGTATTCATGTTCACCTTTACCTGATGAAGACACTGGAGCCCAGAGAGGTTAAGGAACCAGCCAGCCTTGTGGTCACCCAGCTGTGCCCACATCCTTTTGCTTCAAGATCACCTTTTTAGAAACTACTTTCCTTTGTTGATCATGAAATGATTTTTTAAGAATATTAGAGAAAAGGAGGACACGAAATGGAAAAAGAGTTACCTTCATAGTCCATGAACTTAACCGATCTTATAGAAGGGCAGGGCTTGTCAATTGCAACGGGAAACCATTATTAAAAGTCTCATCTTCCTAAACTCCCAGGAAACAGAATGTCCTCAAGTATCACCACGTGGTTTCTCTGTCGAGGAACGACAGATCATATATATATATATATATATATATATATATATATATATTTTTTTTTTTTTTTTGGCTGTGTTGGGTCTTCGTTTCTGTGCGAGGGCTTTCTCTAGTTGTGGCAAGCGGGGGCCACTTTTCATTGCGGTGCACGGGCCTCTCACTATCACGGCCTCTCGTTGCGGAGCACAGGCTCCAGACGCGCAGGCTCAGCAGTTGTGGCTCACAGGCCTAGTTGCTCCACGGCATGTAGGATCTTCCCAGACTAGGTCTCGAACCCATGTCCCCTGCATTGGCAGGCAGATTCTCAACCACTGTGCCACCAGGGAAGCCCCCGACAGATCATATTTTGAATCAATAATTCTTCTGAAGAAAGGAGAGGAGCTACTGCATGTTCGTCAGAGCCCCTCCAGCCTGCCTCTGCCGGAGCAAGTCCTGGGTCTGGGACCCCCCCGTGCATGGCATCTCCCTGGACTTGAGGTCCCACCTGGCCCTCAGGTAGGAGGAAGGGGACCCCAGAGCCCTGCTTCTGGGACTCAGCATCCAGCTGGGTTGACGTGGTCATGCTCTGCCCGCTGCTCCAGGACTGATTACCAGGGTGTCTTGCTTCTTCTACAAACCCCAGCCCTCGCTTCTGGTGTCTGGAGCCTGTCTTACTTCTCCAGCCTGAGTTCCAGATTAGGTAACCTGCTAGATTGCCTAGTTTTTCTTGACCTGTGACCCCACAGTGTGGTTGCTAAGTGCCAGTTCCCCTTGGACTGAGTCAGATCCATGGACCAGGGTGGCTCAGGCCCTGTGACCTGAGAATGGAGTCTTCTGGCAAAGCTGGCCCGCCTGGCCTTGCGTTTTATCTGCTGCTAACGATCTCTGCCCATCACCAGACCTAGAATGCTACCAGTTAGCCTGACTCCCCCTTTGTTTCTCTTATTATTCTCTGGCAACACTGTGTCCTGCCTTCTGGGCCGCATTTGTTCTTGGCACTGACAGGTTACCTTTGTCCCCTCAGCCTCAGCCCAGCCCGCACCTCACCTAGTTCTGTACAGCCTTGACCAGAGACAGGCCTCTATTACCTTTCTTTCAAATGGAATCTAGTTCTCACCTTAAATATGAGACTCTTTACCAAGGCATTGCCTGGGAAGGGCGGAAAAGGGGCAAGCCACCGCCAGGGGCAGCAGATGAGAGAGCAGGAAGGATGGAGGGTAGCACAGCACGGGGCCTGTGGCCTGGCACAGGGGACACCTGACCTTCAGTGGCTGCCCTCCAGTGGTGGCACACTCGCTTGAAAGGCAAAATCCCTTCTGATCTGCCTCCTAGGACCCCTCAGGACGTTGTGGCCACACTGACACGTGCTCACCGTGCTATAGCCTTGGATGATTGTTTGGAATCCTCCTGTCTTATCAGGCTCCCCCTGACTGATCCCTTCCTAGATGCCTCTTAGTCGTTTGAGCCTCTGTTCGCATTTCTCAGCTCTTCTGCTGAGTTTGGTCCTCATCCTTTACGCTGTCTTCAAACCCTGTGATTTTCCCAAGTGGGGAACATGTAGCTGTTACCTTTGTAACTCCAGATCCTGGTAATAGTATGTGCCCAGCAAATGTCGAATGAATGAGTGAATGAATGAATGAATGAATTCAACTGCCATACCTCTAAAGTCTTGAACACAAAACCCCAGGCTGCCCTCTGAAAAATGCTCATCTAATTGATAAAACATTGGACTGTGAATCAGTCAACAGGATTTTTGTTTGTTTTTGTCTTGTCCAGTTGGGAAAAGACAACTAAAACATTTGCTGAGCTTCAGCCTCACTGCTTCTGTGCTTGCAGCCAGCCATACAAAGAGGATCTGGACAGGGCCGCAGTCTTGGCAATAAGTAACACTTCTTGTTTAAGTGCAGTTTCGAGAAGAAAGTTCTACTATATGCTTAATTGGATTCTTTCTTCCTGCAATTTCCACCTCCTCTCTCTTTTCCCTGAGTGGAATTGGAGCTCACCATCTCTCAAGTTCATGGGGGCAGCTTTTCTAAGCAAGACAAGGAACTGACTCTGAGAATGTAGATTCTCTCCTCACCTTTGTTTTGTTGTTCACGTCTCAGACTTTCAAAAATTGTGCCTTTGCTTTAATGCGTTAGTCCATAATAGGCTCCTGTGCTCCTTTTTTTTTAAAAACATCTTTATTGGAGTATAATTGCTTTACAGTGGTGTGTTAGTTTCTGCTTTATACAGAGTGAATCAGCTATACGTATACATATATCCCCATATCCCCTCCCTCTTGTGTCTCCCTCCCACCCTCCCTATGCCACCACTCTAGGTGGTCACAAAGCACTAAGCTGATCTCCCTGTGCTATGTGGCTGCTTCCCACTAGCTATCTATTTTACATCTGGTAGTGTATATATGTCCATGCCACTCTCTCACTTCATTCCAGCTTACTCTTTCCCCTCCCCATGTCCTCAAGTCCAGTCTCTATGTCTGCGTCTTCATTCCTGTCCTGCCCCTAGGTTCTTCAGAACCATTTTTTTTTTTTTTAGATTCCATACATATGTGTTAGCATACAGTATTTATTTTTCTCTTTCTGACTTACTTCACTCTGTATGACAGACGCTAGGTCCATCCACCTCACTACAAATAACTCAATTTCGTTTCTTTTTATGGCTGAGTAATATTCCATTGTATATATGTGCCATATCTTCTTTTTCCATTCATCTGTCGAGGGACACTTAGGTTGCTTCCATGTCCTGGCTATTGTAAATAGAGCTGCGATGAACACTGTGGTACTTCACTCTTTTTGAATTATGGTTTTCTCAGTGTATGTGCCCAGTAGTGAGATTGCTGGGTCATATGGTAGTTTTATTTTTAGTTTTCTAAGGAACCTCCATACTGTTCTCCATAGTGGCTGTATCAGTTTACATTCCCACCAACAGTGCAAGAGGGTTCCCTTTTCTGCACACCCTCTCCAGCATCTTTTGTTTGTAGATTTTCTGATGATGCCCATTCTAACTGGTGTGAGGTGATACCTCATTGTAGTTTTGATTTGCATTTCTCTAATAATTAGTGATGCTGAGCAGCTTTTCATGTGCTTCTTGGCCATCTATATGTCTGCTTTGGAGAAATGTCTATTTAGGTCTTCTGCCCATTTTTGGAGTGGACTGTGTGTTTTTTTAATATTGAGCTGTTTATATATTTTGTGGATTAATCCTTTGTCTATTGATTCGTTTGCAAATATTTTCTCCCATTCTGAGGGTTGTCTTTTCATCTTGTTTGTAGTTTCCTTTGCTGTGCAAAACGTTTTTAAGTTTCATTAGCTGCCATTTGTTTATTGTTGTTTTTATTTCCATTTCTCTAGGAGGTAGATCAAAACAGATCTCGCTGTGATTTACGTCAAAGAGTGTTCTGCCTGTGTTTTCCTCTAAGAGTTTTTAGTGTCCAGGCTTACATTTAGGTCTCTAATGCATTCTGAGTTTATTTTTCTGTATGCGGTTAGGGAGTGTTCTAATTTCATTCTTTTACATGTAGCTGTCCAGTTTTCCCAGCACCACTTATTGGAGAGGCTGTCTTTTCTCCATTATATATTCTTGCCTCCTTTATCAAAAATAAGGTGACGATATGTGCGTGGGTTTATCTCTGGGCTTTCTATCCTGTTCCATTGATCTGTATTTCTGTTTTTGTGCCAGTACCATACTGTCTTGATTACTGCAGCTTTGTAGTATAGTCTGAAGTCCAGGAGCCTGATTCCTCCAGCTCCATTTCTCTTTCTAAAGACTGCTTTGGCTGTTCGGGGTCTTTTATGTTTCCATACAAATTGTGAAATGTTTTGTTCCAGTTCTGTGAAAAATGCCATTGGTAGTTTGATAGGGATTGCATTGAATCTGTAGATAGCTTTGGGTTGTATAGTCATTTTCATAATGTTGATTCTTCCAATCCAAGAACCTGTTATATCTCTCCATCTGTTTGTATCATCTTTAATTTCTTTCATCAGTGTCTTATAGTTTTCTGCATAGAGGTCTTCTGTCTCCTTAGGCAGGTTTAATCCTAGGTATTTAATTTGTTTTGTTGCAATGGTAAATGGGAGCGTTTCCTTAATTTCTCTTTCGGATTTTTCATCATTAGTGTATAGGAATGCAAGAGATTTCTGTGCATTAATTTTGTATTCTGCTACTTTACCAAATACATTGATTAGCTCTAGTAGTTTTCTGGTAGCTTCTTCAGGATTCCCTATGTATAGTATCATGTAATCTGCAAACAGTGACAGCTTTACTTCTTCTTTTCCAACTTGGATTCCTTTCATTTCTTTTTCTTCTCTGATTGCTGTAGCTAAAACTGCCAAAACTCTGTTGAATAAAAGTGGGAAGAGTGGGCAACCTTGTCTTGTTCCTGATCTTAGAGGAAATGATTTCAGGTTTTCACCACTGAGAACGATGTTGGCTGTGGGTTTGTCATATATGGCCTTTATTATGTTGAGGTTAGTTCCCTCTATTCCTACTTTCTGAAGGGTTTTTATCGTAAATCAGTGCTGAATTTTCTCGAAAGCTTTTTCTGCATCTATTGTGATGATCATACGGTTTTTCTCCTTCAATTTGTTAATATGGTGTATCACATTGATTGATTTGCTTACATTGAAGAATCCTTGCATTCCTGGGATAAACCCCACTTGATCATGGTGTATGATCCTTTAAATGTGCTGTTGGATTCTGTTTGCTAGTATTTTGTGGAGAATTTTTGCATCTATGTTCATCAGTGATATTGGCCTGTAGTTTTCTTTCTTTGTGACATCTTTGGTTTTGGTATCAGGTGATGGTGGCCTCGTAGAAAGAGGTTGGGAGTGTTCCTCCCTCTGCTATATTTTGGAAGAGTTTGAGAAGGATACGTGTTAGCTCTTCTCTAAATGTTTGATAGAATTCACCTGTGAAGCCATCTGGTTCTGTGCTTTTGTTTGTTGGAAGATTTTTAAGCAGAGTCTCAATTTCAGTGCTTGTGGTTGGTCTGTTTATATTTTCTATTTCTTCCTGGTTCAGTGTCGGAAGGTTGTGCTTTTCTAAGAATTTGTTCATTTCTTCCAGGTTGTCCATTTTTTGGCATACAGTTGCTTGTAGTAATCTCTCACGATCCTTTGTATTTCTGCAGTGTCACTTGTTACTTCTCCTTTTTCATTTCTAATTCTATTGATTTGAGTCTTCTCCCTTGTTTTCTTGATGAGTCTGGCTAATGGTTTATCAATTTTGTTTATTTTCTCGAAGAACCAGGTTTTAGTTTTATTGATATTTGCCATTGTTTCCTTCATTTCTTTTTCATTTATTTCTCATCTGATCTTTATGTTCTCTCCTTCTGCTAATTTTTGGGGTTTTTTATTCCTCTATCTAATTCCTTTAGGTGTAAGGTTAAGTTGTTTATTTGAGATGTTTCTTCTTTCTTGAGGTAGGATTGTATTGCTATAAACTTCCCTCTTAGAACTGCTTTTGCTGCATCCCGTAGGTTTTGGGTCATCGTATTTTCATTGTCATTTGTGTCTAGGTATTTTTTGATTTCCTCTTTGATTTCTTCAGTGATCTCTTGGTTATTTGGTAGTGTATTGTTTAGCTTCCATGTGTTTGTAGTTTTTACAGATTTTTTCCCGTAATTGATATCTAGTCTCATAGCATTGTGGTCAGAAAAGATACTTGATATGATTTCAATTTTCTTAAATTTTTAAATTTACCAAGGCTTGATTTGTGACCCAAGATATGATCTATCCTGGAGAATGTTCCATGAGCACTTGAGAAGAAAGAGTATTCTCCTGTTTTTGGATGGGATGTCCTATAAATATCAATTAAGTCCATCTTGTTTATCATTTAAAGCTTGTGTTTCCATATTTATTTTCATTTTGGATGATCTGTCCATTGGTGAAGTGGGGTGTTAAAGTCCCCTACTATGATTGTGTTACTGATGATTTCCCCTTTTATGGCTGTTAGTATTTGCCTTATGTATTGAGGTGCTCCTATGTTGGGTGCATAAATATTTACAATTGTTATATCTTCTTCTTGGATTGATCCCTTGATCATTACGTAGTGTCCTTCTTTGTCTCTTGTAATAGTCTTTATTTTAAAGTCCATTTTGTGTTATATGAGAATTGCTACTCCAGCTTTTTTTTTGATTTCCATTTGCATGGAATGCCTTTTTCCATCCCTTCACTTTCAGTCTGTATGTGTCCCTGGGTCTGAAGTGGGTCTCTTCTAGACAACATATATATGGGTCTTGTTTTTGTATCCATTCAGCCAGTTTATGTCTTTTGACTGAGCATTCAATCCATTTACCTTTAAGGTAGTTATGATATGTATGTTCTATTACCATTTTCTCAATTTTTTGGGTTTGTTATTTTAAGTCTTTTCCTTCTCTTGTGTTTCCTGCCTGGAGAAGTTTCTTTAGCATTTGTTGTAAAGCTGGTTTGGTGGTGCTGAATTCTCTTAGCTTTTGCTCGTCTGTAAAGGTTTTAATTTCTCCGTCGAATCTAAATGAGATCCTTGCTGGGTAGAGTAATCTTGGTTGTAGGTTTTTCCCTTTCATTACTTTAAATATGTTCTGCCAGTCCCTTCTTGCTTGCAGAGTTTCTGCTGAAAGATCAGCTGTTAACCTTGTGGGGATTCCCTTGTATGTTATTTGTTGTTTTTCCCTTGCTGCTTTTAATATTTTTTCTTTGTATTTAATTTTTGATGGTTTGATTACTATTTGTCCTGATGTGTTTCTCCTTGGATTTATCCTGTATGGGACTGTCTGTGCTTCCTGGAGTTGACTGACTATTTCCTTTCCCCTATTAGGGAAATTTTCAACTATACTCTCTTCAAATATTTTCTCAGTCCCTTTCTTTTTCTCTTCTTCTTCTGGGACCCCTATAATTCAAATGTTGGTGCGTTTAATGTTGTCCCATAGGTCTCTGAAACTGTCCTCAGTTCTCTTCATTCTTTTTTCTTTATTCTGCTCTGCAGTAGTTATTTCCACTGTTTTATCTTCCAGGTCACTTATCCATTTTTCTGCCTCAGTTATTCTACTGTTGATTCCTTCTAGAGAATTTTTAATTTCATTCATTGTGTTGTTCATCATTGTTTGTTTGCTCTTTAGTTCTTCTAGGTCCTCGTTAAACGTTTCTTGTATTTTCCCCATTCTATTTCCAAGATTTTGGATCATCTTTACTATCATGACTTTGAATTCTTTTTCAGGTAGACTGCCTATTTCCTCTTCATTTGTTTGGTTTGGTGGGTTTTTACCTTGCTCCTTCATCTGCTGTGTGTTTCTCTGTCTTCTCATTTTGCTTCTCTTACTGTGTTTGGGGTCTCCTTTTCGAAGGCTGCAGGTCCATAGTTCCGTTGTTTTTTTTGTTGCCCCCACTGAGTAGGGTTGGTTCAGTGCATTGTGTGGGCTCCCTGGTGTAGCAGACTGGTGCCTGTGTTCTGGTGGATGAGGTTGAATCTTGTCTTTCTGGTGGGCAGGACCATGTCTGCTGGTGTGTTTTGGGGTGTCTGTGACCTAATTATGATTTTAGGCAGCTTCTTTGCTAATGGGTGTGGTTGTGTTCCTGTCTTGCTAGTTGTTTGGCATATGGTGTCCAGCACTGGAGCTTGCTGGTTATTCAGTGGAGTTGGGTCTTAGCATTGAATTGGAGATCTCTGGGAGAGCTTTCACCATTTGATATTACGTGGAGCCGGGAGATCTCTGGTGGACCAATGTCCTGAACTCAGCTCTCCCACCTCAGAGACACAGGCCTGACACCCAGCCAGAGCACCAAGATCCTGTCAGCCACATGGCTCAGAAGAAAAGGGAGAAAGAAAGAAGGAAAAAAATAAAATAAAGTTATTAAAATAAAAATTTTTAAATCAATTATTAAAAATAAAAGTAAAAAGTAATAAGAAGATGAAAAAAAGAAAGAAAGAAGAGAGCAACCAAACCAAAAAACAAATCCACCAATGATAACAAGCGCTAAAAAACTATACTGAAAAAAAAAAAAACCAGACAGAACCCTAGGACAAATGGTAAAAGCAAAGCTATACAGACAAAATCGCACAAAGTTCACTGCCTCAATTTTGGGATGATTGGTTGTCTATTCAGGTATTCCACAGATGCAGGTTACATCCAGTTGATTGTGGAGATTTAATCCGCTGCTCTTGAGGCTGCTGGGAGAGATTTCCCTTTCTCTTCTGTGTTCACACAGCTCCCGGGGTTCAGCTTTGGATTTGGACCCGCTTCTGTGTGTAGGTCACCTGAGGGCGTCTGTTCTTCGCTCAGACAGGACGGGGTTAAAGGAGCAGCTGATTCGGGCACTCTAGCTCACTCAGGCCGGGGGGGAGGGAGGGGCACGGAGGCGGGGCGTGCCTGCGGCAGCAGAGGCCAGAGTGACGTTGCAACAGCCTGAGGCACCGTGTGTTCTTCTGGGGAAGTTGTCCCTGGATCCCGGGACCCTGGCAGTGGAGGGTGCACAGGCTCCCGGGAAGGGAGGTGTGGACGGTGACCTGTGCTTGCACACAGGCTTCTTGGTGGCGGCAGCAGCAGCCTTAGCGTTTCATGCCTGTCTCTGGTGTCCGCGCTAATAGCCGCGGCTCGCGCCCGTCTCTGGAGCTCGTTTAGGCGGTGCTCTGGATCCCTTCTCCTCGTGCACCCAAAAGCAATGGTCTCTTGCCTCTTCGGCAGCTCCAGGCCTTTCCCCGGACTCCCTCCCGGCTAGCTGTGGCACACTAACCCCTTCAGGCTGTGTTCACGCAGCCAACCCCAGTCCTCTCCCTGGGATCCGACCTCCGAAGCCCGAGCCCCAGCTCCCAGCCCCGCCCGCCCCAGCGGGGGAGCAGACAAGCCTCTCGGGCTGGTGAGTGCCGGTCGGCACCGATCCTCTCTGTGCAGGAATCTCTCCACTTTGCCCTCCGCACCCCTGTTGCTGCGCTCTCCTCTGCAGCACTGAAGCTTCCCCCCTCCACCACCCACAGCCTCCACCCACGAAGGGGCTTCCTAGTGTGTGGAAACCTTTCCTCCTTCACAGCTCCCTCCCGCTGGTGCAGGTCCCGTCCCTATCCTTTTGTCTCTGTTTTTTCTTTTTTCTTTTCCCTACCCAGGTACATGGGGAGTTTCTTGACTTTTGGGAGGTCTGAGGTCTTCTGTCAGCATTCAGTAGGTGTTCTCTAGGAGTTGTTCCACATGTAGATGTATTTCTGATGTATCTGTGGGGAGGACGGTGATCTCCACGTCTTACTCCTCCGCCATCTTGAAGATCTTCAAAGGGTGCATTCTGCTGATCTTGGAGAGTCTCCTGGAGAGGCTGGGGGTGGCTGTGTCTCCTGCTGGGGACACAGACACTAGCTAGCGGCAGCCACACTCAAAAACTCCTACCCTGTGGAAGCTGGAAGACACTGCTGGCAGGCGCCTGGTGAGATCCTCCTGTGCTCTTGGAGAAAACAATTTTCATCTGTTCATATATTGTTAAAAAGTAATGGTTTCATACTTTTTTTTAAAGTCTAATCCTTCCCACTTCTTCCTCTCAAATACTGAATCTCAGATCCTTTGATGTTCAGCATAATTTAAGTGTTAATTCCTTGCTAAGCTCTTTTCAAGCTACTACACTCACCATGCAGATTTCATTCAACCCCACAGTCTGTTTGTATTAATGTCTCAGAAAAAGCAAAGTAACTCTTGCTCTGTATTCAAGTATTTTGCTCAAGAGTAGTATCTTTTGTCCCCATTCCTGAAGATGTATTTATTTATTTGGCCTTCAAAAAGAAAACACAAAGTCTGCTACAACTGAGAGAACGCAAGAACTGGGCTTCTCGTCTCGTTTTGGGAAACATCTGGTTATTGTAATTCACGGAGCTCTCATGTGGTCCTGAGTGGTTTCAGCCTTAAATCACCTTGTGTTGGCAAACAATAGTAAGGGCCAGGCCAGGAAAGGAACAGACCAATCTCATGTATGGAATGAGATTAAATAAAGGCATCAGCATGCCAGTATTCCCATTACCAATATTTCTATTTCTAATATATCCTCCTGAGAGGCCAATGTGTTATTTCAGTGATGATGACATTGCAAGCCGTTCTGTTCTGGAGCTCTGCTTTAGAATTGGCATCCGTATCAGAAGGCTACATCTTGGTTTGTTTTACAGAGTAGAGTACATTTGTGGTAGTGGCATGTATTAGGTACATGATCTAGTTGGGTCATTCTAGGTGGAAACTTTGAAGTGGTTAAAAGAGATGTTTTTATATCCAGAGCCAGAGACCTGGACCCTAGTTCTGACTTTGCCATTTGTTTGCTTTGTGATGTTGGAAATTTTACTTTACTGCTTTAAGCCTCGATTACTTTAGCTGTGAAATGGGAATAACACCTGTGAAACTTGATGAAGATTTCAAACGAATAACCAAAGTGTGAGTCCTGCCTCTGTCACTTCCAAACTTTTATGTCATTTGTACTTCACTTTGTTTTGAACAATTATCAGTGAAGAATCCTGGAGTCCTAGGAGGCTAGTGCTCCAAGAGATTATCCACTCAAAAGCCCCGCGTGAGAGACAAAGAACCTGAGAACCATAATTATAGAAGTACCTCGAATGTCAGGGTGACTGCTTTGAAAGAGAATGCTTATTTGACAGTTACACTGAGGGTTTCTTAAAAAAGGCCAAAACCAAGAAACAAACCCAAAACCCCACCTCATTTTACTGAAGTAAGGCTGGTATGCAGTCAAATTAAATGGATTTCCTCATAAATGGGACAGCAGTCCTCTTGAGCTTACAAATCAGGATCACCCTGCTTATTCTGTTCAATCCAGAAGAGGAATGGAAATACCCAAAGCAGCTGGAGGAAAGCTATAATAAACTTCTTCCTAGAAAGGAAAAGTCCATGCTGGTCCTTCTGTATCCCCTGGAGAGTCTTGGTAAACAAAGCCTATAGTTGTCACTTCACCTGCCTCTGGGCTTATCTGACCTTTCAGCACAGGTAAGCAAAAGGTGAGGCCATGCAGGAGCCTAAGGCACGGGCTGGCTGGACGTGAGAACCACAAAGGAGAGGGGGTGGGAGGGAAGAATGGGAATGATCTAGAATAATGGGGAGAAAAGGAGAACAAGAGAAAGAAATTTCGTCCCTGAGAACTGTAGTGGAGGGTCACCACGGCTACTGCTGGGGGCATCTGTGCTTCTGTTTGTCTACCTCCAAACAGATTCACACCACCAATGAGAGTATGTTATCTGAAAACAGAAAAATTCTCAGGAGAGGGATCCCCTTGCAGCTACTCTAGAAACTCAGTACATCTTAACAGTCCCTACTCTTAGAAAGGTGTTACTAATTAAAAATAAAAAAATTAAAATCCCTGTGTATCACTTTTGAAATGACTTGCTTTAGTATCCCATTAAAAAAAAAATTCAGTGTTTACATTGGAAAACCCACCCTTTTTGTGCCCTTCCATTTTTTATGCAGGGCGTAAATTTGTATTTTTTATACAACAAACAAAGATTTCAGAAGGGTGGTCAATTATTTGCTGATTGAATTATAGGAAGAACGTGTGATTATCCAATAGAACTCAGAAATGTATATAGCTAATATTATGCCCGCATGTATCTAACCCAGCCTTAGTAATTATAATCACTCTTTTTTTTTTATTTCCTGGGGGGAGTAGGTTAGGTTGGACCTGAATGCATCATTATAAAGTATGCACATATAAACTGAACTTTCTTAAATCGAGGTCACTTGGGTAAGAAGGCTCTTTTGATAAAACCGGGTTGACAGTTGTATTCACTGGGCACTTCAGTGTTAAATGATATTCTTCCCACATCCTGGGTCATAAGGCAGTCACATCTACATCGAAGTTAAGAAACAGAAAATCACGTTCACAGTAACAGCAAAGCTTCATGGTGCGTGGTTTTACACTTGAATACGTTGTGTTCTGTTCTGCCATGTTAATATTTTAAACAATATAACTTCCTTTCCATGTAGCATTAAGTTCATCTTTTATTTTCTCTTTACCTTTCTGAAATAGCTTTCTATATTGCTATATTTATGCCAGGAGAAATTCCTAAAACATAGGAAGCATAAAGTCAAATCATCTTTGCAGGAAAACGGCAAAAGTAACAACAAAAACCAGTTTAAGATCCTCCAACCAAAATGATATCTTGTGTACTTTACAGACTCAATCTGTGTACCAGGCTTTGATCCAGGCCTCAACATGATGACTGGGATCACCCCTATTAACCCAATGATACCAGGCCTGGGGCTGGTACCCCCTCCGCCAACAGAAGTGGCTGTCGTCAAAGAAATAATCCACTGCAAGAGCTGTACTCTTTTCCCCCAAAACCCAAGTAAGTGATGTCTGTGAGAAGTATTTGATCATCGATTTAAGTTTCTTTCTCTTTTAATATAGTATTGCATTCATTTTCAGATGTGACTCAAAGTTCTCCCACCTAGGTACACAGAGTGGGGATCATTCTACAGGAGTCCTTCGTCTCTAGATTAAAACAAATATGTGGGTCACTGTGTCTCTCCAGGAGCTGAATTGACACCACGAAGGGAGCATGGGTGATTGGGGTGTATAGCCAGCATTGAGAACCTTTTTGCGCGCAACGAAGTCTAGCATTTGCTGCAGATCGGAGTGTGAAATATGTGAACGCTTCCATCCATCTTCACAAATGTGGGAGAGAAGCTCTGAAATGCGTTTTGCTAGATGGAAAACGGACTTAATTTGGCAGTTAGCGATTCGGTGGTGGAGGGGAGCGGGGAGCCTGCCTCTCAGAGTTCCTGGACCAGATCGCGTTCGCTTGAAGGAAACATATATTTGATGAAATAAATAGGCCAGTTTTGTTTTTTTTAACTTAGCCTCTGATACTAAATTTATGGGCTTAAATAGCTGGGATTTTTTTTTATTCATATGAATCAGTGTTGCCTTTTTAAAGTGGACTTTTCAGAAGATTGCTTTTTATCTTTTTATGCAGGCTCCCTCAGATTTAGTAGTTTGCTCATTTAAATGTGAATGATAAAAAAAAAAAAAAAGAGGGGTGGTTTCAGGCCTTGTGCTTCGCAGCCAAGTAAGTACTGCACCTGCTTTCAGGCTGTGCTCCCTGTTCTGCCTTACTGGTCCATTATCCCGCAACCAGACAAAGCAGACAACAACCCTCGGTTTTTGTTTTTTTTGTTTGTTTTGTTTTTTTGGCGGTACGTGGGCCTCTCACTGTTGTGGCCTCTCCCGTTGCGGAGCACAGGCTCCGGACGCGCAGGCTCAGCGGCCATGGCTTACGGGCCCAGCCGCTCCGCGGCACGTGGGATCTTCCCGGACCGGGGCACGAACCCGTGTCCCCTGCATCGGCAGGCGGACTCTCAACCACTGAGCCACCAGGGAAGCCCAACCCTCGGTTTTTCATCATGTTTTTATTTCATCATGCTCTATACTTCATGAAGTTTTTTTTTTTTTTTTTTCCGATTTTCTGGGCCTCTGTATTATGAAGGAGAAATGAAATTATGGCAACATTAGCTGTATCTCTGTTCGCGGACGAGCATAGCCACTCTGTGTAGAACTGAACACAGAAAGCAGAGAAAGGTGGGGAGGAGGAGGGGACAGGCACTGAAAACCAGGACAGCCTGCCATCTGTGTAGATCGCTCTAGAAATCCATCATTACTCAGAATGGAGAAGGTTAGTCTGCGAGTTTGACTTTCACCAGGTGAACCAGAAAAACAAACAAACAAAAAAAAACAGCAACTATAACTAAAAGGCAAAACCCTCTGTTTTGTTGCGGTTCTCAGATCTTCCACCTCCCTCCACAAGAGAACGACCTCCCGGGTGTAAGACCGTGTTTGTCGGGGGATTACCAGAAAACGCCACTGAGGAAATCATTCAAGAAGTCTTCGAGCAGTGCGGTGACATCACAGCGATTCGGAAAAGCAAGAAGAATTTTTGTCACATTCGCTTTGCCGAGGAGTTCATGGTTGATAAAGCCATTTACCTTTCTGGTACTTTGCATCACATAAGGGGGTTTTCTCGGCGCTTTGTGATGTCTTGTTATGTTAATATGAGCGTATTCCCTTTTGCCTTAATGCACAATAAAAGTCCCCACAGTTTGGGGCTAGAGAAGGAGGAATTCTGCCCTTAGGCTGCCAGAAGCTCCCTGTTAAGTCTGTGAACGCACCTCCCTGCTGCAGACACGGTGTCCCACCATCCAGGCTTTAGGAATTCCATCGAGTTTCTAATTAATGTTCTCAAGTGCTTCTTAGATGAGAAGCAATATTATGAATACTGAGGACCATTATTATTATTGGATGTAATTCTCTGGGGGAATAAAGTCCTCTCTCAGCATAATTTCAGTTTTTCAGAAGTGGTTCACTTTCTAGACACCAGATCAAGATGAGTGCCTTGCAGAAAGTGGTCCTCGGGCCTGCGGAGGAGGCCCAGCATCACCGCCCAGTTGCTAGTGCATTTAGCCTGGCTAAGCCCGCCCCACCATCCCTGCTTCTCTGGTGCCATTTATAAGGGAAATTTTTACAGAGGTTGAAATTAAGCCTCCTGCTGCCTTCTACCCTCTGGGTGTTAGAGCAAATGTATGGAGCCTGTCAGCAAGGCCTTTGCCAAATCTAAGCATCACAGAGCTGGTATTGAAATGTAGCTTTGGAAGGATGTCTTTTTAGATTTAACTCACTGCCATGCCCTCTGTGTCTCCATCTGCATATTTCAGTCTGTCACTCTGCACATCACTTCCCTCTTCCAGAGGCAAAGCTAGTGGGGAAAAGTGCGAAAAGAAGAGGGGAAAAAAAATCTGAACATTACTACCAGATTTACTTAACTCTGCAGTCAGCCCCTATTACCATAAAATTGTCTTGCAAACCCCAGAAGCCTTGAGGTTATTCCAACACTGAAGAGACTTTCCTGAGCTAGATAGTGACCTGGAGAACTTTAAAACCCTTATTCCAATAAAACCTGACAGTGGAAAAGGAAACCTGAAAGTATTCCAGAATGGAGGTGGACGATAAAACATCGAATAAAAATACAACACTCATATCTCTCACAAAGTCTTGAGCTACAGCATCAGAGTAATCTATTAGACAACTGGGGATTCTGTTGAGTGTACGGCACTGGATTTCACAGGTCTCGGGCAAGATAACCTCTCTCTGAGCCTCTCTTTTCTCTTCTGCAAAATCGAGATAGTAATAGTGCTACCTCATCGGATTGTTATGAGGAATGAATCAAAATAAGGGATATTAAGTGCCTAGCAGGGCACGTGCAACATGGGAACCATTCAGTAAGTGGTTGTTTTTAACACAAATATCCTGATGATGATAGAGAAGGAATCCTGCCCTGGGAATTTGGGTTCTAATCACAGCTCCACCAATACAACTATGACTTTACCCCCACCTGATTAAATGAAAGGGCTACAGTAAATCAAAGGTGTTTTTCAACACTGACATAATGTTTAGACCCAATCAGAAAACTCATAGTACATTGCCCAAAGATGAACAGTTCCAAATTTAGGCACATGTAAGTTTCAAATTTATGCCTTGATGCTATATTTTTTTCAAGCTCTGACCCGGCCCCCTGCCTGACTACCCCTTGGCATCCCACAGCAAAGGCCTCACCTCCAGCCTACCTGCCTGAGTACACACGGGCCTCCCAGCTCTGCCTGGGCTGCCCTGGCAAGGTTGCAGCATCGTCCTGGGAAGGTCTGAAAGGCTGACTGGGAGGGGCAGGAAGGCAGGCAGGCTGCCGCTCTTACGTCAGAGCCCCCGCAAGCCCTAGCCCAGCTGGATGGCCTGTCTAATTTTAGGACCAAAATCACATTTGAGGGCCAAGCTAATTTTAGACTCAGCCTCATCACAGGGCTCTTTTAAGGCCTTAATGATGGTGTTTTGATGAAAGAGAGGGTAATTTTTGGAACCAGAAATGTCTGTGTCTGAAAAGTGATGCTCTGGACATGACCAGGGGAAAGTTGCTTGGCCAGTTGGCCAGTCTTAGGCCATTCTGCCTGCTCAGCTGTTACGTATATATCACCATGGCCTGCTGATTTGTTAAGTTTCCACAGCCCACAACCAAAATATACTCTGCTTTAGCATTAATTCTGCCCCTCTGTGATCAGATGTTTGCTTCTTTTTTTTCTTTTTGCTTGTGAACACTTTTTAAAAAAATTTATTTATTTTCTAACATCTTTATTGGGGTATAATTGCTTTACAATGGTGTGCTAGTTTCTGCTGTATCACAAAGTGAATCAGCTGTATGTGTACATACATCCCCAAATCCCCTCCCTCTTGAGATGTTTGCGTTTTTGATAGGTATTGTTATGTCTTCCCAGTTTTAGAGAGATAATACCTTTTAAACCTGGGAGTGAGAGGGTCATAACAGGAATCAGACTTGAGATCTGTTTCACATTTGTAACTTTTCAAAGGTGTGAAGTACCCTACTGGGGAGAAGCCAGCCTCTCCTGGGATTTTTCAGCTGAGTTTCAACCCCAAATGCTAAAATAATCCATAGAAATCTACCACAAGGTCCTGAGCATCAGTACAGTGCAGCCTAGCATTTCACAGTGGTGTCTCATTTGCAAAGTCCCTGCACAGCAAAAGTGCTTATTTTGCTCGCTCGTCTGGCAGCCACTGACAGCAGGGATCCTGCTGGGACCTGAATTTATGTTTTCAAAGATCTGAGTACCCCAAACTGAAGAGCAACCTCAAAGCCAAACCTCCTTCCCTTGAAGTTAGGCTGGCGGCCTGGTTTCAGTTCTGTTTGTGTTGATTTCTCAGATCAAGTTTCTGCTTATAATCTTTATAAGTTGTGTAGCTCACAGTAAATCCCCCAAAGACTTCCAGGCCCATTTTTTTGGTCTAGCTCTGGGCTCTCACACGGGCTCCTGTGGCCTTCAAAGATTGCATGGACAATTTGTGCAGTGCTGCGTGCCAGATGAGGTGCTGGAGGGCTGTAAGGAAGGCCGCGGCGAGGCCTCTTGATTGAAGGTAAAATATTCTCCTGTGTGCCCCAGAGGATAAGTGGAAATAAAACAGTATTGCAAAATTGCCTTGGTAATTGTGGCTTTTGCAGCCGCTGAGACAGAATGGAGCAAGCGGCGTTTTCTAGGAGAATGAAGCAATAGCCTGTGAGTGAGATGTCGTGGAATTTACTTTGTAGATCTTTTTAAATATCATAGATAATATTTATTAACTCGCACTCCACCTCCTTCTAAAAAATAAAAGTAAGAGGGCTTATGCAACAGAGTTACAGTAAATTGAAAATATAAAATTGAGGCCATAAAAAGTGGAGGGGGAAGAAAGCTACATGCCCCATAGTTTTCTGATCTTCCTGGAAGCCAGAAGGAAGAAGGAGTTAGGATAATAGGATAAGTGCCCTGGTTCTTGAGATCATCCTCTTGGCAACATAGGCTTGAAGACCTCTCCCAGTGGAGCGTTTATCCCCAAATCTGTAATAGGCGTACTTCAGGCCGTGCTTCCAGATGGCCTCGGAGGATAACAGCTTCCCACCTCCTATGGGAAGGATGTCCTTTGTAAGGGAAAAAGAAATCAGTGAGAGCTCCCCTGGCGCGTCCTGAGGGCCTGGCCCCGAGACTGTGACAGTCGTGTGTGACAATGTTGTGACAGTGTGATGTGACCCGCCTTCCCACTGGTTTCAGGTTACCGGATGCGCTTAGGGTCTAGCACGGACAAAAAGGACTCGGGCCGGCTGCACGTGGACTTCGCCCAGGCCCGGGACGACTTCTACGAGTGGGAGTGCAAGCAGAGGATGCGCGCCCGCGAGGAGCGGCACCGGCGGAAACTGGAGGAGGACCGGCTGCGGCCTCCCTCGCCACCGCCCATCATGCACTACTCGGAGCACGAGGCCGCGCTCTTGGCTGAGAAGCTGAAAGGTAGGAGCTGCGCGCGTTTGCTTCCTCCGCCGCCGCCCCGCCATCGCCCGCCGCCAGGGAAACAGCGTGATCCCCAGGCGCCAGGCCCAGGTGTTTCTCCTGTCCCTTGGCGTGCTGAGCTCATGGGACCGGGGTCCCCCGGGCTTCCTCCTGCTGCCTGGACAGAGCCGTGCCCCTGCCCAGCCCTCTCCCCTGCCTTCTCCCTGAATGTGTGTGTGTATCAACCAAACTCAAGCAGAGCGGGTCAGAAGAGCCCTCCGCACTAGCCCCGTAGCAGGCCACCGTCTGACTTCCTACCCCTGTTGAATGAACCAGTGCCTCCTCCTGCAGGCAGGCAGGTCCCGGGGCTCCTCCAGGTCTGTAGTTTGCACTCTGCTGGCCTCTTAACAAAGCCACCCCACACACAAGGCTCATCTGCAACCGTGCTGGGGCCCGTGCAGGACAGAAGAGAAATGTAGAATAGGGTCCCTGTCTTTAGAGATGGAGGGGAAGGGACCCTCCTAACGTCTATGGAAGAATTAGAACTAGAAGTGAGCATGTGTCATTTCTTTAACTGTTTTCTGTGCTCCTCTCCCGGGTTTGAGGCCCTGGGGGATAAAGACAGAGAGACGGAGGCTTTAGTACCTGCCACAGTGAACTACAGATGACTGGGGAGAGGCCAGATGTGGAAGTTAGGATGACATGTGTGTCAGTTCTGTTCCATTATTGAGCAGAGTTGTTTGACTCCAGCAACAAGGGTGCACTTCACAGGCAAGTGATGGTCACACCCTCCCCGGTCTGTTGGGCGTGTCAGGTTTCGATGAAAAAACAGGTCATGGTGGCTGGCCACGATGAACTGTAATGCAAAGCCAATGACATGATTGTCAACCAGCATATGAGCAACATGCTTTGGGAGCTCACGGACAGGTGTGAGTGGTGTTGATGTCAGTGTCAAGAAAGTCTTCGCAGAGGAGGCAGAACTTGAACCTTGCAGGATACACAAGATTTGTTTCCCCAGGAGAAGAAAGGGCCTAAAGACATTCTTGTCAGAGGCTGGAGCTCAAGGAGTGAAGACAGGAGGCAGAGGGGATTTGGGCACAGGCGGAGAAAGGCAGGTCGCCTCCTGGGGGAACAGAGTGAAGGTGACGCTGGGAAAGCAGCCTGGGGCCAGATGGTGAAGGCCCGAGGGCTGCCACCGGATTTGGGTTTTATTCCATAAACAACGGAGAAGTCATTAGGAGAGGAGAGATGCGATTGATCCTTGGAGTGTTTTAGAGCATAGCTGGCAGTGCTTAAAGTGGATTGGATGTTTTCACTAAAGGAAACATGAATAGCTGCCTGAAACCTATTTTAGGAAGATAGGAAGTTGACATTCTGTTTTTTTAAAAAAGCATTTAAGGGCTTCCCTGGTGGCGCAGTGGTTGAGAGTCCGCCTGCCGATGCAGGGGACACGGGTTCATGCCCCGGTCCGGGAAGATCCCACATGCCGCGGAGCGGCTGGGCCCGTGAGCCACGGCCGCTGAGCCTGCGCGTCTGGAGCCTGTGCTCCGCAACGGGAGAGGCCACAACAGTGAGAGGCCCGCGTACCGCAAAAAAAAAAAAAAAAAAAGACTTCTGCTTCTAGCCCTCATCCCCTGCTCCAGCCTTGGGAGCCCCTAATCAGATGCAGTTGCCACTGAAACTGTTGACTCGGAAAAAAAAAAAAAAACAAAACCTCACATTGTAAGAGCTGTGAGTTGAGTTTATTCAGTGTCTTATTGAGGACTCTAGCTCAGGGGACAGCCTCTCAGAGAGCTCTGAGGAAGTTTTCCAAAGAGGTAACGGAGGAAGTCAATATATATGTGATTTTGGTGAAGGGGGTGCCTGCACCCAAGCACACATCTTAGGAGAAGGCTGCTGCTAGTCACAAGGAACAGATATCTTAGTTAATGGCTTTAGTACTTTTCTAAGTATGGGAAGATGCAAGAATTTGGGTTCATAAAAGTTTCTCCTGAAAATATCTACCCATGTGGAAGCCTGTTCTGCCAGTTTCCCCAGAGCACAGAGTGCTGCATGCCTTTTCTCTGCCCAGAATTCCTTTCAGGGTGTGTTGAAGGTCAGCGACTGCAGTGGCTAATGACCTGATCCTCGTAGAACCTTCCTTAGTTGACGTAACCATGGAGCACCTCTTACTGATGCCCTTGGCACATGTTCTGCTGCTCCGAGAAGGTGTGTCTTACCATCATAGACTGTGGCTGTCCCTTTAATAAAAAGCATGTAAAACGCATATGCAGACGTCCTCTCACTTTTCCATTCAGACTGGAATCCATAAGGAGCGAGCAGAATGAGGAAGAGCAACATTCTCGAGCAGGAATGTTGATTTTGGAGCAAATAATTTTTTCTTTAATATCCAGTACATTGTGTAGTATCACCTCACTTAATGAGCTACATCAGCTCAACTGTATTCGATCGTGTCCACACCTCGAAGTGACAAAAACTAGCACCTTGGCGCCGTGAGCCCATGGAGGAGTTTCAGGAAAGTTTGGCATCTACGTTAGGTTCTTTTTAAGAAACCAGCACAGAAGTGTCTTTGCGTGTAAGAGTTCCACAGCATTGCCTTTCCTGTTAAAGGATAGCAGATTGGGAAGTCAGTTTGGTAAAGTCATTTGCAAACCTTGCCATTTCAAAACTGTATATTTATATAGATGAGTGTAATTTGAAGAATTTAGAAGCCGTACCTTTGCCAAGTACTGTGTGATCCCTTGAGGAGAGAACAGATTGGAAATTTTAATAGATGGCAGTTACAGTAAAATGAGCTAGCTGGGGCGACATCTTAGGCAACAGTCAGGTAATATCAAGCTTGACAATTTCAACCCAAGCACAGAGTTTGGAATATAAACAGCATTTAATTGCTTAGGAAATTGGCCGCCTCTGAGAGGAAATCCACTCCACGCTCCTGATAACGCTGAAAAGCCAGGCAGAGGAGCCAAGGAAACTGTTTCCCTGAAGATGATTTCCTTGATGTGGGGATGTAAAACACCATCAAGACCTCAGGTAAAAAAAAAACCTGGATCAGAAAGGAAATGGAAATACAATCTGAAAATACCTAATTGGATTTGATTTTTTTTCCTCCCCTGAGAAATCTTGCTATCTCAGGTGTACTACAAGCATTTTCCCCCCATTTTACACCATACTCGTTTATCCTTAGAATTTTCTTGTGGAAAATCAGCTTTATCCAGCAAAATCTGTACTGGCCAAGTCTTTACTCTAACCGACAAGGCCCTCCATATCCTGCCCGGTGGTAAAACTATGCATACAGTAGATGCTCAGTAAATTAATTCCTGTCTCTCTTTCTTAGCTGTTTGGAGCTATGAGCGTGTTGCGTTTCTGGCCAGCAGTGCTACCAGGCATGATGGGAAGTGTAGGGAAGTGTGATGTGCCCTCGGCCACCATTCCACTCACTCCACAAGTATTCGCTGAGCTCTTTGCCATATCCCTGACACTGTGATGCCAGGGAAGCAGCACACAAAGCCGCTGCCTCACAGAGTTTAGGTGTAGTTTAGGTTTCTTGAGTGACAGAGGCAATTACAAAGCTCTTCCCACTATTACGCATGGGAAGTGCAGCGCGCTAGCCCGGGAGTGGTAGGCAACCCAGCCTGGCAGAGGTGGGGTGAGAGAGGGGTGACCTTCTGGGACCCGGTAGCCCCGATCCAGTGGTCCCTGGGTCTTCTGAAGTCAGAGGAGACACTGAGTTGTAATGGTGTAGCGTCTGAGGCACTGCAGCACCCAGTGTCTGTTATGGTTAATACAAATTCTAGAAAAGAAAATTAGCGGGCACCCTGCTGATTAAATAGACATTGTTCTGAGACAGTTCAACTTAGTGAAGACTGACTGGGAAGTAACTGCTCACAGATCCAAAGTTTATGGCACGGCTTTGAGAAAGTGAGAAGAAGCTCAATACCACCATAATTACACTTTATTGGAAACAGTAGCACCAGGCAGATGAGATAATGAATTTCTCTTGGTCTAATACAGACCATCCACCCCTGGGGGAGCCCCATGTTTGGACTGTGGAAGGGAGAGATTGATTAGACAGTGAGGAAAGATGATCTCCTTATTCACTGGGGATTTCTCCTGGCAAGAGCATTTAAAAGTTCTTGTGTACTTTTTCCCCCTTTGGAAAGCTTCACATAATCTTTCATTATGTGATGAATGAAGAGTTTCTCTCTGAATCAGGTGAAGTTTTGACAAAGCTTTGCAAGCATTGTCCTTGGGATTCCCTGATATGTCATCCAGGATGCAGTCCTTCTGCGATCAGCATTTGTAATCTCTGAGGACTAGTCTCTGATGTGCATACAGAATGGCCCCCGATCAGCCTGCCAGAGGGAGAAACCGCGCAAGTGGTTGCCAGCATCTTGCTGAGATGGTTGTCAATATTTATGGTTCTGAGAAACTAAAAAAAATCAATAATGCTCTGAGCCAAGTCGAAGTTCCATTAGCTAGAAGCCAGGCTTCCTTCTCAGGGCAAAGGAAATATGAAGCACGGGAACCTGTTTGAGAATCACATCCTTGGGCGTTACTGACCTTCACAAGGCGAGATAGACCACTTCATCTCGAAACATTTTACCTGATCCAAAAGCAGGAATAATCAGTGCATGTTTATGTTGTCCCCGCTGAATTTTCTCATTTTCACAGGTACTAAATTGTTGGAGAGATTGTGTGTGTGTGTGTGTGTGTGTGTCTGTGTGTGTGTAAGTGAACTTGTAGGTATGTCGAGGGTAGAGGAGGAAGTATTAACACTTGTGTAGCCTTTCACACTATCTGTGATTTGAAGGATAGGTAAGGTATCACCCCTCTTGATGGTTAATTGAGCAGCCAGAGAATGAAGATTTGTTTAGGGATGTCTAATTTTTAGGTACACGTAGTGAGATTTTGGGAATGTTGTAGTAGCAGTGCCGTCCTGGAATGTCCATTCTGCCTGAATCAGTATGTGACTGTACACTATAAGTTATTTCTACCTATCATAGACTCTAGAAATCAGGGACAGCTGTATAGACATACCATTCATTCTGTGTGTGTGTGTATGTATGTGTGTGTGTGTGTGTCTATCCCCATTTCTGTGGAAAGAAAAAGTGTTGTAGGATGTCTTCCTTTTTTCCCTCATTCTCGAGACATTTTGTTCAAACATGGAATCTCCCTTCCTGTCATTCCTTTCTAGACCCACCAGAAATCAGGCTACTCCAACCCACTTCAGTTTTCATATTCAGGGCTCATGGCCTGGCTCTTGTCACACTTATTGTTCTGAAATTCAGGGCCAGATCTCCCTGTGCACCCAAAGAGGGAGAAGAAATACAAAATGAGCCTGTATCAGTGATTTTACTTAACTCACTAATTAATGAGAGAATGAGTAAGATGTTAAAACTGGTTCAGAAGAGAGTTTGCTTTGTAAAGACTTATATTTTCTTGTGGACAAAAATTCATTTACATTGTTACAGAGAAGAATTATTTGCATTGTTATGCGTTTTCACAATTTGTATTCTGTCCCTAAAGAGTTGTAAAATAGCCTAGTCTTTAACAATTAGAGATTCACATCCCTGTAAAATCAGATAATCCCAGAGGAGGGTGGAGAGGATCCTCTGGCCCAGCATTCCATTGAAAGGATCTGCAGTCCCTATGCCCACTTCCAAGACCTTGACTTTTTTTTTCACATTTTTTTCTGGGATGAAGATGACTGACGTTTAAGCAGCTCTTCTTTAAATGGGGGTGGAGGGTTTGGGGACAGGGATTCACAAAGCTCATGAGAACCACATCAGAGCCTTTCAGTATTCGCCACTCTCTCAGATGCTACTTTCCATTTCAGGTTTTCATTATCTTTTAACTTAGGTGAGCTCCTCACCAGTTTCCCTGGCGTTTATTGAGTGATTTCTTCTAGTGCTTCTCCAGTTTCAATGTGCATATGAAACGCTTGGACTAGGATGCAGATTCTGAGTCAGGAGGCCTGAGTAGGGTGAGGCTACGTTTTTGGTTCCTTTGTTTGTTTTTTTGCGGTACGAGGGCCTCTCATTGTTGTGGCCTCGCCCGTCGCGGAGCACAGGCTCCGGACACGCAGGCCCAGCGGCCATGGCTCACGGGCCCAGCCGCTCTGCAGCACGTGGGATCCTCCCGGACCGGGGCACGAACCCGCGTCCCCTGCATGGGCAGGCGGACTCTCAACCACTGCGCCACCAGGGAAGCCCCGAGGCTACGTTTTTGATAAGCCCCCAAATGAGGCTCATGCTTGTGGTCTTTGACTACTAGCAAAGATGTGTCCCATATGCAATTTTTAGAATGCCTACTACGTGACCCGTGCTCAGTAAACATGGAAAAGAGGGATAGGGAGGGAGGTTGACAAATTCTGATGTGACAAGAAATGAAATAAGATGGGTATGGATTCAGATACTGAAGTGTGATAATCATTATAATATTATTTAGTCCTCACGAAGCTGAATACAAAGGTTATTACCTTCCCAAAATTAAAAAGCTAAATGCAATGGTTATTACCTTCCAGAAAAAAAAAAAAACTTTCAAAAAGTTTTTTAAGTCATTGGATAAGCTGATTAGCTTACTGTGGAAAGCTCTGCCTCTGTGTAATTACCTGACATCTCTCTTAACTTTCATTGCTTATGGTAATAACCTCGGAGGCCTGAAGGATAAAAGGACCAGCCAGCTTAAGTGCCATGAAAACATTTATCTCTGGTAGACAATGTGAAAATACTCTTCAACCTGAAATTAAAATGTTTATTATCGGGCCTCCCTGGTGGCGCAGTGGTTGAGAGTCCGCCTGCCGATGCAGGGGATACGGGTTCGTGCCCCGGTCTGGGAGGATCCCATATGCCGCGGAGCGGCTGGGCCCGTGAGCCATGGCTGCTGAGCCTGCGCATCCGGAGCCTGTGCTCCGCAACGGGAGAGGCCACAACAGTGAGAGGCCCGCATACCACAAAAAAAAAAAAAAAAAAAAAAAAAAAAAAATGTTTATTATCAACGGTATTTCCCAACTTTTGACCACTGGATTTGCTGTAACTTTCCAGCACGAATGCACTGCAAATCTATTAGAAATAGAGTATAATGAAAGAGACTACGAAGGGAAAAACTCAGAGTGAGCAGAAGACTGAAATATGTTTTGGAAGTTTTCTTCTCACATTGACCCCTCAGAACTGGAGGGCCAGTGGATACATGAACCAATGATTACTGTATAGAGTGACTAATGTTTTCGTAGCAGGATATATAGGGAATTGTGGCAACGTAGCAAAGGGACACTGAATTCATGATAGGGTTGCAGAAAAGCTTCCTTTATGAAAGGCATTTAGGCTGACTCTTGAGGGAAGCATAACAGTTAGCCGGGTGGACCAGGAGTTCCGGGGCCCCTAGGATGAGTGCACAGTATATGCAGAAGTAGGGAGACAAGGCCATGGTCCTTAACAAAGAGGAGTGTGACAAAGGAATGGCGAATGGATTGAAGGGGAAACTGCAGATCAAGGGAGGCCATGGAGCAAACAGTTGCAGTAGCCCAGGTGTGACATTGTGAAGACGCTGATTAGAAAACATTGGGCAATTTTTAATGAGCAAATGGTCCATAGTCACTCCATAATATGCCAATTTTCCCAGTTCTTTGTGTGGAGAAAGGATGTCTGCACATTCTAGTGTCTGAAGGGCACCCATGTTCAGAGTTGAACCCACGCATGTTCACAGAAAGTACTTGGAATTTTTATAAGTGCATCTTTGATGTGATTTTTATGAGCTGTGTTAATTTCTTTCCACATGAATAGCTTTAAGAATGCTGCAATCTAAATCCTGTTTAAATTAGTTTATATTGTTTTCTGTTTTCTCTGTGATCTTTCCCCTGAATCCAGAATTGAATTTTCATTTGGGTATTGAAAATGACCGCTCCCAACACCCTCCTGTAGCCATTCAGGGGGAGCTGCTGACTTAGTCTTCATTTAGTATAAAGTCACGTCTTACATGGCACAGACATCGACTAGACTTAACCAGTCGTACGTTAGCTAATGTTTTCACAGTTAATTTGAACGTCGGTACATCAGTCATCTACCAGCCCACCTCAGAAAGTTCAGAAACAAGGATGAAATTGGGAGTTTTCAAAACTATGTACTAAACCATATATATATGTATATATAAGATATATACAGTATATAATGTATATTTTATTTTATTCATATATACTGAGAAAATGGAATTCTGCCTACTATTACTTGTTACAATGTTAGAAAGTCTCTTGCCTACTTACTTTTTCAGCTGTGTATTTTCAGTTGCTTAATCCTAAAATTGCTGTCTCTCTTTCTGAAAACTACCAATTAACTCTAATCTGGTGAACTTATGCTTTAGGTCTAGGAGTGAAGAACAATAATATTTGGCTCTTAGGTCATTCAAGGAAACATGCATTTTTAAAATTTAAGTGTGTTCTTCCTGACAGTAAATTAGGGTATTTATGAACTGCGTAACCACAAGCAAGAGAAGAAAAAACTGCACCCATGCGAGGGTGAAAGAAAGATGGGACCCCGTTGCTCGCTCGCTCTCTCTCTCTCTCTCTCTCTCCTTGGAAGCCCCATAACGAAAACATCTAGGATTTTTCTTTGTGTTACGTAGAGATGCAAGTCACAGCAAAGGGGAAAAATGGTCCATGAAGTCAGAGTTCTCTTTTCTGTTGTTGTTATTTTTTAAGAGGGGGGGAAGAAAAAGAAAAGATTTCTTATAAGCATTAGGTTGATTTCTGCTGTCTTTTCGGAGGCCCGTTCTCCTAACACATATCTGCAGAGAGAGGGAGAGAGGCAGAATTTATTCTGACTGTAAGGGTCGCAGTGGGGCTCCCACGAGCATAATGCTGAATTATGGGCCTCTCCACGGGTTGAACGCAGTGTTAAGTTGTGTGATGGATTCTATCTTATACAAGCTGCTCTGGTCTATGAAATAAGAACCCCGTGCAGCTGGAGTTCACTGAGGGTTGAACTCAGACTGAAATTCCAGAGTTAACAAAACTGTGCAAACCAGCTGTGACGCTGAACAAGTGCACGCTCAATTGCGGGTTGGTTGAAATTGGCAAGGAAACTTGAGTCTTTCACGTGCAGGCTGCCCTGTGGGCCTTCTCCAGGCCACTTATCTCCTCGGATCAAAGCGTGAGGGCAGAAGGGGCAGGTTTGCCCAGGAGTAAAGCTTTGATCCCCAAGCCCAGCCTGTCACCACCCAGGCGGGAGAGGGCCCGGGATGGTGGCCCATCAACAGCAGGATTTCCATCCTGGAGAGTCCACGGGCACTGGGTCAAGCGATCCTGCCCTCACTCAGTGCAAGTACCTCCTGGGCAAGAAGCAGCCACAGCAGCGAAGTGCCCTGGTCTGAAAGGGGGCCTCTGGGATAAAAGGTACTAACGGTATTTCCACAGCGCTCTGCAAAATTCACAAAGCACCCCGCAAATGCAGACTTTGTATGGTGTGTAAAATACTAACAGCGATGGTTGATTGTAAAACCTCTGGTGAGTAAAATAAAATAAAATTCCTTTACTAAATATGAATCACCCTCTATCTGTTCATCTAGAGTGTGTATGTATGTGTGTGTCTATATGTATGCACACAATATATAATAATATATAAACAATGGAATATACACATACAGTGTATAAGGATGTCTCTGGTGTTCCTCTAATAGAGGGAACATGGTAGTCACTTAGTATTTGTCAAATGCGTGAGAAGCATCTGAATCTTTTAGTCTAATTTTGCTTCTTATTTTTAGAACTCAGATTCTACTCAGTTTACTTGGAAGATGTAGGATTTTTAAAAAAAATTTTATTGAAGTATACTTAATTTACAATGTTGTGTTAGTTTCTAGGATATTTCTCTTAAATCACTTTTTTTCGGGGGTAAAAAAATACGGATGAAAGGCTCGTCTCTTCAAGTTTGTCTGGAAAATACGCAGTGAGCCTTCAGCAATAGGATCAATTAATGTTGTAGTAACTGACATACAGCTTCCACTTCCAGTTAACTTAATTTCCTTCAAACTTGCTTCTTCTCCACCTCCAAGTCAGTCGTAAAAGACAGATCTGTTCCAGTAACTATTTGCGGACGGGCAAGTATATTGATTTCTTTGAAATAAACTTTATCACTTATTTACAGGTAGAACCTCCCCCCATCAACACACCCCTCAAACCAAGTTCAAATGGGTTTCCAGTAGCCTTCCAAGGCAAACACTGACCATCCCGGAACAGGTCCTCTTTTGTTGAAAACAAGGAAATATTCTAGTTTTCAGCCTAATCAAATATGTTCTATGAAACCTAAAGTGAAATTAGTTTTGAACTTCAGTAGAATAAGAATTGGCCTATTCCTACTACCACTGTGGGAACAATATCTCACATCACAACCACTTTTAAAAGTAATTTAATCTGTCATCCACATCTTGACAATAACTCAGCAGATTCTAAGACAGAAAACTAGTATCACTGTATGCTATTTCTGGTGAAAGAATAAAGAAATCAACTGGAGGCCAAATAGGTGAATAAGAGTTTTTCGAGCCAGTCTTGAGAAAGAGAAATCTGGGTTTGGTGGAAGAGTGCGGTTGTACCATATTTCAAAGGATGCCCAGAGCAGACCTTCTAAAACTGAGCTCGTGGAGAGGGTGAGCCACCCTTGGTTTCTCGGGTGGTTGTGCAGTGCCGTGGAGCTAGATGTGGGAAGACAAGCTAAGTGATGATGGAGCCATTAGTCGCAGGAAAGCTCACAAGGCCAAGTTCTGAAAACATATCCATTGGGATGGACCGTGCTTTGCCTTTAGAGAGGAACCAAAGTGAAAACCAAACTCTTTCCTGGGCGTGACTTGGACTTGGTGGTTTTGCATTTCCAGACGAGAGCAAGTTTTCAGAGGCCATCACGGTGCTGCTGTCCTGGGTTGAGCGGGGGGAGGTAAACCGGCGGTCTGCAAACCAGTTCTACTCCATGGTGCAGTCGGCCAACAGCCACGTCCGGCGGCTGATGAACGAGAAAGCCACCCATGAGCAGGAGATGGAGGAGGCCAAGGAGAATTTCAAACATGCCCTAACCGGGATCCTCACTCAATGTAAGTAAGATTTGGGGGGGCCATCTCTTTTGTCATGATGTTGCCTTTTCTTATGTACTCATTTTGTTTTTTCATTTGGGGGTAAGTAGTCCCATAATTTCCCATCTTACTCCATATCGAATGGCAAAACCTCATAACCGAGTTCATGTCCTGTGGCAACTTGGAGGAGCACGGACCCCGCCCTGAGAGCTTACTTCTCAAGGTGAGCAGCATTTCTGTAGCTTTTCCGCAGAACACCCGGCCTGGCCCCCAGGGTGGGGCAGACAGACGCTTCGGTGCCTGCTGGACCCACTGCAGTTCACACCGCCCCTGCAGGGTGGCCACCCTCACCTGCGGACCCCGAGCCGAGAGTAGAAGCAGCCCCTGAATACACTGTCACACATTGTCCTTGGGCTCTGTTTAGAAAGAAGGTCAGAAGGACTCCTCCTCAGGATCCTTTATTGGAGGTGAGCCTTGGCTGTCAACACAGGCAACTCAGGAGTAGAGATTTTTCTGCGGTATTATTTTTTGTCCTTTTTTCATTTGGAAAGCAAATTGCCTGAACCACTGGATGCCAGTGATTTTTCACGTCCAGATCCTAAATTGATGAAAGGGAGTCAACGGGGCTTTCTCATAGAACAATAGTTAGGGAAATTACCCAGGGCTCTATTCAAAACAAAGGACATATATTTTTTTATGGGCACTCTGTGTCTGTAGTTAATGTCACAGTGGCATCATGCCTCACAGCTGCTGATGTGCCCTTGCTTGGTAAAACCTATTAAATGACACTTGTAACGGTGCCGCGCTCCATTCCACACCAGGTGCAGGACCCCGCACGGGATGGCAACATATGCAATTTACATATTCATTCTGAGAATAAGTATTATTTTCAATGACATAATGTGCCAAAACGCCCATCACCTCTTTCATCAGTGTAAACCCCAGCCATAATGTATCCGTTAGGATGGAAAGAGAGGAGGGGATGAAAAACCAGAATCTTAACCGTAAATGTGTTTTATATAACTTTGTTGTCAAAAGACCATTTTTGCCACAGCGTAAAATGTCACATAAGGAAACTCCCAAACATAAACTCTGATAAGTGACCAAATATCCAGTATGAGACCAACCTGGGACACCCTGTCTTTGTAGAAAAAAAAAAAAAAAAAAAAGGAAAAACGGAGCTGCTGTATCTCATAGAGACCATTGTCAGACCACCTTACCCAGATTCCCTGGTGGCGAGCCATGACCTTTTACCCGACTGTGTATGCCCAGCAGTTCTGAAGTTGGGGTTACTAGAGCTAGGCTAAAGTCCACTAACACCCAGACCACCTTTTAAAGGAGGGAAGCAGAGAATTGATAGTAGGTGGGGTAGGGTGGATTGGTAGCAGAGGAAAGGGAGAGAGGGAAAGGCCACACCATTCTAATAATACAATTCCTGCAAAGTTATGGCAAGAAGCCAACTGCCTGGACAGCAGAATGATGGCTGATTACCTTTTGCTCAATAGCATCAGTTTTAAATAAATCCTTATTCCTCTGCGGTTTACACTCCCACTGGACAGGGAAGACTCAATCCTTGACTCTCGCAAGGAAGATAGGAAGGCAGCCACACATGAGAATAGGGGAGGGATTATGGTTTTTTCTTGCGATACCTGTTGAAAGAAACACTCGTTAAAAACAAGCCCCCCATCATGTGGCTGAAAGAATGGGATGTGTCTAATATTATACAGGTAGAAGCCAACCTAAGTGTAAAACCACTGAGAGATAGACAAAGAAGTCCAGCACGTGGGGATACAAACATCAGTGTTTTACTCCTGATAAAAGCTAATTGGATAATGGGGTTGAGATCTGCAGCCATGATGGGCTTCCTGATGCTGGACCTGAGGGTTGAGCATCCAGCCACAGGCAGCTCCGAGGACCACAGGCTTCTTCCTGTGGAGCCTGTATCCATATGTACCACATCACACATGGAGAAGCAGACGGGAATGAGTACAGGTGACCCTCGAACAACGCACAGGGGTTAGGGGCTTGGACCCTCTGCAGGTTGAAAAATCCGAGTAGAACTTGACAGTCGGCCCTCCCTGTGCTCAGTTCCATATCCGCAGATTCAACCAAGCATGGATGATGCAGTATTGTAGTATATATAAGTGGACCTGCACAGTTCAAACCTGCGTTGTTCAAGGGCCCACTGTACCCTGTACAGACAGGCTGGTTCACTTGCTTCCTGAAAGAGAAGAGAATGCAGGGCTAGAGCCGGGCCAGGAACTTTGGGGGAAGATCCCACCTCGTGGAGACCGCAAGAATGGAGATTACTGTCATAGATAACACTTAGGTACCCCACCTGTAAAATACCAACAACTAAATTCTTGCTTTTAACCTTCAAACCTGTCCTTCTTTGGTTTCTTCCTTCCCATTTTAATACATTCGCAGACCAAAGTCCTGTAAGTAATATTCACACCCACCATCCCCCACCACCAAAGCCCACATATAGGACAGCAGGAAATCCCATTGTTTCAACATTCAAAATTGACCCACTTTTATTTATTTTCACTGCCACCATTCAAGTGCAGGCTGCCTGAACGATGATAAGAGCGTGGTATGTCAGTTACATATGGTGTCCACTTGTAAGTAATAGAAAACCCAAGCAAACTTCATCTTAACAAATGGAGCATTTTCTTTTTATACACAGTGAAACCCAGATTTGTTGGCACTGATTCAGTGGTTTAAGGCTGTCAGGCCTGAGGTTTCTGTGATACTATCAATATTAACCTTCTTAGATAGTTGTCTAAGAGGGCTGCTGTTGCTCCTGCCATCACATCTTGTTTTTACAAGCTGGAATCATATAAGCAAAAGGAGAGGAAGAAAGGAAGAGGAAGGGGTTGCACCTTTAGGGCAGGAAAGCAAATTTGCCCAAAGATCCCCAATAGGCTTCAATTTATGTCTTGTTGTGCTGAATTATTACATGTGGCCATGCCGAGCTACAAGGAAAATGGGAAATAACACTTTTTTGACTGGGCCCATTGCTCTCCAGAATAAAACTGGAGTTCTCCGAGTTAGGAAGGAGGGGAGAATGGCTACAGAGAGACATTTTGCAGTTTCTGCTGTGTGTAATTCCTCCCTTTCCACCTTTCCTCCAGCTCAGTCTATTTTTCATACATTGTCTGTCATAATTCAGAGCACATCTTCCCCACTTAAATCCCTTGAGTAGATTCCCATTGCACTTACAATAACATTCATCCTCCCGAGCCTCAAGCTCTCCGTGCTTGCCTCTTCAACGTCAGCTCTCCCTCACCTCATGAGGCATCATCTCCACTGGCCTTTTTCCTGCCGAGCCCGTCAAAGCCACCTCCCACCTCCGAGCCTTTGCACATCTGTTCCCCCTGTCTGCTGTGCTCTTCCCTGTACTCTGCATGCTTCCATCCCTCTCATCCTTTAGGTCTTGGCTGTAAGGCCACCCTTTCAGAGAGGCCATCCTGATCCATCCTCTCCTAGCAGGCTCACCATTCCTGCATCTCATCAGCTTCCTCAGGGCACTTATCCAAATGGGTATGACTTAATGAATTCTCCGGTTTTGGTTTATGATGATAAACGTCACAAAGGAAAGGACACGTCTCTCCTAGTCATCGCTATATATCAAGTGCCTGGAACATGGAAATATGCAACAAATATTTGGTGGATGAGTGAGTGAATGAATGAGTACGTCGGAAGGAAGGCAGGAAGTAAGCCTGAAACAGTAAGCTCAGAAGTTTCCAGAAACCTTGTAGAACAGTTTGGCATCAGTGTTAGCACTGTCTGTGGATAACAGAGTTTCAAGTTGCATGTGTAATCAAACAAGTCGAAGAAAGAGCTCACCAGCTATGCTCTTGTTGGAAACTGCTATATTTTACCAGACACTTGGTAACAGGCTAGAGGATGTTAGGAGAGTTGGGGTAGAATAAACACAAAAGTTCATGTTGACATCTCCCCAGTTGTCACTGTCTGACAACCTGTACCTTCCCCATCTCCCTATTACTGTTTAAGAGATTCCCCCCTTAACCCTATAATTTGATTCTGGGAAGTATTTCAGCAGCCAGCAGATATCAACAGGGATTGTGAAAACCCCAGCTGAACTTGACAGCCCCCAGAGCTGTCCAGGGGGTACACGCCCCAGCCACAGAGGGCCTGAGGGGGCTTCGTGCGAATCCTCAGTAGCTAGGACCCTTCAGGATGACTTGAAGATGGCAGATACTTTCAGTGTGAGCCTCAGCTGGAGTTAAGCCTGTGAGGTAGAATGGGAACATGGCGTAGCTCACTGAGCAATCTCAGAATTTTCCATTCGTTTTTATGTGCTTTTACAAAGACGACAATTCCCCGGATGCAAAGGGGAACCAAATTCTACCGTGAAATTCACCATAAAAATATTAGCAGTAACCTGACTAGCCTGGCAGGTGTGTGTACATTTCCTCATCCTTTGAATTTTGAACTATATCTCATTTCATGTCTGGTGGAGTTATGTTTGTTTATCTCCACCGCATTTTCTGCTTCCCCAGATGGCTTCAGGGTGAGTTTGGTGTCCATACATGGAGCTGCCTCTAAAATAATAGCTGCAGAAGTCCACAGCAATCGACATGCTTGCCATATTTTCCAAAAGTAGAACCAGTCATACCCCCATTTATCTGCTTTATTTTTGCTGGCAAACACCACAGGAATCACATTTGGCTTTCTCTTTTAGAATTAGATTAGGATTGTAAAGCACTGGGATTCGGGAATGACATCTCAGCTTGCTTTCTCCAAAGTGGCTGGAAATCTCCCGGTTATTTGACGGTTGCTCCCTCCCACGTAAAAGATCCCCACAATGTCAATGTTATGCTCCTAGCATTCCACGGCAGCCTCTCCATTAGAAAGTCAAGTTTCGGGGAGTCGTTCATAGGCAGTTTGGAAGCAAGTCTATTGTTGAACTAGTTTATTACAGCAAGTGGGGCTGGCCTGGTGTCCTGAAGAGAGGGCCCACTGAACAACTTCCAGGAAAATTCCGGTACATTACAAAGCTCCAAGCGCAGTAAAAGTGTGGGTCCCTATATAGATTTCGTTGGAAATAGCCAACTGGTTGACCAGGAGAAGGGAAATTCCAGTGCATGTTAGCCCATTAAAATGGATTAAATGCACATATCTCCTTGCCTTGCTTATCCTTGCTTTCATATTTGAACAAATAGCATTTGTTCAAAGGGACAAAAAACCCAGGAGCCATGAATAATTCAAAGGTTGAGATTTATTTCAAGGTCTACATCAAAGGCCAGCAGTTACCTTCTAGCTTTGTTGGTGTTCAGTTCTGCCAACATTTGTTTAAGTTCTAACCTTCTTCCTATCTCTGGCCTTCACCCCAGGATGGGCTGTGTAAATATAATCAAATAGGCATTGTTTCCATCTGAGCCTTGGCATAAAATGTCAAAGGGCAGCAACTAAACCCAACCAAGAGTTTGGGGAGTATGGCATCCATTCACTTCTACTTTGGATCGTTTTTCACCTGTGACAACAGATGTGCAGTTTTCAAAGATGTTAGATGAGAGCATCCTTTAAACTGGTGGGGCACCTAGGGCTTTCCCTTCCTTTCTGGGCCAGCTGGATAGATCTCATTCACTATATATAAAGAAAGGGAAAAAAAGTTCAGTACAGGTGAGTCATTTTATTCTCATATCATCCTTATCTCATCTTTATGTTACCTCTCAACTTATCCATTGGGCAGAAACTCCCCCAACTTTCCCAACTGAGAGACTTTCAGGTTTTTATCTTCCTTACTTTTTAAACATTTATACATCAGAGGAACTCCCCATAGGCCTGCCCACATTCATGTTTTCAGTTATGAGCAAAGCTTGTCATTTCAAAGCTCAGAGAAGAGCTGTTTATAAAGTTGAGGAAGCATGTTCCACAACACTCAATTATTAATGTGCATGCCAGGTTGATCAGTTGTCCATGCCTTGTTACAACACACACACATCTGATGAAAATTTAAACACTCCATGATCGTCCCACTCTGGTAATTTCCCAGCACACTTCCTGGTAAGAGAGGAGAGAGGGAAGGGAGTAAAGTGGGGAAAAGGCAAACGGGAAGCAGAAGGTGATGGAGAAGGACTTAGTAATATTAATTTAAGATTATGTGGGGCTTCCCTGGTGGCGCAGTGGTTGAGAGTCTGCCTGCCGATGCAGGGGACATGGGTTCGTGCCCCGGTCCTGGAGGATCCCACATGCCGCGGAGCGGCTGGGCCCGTGAGCCATGGCCGCTGAGCCTGCGCGTCTGGAGCCTGTGCTCTGCAACGGGAGAGGCCGCAACAGTGAGAGGCCCGCGTACCGCAAAAAAAAAAAAAAAAAAAAAAGATTATGTGCCATAAGTATTAGCAGGATGGAAAACTAGAAATTGTTGAGTGTCAGAGGTGGAGGGGACCTCAGACCCTCGTTGGCCCAAGCCCCCTCATTTTATAGAGGAGGAAACTGAGGTTCCAAGAGCAGCCCTGATAGGCCCCTGTCATTTAGCAATTTATGGGCAGATTAGAACCCAGGACTCTTGGCTCCTGGGACAGTTCACTTTCTCTGTGTGCGTGTGTGTTTATGAAAAATGAAAATGATCAGAGGAGGATAAGTATAAGTCTATAGTTTACAGGTGGGTGTGAAGAAGTGTGCTGGCATCACACTGAATGTAAGAGCTGCTACCTGGTCAGAAAACAAAGTCTTAGCCTCTAACACGACCCTCTTTCCCCCCTCCGCACTCGCACTTCCTCCCCATCCCTTGTCTGAAGCGTTTCCTCTCCTCCCCAGGCCAGAACCAAAGCTCCTATCACACCTCCTCCATGAATCTTTTCTGTCTGTTCTACGCATAACCACCTCCCTTTCTCCTCCCTTCTGTAGCGCTTGTCGGTACTGTCTACTTGGGCATTTGATTATTCTTTTAAGCATCAGGTTTGGGATTTTGGTCTTTTCCTCCAGCAAGATTTTAGGCTAAGCAGAGACAGAGACCGTTTGCTGTTCTCTTTTCCCGCCTCACTGCCCCACTTTCAGGCAACATTCTTGTAAGCACCTCAGTATACAAGTACTGGTTGTTGATCATATGTCACAGGTGGAAATGAAAGTAGTATTGGAAATTGGGCTGGAACCTAATAACTGCGAAACACGTTCTAAATGTTGGTTTTGGGGGTAAACGGTGATCTTAACTGGCTTTGATCTAATATACCATTCTCCTTAAAAGTGAAATACATAGAATATACTTTAGTTGAGAATTTTGCAGAAGTAGTATTAGAGCACTGTCATTGATGTTATTTTAACCTGGAGATTGGGAAGGTTAGAACTATCGTGCAGATTTGTTTTGTGCATTTATGATAGGAAATGGCATCAACCTCATCTTAGATCTCGAAAAAAGCCGACAGTGGAGAGACTTGAGACCAGGCGCCAAGAGATCCTGGTTGTGATCCCAGCTTGACCATGAATTAGCCAGGTGACTTTAGGAAAGGCCTTGAAGCTCCTTAAGTCTTCGTTTTCTCATCTCTGCGATGAAAGGGTTTGACCAGGCAGTCCCCTAGGCTCTCTTCCCACTCTGAAAACTCGGCTGTCCTTATCGTATCAACAACTTCGACCCTTGAACATCTCTGAATGTCTACACACAACAAGTACCTGCCAGGATGTCAGTAACTCCGGAGCTGATCATAGAACAGAGGATCAGATGACACTCTCCGTGCCTGTCCGGACTCTGCCTGGCTGCGGAGGTTACATCTCCGGGCAGTACTGTAAGTTTTAAGCCACTTTTGCCCCCTGAGAGTGTGCGTGGCCTCCTGCTGGTGCGGCAGATGCGCCAAAACTCGTGTCAGAGAGGCTGCATCTTGCATCTCCTCTGCCACGTCCTCATCTGTTTTCTTGACTAAAATCGTAAAAGCCTCAGGCGTTTGAATGAATGATGAAACTCATCCACAATATTTATCGGGTCCCTATTCAGTGCCAGGGAGAGCACTGAGTGCTGGAGTGAAATGTGAGGGGCGTCTGACCTCCCTGTAAACTTCGAGCCCCGTTTCAGGCAGATTGGCATCATCGTCCACATTTCTCCTGCCTGAAAAGCTCTTTCTGAAATCACTTCCTTCTTAGGAACATCTCAGCTAAACTCTTTGTTTTTTAATTTCCGCTAGGGGAAATTTGGCTCCCATGTCCCTGCTGTCGAAAAAGAATTTTATGACGTGTTAAAATGTTTTCTGATGTCTGTGGTCGTTATTGCTATCGTGTATCCATGGGAAAAAAAAATTCCCCGTGACTGCCTTAGCGACTCGGCAGGTCTTCTATTTCTCCTCAAAATTAAACAGATGGCTGTGTTCGCCAGTGTTTTAAGTGCTGCAAACATAATTTTCATTAAAAAAATATACCTTTTTGTTCTCAGGGACAAAATGTCCAGAGAAAATACCTTCTGTAAAAACTTCCAAATCAAGGATGAGCACAGAATTTTCTATTTCACAGGACAGCAAAGCTGATAGCAGAAGATTCTGGAAGCCTGCCAGAACCGAGTTGAGCCTTTTTTGGTATCAGCTTTCAGCCTGCATATATATATATATATATATATATATATATATATATATATGTGTGTGTGTGTGTGTATATATATATGTGTGTGTGTATATATATATATATATACACACACACACACATACATATATGTATATATATGTATATATATATATAGGTGCTCTCTTTCTCTCTCTCTCTATATATATATACATATATACATATATATATATATGTGACTGAGCCAAGTAATACACTATTGATATTTGCATTTCTTTTAAAATTTAATGATAGCAAAATATGAGAGAGAAATTAAGTCTTATACTGTGGAACAATAAAGCATTGTAGAAGACTAGGTTTCAAGAATTAACATATAAATGTTGAGTGAAACACAGAAGTTCAGGAAATACATAACTCCTGGGAGCTAAGGATGAAAACCTTGCTACCTTGATCCCAGCCCAGTTGTAGGGACTTGGGGAAAAAGCCACTGCCCAGTATCAGGGGGAAGGGGAGGGGACTCGTGTGAGGAAAGAGTCTCTGAGCTACTTTGGAAGGAATCACACGTGAAAAAAAAAAAACTCTTTCACGAAAACCTTTTAAAGCCAGGACACTTTCAAGCTAGATCCGAGGAAAAGTGAGGTGTTAGGAAAGTTTCTTGAAGGCAGATATGATGTGTTCTTGACTCTCTGTGCAACTGAAAAAGAAGTAGCGATTAGTCTTTGTGCTCAAACAAAAGAACACTGTCCAGGGAGACTCGTGACAGAGTAGCCACAGACAACGTGAGAGAACATCTACTTAAGGAGACAAACTGCTTAGGTGTGCAGACCCCTGCTCTAGCAGGTAGCCCTGTGATCCGCAAAGCCAAAAATATATCCTGTCTCTTCCTTCACAGAAAGTTCGCAGACCCCTGTGCCATGGGATGGCAGAAGTAGGAAGGATATTCAGGACTGACCCCCCTTGACCTTGGGATTCAAACAGGTGGAGGTTTCGCAGGCCACACAGCTGCTTAGAGGTGGAGCTATGGCCTCAGAAATGCAGGCTGCATGACCCTCCCTGCCCGCCCACGTGCCCCCAGAAACCCTGTGCGGCTCCTCGACCCCTAAAAGCGCTCCCTCAGCCCCACCTCAGGCTTTGCCTGCTGAGGCTTTTATTCAACAACAGTGATAAGCAAAAGTAGGACAGCTCGGATTTTAGATGAAAGCGTGTGCTGAGCGCGCACCCCGAAAGGAGTCAGTTGCAGTCTGGTAGGCAGGTGAGCAGGGGCCGTCTTTCCAGACCCTGGGATTCTTCCTTGCTGTCTTTCACATTCCTCAGTACACTTTTGGAGAGGGCTCGGTGCAGCTTCCTGCCCCGTCACAGCTGCAAATCTTTGTCTTCTTTGCAGTAGAAAATTCTGGTCACCTTAACATTTTGGACCAGCCGTTGTTAAAGCCTTTCCTGCCTGCCTTGGCGCTCTCTGCAGCCTCCCTCTCGGCAGTTCTCATACTGGGATTCGCCGGGGCTGCGAGGACCAGCAGCATCTCTGGATCTTTTTGTCCCCAGTGCCTAGTGCAGGGTCTGGCACGGTATGCTCCACAGTGTTCGTAAGACTTTGGCCCATAGTACAAATGCATATACAAATGGGTATAAATGCACGATTTGAAGTTGCACAGATGCTATTTTACATTCCCAACTTCACTACTTGCTAAGTATATGACTGGTAGTGATACCCTCTCTGTGAATCTCAGTTTCTTTCTCAGTGAAATGGGCATAATAATAGCACCTGCCTCAGATCGTTGTTGGGGAATTTAAATGAGGTAATGTTTTAAATCACAGGTTCTCAAACTTCATTATGCGTTGGAATGACCTGGGGACCTTGGAAAAACAGACTCTGCTGGATCGGTGGTTGCCAGAGGCAGAGGTTGGGGGCTGCAGGGAAGGGGTGAAGGAGGGCAAGAGACACAAACTTCTAGTTATAAAATAAGTAATTCCTGGAGATGAAATGCACGGCCCGACAGCAATAGTTAACAGTACTGTATTGTGTATTTGAAAGTTATTAAGACAGTAAACCTTAAAAATTTTCATCTCGAGAAAAAAAACTTGTAACCATGTGAGATGACGGATGTTAACCAAACTTGTGGTAATCATTTCATGGTACATACGTACTGCATATCATTATGCTGCACACCTTCATCTTACACAGTGTTGTATGTCAGTTATATCTATCTCAATAAAACCGGGAAAAATGTTTTTAGAAAAAGAATCTGCTGGACCCCACCCCCCAGAGTTTCTGTGCAGTAGGTCTAGGGGCTACTTGCATTTTAATAAATTCCCACGTGATGCCCACGATGCTGGTCCAGGATCCACACTTTGAAAACCACTGTTTTAACTCATCAAGCATAGTGCCTGGCCCAGTAAGTCTAAGTAATCAGAAATAGCCAGCTACTGTTACCTGATTTTCCTAGCACCACTCATGGAGTTGATGGTGACCCAGAGGAAAGCAGGGTCACCATTTTGAGGGTCACAAAGAAGGGATACCCAGAAACCAGGTCTCTTCCCTTCCTGCTGGACGATCAGTCTTCACAACAAGCCAGTTACTGATAAAAAGGGCAGTTCTGATGAGTCTGTGGACTTCTTTCCGTGATTCACAATGGAAACTGCAAATGTGGATAGCTCGGGTTCAGAGAATTGGTCATCATGTAATTCAGGCCTTTTCTCATTGATCAGCAATGGCAAAATTTAACATTTGATTACCAACTGTTGACAAGGGATAGGAAAACAATCTGAAAGACACTTGCGGGCATAAAATGTGAGTGTGACTTGGCGATAGCTCTCAAAAATTAAAAATTCATACACTCTTTTATATATTTTTTCCACTGCTGAGAATTTCTTATAAAGATATTTAGGTAAGAATGTGTCAGAAAATATGTCTGAGGATGTTCACTGCAGCCTTACTGATAATACACGTAGGACTAGATTTCCAAGATACATTAAGTAAAAAAGAGCAAGATACAGCACAGTGTATATATCAATAATATTAGCACTTTATGTAAGTAAAACAAAGTTACACATAGTGTACTGTATGTATAACTTTTTCTTTGGATGGATACTCTGTTAACAGTGGTTACCTTTAAAGAGAGACACTGGATGGGCAGTCGTCAGGATGGGAAGATAGACTTTTACTTTTCATTTTATTCATTTTTTTCTTATATACGTATATTACTTTCATTTAGTCAATAGGGATAATCCAGACAGGGCGATTGATTGGATTTTCACAAGCCTAATAGATGCTGTATATTGTAAGGAACCATTAAAATTATAATAGCTTCATGGATTTTTGTTCCATTACTTTACAGAATATTTGAACAGATGCATTAATAAGGGTATCTACAGTTCCCTGAAGTGTATTGGGATTTATACTATACAGAGCTTCAAAACTCACTGTCTGCCTAATATCTTACCATTTATTGGAACAATGTCACCATTTCCTGCTTGCTCAAAATTTGCCAAAAGCACCCTGTTTCTTTTTGTATAATTTGATCAGCATGTTTTTATTCCTATCCGCACCCCACTCCCCAAAAGAACCAGATTTCTGGCCTCATCTAGCCAGGAAGTTCAGAACCGTGGTACCTACTGGTGGCGTTCTCGCCTCAGGTTTAACAGGGCTGTAATGGATCCACAGGGTTACACAGCATGGCTCTTTTTACTCATCTCAAGACAAAAAACCCAGAATGCCCTTTTTCCTCCTTGACTTGAAATTCCGGTCCATGCCTTCTTAATGTATGGGTTTGATGGAGTTAATTCTGTTTACTGGGCTTCCCGCCAGACTCACTGGCTCCTGAGTGAGGACCCAGAACACAAGTGAGGGCGCAGGAATCTCTCTGAGAATCACTCTAGCAGCTTCCCCTGTCGTGCTCAACACTAACGGCCCCTCCCTCTGGCTTTGTCTCACTCCTCTGGGCATCCAGAGGGCCCAGATCACTTACTCCATTCTCTGTTATAATTCTGCAATCCAGGGCCAAGGCTCATCAATCCCACCCTAGCTTTTGGTATTTAAAAACAACACTAAAACGCTAGTGGGGGAACTCAACTCTTTCATTTTTTACGTGCCTTTGAAAATCTCTTAGGAGCTCTTCACAGAGGATTTGGGAAAATATTATCCCTTAAAGGAAAATAAAATTTCCTGTGAACGCCACAGAGTTAATGCTCTATCAGGAGCCTAGATAACATTAAAAACAAAAATTCAGCTTGGAAGATTTGTTTGAGGTGCTCTATTTAGGCAGGCCTACTGCCTATAAGGACTTAATCGGTTTCTCCTGATATTTGGGAGACTAAATGGATTGAAAGGTCTTTCACAGCTGCTTAGCTGGAACAAAAGATGCAGGAGGTGCGGGGACTCAAGACACACACTCAGGAGCACATGGAGGCAAAGGTCTGGGTTTGTTCTTTGGAGGAACCTACGCTTTCTCTTTCATTTGCTTCCAAGGCTTTTCTGCCCAGAGCTCAAGAATCAGGAGCCTCATACCCCCCAGAAGTCTGAGGTTTTGTGCTGGGTGCCCGGCCCCTTCCCAGGGACCTTGTTTTGAGTGTGTTCTATTTCTGGGTGTTTACCCAGAATGTCCTGTTCTGAGCTTGTCTTTTCTGAGAAGACTGAAGACAAGTGCTTCTCAAGATAATTGATAAAGTTCTCTCTCATGTAAGAAGTCTGTTCTGAAGTCAGCAGATGTCCAGACATTGTGAGGTGAGGAGAAAGTACAAAAAAAAAAAAAAAGGTTGTTAAATTACCTCATCTTAGGATTTTTTGTTGAAATGCTGAAGAATTTATACACATGTGTGTGCATGTTATGTATATAAGAGAATGAATAATCATTAGTGGTATTCAATTAATTAAACACAGAGGCCATTAGAGGAGGCTCTAATGTCGTGGTGGCTTAAGTATGCAAACCAAAACCTAAGCCTGTAAATGCCTCAAGGTTAAGCAATGGAAACCTAAGGACAACCAATCACAAATAACCAACTAGGCTTTGAGAGACAACCAAACAGTAACCTCCTTGCTTTGTGTCTGCCTTTTCCCTGTAAGTCTCTCCCCAACTCCTGTCAGTGGTGCACTCCTAAACACTTCCGGTTTGGTGCCGCTCGACTGGAATCCATTTTTGTTGAAATAAACTTCAAAAATTTTAATATACCTCAGTTTATCTTTTAACAAGAGGTTTGTCTCTGCCAAGAGTGATCCGCAATTTCCTCAAAGCTCTATTTATCCTCCGCTAATGTTCACTTATACCTGCTGGAAATGTACTAGGGACTCTACTATGACACCTAAGATGGACATTCAAGCATACTCTAGAAAAATCAGTCACTTTTAATTTTTTCATTTCTCTCAAATAACCTAATTTAGGCAAAGTTAATACATAGACTTGTGGGAGGGCGGTTGGCAAGGTGTGAAGGGTAAATATTAATTCTCTTACGGAGCGCTCTTTCTGTTGTTAATACTTCCAAAATGCTGAAGCATTCTAATTGCTATAGGCTCTTCAGGGGCCCTGCAAGCCACCACTCTGTAGACCCCTGGGTGGTGAAGGCCCCGGTGGCAGTTGACGTGAATCTGCTCTGCTATCAGCTCAGCGTCTGCATACTACCTTTTTGAACAAAGGCCAATGCCATCTTGTTTACTATTTCTGTCTTCTCTGAGCGGTGAAGTAGAGTGTTAAAGATTCCACTTAGTAACTACCTGTAGCTTTACTGTGTATAGGATAAGCAGTATGAATTATACTGGAGAAGCAGTGAGTGGTAGTCGGATTCAGGGACTTGCTCTTTGGTGTTTCCTGCTGCAGACAGTGAAGAGAGTATAGTCTTTCCCTGGGACACCAATCCTAGCGGTCATCCTGACTTATGGTTTTAAAAATATGCCGTCTTTGAATCACATTCATTACGGCATACTCTTTGAGGTAGTTTTTCACTAATGATGATGAATTCCTGCTGACCTGGCACTCTTCTGAGTCCTTTTGTGTGCCCAAGATCTTTCACTTGCAAGACGAATGGCTAATTCAGGGACAGTCTGCACAGAAGTGAGAGACGTCAACTGGACCATAGAAATACTGTGTGAGTATTTTTTAAACCTAAGCTGAGTTACACGGTTTTTGTTTTTGGGGGTTGAGGTTTTTTTTTAACTTGTTAATATGTGGGGGGAAAGTATAAAACTCAATAAGAAAAGAAGTATAAAAGTAATCATATTTAGTTTTGTTTTTAATTAATTATGCTATTGGAAAGAATACAATTACATGGAATTGAGAATGGCCCAGAAAAGTCAAGATAAATCTCTGAATTCTGACTGCTTTCTGAACCTCCAGTGTGTATTCTGGCTCCCTCTGGATGACCTTCAGGCATCTCAAGTTCAGCCTGTCCAGAAGTAAACTCCTTATCTTCTTTCTCAGACCTCCACCCGTGCTCTTGGTCTCTGATGTGCTTCTCAAGTTTGAGTCATCCTGGTCTCTCTTCTCTCCAGCCTCACAGCACGCCAGCCACTGTGTCCTATCGACTCCTTGCTCCTCCCTCCATTCCAGTGCTCTGTCTTAATTCAAGCCTTCATCATCTCTCCCAAACAAATCCTACTCGGATAGGCCTCCTCTAGCCTACAGTATAAAGTCACAGTCTGGCTTGGCATACACGGTCCTTCCTGACTTATTCCCACCCAGCTTTAGCCCTCTCCCCGCCAGCTACTTTCACACAAAGTCCTTTCACAATTCCATGGCGACCTCTGAACCAGACGTTCCTGCCTTCTCTACTGGGCAAGCCTTGATTCATCATTTAAGACTTAGCAAATGTTGTTTTCTTTGGGGGTGTTCCCTGACTCCATCTATTGAGTTAGCTATCGTGTCCCCATAGCTGTCATCCATACCTCTCTTGCATAGGATAATTATCTGCTTGTCTTTCTTGCTCCCTAGAGACCATGGTCTCATCAAGGGCATGGCCTTTGTCTTAATCATATGTTTCTAGCAATCAGTCAAATGCCTGGTGACTAGGAGGGTCTCAGATGTTTTCTCGATGGATGGACGAATGAATGAATGAATGGAATTTAAACCCTGGAATATGGTAATAACGTGTTCTAAATAACTGAGGCATTGGGGCTTCCCTGGTGGAGCAGTGGTTGAGAGTCCGCCTGCCGATGTAGGGGACACGGGTTCGTGCCCCGGTCTGGGAAGATCCCACATGCCGCGGAGTGGCTGGGCCCGTGAGCCATGGCCGCTGAGCCTGCGCGTCCAGAGCCTGTGCTCCACAACGGCAGAGGCCACAGCAGTCAGAGGCCTGTGTACCACACAAAAAAAATAAAAATAAAAATAACTGAGGCATTTATCCTCAAACAGGGAATATCTGCAAGAGTACATGCCTTGAGTAGATATTAGGGGATCCATTTTTACCCTTGAACCTGTGCAGAGTCTTTCTTCTAAGTACCTTCCCTTCTGTACTCCTCCAAGTGCATTACTGGTCTCTCTTACCTTCCTCCCACTCCACACACGCATGTATGACCACGTAACTTTCTCTTTAGTGTATCCCCTTTATTAACAGCCTTCTCTGATTGATGGCAGAATTTTGACTTCTGTCACCCAGATAACTCAGCCTCGACCCTTCCTGTCCTCTCTCCTCAGGCCTGTCGTCAGGACACCACAGTTCTTACTCTTCTAAATGATGCTGATCAAAGAGGTCTACTATTAAAGGCCATGAGACCCATTACTCTTTAACAATCCCGTGATCACCACCCCCGCCAGATAGTCTCATCAGGCAGTGGATTCCACCATGGGCATTTTGGGCCCAGTGCTCTGTGCTGCCCGTGCAGCAGGCATCTGGAGGCCCCAGATGATCCCAGCCTCCCTGCAGGCAAAGCCATAGGAAGCCCAGGCAGTGGGGCTGAACCAGTTCTCCTCGGCCAGCCACGGGCAGTGCATCCGAGCAGAGCCCTGGGGGTCGGTGGTCAGGGGAAAGTCAGCCCTGGGAGCAGCTCATTGTGACTAACCTGGCAGCATTACTTCCTCCTGGTGAGGCAGGAGAGGGGCACTGCATGCACTCAAGGGCAGTGCGAGCTTAGCTTAAATCCTCCTGTTACAGGCAAGTGCAGCAAATTCATCAGGAGACATGATGATCAAGTTGGATAAATAAGGAGATTCGGAGTTGCGATCTTCTTGAGTTAGAAAACGGTCCATGTAAAAGCCCCTGCGAAAATCACCCATAGACTGAGAAGTAGTTGCTTATTAGCGTTAGAAGATATTTACCATGTACTAAGTGAAGGGAATCTGCTTTCTTCCTTTCCTCCACCACACATTTGTTTATTTCTAATGTTTGAAATTGGGGCACCAGGTGTTGCTCTTCTGTGGGGATTCTTCTATTACTCTTTGACATTCCTTGGGCACCTGGAAGATTTGGAAGAGCTTTGATGTCCTTTTTTAGAATAGAGCCTTGGGAATCACTTTAGAAAGATTTATGTTAAGTAGAGCATTAGCATCCCTAAGAAGCTCATTTTGACTGTGCCTTCCTAACTAAATATTTAGGAGTTCAGGTTTAATCATACGGCTCATTCAGTGCTGTAATTTCCTTAATCCCTGCTTACTAGATCAATAACTGCTTAAGCAAGACTGAATCTGCAGTTGGTTGACCCCCGCCTCTCACATCCACTACCAAGAGCCCGTCCCTTTCCCTATCTACGTTTGTTCACCACCCTTCAACATTGATCATGGACGTAGCGCCTCCCCTGGAAGCCACAGAAGTGCAAAATTAAGTCAAAGTGTTAGAGTTAGAACTTCCAGGGTGTCGGGAGCCAGAGGGAGGAGAGCCTTATGGAAGTTAAAATGGAGTAACAGAGAATGGTATGTGGCCATGATGAACTACGAAGGACACCATATGGTGTTGAAATAAGATCTGCATGTGGTGCTGCTGGTTGGGTGAGCCTTGGTCTGTCTTGAAGTGAAGGCAGTGGCTCCCATTTTCTGCCAGAGGGCTGGAGGGCTGGCTCTAATGGGTGCAACGGGGAGAAAAGGGGACCAAGGAGTTAAAATGGCCTTGAGACTGAAGGGAGATATGACACAACTACTCATTGCCCCAACTTGGAACTTGGACACGGTAATGTCTTCAGCGAGCTGCACTGGGGTCCTTGAGATGGAGACCAAAAGCTAAAAAGAGATGTGTTTGGCTCTTCCTCATTCAGCCACTCCCCCCGGGCTTCACTTCTAAGGCCCCAATCCAGGCATTACTTGATCTGTATATCTATATTTCTGTGTCAACACCAGTGCCTGTATATAGATCTAGGTGTATAGATGTACCAAGTCATATTTTTAGACAAGACGTAACAAATGCTTGGAAGCAGATGTCCATGAACCTTTCCCAGTCGTATTTAGAATTTGTTTTAACCTAAAGTTATGGAGGCAGACATGAAGGGAGACCTCCCCAACCTTGCTAACATGTAAGTACAAAAAGGCACAAATTGGATGGATATTGATGATGTTATTTCTGCTGCGACATCATCCATAGACTCCTAGTGTCTTTGCTTTGCTTCCCTATAGTGATCACAACATAAATTACTTGTCTTGTTTGACTTCCTTGTTCACCAAAGTTGAGCAGATTGTGGCCGTTTTCAACGCTTCTACCAGACAAAAAGCTTGGGACCATTTCTCGAAAGCTCAGCGCAAGAACATAGACATTTGGCGAAAGCATTCTGAGGTTGGTGATTTTATTATTACTCTTTTAACCACCATCACACAGCTGGATTGGCAGGGAATAGTGTGGCTGCAGCCATGATGGTTTTTGTTACAGTGGGCAGTCATCCTGCCCTCACTGTCTGCTCCAAATCCAGCTCAGATTTGTTCCTTATCCAGAAAAGCAGCTGACTTAATGCTTAGAGGACAGAGTGCTTTTCTCCCCTGCAAAGGGAGAAAAGCATCTCTCCCATTCATAGTAAAGAGCTCAGAAATAAGCTAAGACACTTTGCCTAATCACTGTGCAAAACAAGAAAAAAAAAGCGTAACGTAAAATAGAAAACTAGTTTTTAAATTACCGAGTTTCTTTTCAGTGTTCTACAGCATGATGGTGACGGTTTGCTCTTTGGCTAGAGATGGCAAGTATGCCTTTCATCCACATCTTCTCATCCTAAGCAATGTCTCCGTCCCCTATGCTAGCCAGCAGGTCCTATCAGACCTCTCCCCAGAGCACATTTCCTCAGGGAAGTGAATGTCCAGGCTAGCCCTGTCCACCCTTCTGCATCAATGCATGTGTGAAGTGTGAGTATCTACCCCAAGGCAAGAGTTCAGAACTTAACCTTCACTGCCACCTAGAAGGACCAGATTGTGTCATTAGTCATTGGTGGTCCAGCTGTTATTTTTAACTCCTCAGTGTAGTGTACGCTTTGAACCTGTAAGTTAAAAGTAAGTATACTGTCTTTGTTTGCTTCTTTTTTTTTTTTTTTAACAAGAGAATGGTTTTCATTTGGATGCCTCTCCGTCTCTAGCATGTTAATATTAAAGTTCTCTAAATGATAATCCCCTCTGTCCAAATCCCAAACTTATAGAAGGTAAGGTTTATTAATTTAATGATTTTGGCTCACACTTGTAAAATAAGTGTTTTATGTAGTTTGAGGAACCACAGAGTACTGCAGTATCAATCATTTGGGTAGCATTTTAAGTGCCCATTAACTAATGCTAAATTACAGTTGAATACCAATGGCACTTGATGTAGCATCCATATGCATACCAAGTGAATTCTTTATTATCACTGTTATTATGATGAGTACTGAATGACTGCACAATAATGGGACACTTAAAAAGCTAGTGCAGTTTATTATTTAGAAGGACATTTTTTATTTTGTTCACAAATACCGAGAAGGTGGTTGGTGACTGATACAGGAGGTGGGATTTCTCTTTTATTCTTCGGGGGCCAGAAAACCAAAGGATGCTTACCCAGTGCTCTCCCAGACACTGACTTGAGCCCCATGTCAAGGTTGATTTTCATGAGGAAAGAGTCCCGAAAATCAATGATGAAATACATGAATCGAGGGTTCTGAAACACTAATTGGAATCCATAAACTATGATTCAGATTTGGGAATGATCTGCCTATGAATTTTTTTTTTTTTTTTTGGCTTCACATAAGACCAGACATGATTAAAAGAAATGTTAAGAGAAGGGCAGGTGGCATGATGCTGAATAAACCCCGGCGTAAAAAAGACTGTCGTTAATCTGGGAGTGGTGGCAACTATCTGTTACTGATCTAAATCACGCTTCCTGCCACGTTGGATCCCGTCCCCAGCCCTGCCTCCCCCGTGCAGGGCCATCCCCTCCCTTGCTGAGCAGGACACTCGAAGGCTTCCAGCCTTGTCCCAAGGAAGCCTGCTTGCTTTGCTCCCTACTGGGAGGTAGAAAGGGACACAGCCCAGAAAGATGCTTCTGTAAAGGGTCTTTGTGTCTCCCTGCCACTCCCACCACCACCTCTTCTGATATAGTAGGAAATAGAATTCTAAATTACCTTTGATTTTCTCTCCTACATGTTGCCCGATTGATTAAATACCAGTTGGCAATTTAACATTGTGGATGATTTCTCAGCTGCATATGAGCTTCATAATTGGCTTGATTTTTCCACGTTCCTGTGAACAGCATCTGTTAATTATCTGCAACACCTTTACAGATTTATTAGAGTGTACAAGTGATTTACTGCTGAACCAGAGGCACCCTGTGGAAACAGCCTCAGCTTTTTTTTTTCCTCCAATCTTTTCCTTTCTGCCACCCTTCCCCACGAGAACAGCTAATGTATGACAGTTCGTCATTAACTGTAGGAACTAAACAACAGGCCCTTTTAGCCTTGTGTTTTCTTTCCACCTGAAGTTTCTTTGTTCCAAGTATTTTCAGGCCACCTCCTCGGGAACTGGGCTCTTTGTCAGTAGAAAGATTAGTTGTCCACAACCTAAAAACTTCCCCACTAATCACATGTGACATCCGCCTCCAAGACCCGATGGTGTTACTTAAGGCGGAATTGGCACCTCTTTCTACAGGGTGGCATGGTCAAGTGAGGGGACACTGCCTGTCATCCTGGTGCCTCTCAGGACTGCCCTGTGATGGGTGGCCCCGTCCCAGGGACCTTGCCTTCTGCCCTCCCCTGTCTTTGGTGACTTCCCTGTCTTTGTCTGTGCACTTGTGGTTCCCAGGGTTCAGAGCTGACCATGCCAATGTGGTTAGCAATACAGAATTCCCTTCCCATCGTGCTACAGTTAAAATCTGTGTGCTAAGGAGAGAAGAGAGTTGAGAGCACGTATAACAGAATGATATAGACACATCCATCCATCGAATGAGCGCTTTAAACTGTGTTTAAAGTCATGCCATTAATACATTAGGTGTTGTAATATAGTTTTATTCTTATTCATAGATTTATTATAAAGTGAAATTATTTTAACTGTTTGACATTTTTTAGAGACTCCAATATAAATGGGGAGAAAAACAACAATGCAGCTCTTTCCACCCCACCCCACTTTTTTTGTGTGTTTTTTTGAGGACAGAACATATAAAAGAACACAATGGATAAGGATTTGCAAATATATAATTTACAGCTTGATCCAAAATAATAATATAATTATTTAATGTAAGCAATTAGTGTCCTGATTTTTAAGCACAGTAGTAAACAATTTATTGTGTAATTCTTTACTTTTTACAGTGAGTTTTCACATACACTCTTGCAGTCAAACAGCCTTGTATTACTACTGCCCCATTTTTGTGTGAATAGACAAAGGCTCAGGAAATTAAATGCCTTGATTGCAGTCACTTTTCTAGGAAGTGGAGAAAGAAATGATCCTTAGATCTTAAAGGGATGCTAAAACAACCATTACAACATAAACAATAAACCCCACATGATAATGTAAAACACCAACAAAGAAGGCATCTGTTTTCATTTTGTCTTCCGACATCATTTGAATTTCACCATTTGGACATGTGAATGTGTGTGTGTGTGTATGTATGTGTGTGTTGTATGTGATCACACATGGGCACATACATGCAGGGACACTATTTTGCATGAATAATAATAGTGGTCAACATTTTCAACTTAATGAACCAAGTCTCTCACATGATGCTAAGTGTCTCACATGCATTAACTTTTTTATCCTCAAAACTCTCCTTGTCACACTATCTCAGTGAGTGAATTGACACTAAGAAAGATGAAGAAACATCCCTAAAGTGACACAGTGGGTCAGTGGTAGACCGGCCTTTTAAAAAATTCTCTTGCTCACATTCCTAGCCACCCCTACGTTCCAGTTCTGGTAACAGGCATTTCTATCGGAGCCTCATGACAGCCCTACCAGTTGGACGTTATTGTCCCCCTTTTTACAAATGAGGAAATTCAGAGATTAAATAACTTGCTGAAGAGCCCTTGACTCACCATTGGTGATCAGGAATTTCTCCCAAATCTGATACCGAATCCCTCGATTGGTCCACACCCCAGACCCCTCAGAACTTCACTCTAGATTAGGCGGGGCAGTGTTTGGGAGGTGAAGACATTACTATGTCAGTCATAACACATGGAGAGACCATTGGGAAAGGTGTGTCATGTGTAGCTGACTCTGACGCCCGTGGGTCCTCTGTTTCCAGGAGCTCCGGAACGCTCAGAGTGAGCAGCTTATGGGCATCCGCCGAGAAGAAGAGATGGAAATGTCGGATGATGAGAACTGTGACAGCCCTACTAAAAAAATGAGAGTTGATGAATCAGGTAACGTGGATAACTGCCACATCCCTGCGAGATACCTTAGTGATCTTCCTAATCTTAGATGGGGCATAAAGATTGAGAAATGGCCACATAGCTCACTTTTATTTGAGTTAAACTAAACTTTCATCTTTGACTGACTCTGCCTTGTATTAATAGAACTTGAAATTCCTTCTTGGGAACGTAATGATTTAAATTGTTCCAGTTGTTTCTCTGTATGTGGGTCTGGGGCCACACTTATTTTCGGGGATATTTGCCTGTTCCCCTAAAAATCCTTTTCCAGAATGTGGCAGCCACCTCTGATGCTGAAATACAGATAAAATTTGGTTTCAATCAGTGTACTTCTTACATGGGAAATGTTGAATCCCTAAAGAAGCTTTCTAGCCTCTGAAGCAATGTGCTGGAGAATTAGACTGCTTTCCAATAAATTTTAGTTCCTAACCTGTAATCAAAGGGATGGTCCCATTTGGTACCAAGAAAGGGGCATCAATCCTTGAGTTATAAAAAGGAGAGAAGCTTAAAGAGAACCTTGATTGATATTCTCTGCCTCATCTGAGATGCTGATTTAAAACTCTCTTCTCAAATTGTATGTAATTCCCTTGATGTTGTAAAAGCAAGCAGGAGAAGTGCTCACTCAAACGTAGGAGGCACCAAGGGAGACTGCTTGTCTGAGGGGAGGAGTGTTTCCTAAAGGGCCTGGGAACAACCACAGTCGCCACCTTTGCCAAAAAGGGAATAAAACACTCACCTCTCCCAGGCCTTTTCGGGTGACCAGGAACAGAGGATCTTTGCTAGTTTGGTTAGTAGAAGCCAAAATCAAGATTCCAAAATGGTCAAGTCATCAAGATTACAAAGCGGTCAGTTAGGTTGACCGGTCGGTTCCACATCTTGGCTGTTGTGAATAGTGCTGCTATGAACATAGGGATGCATGTTTCTCTTTGAATTATAGCTTTGTCTGGATATATGCCCAAGAGTGGGATTGCAGGATCATATGGTAATTCCATTTTTAGTTTTCTGAGGAACCTCCGTACTGTTTTCCATAGTGGCTGCACCGACTTACGTTCCCACCAACAGTGTAGGAGGGTTCCCTTTTCTCCACATCCTCTCTAGCATTTGTTATTTGTAGATTTATTGATGATGGCCATTCTGACCCTTGTGAGGTGGTACCTCATTATAGTTTTGATGTGCATCTCTCTAATAATTAGTGATGTTGAGCATCTTTTCATGTGCCTGCTGGCCATCTGTATTTCTTCTTTGGAGAAATGTCTATTAAGGTCTTCTGCTCATTTTTCAATTGGGTTGTTTGTTTTTATTGTTGTTGAGGTCTATGAGCTATTTGTATATTTTGGAGATTAAGCCCTTGTCAGTCGCATCATTTGCAAATATTTTCTCCCATTCCATAGGTTGTCTTTTCATTTTTTTTTTATGGTTTCCTTTGCTGTGCAAAAGCTTGTAAGTTTGATTAGGTCCCACTTGTTTATCTTCATTTTTATTTCTATTGCTTTGGGAGACTGAGCTAAGAAAACATTGGTACGGTTTATGTCAGAAAATGTTTTGCCTGTGTTCTCTCCTAGGAGTTTTATAGTATCATGTCTTATATTTAAGTCTTTAAGCCATTTTGAGTTTTATTTTTGTGTATGGTGTGAGGGTGTGTTCTAACTTCATTGATTTACATGCAGCTGTCCAACCTTCCCAGCACCACTTGCTGAAGAGACTGTCTTTTCCCATTTTATATTCTTACGTCCTTTGTCAAAGATTAATTGACTGTAGGTGTGTGGGTTTGTTTCTGGGCTCTCTATACTGTTCCACTGATCTGTACGTTTGTTTTTGTACCAATACCACACTGTTTTGATTATGGTAGCTTTGTAGTATTGTCTGAAGTCTGGGAGAGTTATGTCTCCTGGAAACAACCTAAATGTCCATTGACAGATGAATGGATAAAGAAGATGTGGTACATGTATACAATGGAATACTACTCAGCCATAAAAAAGAACAAAATAATACCATTTGCAGCAATATGGATGCAACTAGAGATTATCATACTAAGTGAAGTAAGTGACAAAGAGAAAGACAAATACCATATGATATCACTTATATGTGGAATCTAAAATATGGCACAATTGAACCTATCTACAAAACAGAAACAGACTCCCAGATGTAGAGATCAGACCTGTGGTTGCCAAGGGGGAGGAGAGGAGGGGGAGGGATGGACTAGGCGTTTGGGGTTTATAGATGCAAACTATTGCATTTAGAATGGATAAACAACAAGGTCCTAGTGTATAACACAGGGAACTATGTCCGGTCTCTTGGGATAAACCATAATGGAAAAGGATATATATAAAAAAGAATGTCTGTATGTGTATAACTAAGTCACTTTGCTGTACAGCAGAGATTGTCACAGCACTGTAAATCAACTCTACTTCAATAAATAAATAAATAGCGGTCAGAATGCTCTGTTTTTCCAGGGCTTTAGAAGAGAATGCCAGAAGCATAAGATGATCACAAGAAAAAGCTCCTGCATCTAGACATATACAGAGGGGAGTTTCATTTCCCTAGAACAGTGGTTCTTAAAAGCATGGTCCCCAGTCCAGCAATGTTAGCATCACCTAGGAACTTATTCATAATGTAAATTCTTGGGTGCTACTCAAGCGAGACCTACTAAATCAGACTCGAGAGGATGGGGGAGGGGAGATGTGAGTTTCAGAATCTGTGATTTAAAGCCTTCGGTGGAATCCTGATGCAGGCTAAAGTTTGAGAACCACTGCCTTAGAAAATTTCCCTTTCATCCTCAAATTCCGTTCATTTGAATCTTTTAGAAGCTTAGCATGAAAGCAGGCACCACCACTATTTTTTGAAGCCATATATCCTTTGTCTGAAAAATGAACCGAGCATTTATGTGTCAATGTATGTCTCTTATTAAACTGATATCAGATTTCTCAGGACTGCTCATTTATTGGGTTTGGATTTGTTTATTTGAGGAAACCACCTTCCACGCAGCGTTTCTATTCTGCAGACCTTCATATATCAGAAGAAGAAAGTGAGTTTTGGGTGTGATTTTTCTTAAATTCAATGAGCTCTTCCAATAAGTAAATAAATAACTTTTTTCCTCAAAAAAAGCTTCCATCATTTTTTTAATCAGAGTTTTTCAGGACATCTCTGCTTTTCTGATTATGAAGAATACTTCCTTGTACTTTTGCTGTTTACCACGTATAGTAATTTATAGTGTGTCTTTGGCTAGATGAGGGGCAAGTTTACACAAAACCCGGATCCTTAACATCTTTATAAGGTAGGTGTAGAAAAAAAGAATGGAATCAGTCAGGAATTCTGATTTGAACCTGTGGCTTTTTTTCCCTTACTTTGGGAGGAGTGGCATTTCTTTTTAAACAGCCTGTCAATTTCTCAAGTAAGAATTATGTATAATTTCATAGCCTGCTTGGGATAAGACAAGAATAATAATGACTCAAGAATAGTAATAAGCCACAGAGGAGATCTTACAGACCATGGCAGCAAGCATATACCTGCAGGATTGGCCCCTGATCTGTGCTCCGGAAGAATCTGCAGGGATACCAAGGACCTCTCCTCTCAGTGGGGACCACAGGGGTCCTCCCTGGAAGTTCGACTGAAGAGCCTTCTTCCCAGACCTCTGTGGTTTTCCTCCCAGGCATCTGATAAGAGCCTGAAGTAGGACTTGAACTTGCACAACTTTCTCCAGGCTCGTTCCTTGGTCAGCAGAATTAATGAACACAATACAGTGCATGTTCCACACCAGGCCAAGGGCAGAGATGAAAGAACCGGGGTTCAAATGCCAGGCCCTGAGGAGTTCAAAGTCTTTTTTGTGCTTTTGGAAATGAGACGGACCCGGAGAATGCGGTGTGTGGTTTATGAGGAAAGCGCAAGACTGATTGGAGGAAAGGGAAAGCAACTGACCTTCCTTGTTCCGCTGGGCCCTCAAGATCCTGCCAAAAGGCAGGTAGGTGGTGGTGGTTCTTTCAGCCGTGCATGTTCGGGGGGCGCAGCCTAACAGCAAGAATCCCATCTTGTCTTTTGACCAAGCTTCAGACAAGATCATGTGAACTGCTGAAAGGGGGGACTGAGGCCCTGCAGCCTGAGGGAAACAGGCCTTCCAGCGGCATCTCCTTAGGTGACAGGCCACTCGGTTTTTTTAGGTACAAATTTGCATGTGTTAGTCTAGTCACCTCCAAGCAGTCCTCCGAAAACAGAGCGCTCTACTGAACGGACAGAGGAATTGCCAGACCTGAAATAGAAGTAAACTTCTCCATCCTTTAAGGAATCCCTGCCCCCTCCTTTTCTGCCAAAACAGTGAGACCTTGCCTCACGGGCAGCAGCTGACCCAGGAATTCCTGGAAATCCCGGGGGATAATACCCTCCCTCCCAGGAGCCTCCGGCCTGCCCTGCCCTCCATCTTCCTCCTGGAACCAAAACCTGCGCAGGTTTTATTGCATTTCTGAGGGGGAGGTGGAGAGAATTGACTTTGGTTTTCAGAAAAAGCAAGGTTTATTATGTGAGGACTTGTATGATACCTTGGGTTCAATTTTTTTTTTTAATCAAAGTTTTTCAGGGCATCTCTGCTTTTCTGGTTATGAAGAATACTTCCTTGTACTTTTGCTGTTTACCACGTATAGTAATTTAAAGTGTGTCTTTGGCCAGAGTTCCGCCAGACCGGCTGTCACTTCCACATCCCTCTGGGCGGTGGGCCAGTCACTGCTGCTCAGCTGGTGACTCTTAAAGGGGAAAAAGGAGTTTGCTGGAGCCAAACTAAGATGCTGATAAAAATGAAAATGAGTTTTGCTAATACATTTGAAAATGAAGACAGATCTGTCGAAGCATTCATTCAAGAAAATCGGCATCCTGCTCCAAAGTCTGTGAAGATAATTTTTGATAAAAATTCAAATGTATTGTTGCATATAGTCTGTCTCCTGCTGCAATCAAGCCAAACTTTAAAAGCCAGATCAATTCCTCCTTCTCCCTCTCTCTCTCCCCTCACCTCTATTCTCCGTCTCTCCCTCCCTCCAGGTTGGCAGTGGGGGAGGGCCAGGAGTTGCACAGGAAGGAAGGGAGAAGAGAAGTCTGTCCTAGATGGTAAGGCTTCCCTGGCAGAACCTGATTAGTGTCAGTATTGTGAGTTCAGTGAGTCGGTGCGTATGAAGCCCTTCCAACAGTACTTAGTGTGGAGCACGTAACAAGTGACTCAGTGACTGTAACTGTGCTTCTCATCTTAGTCATCCCCCAACACCTAGTCCTGGGCCCTTCACCAAGTAAGTGCTCAGTAAAAGTTGGTTGACTTCAGTTACATAATCCCCTTCCTCTGGTCCCTGTTTTTGATGGTTCCATCGCATAAGTTGATCAGAAGATGGTAGTCCTGAGAACACTTGCTCTGGCTAAACTGAAATGGCAGGCATTACGAAGCGTGTTCAGACAAGAATGGTTCCTTTCTCCACAACGTTCAGAACTTTTGCACACCCAGAATTCAGTGCCACATGCTGAAGAGACTATGGACCAGAGAATTGAAACTCAGCATCATTCTAATGATTGACAAACACTTGTCAAGCATCTTCTTGTGTTCAAGACACTGTGGACCCAGGGGGTATGGAGAGAGCTAGACACAGCCTACCCTGCGCTCTGAGGTGTGAGATACTTTTAAAGAGATAAATAAACATTTTAAGTTAATAGAAATACAGTGCCTGATGCCAAATATATTTGAAGCCGTTAATTTAAATTCAGGAAAAAGCAGAATGAACATCACTCTCCAGTGTATGTACCTAACCCAATATTTGGTGAGTATACATTGTACATTGAACACAGATTTTAGAAGAGAGTAAATCTAAAACAGCCCTTGCTTAATAGACGACCCTTAAACCATTCCATATGCACAAATGCTCTTGGGTTTTAATTATACCTTATTTAAACTCTGAGCTCCTTATAGGAGCAAATACTCTTTTAATTATGAAGAATGTTTCCTGGGTTGTCAAGTTTCCATGGAAACTCACCACAAAATAGGTACATACTTCTTTTTTTTTTAATTCCAGTAAGAAGTCAAAGATTTTCCAGCTCTTTCAGCCAACTGAGTCAAATTAGGGACTCATAATTAAGTTCACTTGGAATCAGCAGTATTCAGTCTGTCTAAACAGTTTCATAGATAGCTGGAAGTCTTAGGTTAAAAAAATTAATAATAAGGCTGTCTCGGGCTATCCCCTGATCTCTTTGAACACCAGGACTGCCTTCATTTTTCTGATTCAGTTTATTTCCTATATGGCAGTGCTTTTGAAAGGCATAAGAATGCCCAACAGACAGATTACCATTAGGCACGAGTCCAAGAAGAGGTTCGCTGCAGCCCCCAGCACCAGCCTGGGCACAGAAGGGAAGGGCTACTGGATTCCAGTTCGGGGTCCTGCAACCGACTGATGGGGGCCTGACGGGAGCCATGTCACTATCAAGCAGCTGGTAGAAGCTTCCTTTTAGGAAACATTGAGTGTGATCCTAGCAGGCTTACTCTGGGGTTGCTCAGAACCGGGCAGAGGGACAAGGGCCTTCGGACGTGCGAAGTGAGATGGCTCAGTCTCCCATGCCTGGGACTGTGCTCCCTGCCCAGCGGACCCCCAAAGGCAGGAGCACCAGTGGTGAGAAGGATAGGCTGTTTGTAGACCTTCTGTTTTCACATGTGACGAGCGTCTGAAGGAGAAGTAGAACAGTGACGTGTGTCCGTCAGTCACCGCCAAGGTAAAGACGAGCGTTTTATTTCCAACCATGACAGAATGTCTTCTGGGAACCCAAGGGCCATACAAGGAGGTGTGATGAATTAAAACTTATATGGCTTAAAGATGATGAAATCAGTCTTCCGAGGTGGGCTGAGCAGCCTGCTTCATTCCTAATCTCTTGAAATAGAGCTTCATTTGCAAGGAGACAAGGCTTTTTTTCTCTGTTTCTGCCCTTTATTTATTTATTTTTTTAAATCTTGCTAATCTTGCCGAAGGAAATCAAATCATTGTTTATTTGGGGTAGGTTTTTCAGTTCCTTGATTTCATGTGCAGTTACAGTTCCCATTTCATAATGGATATGTTTCTGAACAGTGTAGAAATCATTTCTTTACCTTTGAAATGTAAGAGGCAGATGCTGTTACACCGACCCCGTGCAGCAGGATTCCTTTGTCACGGCAGCACTCCTGTCCAACCAGACCGTGCTGATCTGTTCTGTAAATTCACATTTGGAGGCTAAACTGTCTTTAAGCGGTGCCCCCTTATAATCTTATTTTTCTGTAGCCCACCACAGTGCCGTATTCCCAGTATCGCTCTCATATATGCACAAATTTTCCATAATCGTGTGTTTCGTGTCCAATCGATTTGGGTTGCTGAAATTGTGTTGTGTCTCGGAGACCACAGATTTTTCCCTAATGCTCCAGCCACTCGGCTGAGCGGCGCCTCCAGAAAACCCAGGCGAGCCCTGGTTGAGGGTCTCCATCAGTTCACGCCTGGTCAGTACTAGCTTGGAGCCGGCTGGGTTCTCTGAGTAGTTTTCTGTGTGACAGCCCAGCACATGCTCCCAGCTCAGCCACCTTGCAGAGAGGACTCCGGCTCTGTCAAGCCCTGGCTTCTGGCCTGGTGACTGGAGCCCCTGGAGTGTGGCGAAGGGCTCCTGGGCTGATGGGTAGTTAGCAGGCAGAGGAGAAAAGTGAGGAACTTACCAGCCAATGTTCAGAAAGGGAGAAGTGCGGAGACCTTGACCCAGGAGGAATGGAGACAAATGGCCAGTGGGCAGCACAAGGTCACGGCACAGCCACCCGTGCCCAGCCTGCGGCGCTGTGATGCCTTTCCACTGCCAGGAGCACCATGATCTAGGTTGCAGTTTATTATGTTTTCGGGGCATTTCATTCTGATAAGTTTTGATGCAGGATCATTCCGTAGGGGAGCAGATTTAATCCTGTTTTCTTAGCAGGCTCTGAGGACACTGAGGGAATATTTATGTAATAAGGTACAAAGTTGCTATGGAAAATACTATAGCAACCTAACATCTTCGCAGAGCCAGGCAGCCACTTATAACAGCAATCTAAATTTACATTTATTTTAGTGTCATTTCATCAACACTCTTAGTATCTCATTCTGACAGGATGTTAAAATATGTTTTCAGCTTGCATCTGAGCAAAATTAACACACTGTTGTTGGAATTTAAGTGGGGTTTGCACACCTTCTGGAAAAAAGCAGAATATTTTCGAGGGAGTTTAGATGACAGAATCTGGGTAAGTTTGTAACTCTCTTCTTTCTCTTTCCTAAATGTACGAAAGAATTCCTTTGTGGCATTTATTCCTAGTTTTTCCTCTTAGTTGGTAACTAATGAGTCGGAATTTCTGATTACCAAACGAGGATTATCCTTTTCAACACTGACGTAATTTTTTAAGTGCTCACCTATGATTCTAGGCGCTTATAGAAAACACTTTTAGTAGATCAGCTCATTGCCCTCCAGCACCATGTGACTTTTTGATAATGAAATCTATTTTTATATAAAAAATACCTATTCATTTTGGAAAGTCTAATGATTAAGGATAATAAAAGATAAAACTGTTAGTTATAACACTACACAAGACTCTTTAGTTTCTGATTCGTTTTCTTCTTCACAGCCTAACTATATAAGCATTTTTGTATGTATTTTTTTTAATATATACATGATTATGTTTTTAGTCAGACCTTTTTGTATAACAAGTGGGTTTTTTTAAGCTTTTTTTATATATTAATGAAATAGAAAATATAGAGCAAATGCATGTGTATCCTTTCTGGATCATGGGCTCCTTCCCGTGAACCTTTAGGACTTCAAGCTGTAATCTTTGAGGTGGTCAGAGTAGATACCTGAGGTCATTAAAGCCTGAAAATTGGGCCAGCCCTCCCCAAAGCATCTTTTAGGTCCCTTAAATGTGAGTGTGGCAGAGAACTATAGATACGTAGCTGGTTAGTAGTGGAAAGATAGTATGTATTGATTTTCTTCTCTACCTCTCCATCTGAAATCTTAAAGTGTGACTTTAACACTGTTAAAGTGGGACATTGGCCAAAAGAATCGATACCAGACTATATTAAACCTATGCTGCTACCAGCTTCTTGGCCCTGATGTACTGTTTATGAACACCATTGTCCTAATTCTCCTGTGCCTTTATACTGCATCGTTCATCAAGACACAATTGGCGACATAAAGTTATTGTACCTTGACTCCTAACACTGTTGCCCATAAGCTTCATTAATCCAAGGCCTGAAGATCTACTGAAGGAATACAGAAAGTGAGGGCAGATATCCAATTGAATTCCAGTGAGCCACACTCAGTTAAATGCCCCATAACTAATGGAAAAAGTAATTGACAGAAGTAGCAGTAGTTATTTCCCCCCTTTCTTAGAAATTCCACCTTCCATTTATGATACTTAGAAGTGCTGGACGTGGAAGTTTATAGCAATTTTAAAAATTATTATTATAGGGCTTCCCTGGTGGCGCAGTGGTTGAGAGTCCGCCTGCTGATGCAGGGGACACGGGTTCGTGCCCTGGTCTGGGAAGTTCCCACATGCCGCGGAGCAGCTGGGCCCGTGAGCCATGGCCGCTGAGCCTGTGCGTCCGGAGCCTGTGCTCCACAACGGGAGAGGCCACAACAGTGAGAGGCCCGCGTACCGCAAAAAAAAAAAAAAAAAATTATTATTATAGTGAGCGCTCCCATGTCTAAATGGCTTAGGGACTCCTCTCTTTTACTGGCATGCATGTCCTTGATCCCAAAGAGTGCTCAGCAGACCTTCTCCCCAGCTCCAGGACACAGTGTGGGAAGTTTTCTGGGAAGGGGCTAGAGAAGGGACATTTTATTTGAGACTCCCCATTACCAGCAGAGAAGTAGAGAGACAGATTTCTGGAGCAAAAGTTGCAAAACAGAGTCCATTCATCGTAGTGCTTCAGGGCGGGTGTTGCAGGTTCTTTAATGAGCCTATTGTACTGATAACTTCTAGAGCTGCTGGGTCCCAGAGACCTCTGCATTCCACTTCCTGCGTGGGTCATTGCCGCTTGATGCAGTTACCCAGATTTTCAGTTATCAGAATTACCTTAGGAATATGTAAATATCTAACACTAGGGTATTGGTTAATTAATCATATATCCATAAGCAGCCTTGAAAACAACCATGTTTTAGAAAACTATATAATGGCATGAGAGAAGGTTCTCTGTATATTGCTAAGTGATTAAAAAAAAGCAGTTACAAATCAATGTACAGATCATTCCAATTGTGTGTTTGTGTATGTGTTGTATTCACAATTTATATGTTAGGGGGAAATCTGTAAGGAGATACGTCAAAATATTCAGAGTGACTATTTCTAGATGGTGTGATTACCAGTGATCTTATTTCTTACTTTTGCATCTCAAAAATTTCTACAGCACATACATGTATTATTTAAATAATTGGACTACAGTAAATATTAATATAAAAATTACCCAGGAGAATCTGTGGTGAAATTTGTATTGATTGAGGAATACTACGTGGCCATTTTTAATCACAGGAAAGTAGAAAGTAGTCATGAATAGTAACTGGTATCAGATGATAGAAGTTTATTGAATTGCCCTCTTTGGCTTCAAATTGGGGAATAATCACCTTTAATTTTCCATAATATTTTACCTTCCTAGACCACATCGTCTTGCAGTTTCCTATTCCAAATATGATCATATTTGCATAACTGTTTAATTAAGGATCCAAGAAATAATTCAAGTTCTGATCCAGGCAGACATGTTGAATTCTTACCCACAAAGAGACTGGCAACCATGAGTCTCTTCAGATATGAAGAGACCCTTAGAAATCACCTTGCATAACCATCTCCTTTCTTCACAAACAGGAATGTGCAGTCCCATGTTGAGCACTTAATGTTATTTGCCCAAGATAGTAAGTGGAAGGTACTAGAACTAGAGCTAGTACTAATACTAGGTATTAGTACTAGAACTCAGTACTAATTTCCTTCTTTCCACGTTAATGACCTTTCTATGGCACCACTAAATGTGGGAAAAAAAGCTCCAGAATAAAATATCCCTCAAATGCCGTAAGTGGCATCGTAAGAGTCAGTAAAATCAACCAAGGATTTTGAATGCCTGCTATGTGCATGGCACCATGACGCCATTTGGAAACAAAGGTAGGCTGGAGATGTTTATTACCTTAAAATGTTCATCCAGACCAGGCTGACTGGGGCTTTTGCTTAGTCTTCCCATTACTTTCTGGATTTTTCTACTGACTAGAAAGAGATTGGCTTCAACATAGGCAGTGCATCCAGCAAACTGTTTTCTAGCTCATTCCAACAGAAATGCCAGCTTTTAAAAATATTCAGGAAATTGGCACTGTCCCTTTTCTAGCTGAATGATATTTATTTCCTCAAAAACAACCAGCTCTATGGCTTTGGGCAAGAAGAAGAACTGCTTTGAAGAGGCATCGGGAAGGAATCATGCCATGTCATGTATTCCTTTGGTAAACCGGACACACTGTCACAGCCCGAGTCTTCCATTCCCTGACTCTCCAAAAAGGTAAAGAGAAAAATAAAACTACTTCTCTAAACACAAGCACAAATGTGATGATGGATCTGCAATGGTCTGAGCTACAATATTAGTTCTTTGATTTCCCATCTCATCCCATGTTTCCCCTGCATCCCCAGGGCCTGGGAGAGCCTACCTGAAAATCGTTCATTGACTCTCCATCTAATTTCAAGACTTACTGAAGCGCTCTCTGTCCTTCCTTGTTCCTGAGGCTTTTCTTTATGAGATCTACCCCTCAATCAATCTTAAAAATAAAAGTTTGAGGGAGAGCACCTACAATAATATCAATGTTACTGAGATGCACAGACTCAGGGAAGTTTTGATCGGGAAGAGATCTTAGAAGTAATGTGTCCTCTCCCTTGTTACCCCATGTTCAAAATTAATGAGAAAAATGTGGTTTTTACCCCCAAACAGTAATCAGCTGGAATGCTGAATAATGTCTGCAAGTTTGTATTGGGGATATTTTTTTTTGTAATTACAAGTTTTCAGGTAAAACTTAAGTGATAATACATATTTGGCAAATCTCTTGGAAGTAGGATAAGAGATTTAATTCTTCTTTTAGTGATTTACTAGTTGGTTGATTAAGAATGTCTCCACCTGCCATACTAGACTTTTCTCATATAGTTTATATAATCCGAACGTCGTAAAGCCATCCATTTCTCTATCCTTAGCTCTTTGCTTCCATGAAATTGTCTTAAGCAACGCCATAATACAAAGCAATGATAAAAGAAAACAAACATTTAGTGAATTCTTACTTACGATGTGTACGGGACCGTGATATCATTTGTCTTGCAGTGCCATATTAAGGGGGGAAAAATAGCAAAGTCTTGTAAGACTACTTGAGACTCAGTCTTTGATCTGAGAGTGGTGTTTATCTGCTCTGAAAAATCCTAGTAGCTCACCAGAGTTCTCCTTTTCCTGGAATGACACTGGATCATGGATCCATAAAGCTCTTGCCCTCAGAAGTCAGAGCCAAAACTAGCAGATAAACTCTAACATGCAGAGCTGTGAGAGCTGAGAGTATCTGAGAAGAAGTTGTGTACATCTGTTCATCTGAACTTTTACCAGCCCTGTAGAAGGTTTTGTTTGTTTCTTTGTTTGTTTTAAGCAAATAAAGGTGAACACATGCTGAGGTGGAGGACCTTCTACACAATCTGCTCCTTCAAGACTAGCTCAGGATCTTTTCCTCCCTGAATGGCCAGCGTGTTGCATTGTACACAGTAGGTAGACAAGAATTCATTAAATGAATGGATAAGAAATGAAAACCAGGAAGAACTTTTTTTTTTAATCTGTTGAAGGATATTTTTTTCAGCTTAGACCAAAAAAAATTACCTATTTGATCTTCACAGCACTGACCACGTTTTTCAGATGAGGACCCTGAGGTCTAATGGAAGTTAACTAACTTGCCCCAAGTCTCATACCTGGTGTATGGCTTTAAAGCCCCTTCTCTGTCTGCAACCCCCCTGCCTTCCTCCTATGTATAATCTGTGTCTGCACAACTCTCTGAGGTTGACAAGAGTAGACCCGTGGGATACAGAACGGCCCGGCCGGCATCCTCCCAGGACCGCTGCTCCTCACGTACCCCCGAGAGTCCCTGCACTACCACGTGTGTCTTGTCCCTCCTCACTCCTCTGTGGAATCCTGCTTCCATAATTATATAGAGAGACTCTCCATGTTACTCTTTAGAGCAGGAAGAAGGGCACGTTCTTTCAGGTCATTAAAAGGTGGGGGACTTGGCGAGGTGAAGGATGGAGCTAAAGGGGGAAACAACAAAGAAATAAGTGAGGTTAACATTTGAAACCTTTTTTCCTGGAACTACACTGAAATGATTGCAGATGGAAAGTATAGCTTTTTTTTTTTTTTTTTTTTTTTTTTTTTTTTTTAGTAATCGAAAGTTGTTAAGTCCTTGGGCTTTTGAAGTAGAAATCAAAACTTAAATTGGACCTTTATGCCCCAGCTATATAACATTTAGGCTCCTAAGGAATATTGTAATCGACGCCGGGTCATCAGCACCATGTTAACAAAGCACTTGATATAAAACCATCCGTGGTGCCTTCTCCTCCACGTTCAAGAAAAAGCTAGTAACAAGAGAGCTGCTTTCTCAGAGGAATTCTTTTCACCTTTCAGAAACAAAATATTTCATGCTAATTCCTGCTTAATTGGAGGGAAGTCATTTCTTTAAAATCACTGAATATGAATCTGAAGTCTGTTCCATCCCCGACCTCTTTAATTCAATCAAGGTCACCTCCTAAACTTGCCCAGACAGCACTATTTCTCAATTAGAAAAAGGGGGTAGAGGTGTTTTAAAGCATTTAGCATCTGATTAATAGCACTGAACTGGGGGTTCAGCACTTGCAGAGGGATTCTAAGGAGTCGCAAGAATAAGACATTGCTACCTGGAAAAGCGTACTCTTCAGAAACCAAAAGCAAATCATTTTAATGAACAAGGCAAAAACTGCTTTTTTTATGGGGATGTGAGAAAGATGGTCGTAGTCAATATATAGCGGGTTTTAATACCCGAACAACTCTCGCCCAGAGAAAAATTGCTATAATTTAGCCATCCAGACAGTTTATAAAATGCATGCACTTTTCCCTGCCCAAGGACTCTGAGTTTGTCGAAGCAGGATTTTGTCGCACGCAGGCTCTGGGGATGGGAAGAAGTAATGAGAAGAGGTGTCCAGTTGACAAATGTGAGCTGGAGCCATCCAAGTGGAGAAGAAATCAAGGGTTCTGAAAATAAGTTTTTGAGAGACTTCTTCCAAGTTGCCTTCCCATTTTCTGGGCCTGACTGAGAAATGCCGAGCTCACCTTGATGCTCTTTTGAAGAGAGGTGGTCAAACCACTAGAAAAGCTCTGAGAAAGTGGCCTACATGAGTGAGAATCGGTGTCCCTGGAAGAGAGATTTTAGAGTCACCAAACAGAGTGCAGAAATAACTTTGAAGCAGATGAGGTCAGAGGCCCCTTGAGGGATCTTCGTTTTGTTTCCAGCGTGGCTTGGCAAATGATGTCCCTTCCCTAAGCCTCAGCTTTCTTAGCAGTAACATAAGGCTCATCCTAAGAGGATTTCCTTGAGGTTGTAAGAAATAACTGATTAAGGGTTTCCATGGCATTTTGCAAATGGTACTGTGACAATGTGGGGAGTGGAAACTGCTAAGCAGTAACAAAGGTAAAATGAGCAGTTCCCAGCCCTGGCTGCACACAGGAAAGACCTGGGAAGCTTTATACAACAAACACCAATGCCTGTGGGTTAATACCCAGGCATCTGTGTTACTAAAATGCTCCTCAGACGAGTCTGATGCACAGAAGATTGGAAACCCCTGGCGCGCGACATGAAGATTGATGGCTGTCAATTATAGGTGGGAAAGAAGAAAAAAAAAACAAGTAGAGGTAAGGTAACAAAATATGAGAACAAGAAGAAAATTAAAATGAAGTAGAAGATAAAAATGATTAGTGGAGAGGAAGTGACTGACATGGGCAATGTTAAAGGACCAAAGAAAGAAGAAATGAAAGGGAGGTAGTTTATTCATTTAAATATGGCATGCGTGACACGGGTGGAGAACCCCCCTCATCATATCTGTGTGAGATGCATCCAAGTATCCTTTGGTTAATTGGAAGAAAGACTAGCTGGGAGGAAAGGAAAAATTAAAGTAGCCTGGATGCAGAAAGACAGAGTCCCTGCTTTTCTCTGATGCTGGAGAATAGCCAAGGACTGTTTTCTCATCCATCAGTGGTGAGAGAGAGAAGCAGGGATGCCTGGGCATTTGCCAAAGAGAAAAGCCTCAGAGGACCTAGCGACTGGTCTGGGGAGAGTGTGCGCACAGGAAGGGCTTCCTCTCCTCCACTGAGAGGCTGATCCAAGGGCCCTTGGTCAAGAGTGCTTCGTTCCCACAGAGCACGGAGGTATAGCTCGGCCTGTCCTGGGTGCAGGCCACAAACCTGCTGCAGCCGCGCTTTCTCCAGAAATGTGGCTGCAAAGAAAAGTAATACACAACCTAGTAAGTCAGAAAAATGTGTCTTGGAGACACTGCCTGGCGGATTTATGAAGGCATTCAGTCACAGTATCATCACGGGAAAGGCAGTAACCAGCACTCAGAGAGGAGCAGGGAGGTAGATGAGTGAAATGTGAGGAGGCAAGGCAGATGGCAGGGAACCCCGGAAGGCTGTGTTGGATGGTAAAAGCTGGAGAAGAGTAGGTGCTTTCAATAACAGAGAAGCCGTTAGAAAAGGCTGAGAGAAAGCAGGTGTCAAAAAATAATGAAAGAAACACAAGCCTGGAAAAAAGTTATGAAGAAGTGGGGATCTGGTCTCTAAAGGCTAGTGAAGAGGTTCCAAAACTTCGGTGTGCATTAGCGTTACTCCAGAAACTTGCTGGAATGTACCACCTCAGGCCCCCATTTCAGAAACTCAGATTCAGAGGGTCTGGAATGGGTCTAGGAATTCTCACATATGAGATACCATGGTGAGACAGATGGAGGCTGTGTGTGGAACACACTTCGAGGACTGCTGGCCTGGAGACACCAGTTACTTTTTCATACCAGTGTCATTCTACCTTGGTTATGTATCTAGAGAGGATGGGAATCTTTTTCCCTGGTGCCAGGCACAAACATGTGGGCTTAAATAAACCAGTCTCAGCGTTGGTGAGGAGGCTGGTAGGGAGGGGAATTCACTGCCCACCACTTCCCACCAGCCTTGGTTCCCACTCCGTGGACTAGATAGAGTTTGTGTGCAGCACAAAACCCAAGGGAAGAGAAAGCCTTTCTATTCAACTCATCTTTGTTATCCCAAGTATTTGGTGTCTTAAAAGAAAAGCTTTGTGGGAAATGTCACTCTTCCTTGCAAAGGGCAATGCCTAGGGACTGAGAACACACTTCAGGTGTGGGCTGACCTCCACTGCACATTTCAGAGGGATATGTTTTATGTAGTAGAAACCAGCTGTTAGAGAAAGAGAGAGAGAGAGAAAGAGTGTGTGTGTGTGTGTGTGTGTGTGTGTGTGTGTGTAGGGGTTTAGAAGGAGTAGAAAAACATCACTCCTTGAGGGGAAGTTTCCTTGAAGAAAATTGGACCATTTGTTAAAAGGGAAGGAAATCTGCCAGTTGGGAGGAGAGAGAGGTGTCGGCCGGGCCCTGGCATTGCAGCCAGAGGAGAAATGAGAAGAGTAATGCCTTCGGGGGAAGGGTTGCTGTTTAAAGCTACTCTCTTTGGATGAGACCAACCACTAGTGAGGGTGGAGCACAGGCACGGTCCCCCAGGAAGGTGTGCTGTCTGTGAGGGGGGAACATGGCCAGGGACGGGGCACTGTATCTGAAGACCCATGTCATTCTGTGATGTATCCTGGTCTAAGTCTGATGGCCCTAAAAAAGACTCTCTACAGCTTTCAGAGAGTTAGAAAAAACTGTACCTGCATCTTGGAAATCGAAATAGGGATTGCAAGTGAAAAAGAAAACTGAAGGCTAAGCAAAAAAAAAAAAAAAAAAAAAAGAGGGAGAGTTGGGGGGAAGTGCCCTTCTCCATGTGTCTGCTGCCGGGACCCGAGACGTCGGGCCCTTAGCAACCCAGCCTCCCCTCCTTCCTGCACCCATCTTGCCCTGTCTCCTGGGCACTGGCTCCTTCTGGAGTCGGCAGGGTCCTTTGGGAAAGCGGCCCTCACGGTGGGACGGCCCCACGCCACCCCTTGCAGCTTTTCACAGTGTGAGCCTGACTTCAAGGCCCAGCCCCGCCCCGCCTTCTTCAGAAAGGAGCCTCACCCACCCCCAGCTTTCCTTTCCCAGCCTCTTCCTCGGTCTGACCACCACGGCTCGTGGTGGGGAGAGCAGGGAAGCGGCCTCCCCACGTCCATACCTGTATCGTTTTCCCCATCGCTGGGCGTGGAGCCCCCGCGGTCAGGCGGGTGTGCTCGCCTAGAGCAGGCTCTAAGCCGAGGTTTGCGGGGCTCACTGCAGCTGTGCTTCCCTGAGGACTCTCAGGGCATCCCTCACCCAGCAGAGCATCCTTCAGCCTTTTAAATGGCAGACACCGTGCTGTTGGAAGAAGCGAGCATGCCTCTTTCCTTCACTTACTTTCCTCCAAGGACAATGGGAGAGTTGGGGGAGGTATTAGATATAATAACATCAGTGGAAAAGCGGTAAGGCGTGAATGAGGTGAATTCTCAGCAGCGTCAGTGGCCCAGAGGCACCGCACGGTGATGGCCACCGGTGCAGACCGCTTCCTTAAGAGGAGCTCTGTGGACAGGGTGACAGAGGGTTTTCTTTTCCTGAGTCACCTGCTGCCGGTTGTGCCCGCAGACTCGCATTTAAGCCATTATAATAACAAGATCCAGCTTACCTGCACTCTCCAAATTACCCTTATTCCACTGGCCTCACACAAAGATGGAAATAGACCCTGCATTATGCTTCTGGTGAGCTCTCCCTAATCATAGCTAATGCGCAGACTATAATACACACTACAGATAGAAAATGTTATGTCATTGCTAAGTTGTAATAATAATAATCCTGCAAAACTGTAGCTGAAGGAATTTCCGCCAGCAGTGGGAGGAAGATTGCTGCTTCAGTGGCGATACAGGTGTTACTGGAAAACAGATTGATTATAGTTCGTCCGGACCACGATAGGCTGTCTGGCAAGAGACTGTGCAGCAGGCGTCTCTGATGCTCTCCAGCTCTGTGCCTGGACGCTGGGGGGCACCGACAGGACAGCATTCCAAGGACCCCGTGCTTTGTCTGGTCACCTGAGGATCATCTGATGCTTGTCCTGGGCCTTCCTGAGCCTATTCAGACCCTGGGGAATCTGTGGGAAGAAGGGTTTTCACTGCCTTTACTCCAGCTGAAGGCGCAGGACACCTAGAAAAGCAGAACGTAGAGGAGTTGGGTGGGGTAGGCACTGGAACACTGGTCCTTTGGGACTCCTGAGACCAGGCAGAGTCCTTGGACACGGCTCTCTTCATACATAGAGCCTTTTTAAAAAAATTTTTATTGAAATATAATTGATTTACAATGTTGTGTTAGTTTCAGTTGTACAGCAAAGTGAATCAGTTATAATATATATATATCCATTCTTTTTTATTGACTCTTTTCCACTATAGTTTATTATAAGATGTTGAATATAGTTCTCTGTGCTATATAGTAGGTCCTTGTTGGTTATCTATTTTATATATAGTAGTGTGTGTATTTTAATCCTAAACTCCTAATTTATTCCTCTCCCTTTACCCTTTGGTAACCATAAGTTTTCTATGTCTGTGAGTCTATTTCTGTTTTGTCAGTAAGTTCATTTGTATCATTTTTTTAGATTCCACGTATAAGTGATATATGATATTTGTCTTTCTCTGTCTGACTTACTTCACGTAGTATGAGAACCTCTAGGTCCACCCGTGTCGCCGCAAATGGCAATATTTCATTCTTGTTTATGGCTGAGTAATATTCCATTGTATATATGTGGCACATCTTCTTTATCCATTCATCTGTTGATGGACACTTAAGTTGCTTCCATGTCTTGGCTGTTGTGAATAGTGTTGCTGTAAACGTTGGGTACATGTATCTTTTCAAATTAGAGTTTTCTCCAAAAGAACAGAGCCGAAGGAATCAGGCTCCCTCACTTCAGACTATACTACAAAGCTGCAGTCATCAAAACAGTATGGACTGGCACAGCAACAGACATCTAGATCAATGGAATAGGATTTAAACAGGATAGAAAGCCCAGAAATAAACCCACGCACTTATGGTCAATTCATGGAGCCTTAATAACCAGCCGAGGCCCGGGAGCTCAGTGGTTGGTCTCAGTGCAGCCATTTCAGAGGAGGGGGACACAGCATAGAAGGCGGGATCCCTGAGCAGATCAAGTCAGGCCTCGAGGCTCCAGAAGCCTGAGTTTAACTTCTGTATGGCTCATTCCCAGACTCCTCCTGCAGAAGATCTACGTGTGTTCGTTTTAAAATAGGCTTATCCTCTCTGCCTCCGTAGTGGAGCCCCTCTCCTGCAGAACAGTCCCCAAAAAGACCCTGCAAGGGAATATTTCCCTCTGTTAGGAGCTGATCAGGTCCCACAGCAGGGTCCCTGGTTTCCTTTGCGCTCGAGCTGCAGCACTTACCTGCGAGGGGCCACCCCAGTGCCATCACATCAGGGAGTGTAGGTTCTGGAGTCCCCCTTGCGGAGGATAAACCCTGCACCTCCAGCCAGCTGTGCAAACCTCCACATCTCTCAAACTCAGTCCCATCACTTGGAAAATAAAAATAATAGTTGTATTTACTATGTCATGTTTTTGTGAAGGCGAAAGGAGATTGTGCAAACGTTGCCTGGCACATAAAATCATTAGCTATTACTACCACTGTTACTATTCCTATGACTACAGTTACTCCTGCTGCTACTGCTACTGTTATTGGGGGAAAACGGGGGAAGGAAGACAGTAGTGACTGTACCTTTTGCCCAGATTTCCCCCTCCCTCCATAAGGAGGTGGCTGGGTCATGGAGACAGGGCTGGGACAGGACTGCCTTCACAGGTGCAGCACATGGGGCTGAGGCTCATTCAGAAGGTCGAGGAATGGAACCAGAATGCCAACCTGAGCCTGTGGTGCCATCAGACGTATTTGTCCAAACAATCCAATTGTAGCTCCAGTTCAGAAGCCGGGGGATAGAAGCGGCCGTGGCCTGAGCTGCCGCTCTCCAAGTGTGGTCTCGGCCCTGGCAGCATCAGCACCACTCGGAGCTTGGAGGAATGCAGATTCTTAGGCTGCGTCCTGGACATACCCCATTGGAAACTCTGGGGAAGGGGCCCAGAAATACGTGTTTAGCACACCCACCAGGAATTTCAGATTCAAGCCAATATTTGGGAAACTCTGGGTTAGAGTAATGCCAGCTGTTTTACAAATAAGTTCCAAATCTTCGAGTGTCTTTACCAAAGAAAAAAAGTTCATTTCTTGGGCACAGTAGAGTCCAAAGCAGATATTCTTGGTCTGTGGGCACCTTTCCTCCACATGATGACTCAGAGACCCAGGCCCATTCCGGCAGCAGGAAGATAACGAGGGATTGAGCAGAAGGCACACCTCACACCCCCCTCACGCGGCATCGGTGAGAACCAGTCAGATGGCAGCCCCTGGGCCAGTCACCTCTCAGGAACAAGCTTCACTAAGCAGAGAAAAGCACGACACAGTGTGCTGTCTGTGCCGCAGCAGCGCCACTGGGCCCCCCACCCCAGGCACCCTGCCGGAGGAGGAGCAGAATGCAGGAAGGCAGACGGAGCCTGGGGACAGTCCCTAGGTGCCCAGGCCATGGGGGCTGGAAGGCGAGCTGATATGGTGGCCGTATCTTCCAGGTCTCAGACCCATCCAGTCGTCCTGGGTTCTGGACCTTTCAGCACAAGTGCCTTTCTGGGCAGCAGCCAATGGAAACCTTGAAAAAGACATTCTTTGTGCGTGGGGAGGAAATGCACAGCTGGGCAGCGTCCTCCCAGCATTTCAGGAGGACATCTGGCAAAGTGGAGGGGGGACCCCCCCAACGACACCAAGACAAACAGTTTTCGAGAAATCCAGATATTGTTAGAAACAATATGTTAAAGTGTTTGATTATTTAGTTGCATCTTGCCTGAGCATGAAAGAGATATTAACATACTGTCAGCTTACAGGGACATAACCCAAAATAACTTACATATTTCCATATAGGGCTAATTACTTTTCTGAGGCTGGCTCAGGCTGCTAAGAGAGAGATTTCAAGGCTTTCAGCAGAGTATTTACTTAAAGAAGCTAAGCATGCCATAATCTGTTCTCAGGGAAGCACAGTAAGTAATGGAGGAGACCGAGGAGCAGGCACTCTGACCATAATTCACACAAAGACTAATGGTTTATGTAGGATCTAGTCAAGGGTGCAGCAAGGTGCTGTAATGCCTTTAAGCCTCTTCTTCAGCAGTGCAATTTAATCTTTGGATCAGCTTATATACAATTTGGTAATTTTAGTAGTCTAGTGCTAAGTTTTGAAATGGAATTTAATCTTGTTTAGCAGAGTTTTTCCAACGTCGTCCTTTCGGTTTTGATCCAATCAGAAAATCCCTGTAACAGAATTTTCCTAAAGTCCTGAGCAAGTATAAACTGATGCCTACACTGGCCTTCCCCTCGTGGAGGCCACAGCTCTCCTCACATGGCTTCACTATAAATAGCTGATCGGTGAATGAATGAATGATAATCCAGAGGCATCCCTGGATTCAGCAGTGCCTTTAAAATCACCAAAGGAAAATTCAATTGTGTTCAGAATAGTTTACATTTAAAGTGTCTCACTGTAATCTTTTTTTAAATTTTATTGAAAATTGGTAATCCACATGTTAGCTAAATATTCTATTTATTGGAACACAGTGCAGTCCACAGGGATTCCTACAAAAAGATGCATATGTTGTTTATTTTTAATCCTTCTTATTTGAATAGTGGATTGGTTGTGCTGTCTCTCAGGGGTCAGTTTTATCACAGAAGCTTGATTATACATTGTTCAAAACTGTTTACTTTAATACAGTGTCCTAGAAAGAATGAAAGAGAAAAAGAGAGAAAGAGAGAAATGAAAGGGTGGTCCTTTCAAGTTTCTGAATTTTGAATACACTGAGAAATGATGTTAAGTTAGAAAGTATTAGGATTTTGTTTCCTTTAGAGCTCTGGTCCAAGAAACATAATCTAGCTTCTTCCAGGAAGCTTCATCTGAGGGGTGGATCCATGCAGCATGATGCTGAATAATGTTTACAAACAGGTGACCTCAAGTTAAGTGGAGTCAATATATAATTTCTCACCCTTTAGAAGAAAACCACTTTGCCGCCACATGAGTAACCAACATTTTCTTTGCAAATATCAAGCTTGAAATTATTTAATAAGGAATGTAAATCAGTTATATGCCTCAATTATAAAAACGTTGATGGGATTGGCTATGGTATTGATTTGGGGGGGGATGGGGGATGGAGTTACAGCTGCTGGGTTTTTTTCATCTTTTTTTATATGATGATATCACATTCGTATTCCAGAAATGCTAATGACACTGCATCCTACTTGGTAGGAACAGTGGTCAGTTGGCTTAAGCCAAGAATAAGAAATGTCAGCGGTGCCATTCCACAGGCTTATAAGAGAAGCCCTAAAATAATGGATGGTGCACTTCCCTATATGTATTTATGTTCAGACAATTTATTGAAATAATGTTGCTGGCACATGCTTTATAGCTGCTTGCATTTTGCTACACAGATTTCAGCATATCTTGCAGACTATGCAATTCATTTGGAAAATGTGATTTCCATCCCTGCATACTAATCGATTTCTTCACAAACACCTGCTATCAGTTATGATAATAAAAATGCCACTCTGAATTGAGAAAGGGCCAGATAGAGCTTCCTAAGGAAATGACTTAAGTGTCTTTGAATGCTACTAAATGTAGTAATGTGCTTCTGTAGCGCCAACACTTTTTCCATCATTTGCATTTTCTGTAATTTTGCCCTATTACAACATCCCTCTCTTAAATGATGTCTCATAACCATTTCCTTAGGGGTTGGTAAACTGAATTGTCAGGAGTTGGTACCTCAGGGTGTGGACAAGATCTGAAGTTGGGCTGTGCAGTGTTGAAAAAGCACTAGCTCATACTCCTGGGTATACCCTGGATCATTTCCGATTTTTTTTTTTTTTTTTTTTTCGGTACGCGGGCTTCTCACTGTTGTGGCCTCTCCTGTTGCGGAGCACAGGCTCCGGCTGCGCAGGCTCAGCAGCCATGGCTCACGGGCCCAGCCGCTCCGTGGCATGTGGGATCTTCCCGGACTGGGGCACGAACCCGTGTCCCCTGCATCGGCACATGGACTCTCAACCACTGCGCCACCAGGGAAGCCCCGTTTCCGATTTTATGTCAGTCCCTGAAAACTGTAAAATTGGCAGTTCCTCTGTTTTGCACACACATATACACCAAATAAAATTTCCTATATCCATCCTCTTCAGCCTCCAGTTCGTTCCATGCACCATTGCCAAGCCAATGTTCCTAAATCACTGATTTCATCACGTCCCTCTGCCGCCTGGGCACCTTCAGTGGTTCTCAGTTGGCCTCCCCATTTGACCCTACCTCTCCAGCCTGACTTCTGAACCTCCATCCTCTCTCATCACCCGTCATGGCTCAGCTTTCTCTCACTGCTTCCAGACAGACTCTTGCCTTTGGTCAAGGTTCCCTGCTTCCTGCCCCAAATATTCTATCTTCAGTTCTCATCTCTGGGCTTTGCTTCTGCTCTTGCCCCTGAGTGAGGTGCCCTTCCCCAGTTCTTGGGCTTTCACCCTTCAAAGCCCTCTTTTTTTAAAAAAATTATTTATTTATTTATTTATTTATGGCTGTGTTGGGTCTTCGTTTCTGTGCGAGGGCTTTCTCTAGTTGCGGCGAGCGGGGGCCACTCTTCATCGCGGTGCGCGGGCCTCTCACTGTCGCGGCCTCTCTTGTTGCGGAGCACAGGCTCCAGACGCGCAGGCTCAGTAGTTGTGGCTCACGGGCCTAGATGCTCCGTGGCGTGTGGGATCCTCCCAGACCAGGGCTCGAACCCGTGTCCCCTGCATTGGCAGGCGGATTTTCAACCACTGCTCCACCAGGGAAGCCCCAAAGCCCTCTTTTATTAATCCAGTCTGCCTTTTCCTTTCTCTTCTCTGAATTCCTGTAGGATGGATTCTCTTGCAATAAACCTTGACACTAAATTAGTCACTTGTTTATTTATCCAACCAACATTTATTGAGTGCCTACTATATGCCAGGCATCAGGCTCTTCTCTCTTGCTTTGAGTGTGTTCCTTTCAAACGTGTTGGTTTCTATTATATTTCAAGCTCCTTGAGAGAAGAGACATACTCTGTCTCCTTGTCATGTGATCCAAGATGCCCAGACAGGCTCGGGCATGGAGTACATTTGCAGTAACTGCTTGTCGACTAATTGATCCCTGATGGTTTGAGGTAGGGAATTTTCTGGTTAATTGCATGTTCTATTTGATTAGTATTTCAGTGTGTACTATACATAATCATTTTGCGAAGTAGAATACCATAAAACACTCAACTATAAAACTACTATTAACGTAATTTGATGGTTGATTTTTTTTTTTTTTCGGTATGCGGGCCTCTCACTGTTGTGGCCTCTCCCGTTGCGGAGCACAGGCTCCGGACGCGCAGGCTCAGCGGCCATGGCTCACGGGCCTAGCCGCTCCGCGGCATGTGGGATCCTCCCGGACCGGGGCACGAACCCGTGTCCCCTGCATCGGCAGGCGGACTCTCAACCACTGCGCCACCAGGGAAGCCCTTGATGGTTGATATTTAAGGAGAGAACTCACTGAGGTTTCAGAGCACCTCCGTACAGATCTGTCACCATTGCACAGCAATGTGTGGCTGGAACATCCGAGAGGCTGACCTCGATTTGGCTCTGGGATTGGGATTGCATATGGTGTGGGGTGCGGAAATGATCCTGGACCGAGAACCTGCTGGACAGGGACTCCGTGCCATGCCCTTACCAACCGGAAGTTACTTCTTTAAAGAAGCTTCTGATGACAAGCTTTTAAAATATCTTCACTTTTCTCTTGCTTACAAAAGTAGAGAATGGATTTTCTGAAGGAGGGGGGACGAAAGCATGGGAAACTGGTGAGAAAGTAGAGGGCGAGCATTTGGAGTTCTTTTCAAACAGTCTGGTAAGAACTAAACTCATCTGGCTGGCAGAATAGCCCAGTGACAGGGAGCAGAGACTCTGGAACCCAATCTGGGTTTGAAGGCTGTTGATGCTACTCTCTTTGTGGGATCAGACAAGTTCTCTAACTTCCCTGAGCCTCATTTTTCGCATCTCTAAAGAGGGGGTGGTTAAGAGCAGCACCCACATCAGAGGCTTGACGGGGGGATGAAGTGAGTTAGTTCCTGGTCCAGCGTCTATTCTACAGAGAGTGCTTAGAAAGCTATTGTGATTATTGCAGAGACCACCAAGCAGTAAGCTGGAACCTAGGGAAGGGAGTCACCCTCCTCAATTTTGTTTTGAACCATTCACTCTGTTTTATTCCATTTCAGTTGTTTTTGGAGCCTTGAGATGCATAAGACCCTGAATTAAGTGTCTCGGTTTCTCAGTCAGGTGGAGATGTGAGTGAGCTCTGAATCTGCACATAGAGAATTTCAGGTTTCAGGAAGGAGTATTAGGGTAGGAATCAGTTGGTGAAACAGATGGAGCCAGGTCAGCATTCTGATAGGAGTCAGAGGAAACTAACTAACTAGCTGACTCATGCAGTCAGTCTGACCCGGCAGTAGATCAGGAAGGAACAGTGTGTGTGTGGATCAATCCCCAGCTCCCCTGGGCGGCTGCGGCTGCGTGCCTCCATTGGGGGGCCGCTGATAATTTGAAAGAAAGTGGCCCTCCAAGGAGCTAAGCCGTCCTGCCGTCCTGCCGAAAGGGAAAGGGCAGCCACGAGGTAGATACGACGATTGCCTGCAATTCTGAGCACTCTCATCACCTAGCAACACGGATTAGTTTCTGAGAGGGAGCCTAGGATCGGGAAAGAGGTCAAGAGACAAGGATTTGGAAGGAGTCAATCCTGTGCCCACAGTCATACATAAGACAGGACAAATAAAATAGCAAAAAATTCCCAAAGAAGCAATGCTCACCAGCTGCAAAATAAAGCACCCCAGGGTAGCTCATTTGGGTTTGGTACAAACGTTCAGAATCCGGTTTAGAATCCCTGTCGCACTGAAGGCTGTCCATCTAAGCGAGAAGGTCACTCACTTGAACTCATTCTGTTTTGCCCCTTAGCCCTGGCCGCCCAGGCCTACGCGCTTAAAGAAGAGAACGACAGCCTCCGGTGGCAGCTGGACGCCTACAGGAACGAAGTGGAGCTGCTGAAGCAGGAGAAAGAGCAGCTGTTTCGAACGGAAGAAAACCTGACCAAGGACCAGCAGGTGCAGTTCCTGCAGCAGACCATGCAAGGCATGCAACAGGTACCTGCGCCCGCATTGGTGTCTCTGTTCTCGAGAGAAAGGGACGTGCGTATGCAGTGGCGGCTGTTTGCTGGGAAAGGTGGAGGAGAAAAAAAGAACAGCAGAAAAGCTGAGTGGCTAGGTCAGGAAAGTGCTGATGACCGTGCAAGGGGAGGGTCAGGGGAGAAGCCACGCTAAAGAAATAGGTTGAAGCACTACACCCTCGAAGTGGGAAGCAGAGGAAGAGAATCTAGGAGTTTGAAAGCTCCGTACATAAAATTTAGCCTCATGGCAAAAGGTCAGAAAATCCTTGCCAGTTGTGACACCAGTGTTCTGTAATCTTAGAACTTCTCAACTTAAAAGCAGGCAGACTGATTTCTACAGAAGCGTGGTGAGTTTGTTTTTGAGATCGCTGAATACGTAAACTGTATTATTTCCATTTCTCTTGGGTGATACTTAGGATGTAGACCGGTTCTCTGAACACACTGTGTATTTCAGAAATGTTTGTAGATGGGATGGATGAAGCACTAAACTTTGGGGCGATAGGTCACTTCAGAAACAGGCCAGCATCTCTGCTTTTGTTAAAGATCGACAGGCTTCATCCTGGCACACTCAAGTTAAAGCTGGGTCTTTCCAGCTCATGTAAGAAAGAGATAGAAGCTGTGGGCTTTGGAGGAAGCGGAAGGAACGTGGACTGTGGGAAATGAGGGCTTGAGGGGGTGGGAAAAAACTGGGCACTGGCAGCAGAGGGTAGAATCAAAGAGTCATAGCTGGGTTTATATCTGAAAACATTGATTGATACATGACACCCTTAAGGTGTGTGAGTTATCTTAGAATAATATAGCCTAAATTATCATCACACATGGTTATTTGTATTACTCCTCTGAATATATAAATCTAACCACTCTTTTCTGGAAAAAAAAAGATTGTTTTCTATAAAGAAGGAAAATATAAGCAAGACGATGGGCAATTATATAGTGAGTAGGATATTTTTTTCAACTTCCCCCACCAATATTGACTGCTGTCTATGAGCAGGAGCCTGAATTGCCTACAAAAGTGTCTTGATGATTAGAGGTAACTGCTGCTAAAACCTCCGCCAAGCAGGGAAAAAATAATTGAGAGGAAGGGATGTAAAAAAAGCGTGGATCGGGATACAAACAAGTTAATGACCAAGTCACAGAAATTCTATCTTAAACATCTTCTGCCATTTAAAAGCAATTTTGGCGTCTTGGCTTTGAGTCCTGACTCGCTGATGTTCACAGTGTGTGTCAGACAAATCAGCGAGATTCAGAGGTCAGAACCAGCCAGGAAAATGTCATTACAGGCGGGGCTCAGGCCCCTGCACTTGAAAATCGGTGTTAACAGCTGCCGCGCGGAGCTCCCGGGGCTTGTCCATCTGTCCGCACGTTGGGGGTGAGTGGCGCCCTTGCCAGGAGGAGGAGCGTCCGCCGTCTCTCATACCTCATGCGTCGGGCCCTCTTTTCCTCCAGGAAAGATGACTCTGGTTGCATGAAAAGTTGATATAAACCTTTAAGCTGTATATATATGTCCATGCCACTCTCTCACTTTGTCCCAGCTGACCCTCCCCCTCCCCGTGTCCTCAAGTCCATTCTCAACGTCTGCGTCCTTACACTACCAAATGTAAAATAGATAGCTTGTGGGTAGCAGCCGCATAGCACAGGGAGATCATCTCGGTGCTTTGTGACCACCTAGAGGGGTGGGATAGGGAGGGTGGGAGGGAGGGAGACGCAAGAGGGAAGAGATATGGGAACATATGTATATGTATAGCTGATTCACTTTGTTATAAAGCAGAAACTAATACACCATTTTAAAGCAATTATACTCCAATAAAGATGTTAAGAAAAAAAATAAAACCTTTAAGCTGGTTGAAGATTCAAATCTGAAAGAAGTCAGGAGGCGAGGGTGAGTTTAGCCAATCAGGAAGAAGCATGCAGGGGTGTCAGCGCCCCGCCCTGGCCCACACTGGACCCCGCTGTGCATCCCCACTGAGCTCCAGCCCCTTAAAGGAGCAGTTCTGTTCTTGCGGCTTCTCATACATTTGCAGAATCTCCTTGTCCATAGGAAATGTACTTTACTGTGTTTGTTTTGTTTTGGGGGGAATTTTGTTTGGGGGTTTGTTTTGGTTTGTTCTGGTTTGGTTTAAACCACAGAAAGTTATTGGCTCACAGTTCTGGACCTAGAAGTGCAAGATCAGGGAGCTGGTAGGGTTGGTTCCTCTGTGGGCAGCAAGGGAGAGTCTGCTCCGGGCTCTCCCCTTTCTTCCTCAGGTTTGCTGGCAAGCTTTGTCCTTCCTTGGCTTGTAGCTGCATCACCCTGCTTTCTGCCTTCGTCTTCGGATGGCCTTCTCCCCGCGTGTGTGCCTGGGTCCCAATTTCCCCTTTTTATAAGGTCACAATTTGTATAGGATTAAGGGGCCCACACTATGCCAGTGTGACCTCATCTTAACTAATGACATCTGCCGTGACCCTGGTTCCAAATAAGCTTGCATTCTGAAGTACAGGCCTTAGAACATCACCATATAAATGTGGGGGGACACAATTCAATCAGCAACAGACGAGTAGATAGTCAAACTATATTTGTTGAATGGAGGAACGAATGGACAAAGGCACAGAGGCAAGAACTCACCTGGTGCCTCTGGGGAGCTCTGGGTTGTTTGGGATTCTTGGATCATAAAGAACAGGGCGGGGTGTGGGGAGAGGTGATGCCCTAGGGGTCCCCGTAGCACCTCCTTAGCATGCGGAAAGCACTAGCTCAGAGGCAGCAGTTATGATTTTCATTTTCACTAGTCGTTAGGTGGATGCATGGCGATCACTGTGGCAACACATCTTTAATATAGTTTTTAAATATATGTGCTTATTTAAGAGCCATCTTTCTACCTTACCCGCTTTGAGTGAATCCCCGCAACTTGCCAGTTTGAGCCCCACTGCACAGAATTCTCCTGACTTGAAAACCCACCCTCAGTCTGCCCTCTGTCCACTTTATAAATCAGAAAAGCATCGTCTCCCAGGCCAGTCAACAGATAGAGGAGAGGGCTGGTCTCTCATATGTCATTGTTTTAGCAGTCCATATGGGGGAAATTATTTCTGCAGCAAACAGAAGAATATAAAGTCTTAACAGCCTTAAGACCAGCATACAATTTTTAGAATTGCCTTCAAGTTTAGCCAAAAAGTTTCTACCCTTTTCTTCTTTTCATCCCTGAAGGATGTGTTCACTGACTTCACGTGGTTTCTCATGAGTTCATGGAGGAAACATTAAGGACAGGGTTCTGAAAAATGAAAAAGCCTCAGTGACTCTGTCTGGTTGTTTCTTAGTCTCCCCTTGCCTTGCATGTGAGTCACAATTTAATATTAGAGGTTTCACACAAAAGGAAATAATAGCTTGTATCCATGGTAACATGGTAGCCTTAACCTGATCTGAAGCTGGCAACAAAGTTAACCTGTCTCTGCCCCAGGGAGAGTAAGGTTGCAGGCTTTCGTTTATATCTTTAGGTATCCAAGAAAAGCGTACCCATATTTGAAATTCTTATTTACCTTCAGGTTACCACACTGAATTATTTTCTTAGGTCGATCGAGGTAAAATTTACACACAATAAAAATACTCTTTTGAGGGTTCTCTGAGTTTTGACGAATTCATACAGCCATGTAACCATCGCTACCACAATCAATATATAAAATAATTCCAGGGCTTCCCTGGTGGCGCAGTGGTTGAGAGTCCGCCTGCCGATGCAGGGGACACGGGTTCGTGCCCCGGTCCGGGAAGATCCCACGTGCCGCGGAGCGGCTGGGCCCGTGAGCCATGGCCGCTGAGCCTGCGCGTCCGGAGCCTGTGCTCCGCAATGGGAGAGGCCACAACAGTGGGAGGCCCGCGTACCGCAAAAAAGAAAAAATAATAATAATAATTCCATCACCGCCCCCCAGAATTCCCTTATGCCCCTTTCTAGCCCACCCCGCTCCCAGCAGCCACCGATTTGTTTTCTACTCTCATGGTCCTGCCTTTTCAGGAAAGTCATATAAGTGGAATCGTACCGTGTACAACCTCTTGAGTCTGGCTTCTGTCCCTCAGCGTAACGAATTTGGGATTCATCTGTGTTGCTGTGTGCGTCTGTTGTTCATTCTTTTTATGCTGAATGGCATTGCACGGTAAGGAAGGGCCGTGCTTTGTTTATCTAGTCACCAGTTAATGGACATTTGGGTGGTTTCCTGTTTGAGGCCAATATGAATAAATCTGCTATAAACATTCACTTACAGGCTCTTTGTTTGGATATAATTTTTCATCTCACTTGGGTAAATACCTAGGAGTAGGATTGCTGGGTCATATGGTAAGTGTGTTTGACATTTTAAGAAACTGCTAAACTGTTTTCCGAAGCGTCTGTCCCATTGTGCTTTCCCGAGGGTTTACATGAGAATTACAATTGTTCTGTGTCCTTATCAGCCAGCACTTGGAATGGCTAGTTGGTTCTGTTTTACTCTGTCTTTTTTAGCCACTATAATACGTGTGTATTAGTATCTCGTTATGGTTTTAACCACACCTGAATGTAAACAGGATCTGTATTTTTATTCACGAGGATAAGTCAGTATGTCATATTTCTAAATAACCAACTTCAAAATCAGAATTCTTTTTGAAGCCATGTGTAAATCATATTGATAGGACTGGTAAATATTTAGATGATAAGAGGATACCATTATAAGCTGCTGGTCATAAAACTGTGAGTGACTAATGGTGATTATGTCAGAAGGGCCCCTCATACATACTTCCAGCTGATGGTCTTTCATGCTGTTAGCAAATGTCATCTGAAGACCAGCTGTCTTAGGCCAGTAAACCATTAGCCCACGTAGAACTCTCTAAGACTCTTGGCTTGCCATTATTAAAGACCAGGGCTAGTCAGCTGTCTTGACAATTTTCAGCAAGGGAGACCAGAAAAAAATTGGGGGAAAGAGGACTATTACGATCAACACCATTTTAGAAATTAAGTAATTGGTTTTTTTCCCTTATGCTCAGAGAGGGTAGATGTGGGCTTCTCTGTATAAGTATTACAAAAGCTAAGCTAGACTAATTTTGTAGAAGAGAAATACAATAATGTTCCTTTCTTAAAATACAAAGTAACCCCAGCTAGTTTTGCCAAAATTTGGTCAAGGATTGGTCTTTGGGATATATATTAAGAAATAAATGAAAGTGTGTTGAAATGAGAACATCAGTGAGCGCATCTGACCACTTCAGGGAAGTTAAGCATCTCTTGTGAAATCTTCTTTAAATGATTCAGTTGCTTAGTAAGTACATTTTTAGAGACAGTGAAAAGTTTGTGTTCGATTCCTCTCCTGATTTCATATGTAATGAAGTCTCACGTGTACATGTCGAAGTCAGGATCATTATTATGGCAGCAGGAGTCATATCAAGGATTGCAATGATGATGGCTGTGCTCGGGATGGTGACTGTGGTGGGGGTGCTGGCTCTGCTGGGGGTGGTGGTGGTTTTGATCATCAGAAAACTTTAGGGGAAGACAGGTAAAATGAACTTACCCAAGACAACTTTAGATAATTTCTTTTTAATTTCTGCAAAAAAGCATGTCCCTTAAAAATTTTGAAAATCCTAGAAAGGCCAGCAGCCCACTGCTCCCAGTGGCCTTCACAGGTGGTGCTACAAAGAACTTGGGCACGGGCTTCCCTGGTGGCGCAGTGGTTGAGAGTCCGCCTGCCGATGCAGGGGACACGGGTTCGTGCCCCGGTCTGGGAAGCTCCCACATGCCGCGGAGCAGCTGGGCCCGTGAGCCATGGCCACTGGGCCTGCACATCCGGAGCCTGTGCTCTGCAACGGGAGAGGCCACAACAGTGAGAGGCCAGCGTACAACAAACAAACAAACAAACAAAAAACTTGGGCGAGGTGCTGCAGACACATAACACGGATAAATGCAACAGGGGTCTCTGTTCTCTTGATAACTGTTCACTTGTCATTTCTGTTTTCATTTTCTTTCTGAAATGCCCAGCAGTCATATAAGGGACCTACGAGGCTGATGCTCTGTGCCCATTGTCCTTTGTCTCATATTATCTGTTTAAACTTTATCTTTTATCCTTTCCACTGAAGTTTCTATTTGATAATCATGTTATTTTATTTGCAAATGTTATTTCTGTTCTTTGTTTACTATCTTTTCACACAGCCCTATTTTTTGGTTGAAGTATCTTCTCAAATCTTTTTGAGAATACTAATTAGTATTTTTTAATTCTTATTGTTCCTGAATCATTTCTATTTATTCCAGGACTGGTTGTTTGGTTTCTGTGTCTCCGTCCGTCTCTTTCATGCTCCAGGTTCCTTCTCACGTGAGGTAATGTGTGGTAGCCTGTTTGTGTCGGGGTTGAAGGGCTGGGGTCACTTTTCTAGGACTCCGTGTGGCTTACCAATGGCTGAGTCCAGGTCACCTCCACAGCTGAGTCTTTCTCCTGCCCAGTGGCTCACTGACTGGCAGGCTTCATTTTGAGGACATTTGGGAATTCCACAAAGGCCAGACTCTGTCCTACACTAAGAACTCCATGGAATTCCCTTCCCATTCACTCTGCTCTTTTACGTTTAATCACTGACAGACATTTTAATTGCCTGTGGAGGAAGGAAAGAGCAAAAGCAAACACACGTGGACCAGGTCTGACATTTTGAACAAGAACCTGTTTCAGGGGCTTTTAGCTTAATCCAGTTGTTGAATAAATCCTTGGTTAGCATGGTGCCCGGGGAGGGGGTGGGGGAAGAATATTACATGTTATTCTGGCTTTCCAGAAACAAGGGAAAGGAAGACCAGTGAGCACCTTTTCTGAATGTCTAAGAGACAAGAACACAGGAACCTAAGGCAGCATATTTTGGAAGATAGACGCTTCAGACCGAAGAAGCAGATCCGCAAATTAGCGGGGTTTAAGGGAGGAGAAAAGGAAGATAAGTAGTCTGAAAAAGGTGACAGGAAGAGGCTGCAGTATGTAATAACAAGAGAGAAGTTGGATTTTTAAGTGCGTTCTTTTTTTTTTTTTTTTTTTTTTTTTTTTGCGGTACGCGGGCCTCTCACTGTTGTGGCCTCTCCCGTTGCGGAGCACAGGCTCCGGACGCCACAGGCTCAGCGGCCATGGCTCACGGGCCCAGCCGCTCCGCGGCATGTGGGATCTTCCCAGACCGGGGCACGAACCCGTGTCCCTTGCATCAGCGGGCGGACTCTCAACCACTGCGCCACCAGGGTAGCCCTAAGTGGGTTCTTTAAAAATTTGACACAGGGAGGCTTCCCTGGTGGCACAGTGGTTAAGAATCCGCCTGGCGATGCAGGGGACACGGGTTTGAGCCCCAGTCCAGGAAGATCCCACATGCCGCGGAGCAACTAAGCCCGTGTGCCACAACTAGTGAGCCTGCACTCTAGGGCCCGCAAGCCACAGCTACTGAGCCCGCATGCCACAACTACTGAAGCCCACGTGCCTAGAGCCCATGCTCTGCAACAAGAGAAGCCACAGCAATGAGAAGCCCACACACTGCAACGAAGAGTAGCCCCCGCTCTCCACAACTAGAGAAAGCCTGCACGCAGCAACGAAGACCCAACTCAGCCAAAAATAAATAAATTTATTTTTAAAAAAGTTCAAAAAGTATATGTATGCATAAAGATATATTCACACACATATCTGGAATTTTTACGAGCTGTGGCTGCAGAGACATAATCCATGTTTATTTTATTTTATTTCAACTTACCCAGATGAAGTTTCTTTCTTTCTGAATAGAAAACAACTTACAAGGCATTTCCCACATTCATGTTAAAAGTCTTTGATATTTTGCTAGAATCAGAACAATCAAAAAAACGTGTACGTCTCTCAGATGTGGCTTTACCTAGGTTCCAGGGCAGGATATCAAGGTTCACAACGCGGCTTAATTTGGGGTCTACAGTGGTTGTCCTTCCTTAACTACCCCAGTTTGTCATTTCATCTTCTACCTGTTCTTCAACCAGTACCTTGGGATGATGCATTGTAATAGCAGCCTGCGTGATGGTGATGATAATCCTTATTTATAATTCAGTGCCCCTTCCCTGTGGCTGCTAGACGTCAGCTGTCTTGGTGGCAGCATGTGCATTTTGTAACATTTGCAGATCACACTCCCTGGCACTTCTCAGAATGTCTGTACCCACTGCAGTGTGAGACTCTTGAAGGGATGGCTGGGGACATTTGGAACGAGAAATAGTAACCAGTGCTCCGGTTCTTGGCTCAGGGCTTCACATTGCAAAGCCCAACCCGTTTGAAATGATCGCACCTGACATCTGCTCAGGGGCTTAGGAGTTACTAAGGCACATTCCCATTTGACTCCAGGCAAGATACAAAGGACTAAAAGTGAAGCTCATGGAGAGGAAACGGCCCTGAGGTTTTAGCAGTTTCAAACAAGGGAGGACCATGGGCATCTTGCTGTTTTCACTGGACAGAGACCTTCAGATAACGAAGGAGATACTCTGCCTTCATGGATGTGAGTGGCACCGAGCTTCTGTCCAAGAAAATGGAAACACCAAAGCAGTAGGAGGGAGAGGGTTTCTGGCTTGGCCGTTTTCTGCACAACTATGTACAAATCAGCCTATCTGAGCCTCACTCAGGTTCTGCATCTGGAGAATGGACCCTGCCAGCCTCGGTCAGCGTTTGTGGCGGTAAAATGAGGTCACGTATGTGAACGCATTTGGAAAAGCTGTTCTGCAAATGCAAACTGCAATCGCCACATTCCTGGGGCCAACGTGAAGACATGTAGAGGTTTTAAGAGAAGACTCAGGACTTGCAGAGTAAGTCTGGACAAATCCAGAGCTGGGGTTCCTGACCCTGGGGTGGCCAGTGCTGTTGCCCCTCCGCCCCTTACAGCCGGAGGACCTGCTCGCCCCAGTTTACTCTCAAAAACTTCTTCGTTACTCCACTCCGCGCTCACATCTCAGCAGTATGAGCTTATCCCGGCTTCTCAGGTAGAACTCGAGACCCGGAGGTGACGAGTGACTTGCCCAGGGTCCAGCATGGACGCGGTAGAGTCAGATTTCCAGCCCAGGCCTGCCTGACCGCGGCCCCTGCATTCTCTCTGTCACCCCGTAACTCCCCACAGCGGACCAGGTGGAGAAGTGACCAGAAGACCAGGCTTCAGGGCCACAGTGACCAGGGGAGCCGGACATGGGGAAGCTCTACCCTTCCAGCGCTCCTTGCTTGTGAGAAATATTTTTGGCGAAAACCCATTGCCTCTTTTCTGACTCTGTCACAGCCCTTAATGTGGTTTTTACGTTAGCAGAGGAAGAGCTAGCAAGAAGAAAGTAACACACACGTGGCTTTTATTTATTAAATTTGAACCGTGAAAAGAAATCTCTTCACTTCTGGGACGAGAAAGAGAAGCGCAATAAAGTTTAATTCTGGGAGGCTTCAGCTCACCATTAGAGCTCCTGTTCAGCCCGTAATTAACTTGATTATCAAATGCACCCTCATTAGTAATCGTCTCTTCTGAAAGCAGTGAGGCTAGCAGATGAACGCATGTGGGAGCCAGGGGTAGAAATAATGGCATTGCCCTGCAGACCATTAAAATCGCTTGGCTTCTACCTTTTGCCGCTTTCCCCGGTGTCTGCAGTAGGAAATATGGACCCTTGGGAGATTTGCAGCCATTCCCAGGATAAAGGAACTTGGCTTTTCCTGCACACTGTCAGCCCTAGTTGGTGGATGACCTTTGAATGACCCTCCCCTCCACCACCTCTTTTAGAAATTGCCTCCAGGCCAAGAGTACCAGCTTTATAGTAAAATGGATCTTTTCTTGAATGCAGCAAATCAAAATGGGCTTTGGCCGCAGGCACGTACTGTTCGGCCATTGTCGTTATCTCCCTCCAACCACGGACACTAAAATGAATCCTTGTGTTCTGGCCTTGACTCCATTTCTTTATAGTCTAACCATGCAAAGAAGCAGCCTCATCCACGCTGAAACCCTGAACCCAGACGCACACATGGCCGCCTGTGTATAGCAGGTGTCACGCTCCCAGCCAGACTGATGTAATTATCCATCATCTCCAGTTGGGCTGCGGTTGCGAGGGAGTCGTGCTCCGGGGCTTTCTCCGTGCAGCTGGTTAGGAGAGGAAACATGAGGATTAGGAAAAGCAGCCCATTTCCTTCTCATCAGAAATGAAGGCTGTGAAGAGAAAACAGGGAGAAGTATAGGGGGGGGCGGTGAAAGAATACAACATGGAAACAAAGAGGAAGGAGAAGAATGACTCAGAGGGAGAAGAATCCTCTTTATCTGAGCAAGAGAATAAACAGAGAGGCCAAGAAGCGTAGGTGGGAGCTGCAGTTTTTCTGGGTCCAGGTTTGTCGTTTTGATTTTTGTTTTATTTTTCTTCATACAAAAGAGTATATGCTCAATGCAAAAAAACTTGGAAACCTAAAAGAAGCATATAAAAGGAAACACATCATTCAGAGTGTCACTACCCAGATATAACTGTGGTTAACATTTACATATATTCTTTCAGTCTCCTTCTCTCTTTGCACATAAACATGTAGTGTTGCCCATTTTAAAGATCAACCAATGGGCTAGCCAGACATAGTCAGTTAACGTTTCTGGACTTGTAACCAAAGAGTGGAATTGGGAATTCAGTACCAGGATGTGAGATGGTTAGTTAAAGACTAAGTTTTCTCCTCTGTTTAACAAAGCACCCTGAATAGTCATCAAGGGAAACTTAAACCAATTTATTGCCCAATCTGGTGCTCACTTTATAGACCACCCACTTCACTCAGTTGATCACTGAAAAGACCCTGCCTCATGAATTTCTTAACTTGATGCGACTTCCTCAGTTTGGTAATTACCTCTCCAGCTTTGGTGCTTTCTGTTTCATCTCTGTATGTCTCTGAGTGCCTCTCCCTCTCTGTCTGTCTCTCTCTCTCTCTCACACACACACACACACACACACAAAGTAAATGGCCACAGCAGCTTTATTTTCTGGAAGTATTGCGGAAGATAAAAAAGGAGAAAGTATATTTGAACCCTGTTTATAGGTTTCCAAGGAAGGGGCATTACAAATGGTGCTTATAAATGAAAGATGAGCAAAATGACACTCCACACCTTTATTATCACCTTTTTCTTCTTTCGTTTGTTTTGTAGTTTACTGTAATTACCTTTGTAATTTATTCTGCTGTCCCCCATGCATACACATTCCATTTTTTATGTCCACCACACCACCGCTTTAATTTATTTTAAGCCAGGTATCACTCAGGTATTCCGGTCAGAAGGCTTTCATTGGCAAGCACCGGCACTGTCATTCACGGTATTAGAGATGTATGTTTTCGCCCATGATTTACATTTTATCCTAAGTCATTTCCTGAACCAGTGCATTGCACATTTTTCAGTCATTTAAATGCAGAGTGGGACTCTGCAAATTTGTCCTTCACTAATTCTCTGTGCATCTTGTTTTCTTCTCTCCTGGGTTTATATTTCTTCCCTGGTGGTTTGTATTTCTTCTGTGCTACTCACAATTTATTTCAGGAAGATCTTGGTAATGACCTAACTGTAAAGTCCATAAAAAAGCTGTTGGGCTGAGTTTCTTTTTACAATATAATTTTCCCCAGGTAATCCTCCTATTTATCATTTAGGGAGAAGGAGAAAAGAGGTGTTTGTGATGTAGTTTCACCGCTCTACGTCGGATAACATGAGCTCACATAGATTTCTGAGAGTTGCCAGGTCACTTAAGGAGCACTCCGAGGTCCGACCTTTCCCTCATGGGTCCTTGGGTCTTAGTTGATGGGTTTGGTCTTTTCAGTCGGCTTTTCTGCCCAGCTGGTGATTGATGTGCTTGATTTTAAGTCCACGATTTGCTGGCCATTTCTCATGGTCCACCCACAGTATAAAAAGCAAGGTAGAATGTGATGATAATGGGAATTCTGCTTTACATATAAAATTTGGACTGGAGATGGGCTCAATTTCACCACTATTTTATTTTACTTTATTTTATTTTCTGCGGTACGCGGGCCTCTCACTGTTGTGGCCTCTCCTGTTGCAGAGCACAGGCTCTGGACGCACAGGCTCAGCGGCCATGGCTCACGGGCCCAGCCGCTCCGCGGCATGTGGGATCTTCCCGGACCGGGGCACGAGCCCGTGTCCCCTGCGTCGGCAGGTAGACTCTCAACCACTGCGCCACCAGGGAAGCCCTCACCACTATTTTTACCTCAAGAGAACTGCAGAATACAGACTGCTGAAGCTAGGAGGGGCATTGATGAGCCCCTAGACCAGCCCACTTATTTCCTGATTTTAATCAAATAGAATTTAAGTCACTGAGCTAAGCTGCATTCCCCTCCCCCAAGCCCTCTTCTCACCTCCGCTGCTCCTGGCTCCTCATTCCTGGTTCTTGGCTCCTTCCTGGGCCTCCACATGCTTGCATTCTGAGACTCTTTTCCTTTTACATCCATTTATATCAATCTCCTAGCCCCCTGAAAAATGAGGTGAGACACAGGGGTTATGATTTCCCCCCAGCATGTTAAATAACTGTTAGTTTCTTTTTTCTTCTGATATTGGAGTAGAGACTAATTCTGGCACCTAAGGCCAGTCTTGCATGGCTAATTTAGTCATTTATAGCCAACAGCTCTCTGAATAAACAGATGAAGAAAAGAACAAATTGTTGAGTCGCCACACGTTTTATTCTCAGCTATTGAAAACTGTAAACCATCTTCCCTCGTTCTTTTTTTTTTTTTTAAGAATTCATTGATTGATTGATTGATTGGCTGCATTGGGTCTTCGTTGCTGCGCTCGGGCCTTTTCCAGTTGCGGCGAGCGGGGGCCACTCTTTGTTGCGGCGTGCGGGCTTCTCATTGCCGTGGCTTCTCTTGTTGTGGAGCACAGGCTCTAGAGCGCAGGCTCAGTAGTTGTGACTCACAGGCTTAGTTGCTCCGCGGCATGTGGGATCTTCCCGGACCAGGGCTCGAACCCGTGTCCCCTGCATTGGCAGGCAGATTCTTAACCACTGCACCACCAGGGAAGCCCCAACTTCCCTCATTCATAATCTCTGCTGCTCTTCCTCCTCATGCCTGAATACATAATAATCTCATCTCATTGACTGAATAGAACCAGATTTCTGACAAATCTTTGTTGAAGTGTAAGGATTGATGGAGCCCTTCTGTCTTCAGGGGTCATGAATGCTCTCTGCTGCTATTAGATGCTAAGGAGCTTATTAGTCACTGACGTCATCTGGTGTGGCCCCAGGGCTATGAAAGAATGACTACAACCTTGGGAAATAAGCTGTTGTGTTTTTACTTACACTGAGTGTGTGTATGTGCAGTCACAAATGTTTCTGTTCAGACAATGTTTTCTACTATCCAAATGCTTTAAGAGCCTTGCATCCTGGGAGTTGACATTTTTATCATGCTTATCAAGGAACCAAGGCTTAGAAAGAGTAGTAAGAAGACTCCAAACCAGGCAATAGAGTGCTTAAAATTTATTCCTCATTGTTTTTCCTAATCTTTTGAAAGTGAGATTACATCACACATTGATACTTTAAGGACAGTGGCAACATGCCAAGCCTACTTTGAATGCAAGACCCTAGAAGATGTCAGGGAGTGAGGACATTTTTCTAAGCAGCTCTGCCGTTCCCTTCTTTTTGCTGTTCCTGCAGTTTGCAGTTTGCAGTTTGCATGTTTGCAGTTGATGAAGCATTTACATAGCACTCAGCTCACTCTTGATTGGCAGGACCTGTACAGAAACTGTACTTTTCAAATATATGTGGGACATTTACAAAAATTAATCCCATACTAGACCTTAAGGCAAGTCTCAACAAATTTCAAAGGGGTGATAATATTTTCTGATCACAATAAAATTATTAGAAATCAATGTCACAAAAGATAACTAAAATAAATTCTGTATACTTAGAAATTTTAAAACACACATCTAAATCCACAGGTCTAAAAAGAAATCAGAGTTGTAATTTTAAAATAGTTGGAAGTAGTTGATAATTAAAATACAGCATATTAAAACTTGTGGGATGCAGCTAAAACAGAACCTAGAGGAAAAAATTTAAACTTTTAAATGTCTGTTTAAGGAAAAAAGAAAACTGGAAACAGGAATGAGCATCCAACTCTTATTACAAAAAAAATAAATAAACACAAAGAAGGAAAGATAAATAAAGATAAGGATAGACATTACTAAAATAACAAAGAGTCATATATTAGAGAAGATCAAGGAAGCCAAATGTTGCTATTTGAAAAGACTAATAGAATGGAAAAATTTGGCAACACTGACCATAAAGAGAATAACTTAATAAACAATATTTTAAAAGAAAATGAGTTACAACTATAGATGTGACAGAGATTGAAGAACTATGAAAAAATCAGGAATAGTTTTACTACAAATTTTTAAACTCAGGTGATATAAACAAATTCCTAAAGAAAAAAAACCGTATCAAAATTAAATCAGGAAAAAATTGAAAGCCTGGATGATCTCATAAAAAAATTGGAGTTAGAAACTTAAAATCTTACATCAAAGCAACAGATCCAAAATGGATTTACTGGAAGTTTCTACCAAACATTCAAGGAAATTTATGCCAATCTTTTGCAAAATTGTTCAGAGAATAGAAAAGGAGGAAACGCCTCCCAACTAACTCATAAGGCTAGCGTAACTAGTACACCTGATATCAAAACAGGACAAAGGCAGTAAAAAAGAGGGGTGGAAATTACATGTCAGTCTCACTTATGAACATAGATTTAAAATTCCTTTTTAAAAGCTAATTTAATCTGGTATTTTATAAACCACCAAACTGGATTTATTCCAGGAATGCAAGTTTGGTTCAACGTTGCAGAAGTCTATTAATATGATACAATCCCATTAACAGGTTAAACCCGAATAATACAATCTTTTTAATAGCCACTGAATATCCATTCATAATATGAAACTACAGAATATCTTAAAGATCCATATCTTTATGAATATCTTGTTAAAGATTATCTTGTTAAAGATTATCCATATGTTGTTAAAGATTATCCACAGTGAACTCAGTGGCAAAACAGGTGGTTTTCTTTAAACTTCCCAAAGTAATTCTCACATAGTCCTTCTTAATCCTGATATAATCACCTGGACTAGAATATAACTGCTTTATGTCACTTACTTGTATCATGATTTACCTTTTCAAATTGTCATCAGGAAGTAAAAATCACTGCTATATAGAGTCTATTGGCAGTCCCTAAAAACGTGGTCTCCCTATTCTTTCTTTTGGAAAAAAATTAAAGTCATCAACACTAATCTTGGTGTTGATTTCCCTGTTTCTAGAATGCACACGTAACTAGCTGTGTATCACACAAGATGATCTTTTCTGTGCCATCATTGTTAGAAGCTGGCCTTTCAGCTGACTTCAGCAAAACCTGTGATTGAAATTTTCATTAAAAGGACATGGGTACACTTCCCACATGTAATGTTAAATTGCATGCAATCGCCGATCTCAAGTTGAGGGATTGCTAAGGCTGGAGGAACACATCATCACAGGGTAGATTGATATTAAGTGTAGAGCTACAGCTTTAATTTCTCTTAATTTTTATACCTTGGGACCCTTTTCTGCTGTTATCATTCATGGCCATGCTGACACAATTTATTGTAAAGGGTCTGAGCGATTCAGCTCACTTCTTTAGTGCTTCCTACGTTTAATGTTCCAGAAGCAGAGAAGATTGGTTTAAAATGGTAATTTTCTGTCTGCATCCTTGAGATCTATGCAAAATGGGTGGTGCTATATTTTATTTTACCCAATGGATCTCAGTCCCAGATATTAAGAATATGTGGCGGGCTTCCCTGGTGGCACAGTGGTTGAGAGTCCGCCTGCCGATGCAGGGGACACAGGTTCGTGCCCCAGTCCGGGAAAATCCCACGTGCCGCGGAGTGGCTGGGCCCGTGAGCCGTGGCCGCTGGGCCTGCGCGTCCGGAGCCTGTGCTCCACAACGGGAGAGGCCGCAAAGTGAGAGGCCCGCGTACTGCAAAAAAAAAAAAAAAAAAAAAAAAAGAATATGTGGCACATTTCACACTGGCAGTCTCTGTTAAGCTTTTCTCTTGCAGCTGCTGCTACTGTTGCTGTGGTTTTGTTTGTTTTTTTCCTTAAAGACAGTCTGCAGTTCAGGGACTGGGCAAACCTGAGATAGTCCAGAGGCTAAGTAACTGCCACGGAGACCACCTGCAGGTGGTTAAAGCCTCTCAGGGAGACTGTCCTTATCTGGTGAGGCCTTCACCCGTCTCCCCAGGGCTTAGCTCTGGAACAGGGAATAGGTGAAACTTGGAAACCTCCACGAGGTTCTGGTTACTCTGAGACTCCTAATGAGGGGTCCCAGACCAGCCCCAGTGTATTAAAATAACGTGGAGACTTTGGGGAACGAGCAGACATCCTCTGCCTCACACCTCCTCTGTGACAGAAGAATGTGCCCATTAATTGCAAACCTTGTTGCAGAGCCACTGAAGATTCAAAGCACTCAGTTCAGGGACAGTTCTCCTCTCCTCACCTTGCCCCTAGATGTCTGAGCCTCCCAGCCATAAAAACGTCAACTTGCACTAACAAAGGAAAATTGGGAAAATTGTTATCATTGAATTAGCTTCACTCAAGTTCTACCATTAATCAAGAGTTAAGCAACATAGGTGATGACCCATGTCCATCCTTAGTCAGACATCTGTGGCTGATGTAGAGATAGAACTTTCAGCTGTATTTTCTCTCTTCATTTACGTGTTAGATCATTACAACTTTCTCACCAATTAGGATTCAACTAAAAGCTCTCAAAACCACAACTCAACGTTCTTACTCTGTAACCATTAAGTCAAAAGCTGCTTTCCTAAAACTGCAGTCAAGGTGGTCACTGATAGTGGTAGTATCTGTTATTGATGCCAGAAAGAGCATGGTTTGGCTCTCCACGGGCTGACCTGAATTAGCCCCAGATCACTTTGCATAAGCCAACTCCAAAGGTGGCCACAGGATTTTGGTCACAAGTCACCCATCAAGGGTTTTCTAGCTATAAGCTCTGATCGTGACTGGGTTGTAAACCCTGCAGAAAAAGAACAAATCTCTTTTGGCCTTTGGGGCACAATGCAAGACCCAGCTGTGCAATTAGGTTCTTGTTTGAAGCAAATGGGCCAACCTGGCTGGAAAGCATGTTAATATTTTAAATTTCTACATTAACAGCTGTACATGTGCCCAGAGGCTGGGGTGATGACCACCTTATATAATTGCCAAAAAAAAAAGTGACAAGAATAAATAAATCCCAGCAAATTGGATGATCGTTTGCAGTGGAATTGCCAGCAGAGACAACAGAGGGAATATCACTGATTTATATTCCTGCTTCAGCAACGCATTTGACACCTTCTCCTGGGAATTGCATGAATGGTGTTAATTCAAGTTGGCTGGCCCTGTGTTTTGAAAATTGGCTGAAGGAGGACAACCAGCATGGCCAGGATGGGACTGAACAATAGACCTTCCGCTATGAATATTAATCCCCAGGAGTGCCCACTCATGTAAGGCCCGCTCACTTGACCTTAGTCTGTGCATTTTTGCAAAGAGGATAGTAACAGCCCTTTCATTTAACTTAGTACCCTATGCCATTAAGGAGCCTCACATATTAATGGATGCTCTTTAATCTCATAATATCCCACTCATGAGTATTGTCATCTTTATTTAACATGTGAGGAAAGTGAAAAACAGGAAGCTAAAACGACACTGCAAAGTACACTATTAAAAAGAAAATCATCTGAAGAAGAGAAAATAGGTTTTTGAGTCTTCTAAGCCACTTTTGCATCTTCTTTTCCTGCGTTCAGTAAGCAAGACATTAATTGATGTGTTGCTTTGCAAATGATAAATCATTCCTCATGAGAAAGTTGTGAGGGAAAGAGGAGACCAGAGTAGTAAAGTGGCTTCTTCGAGGTCACACAGCAAGTCAGCGATAGAGCTAACCACGAGAACCTTGAAACAATGACCTGGGGCTTATTTTTTTGCCTTTTCTCCAATCCTTGGCTGTGTTTCTTTTCATAATAATGTTGCCTTATTGGGGTATAGTGTATCGTGATAAGTAACTCCATTGGATTATACAAATGCCAAAGGGTATCTTGTCTTTTACACAAGGCCCTCCCAGGAGGATATCCAAGTAAAGGAAATGGTCTCTAAAACCATGTCTGATGACACATTTCTCCCCTCCCAAGGTCATGATCTCCTCTCCTGCCCAGACACTGGGCTGTGTGCCAGAGGTGTGCCTAGTGTAACTTGACACTCCGAGGGGGTCCTTTTTTAAACATCCTCCTCTGCTACACAACAAAATTATTTTCAGTAATAATCATGAAATGAAACAAGTAATAATAATGGCCAAGAAAGAAATACAGTGAAATTTTTCTTATATTGAATTTCACATATAATTATGCCTGTAAAAATTTTTTAAATAAAATAGTACAATGTAAGGGAAAAATCACAACTCTCTGTTAAATAATTTTTTTAACCCACCTAACAGTTTGAACTTTGATCTGTTGATTATAGTTAATATATTACAGTCTGTAAATAATTGTCCAGTAAAGTTCATAGCAGCCCTATTTACAATAGCCCGGAGATGGAAACAACCTAAGTGTCCATCATCAGATGAATGGATAAAGAAGATGTGGCACATATATACAATGGAATATTACTCAGCCATAAAAAGAAATGAAATTGAGCTATTTGTAATGAGGTGGATGGACCTAGAGTCTGTCATACAGAGTGAAGTAAGTCAGAAAGAGAAAGACAAATACTGTATGCTGACACATATATATGGAATTTAAGGGAAAAAAATGTCATGAAGAACATAGGGGTAAGACAGGAATAAAGACACAGACCTACTAGAGAATGGACTTGAGGATATGGGGAGGGGGAAGGGTAAGCTGTGACAAAGCGAAAGAGAGACATGGACATATATACACTACCAAACGTAAGGTAGATAGGTAGTGGGAAGCAGCCGCATAGCACAGGGAGATCAGCTCGGTGCTTTGTGACCGCCTGGAGGGGTGGGATAGGGAGGGTGGGAGGGAGACGCAAAAGGGAGGGGATATGGGAACATATGTATATGTATAACTGATTAAATTTGTTATAAAGCAGAAAAAAAAATTGTGCAGTAAATATGTGAATCTTAACAAATCCAAATGCAAAAGATACAATTTAGGCAACTACTAATAGTACCACTGATTTGGTAACACTTTCTTGATCCGTCCTTTAGTTTTAAGGCAAAGAGTCGACAGTTTTGAAAGAACTCATTTCAACTTGTAAAATATTAAAATTCAGTAAAAATATGTAACATAAGAACTAAAATTTGCCCTCAACAAAAATAATACAACTCATGGTTCTCACCATGTTTCACTGTTTCCAATTTTAGACCTAAAAATTCTTTAAGAGGTCCTGTGGAATAAAGTAGCTCAGTTCTAGCTCTCAGTCTTTGCAATAACTGTGCTACCATTGTTTATTTCGAATCTACTGTAGAAAGGTAAGAATACATGTAGTGCTACAGGGATTGGAGACACTGTCTGAGACAAGCTCAAAATCCAAAAACTGGGTGTAGCTGAGTCCCGTGTGAGCATATGGGGGCGGGGGAGGGGGAGGGTGGGAGCAGACTATGATACTGACATTTTCCAAATTCGTTTCTACATCGAGTATGTTTATTAAAGGGTAAGAAGTGAAGCTGCTCATTTGAAGCTTGCACATGTATATTAACTCTTATCAGTAACGGCAGCAATTGGTTAGGCTTTAGATCAACAAAGGATTTTATCACCGATTATGTTAGAATTGCTGGTGCACGCTGATAATCAGTGGATGGACCTTGGGTTAGTTTGATTACCATTAAGTTTTGTGCGGTTGCACCTGCTTATTTCCTGCACCGAGGTCGACAGCTCCCAGAGCCCCGCCCTTGGAGTCCTTCCACTGCCTGCAGACTTAGGCCCCCAAATCTGCATCTCAGTGGTTACCTGCGTTTCCCAATTCTCGATCACTCTTGAAGTCTTACATTTATCGCTTCTGCTTCCATTCGGAAATTTTGCACAGCTCACAGAATTCAGGAATTCTTCCCTTTCCCCGCAGCTTGGGAAACACCAGTGTTAGGGGCCAGCCTCAGGGAACCTGGAAACAGTCCAACTCCAAACCCTTGCCCTCTGAGTTGTACGCTTCCCTCCAGAGAACCCATGGCCCATGGCCTCCCTTCGCCCACGTCCCGCGAGATCTTGCTCCAGTGTATGCACACTGTGTGTGTCCTCGGTCAGGCCCTTGCTCGTCTGTTCAGAGGAGGGAACCCCTGTCAGAGCACACCGCCCTGGGTGGGTGGAAGGGTGCCTCATGTCTCAGGGACCCCCTTGAGGATCCACACCCTTGAAAACACTTACTTCCGCCTTCTCCCCAGTCTCCCAGAGCTGTCCCAGGCTCCCAGGGTACCAATAAGCATGACCCCAGGGTTCCTTGTCTTGACCTCTTGGAGGGCCAGCCCTGTCAGACCTGCACCTGGGCTGTTTGGCTCTGACCGGCAGGAGGATCTTAACAGCAGGGTCAGGGAACAGGGCCAGGCTCCTCCAAGCATCTCTCACTTGTAAGTGAAACCTGATCCCATCACGAATAAGAGATTACCTTTCTGCCTAGCAATGAGAATGGCATTTAAAATTCAATATCAGAAAAGATATTGACGAGATTAAGGGCCTGAAGGAATTGATTTATGAGGAAAGACCCAAGGAATTAAATATGTATAGCCTGGTGTAATAGGATATTAGGCTCTGAGCACAGTTTCATTCCTATGATCTGGTGTTCCTGCTATCAGTCATCTAAATGATGGGGTTCTCTCCAAAAGATGTTTCTCCCCCGCCCAGGGGTCACTGAGCTGCCTGCAGAGAGGGAGGCACTGGGATGGATAAACCAGGCCACAGGCTTGGTCACCCTTGGACCTTGATATAAATTGAAGCGCAGTTTCATCTGCAGGTAGAAGCAGATGACATTTTAAACAAGAATAAATTTGGAGTAGTCTTACCACCTCGTGCGACAAAAAAATTCAAACTAGTTCAATTCCATCTTTTTTTTTTTTTTTTTCCCCCAAGGAGAAAAGTGAACGTTGTGAGTACCAGGTAGTAAATGACTGTCCTTCCCCTGAGCCAGGTTTCTCCCCTTTCTCAGGAATACTGTTAGATGTGTTTGTCTTTAGGCACAGCCTCGCTCTTAGGTTGTGGTAATATGCACTTGATTTTTTACATCTCAGGCTTTTCCCGACAATCAGGGATTGGCTCGGGATTCAGTGTTAGATGTGAGGTGGGAACAGGCAGACTTCAGCAGTGGGACCTAGGACTACCCTTCCTAAGTGGTTCTAAGTCTGTGAGAAGCAAAGCAGGGCTGAGGGGTGGAAGGTCTGGAGAGCCTGGGGAGAAAAGCAGCAGAAGCCGGGAGCTGTGTTTGGGTAGCAGGATCTCACCAAGGAGGAAGGGACGAATGAGCGGATCCCCTTACCTTGTAGCAGGACAAGATGACAAGCATCTGGCTGAACTGGCTACGGGGTGGGGCTTCAGAGAGCAGGCTGAAATACACGGAGTAATCGGGTTGGAGACAAGGTGTGCAGACAGTGGTGATGCTGGATGCCCGCAGGCGTTAACCCACGGGCTAGACATTAAAACAACTGCTGATTGGTCTGTCCAGACATAGTCACACCCACCCTGGCCTTTGGTGGAAAACTCTCTTTGGAGGCCAGCGGACCTCGTTTCCTTAGGCGATATCCTACTGGCCTTTAAAGGCTTATCCCACTAAGTGGGGCATCGAATTTATAGCAAAGTTATGGAGATGGAATAACATTTATTAAAACTGAATCAAAACAGCAAAAACACATTAAAAGTTGATGACACTGTATGGGCTCAAATATTTCCAGACTTCAAGCATTAGTATTTGGTGGCTCATTTCTAATGAGTAGAGAACAAGTTCTGATCCAAAATGGATCCCCTGAGCTCATGTTCTCCTAACACCTGAACTGAGCCCCAAGAATCTCCTAGGGAAACCACATTGGTTGTAGCCGCTATTAGAGTATTTTGTGCCACCCTAAATTCATTTTAGTGGATAGACTAGCATCCTCGTGACCTAGCATCTTGAGGACAGGCTACTTTGTTTCCTCCGTGCCCTCCATACTGTCTAGCCCAGCACTGTGTACTTAGGAGATAAGTGATGATTGAAAGAATGGATAAATGAACGATTGCTTGATTGATTGATACTTGAATATTACTGGATTTTTTTTTTTTTTTTTTTTTTTTTTTGTGCTGTACGCGGGCCTCTCACCATTGTGGCCTCTCCCGCTGCAGAGCATAGGCTCCGGACGCACAGGCTCAGCGGCTATGGCTCACGGGCCCAGCTGCTCTGCGGCATGTGGGATCTTCCCGGACTGGGGCACGAACCCGTGTCCCCTGCGTCGGCAGGCGGACTCTCAACCACTGCGCCACCAGGGAAGCCCTACTGGATTGTTTTAAAAGAACTGAACATAGAGCCAGTCACTGGGGAAATCTTGAAATGAGGGGAAGAGGGAAAGAGAGAAAATGTGTGTGTGTGTGTGTGTGTATGTGTGTGTGTGTGTGTATAGGTGTCAGTCACTATCAGTATACATTATATCTACCTAGTGGCACGAGTTCACGTGACCTGCCACCACCGTGAATTTAGAATGAGTACTCCTCCACCACCATGGAAGACACAAAGTCAGATACTCTCAGTTTCATGCCACCCAGCAGCTCCATCCCCAAGCAGCTCACCAGTCCTGCAAGAGATTCCTGAGGCGGCACCATGCAGTGAGTGTCAGCTTGTCATGAGACGTTGCTGGTGTTCGTTCATACAGAGAATCTGCACCGTAGTCTGCGGCTTTCATGGAATCTAACTTTATCTGATACGTTAGCTATATAAAGACTTGACCTTAGTAACAGAACTCTAAAATTTAAGGGAAAAAGACAAGGAAAGGGTTACAGTTTTTAAAGGAAAGTTAAATCCACCACAGCGCTCACAGAAGGATACACAAAGGCACATCTCCAGCAGCCTCGGTCGTAAGTGGAAATGGTGAATGCCTAGGTAGAAGTCATTGCTAGGAGGGTTTTAAGTCTGGCATGTCCTGATTTCCATTTCAGATTGACGGATCAGTGTGGTTGTCAGGGTAGAAACCACAGTGTGAAGTAGGAAAATCGAGTTGTGCAAGTGGTAGGTCTTTCCCCAATACCGTGGCCTCGGATACATGACTTAACTTCTGGGTGCCTATGAGTCGCCCATCTGTAAAAATGGAAACGTGACCTCACTTATTCTGGGGCTCCAGATAACACTGGTAATGCTCTTCGGATTTGTCAGAGAGAAAGAACCATTACACACGGAAGTCTACATCCCCAAAGAGCATTACGAATGATCCTATTAAATCAGTGGCCTGGAAATATGAAGATGTGTCAGGTACGGCGTTTATTTACCTGTTATTGTCCACCAGAGTGTTTGCACTTGATTGGTATATGTATAATTGCCTAATTGGAACACACTCAGTTGTAACCACCAAAAATGTAATAGTGCATCTGTTTAATGCCACACTTCCCAGTGTTAAATTAAAATTATGCTGCAGTCAGCCAGTCCAACCGAGAGGCTCTTCTGATAAGTTCTAGCTGCCTGTGAATTTCTGTAATTGAGGCACTCTGGAACTTAAAAATTGAAACTGGAAAGGAGTATTATACAGTCTCACAGATTTCAAGTGAAAAAGGACCAGAAAGGCTGACTTAAATTATCTAGTTGCAGACTATCTCCTTGTTTTTAAAAGACATCTACTCATATGAACAATCACAGTTTTGAATCACCACTGTTTTGAATACATAAATATTAGATTCGTGAGTTTACCTTTTGTAAACAAAAGAAACAATTCATTTGAAAGAATGCAGAAAATAGTCTAGGGGTGTTTATTTTGTTTTTCCTCTAGTAGTGGTTTTGGTTTATTTGTTTGCTTTTTGGTGGAACATGGGGAAGAAATTACATAATTATAAGTTCACTGATTGGATTTTCTTAGACTTTTAAGAAATATTGCCCTATAGATTAAGGATGGTATCTAGAACTTCCAGAGTAAAGAATCAGAATGTCTTAAGTGCTATTTTCCTCTGAAGATTTCATATACCCATATGTCTAGAACAATAAATTACCCAGTGATAGATCCTCAGGTAGTTGTTATTGTTCTCGTTTTGGCTTTTGTGTGTGTATGTGTGGTTTTTTTGTCTTTCTTTTGTTTTGTTTTTTGCTAGATCATGGCTTAATCTCATAGAATTGGGGAAACCAGAGCAAGCATTCATTCACCTCTTTACTCATTCATTCATTCAGCACCTGCTGTGTGTTAGAGGTAACCCAGTTATTGACCCTATCATTGGCGGATGTAGGCTAGTTAGGGAGATACCTATGAAATGTAATATATCATATAAAAGTGCTTTTGGAGCATGGAAGTTAGAACAGCTAACTTCGCTTGGGTGATCAGAGGGGGTCTTTATTGAGGAAGAAACCAAGACCACTGCTTATAGTTGTGCAGGTTTTGCCCTGGACAAGGGCACCAGGCCAAATGGGTGAAAGGGAATGAAATCAGGCCCCTACTCTACTGCCCAACCATGTGCCTTAGTGAAGGGTCCTGTCTGCCTAGAGGATGGGGCTCTTTTCTATCGTATAAAGTCATCATATGGGTTGACGTCAGCCCGAAACCATTCTTTAAGTTGGCTTAAAAAATGAATAGGAATCTGCCAGGCAGAATTCTGGGTAGTGAGCTTTTCATAGAGTCATGAAAGGACCTAGCATGTCTGGGGAAGGACGACACAGCCAGTGGTTTGGATTTTATCAGTAGAGATTGGGGGATCAATCAATGGTATTTTTTAAGCACAGGAGCACTTTGATTCTTAGGTGGCCAATTTTCTCAGGAGTGTAGGGTGAATGACAGGAGGAAAAAGCAGATCCAGAAGAGAGATGCTCATCCTAACCATGACAGTGAAGATGGTTGGAGAGAAGGCAGAGGAACGGGCAGAGAGGTTGTGAGGGTGATGAAAGGGCGGGCATGGACCTCAAGGTTTTAACTCTGGTTACCAGGGAAATAGAATTAGCCTTGTGGAGGAGGGGTCATAGTAAGCACGGTTTGGAACACTGTAGGGAAAGGGTCTGGTGGGCAGTAGGAGGGGTGGAGGCTGTGAGGTCAGCTTTGAAAAGCAGGAGCGCAGGAGCCGAGCCCGTGCAGTTGAAGCCATGGGTGTGAACAGGATCGCCTGGAGAGAGAGGACATATGCCAAGGCAAATAGAACCTGGCATCCTAGTTGGCAGTTAGAAAAGCATTAGTGGGCTTCCCTGGTAGTGCAGTGGTTGAGAGTCCACCTGCCGATGCAGGGGACACGGGTTCATGCCCCGGTCCGGGAGGATCCCACGTGCCACGGAGTGGCTGGGCCCGTGAGCCATGGCCGCTGAGCCTGTGCGTCCGGAGCCTGTGCTCTGCAACGGGAGAGGCCACAGCAGTGAGAGGCCTGCGAACCACAAAAAAAAAAAAAAAGAAAGAAAAGTGTTAGTGACTTTAGTAAGAGCAGAGTCTGAGTAGGGTACTCTGGACAGAAGCAACGTTGTAGCAGGATTAAACAAGCATTTAAAGAGACAGTGGTTTTCCTTCCCAGCTGCATATTAAAATTATCTGTGGAGGTTTTTTAAAAAAAATATTATTGCCTGGGGCTGTCCCCTAGATATTCTGAGTTAATTGGCCTTCTGTGGGACCCAGGAATAAGTGTGTTTGAAAAGTTCTCCAGATTTAAGAACCACTACCCTTGACTCTCCCTTTAAGAAGTGTCAATAAACCTCAAAAGCTGGCAGACATGTGAGATGCATAAAACCTCAGGGGGTCAGAGAAGTACGAGATTTTTCAAAGATGAAGAATCTTTTTTTAAAAAATATATAAATTAATTTATTTATTTGGCTGCATCGGGTCTTAGTTGCAGCACGCGGGGTCTTCGTTGAGGCACGCTGGATCTTTCGTTGCGGCTCACTGGCTTCTCTCTAGTTGTGGCATGCGGGTTTTCTCTCTCTTGTTGTGGCACGCGGGCTCTGTAGTTAGCGGCACGTGGGGCTCTCTCATTGAGGCGCACGAGCTCAGTAGCCGTGGCACGTGGACTTAGTTGCCCCGTGGCATGTGGGATCTTAGTTCCCCACCCAGGGATCGAACCTGCATCCCCTGCATTGGAAGGTGGATTCTTTACCACTGGACCACCAGGGAAGTCCCAAGGTGAAGAATCTTGATATTATTAGACTGACAGAGGTTAGAAAGTTGGATAATGCAAAGTGTTAGTGTGGGTGTGGGGTACAGTAACTCATATAGCACTGGTGGGCAGGTAGGCGGGTACAGCCATTCTGTGATGCAGCTTTGGCAGTGAACTCCTCAGGCATGCCCCATGACTGGCAGCTCCACTGCTGGATATGCACCAGGGCAAGTCTCCCACAGGTCCATAGGGACAAGCACTAGCATCTCCCACTACAGCCTTATACAGGGGGAGGAGAATTGGAGATAATCTGAGTGGCCTTCACTGGGAGAGTGGAATAGGTATAACTGGGTGGACGTACCCCGTAAAATAGTATGCAGCCACCAGAAGCAATGGTTAGATATATATACATATCAACATGGATCTTAAAAACATAGTAAACAAGAAATATGAAAGCTATCACTTAACATACAAATGCATACTCTCAAAACAACAGTATATATTTTGGAAAAACACATTCAAATAAAAAAGATAGAAACCGTTGAAAGCGGTTGCCTACATATGAGAAGAAAAGGAACTGGGGGTGATTCCTTGGAATCACACTTTTTCTAAATTTAAAAGTGTGATTCCAGGGCTTCCCTGGTGGTGCAGTGGTTGAGAGTTCGCCTGCCGATGCAGGGGACACGGGTTCGTGCCCCAGTCCGGGAAGATCCCACATGCTGCGGAGCGGCTGGGCCCGTGAGCCGTGGCCGCTGAGCCTGCGTGTCCGGAGCCTGTGCTCTGCAACGGGAGAGGCCACAACAGTGAGATGCCCGCGTACCGCAAAAAAAAAAAAAAAAAAAAAGTGTAATTCCAAGGAACAGTGAGAATGGATGGAAGCTTACATGGGAAGTGAGGTCAGGGGAAGGGTGTGTGTGTGTGTGTGTGTGTGTGTGTGTGTGTGTGTGTACACGAGTGCACGCACGTTTTAATAGCATGAAGCAGTGCTGTAAATGTGTAGATGAAATGGCAGACTCAATGGAGTTCTCACTTTCCCTCTGATCTATTCACAGTGTGGGTAATAACAGCTGAGAACTGTGACCAAGTGGTTTTCCTTTCTTTGTCCTTTCCCCAACCTTAATTAAGTTCATTTGTTTGCTCTTGTTGCTGTTCTTACTAAAGCAGTGTCTGCTCCTTTACAGACATACCAGAAAATTACAAGCAAAACTAACAGAAAGATCCATAAGCCCACTCACCCAGAGACAGCATCCAGATTCATTTCTATGAATAGTTTGTAAAATTCAGTGAAACCCTTTCATAGCCTGAACTTTTCATGTGGAGAACAGTATATTATGAGTTAATTCCATGTCCAGAGACACTTGTGCAACTTCATTTTTAATGGCTGCATGGTGTTCCATTGTACAGATGCACCGTCGTTACTGTAGCCAGTCCCCCTCTGCCGGACATCAGTCGTTTCTAAATTTTGCTGCTTCGAGTGCTGCAGTTGAGTGAACGTAAGCTACCCAGGTTTGAAGACAATTTCCTGTCCTTCATTTGGCTCATTTTTAAAGGAGGTTTAAGGAGTGGATTCGAAATTGTCTAATGACATAAAAATCCACTCGGCATCGTGGAAGTCAGAGCACCAGATCCTCTCGGAACTGTTCTGGGGCTGGTCGTGAATGAGAATAAAGAAACAGGGTCATTCCCCACTGTTTGGAAATGGTCATTTTCATTACTTATCATGGTGCCAGAGTACGATATGGCTCCCTGGTTTCTGCACTTTAATTAATTGGTGCACAATTGAATCACACAACGTGTGAAGGGAGCCCGTGTGGGATGTGTGTATTGCATCATATGTGAGTATGATACGGGCAGGTGGTAAAATAAGGGGTGCTGAGTGTTTTGAAAACTGCAAGGAAATCACTGTTTATGCTGGGGCACCAAAGCAGGTTCTTAAATCTACAGCCAGCACCAGACGAGGGAACAGGACAAGCAAGCCCAGGGGTTAAGGCACGGTGTGTTTTTCTGAGTACTTCCTCCCCGACAACATACCACGAAACTAGCAGGTTTGAAGATTTAATTTAATCCTTTCACTTGGCAACTTTAAGCATCAGGAATCCAGTGCCAGTGTTTATTCCAGCCTTGATAGTTCAGAACTGGCCAGGCAGCTCTGCAGCCAGCTTGTCAAGCCCCAGAAGTCGCAGCCTTGGTGTGGAGACAGCTACCCTTGTGGCAGGAATGCAATGACATTCTCATATCATTAGTGCAGCACTTGTCACGTGCAGGAGCAGAAGAAACAGACTTCCGTCTTTGCAAACTAGCCGTTTGTTGTCTAGAAGCTCTGAATAGACATAGCTGCTTCCAGGGCCTGTTTTGAAGCTCTTGAATGTGCTCTCCAGCCTGTGTATATATTAGCATATAACCATGTTCCAAAGAGTTAGTTCTGGGCAGCCCCGTCCTCCTGGCAGGCCAGGTAAGCCTCCCCATGCATTACAGTTGACAGGGCAAGGAACGCTCAAGGCTTAACAGCAATCTGTTCAGTGGCCCTGCTTCAAAACAACAGTTCAGGCCATAGCTGAGTGTTTTGACGGCTTGTATCAGCAGATTTCTCGACTAATATATTGATTGCAGCTTGGACTTCAGTCCTGCTGATCTAATAAAACATCACCATCATAACAGAGAAGGTAAAAGGCTCTTTTGTGCTCCCAGCCACCTGGTGAAGCAGCTTTACTGTAAAGCTAGCTTCAGGGTCATATGTAAAATGATGTAACCTTGGACAAGTTGACTCATTACTTTAAGTGTTGTTATGATTTAATTTCTTCAGCTGTCAATGCCTTAGTTTCTTACCACTATTCTACATATTTTTATAAATACTCATCTGTTTAAAGGAATATAAAGGTGCCTTCACAAACACTGAAACAAGCGTCGTGCATCAGTATCACAAACAGCCTGATACTGTGGCATTAACTGCACACTCGTTACAGTACGTGGCGGGGGGGTGTGAAACAGACATTTTAAAAAAGTCAACTGAAGTCTGGATTAAGCTTTAAGACACGTACAAACCTTTCCCTCATGTTTTGGAATGGATGTTTTCAATATCGTACAGTATTCCATTGGCCTTCAATCCTACTTATCCTAAATATCCTTTTCACAGCAATTGCTGACCATCCAGGAGGAGTTAAACAACAAAAAGTCAGAATTGGAACAAGCAAAGGAAGAGCAGTCACACACACAAGCATTACTCAGAGTCCTCCAGGAACAAGTAAGTGAATGCAACAGCTCTGCCTGGTGAATTAGTTCAAACACGGACACACGCCTCCCCCGTGTTCGACACACATGCAAACACTGCTGCAGTTAATCTTCGAAACGACCAGCCTGGACCCTCCCCAACTCTTAGCAGCTTCGCTGGGTAGAATTTATAATCTCATCTCCAGCATCTCTGTTTTCACTCTGGTACCTCTTTAGACCACCCAAGCCCCCCAGCGATGTGTGAAAGTTTCTTCCAGAAGACAAATGAATTTTGATAAAGTTTTAAAACATTGGCAATGCAGATACATTTCACAGCGAGCAGCTAGTTTCCTCTTAAGTCTAGTCGCAAGGAAAATGAGTTTAGCATAGCCCACAGTCCTCCTGCAGACATCTGAATCAGAAGGACTGATTCATAGCGACATTAAAAAAAATCTCTCCCCTGTGCATCAGGGCACTTATCTAACCAGGGTGAGCAACAAACCTTTCATATGAAGTTTGTAAATCTGAACGTTTCATCCTGGCTTTCTTTGATACTAAAGTGTGGCCTGACATTGATAAGTAGATTTGAAACTATTGTCTTACAGCAGGGTAAGATGGATCGCTCAGCAGCTGAGTGAAATCTAAGCCCAGTATCTACATGCGAGAAGCTGAGAAAGCTCTTGAAATGCTTTCCTATTTCTGGCCTTCACATGCTGCCCATGATGTAATGAATGGCAAATGGAAGGGGGAAAAAAATCACATATAGTAACCGTAGCCCTTTGGGGGTAGTCAAATTTAGGTTGCTTTAAAATTTTCACTCACAGTGGTATATGAGGTGGTCCTTTGTACAACATATATAACTTCAAAAGTGATATTTTTTTTTAAAAAAACTATGAAGTTGGGAGAGTATGAGCTTAGTCAGCTGTGACTCAGTCACTTTACAAGTGATTTTTAACTTTTTAATGGTTTGGACTCAAGAAAATATATTTTCAGTCACTTTCCCCTAAAAGTATAAGTGAATTGTGAGGGAAAAGTGAAGATGTTAGATAGTTTATAAGCTTTTATAGCTTTGGAGGAAAATGCCTTCTAAAGCTAATCGTTACCTTTATATGATTAAGATAGATTCAGTTAACTTAGACTGAGGCTTACATTATATGATTTTGGATAAGTTAGATTGAACTGGAAAAATATTACTAAATTCACAATGACCTACTGTCTAAGAGACCTGCAGTCACTGTTCCTTCTTCTTTTACATTATTAAAAGGCTTTCAACAAGGTAGAGCTGATTTGGTCCAGATTTGCTCCTGATCAAACAGACATAGCTCTGAGCTTTGTTGTTTTACATTTTCTCTCTCTGCCTCCTTGATTTCCTGGGATGAGGAGGGGTGAATTCCTTTCTCTAAATGACTCAAATCCTTTATTTTGATTCGAAGTCCAAACTCCAGTCATAAAAATAGATGCTAAGTTTTGCAGAATTCATTGCTGTATCCTTGTCGTCATGGCATGCGTTTTTAAAGAGCAATGTGCACACGCAGGCTTTGGTAAAGCATCACACTTCACTCTCCAAAAAAAAACCAAGATAAATGGGGAACGTGAACAAGATTCAGAACAACTAAAATCATTAAACACCTAGGAAATATGACTGGAAAGGAAGCATTTTTAAATCTGCTGTAGTAATGGGATGGCTCTTTTTCAAGCAAAGGCACCGAGAATACATAAGCTTAAGAGAGCCCACAGCAGCCAAATGCATTTGGGTGCTGTTGTCGCCACCAGACTGTTTGCCCAAGAGCCCCTTGCCTGGTGCCCCTGTCATCCTTGTAGATGACAGCAGGCAATGGACACGTTCCCTCCGTCTCCCTGTAGCCTCCCGCCACACACAGACATACATTTAAAAACACACCTCTGGGGGCTTCCCTGGTGACGCAGTGGTTGAGAGTCCACCTGCCGATGCAGGGGACACGGGTTCGTGCCCCGGTCCGGGAAAATCCCACATGCCGCGGAGCGGCTGGGCCCGTGAGCCGTGGCCGCTGAGCCTGCGCGTCCGGAGCCTGTGCTCCACAACGGGAGACGCCACAACAGTGAGAGGCCCATGTACCACAAAAAAAAACAAAAACGAAAACAAAAACAAAAACACACCTCTGCCTCTCTGAACAATGCCTTAGAAAGCTTTCTTTGGACTTGTGTAGAGTAGCTATACGTGCAGACACCTCTTCAGTGCCTGCATAGATAGGGCCTAAATAGATGGCCTCACCCCCAGAGATTTGATTGGGCCTAGACTCTTACTACAGTAAGTTCCCTACATACGAACCTTCAAGTTGAGAACTTGCGAAGATGTAAATGTGCGTTCGCCTGTCCAATCACATAAATTAGTTCACGTGTCTGGCGTACATTGTCACGTGCGTGCATCCTCTACAAGTGGTCGTGCTTTTGCGTACTTTACTGTACTGTATAGAGTACAGTAGTGCAGTATCTTTATTTCAAGCCCAGGATGTCCGAAAGCAAGCATAAAAGCAGCCGTGATGTAGCTGGTACTACTGTACTTTTCAAGGTACTGTCCTGTAAGATTAAAAATGTTTTCCTGGGCTTCCCTGGTGGCGCAGTGGTTGAGAGTCCGCCTGCCGATGCAGGGGACACGGGTTCTTGCCCCGGTCCGGGAGGATCCCACATGTGGCGGAGTGGCTAGGCCCGTGAGCCATGGCCGCTGAGCCTGCGCGTCCGGCGCCTGTGCTCCACAACGGGAGAGGCCACAACAGTGAGAGGCCCGCGTAACGCAAAAAAAAAAAAAAAAAAAAAAGTTTTCTTTGTTTTTTGTTTGTTTGTTTTTTATGTATTATTTGTGTGAAAAGTATTATAAACCCATTACAGTACAGTACAGTACTATATAGCCAATTGTGTTAGTTGGGTACCTAGGCTCACTTTGTTGGACTTACAAGCAAATTGGACTTACAGACGCGCTCTCGGAACGGAACTCGTTCATATGTAGGGGACTTACTGTATTATATAGACACGCACACACACACACAGGAAAAGATATATCCTGCTCTGAAGACTTGGAATTTTGCTCTTTAAAATGACTGCCACTTGATGGAAATCCTGAAAAGAAGGAACAGGTCGTGAGGGCAGACCCTTACCGTCCGTAACCCTCAGCCCAGGGAAGGCAGGCTCATTCCCTAAGCTCTCTGTTTGCTAAGATGCAGCTTCCCCAGGTCCCACCAGACCCCACTGGCTCCTGCCTTTCATTTCCTTCACAGAGGTGGTAGCTTCCAACACCTGCAGCCTGTTCCCAAGCCCAGGAATCCTCAGACAAGATGTTAGCCCCTCCGTCCGGAGGAGACCAGCAGCTCCGGAGAGTACAGGGAGCCAGGCCATTGAGGGCAGAAGTAACAAAACCTTCCTCTGAGCCAACCCCGCTCTTTGCTCCCAGAAGCACGAGTTACAAGGTGGGACAAGCAGAGAGGGTTGATGAAAAGGAAGATGAGGAACACCTATGGAAAGAAAACCTTAAGGCAGGAAAGCAGAGGGATTTTTAAGTCCCTTTGTGCCCTCTGATAACAGATGGCACTGCTGTCACTGAGGTGCACTTTTTCTTCTCGTGTGTATCACACGTGGCCTGTGCTCCCTTGTCTTTGTTACGTGTAGAAGCATCAGTGGTGTAGCCCCAGAGAACACAGGGCAGCATGCCTCTTTCTCAAGCAGTAGCATGCTGTGGAGGTGAGTCTTAATCTGCCCCACTGGCCCACAGACAGCTGCCCCGTACTCAGCTCCTCCATGGCGCCGTGGCTTTGGCAGAGCCTCTCTCTTGGCGTGCAGAGCATGTGGTTTTCTTGCTGGCAGTCTGAGATCGCCTGGCAAAAATCAAAGAAGCTTTCATTTTAACATGTACCAAAAGCCCGAAGGAACCAACATTTGAATCAAACACACTGGTGGTGCATTTATTTTCTTTCAAACTTTAAGCATTTATATCCCACCATGAATATTTTAGGCATAAAAACGAGGATGCAGAAGATGCTGCTTCCTAAGCATCATAATAAGCCAGGAAAAAATACCGGCCAACAGCTGCAACGCCTGCTCCCCTTTGCCCTTATTCTCTGTCTTCATGTGTCTGCTTCAAGTCAGGCTAGGATACAATGCCAATTAAAGGTTTCCAGAAATCTCCCGATAACTGATTACTCCTAAGCCTTCTGAGGGAGAGGCATTTTCAGATGTTCACTGTTAAAAATCTCATTTGAGAAATAGCTTTTCTTCTAATGCCTCGGTGACCAAGGAGATGTGTTCCCAATTCTTCCTTTCCAAAAAAAAGCAAATCATCTTGTTTTAGACCTCCAGAAACCATGTCAGTCATTCAAATAGGGTCTCAAGGAGGACACGTACAGTAACACTGCAGCATGTTAAAACAAGGGGAAATACATAATTCTCGAATAATTGTTAGTATGACATCATTTAGCTGGTGGCAACTTGCAAACACTGCTGGGTTTAAATTAATAGCAATACAACAAGGAAATGAAATCATTTATTATTCTTAAGAATCAATTTTATGCCTATGGAACTGCTTTCTAATTTTATTATTTAAAAATAATGACCAAGGCCCATTTATTTCTTACCAGCCATCAGGTTTCATAAAATATTGGTCTCAAACTGGTTTCAGGAAGACTCGTTAGAATTATGTGCTCCATCTGTTTTTTCTTGTTGGAAGTTTCATAAAGTGCAGCCTCAGATAAATCAGGGTCAACAGGATGATATACACTTAGTAGATAATGCTTACTTATTCATTTGGGTTCTTTTGTTTTGTTTTTTCTTAAAATCTGCAGTTGAAGGGTACCAAGGAGTTGGTCGAGACCAATGGCCACAGCCATGAGGACACAAATGTAGGTACCACAAACCTGGTGTTTGCTCTTCTTGCTTGGTGTTGGTTGAATGCCCATGAGAATGTGGCACTTTTTAACACAAAGGAAGTCAGAAGCCCTGCGTCTCAGTGGCTTATTAAGATGACTAATGTGTGGTTTGGCAATAAAATATGGTAGGTACTGTTAGCTTAGGTTACCAGATGTCAACATAGGAGTACTTGAGCTAAGCTCTATCATAAAAATTCTCATCTCAGTGAATTTATTCGAGCCCTTTATATTTTCAAAGCTATAGACCAATGAGGTGTTGGCAGGGCAAATGGAATGAGACCCAACAGGGTAATAAATTGTATATTGCATGTGTTTTTATTAAGTTTGCCTGGCAACGAAGAGGGTAGTGAAATGGCTGCTATGCTGAAGAGGTTTCAAAGCAAACCCCTTCTCCCAGAAAAGCCCTTGAAAGCCTACCTTTCTCTGTTTCTGACCCCGATCAGTTGCATAGAGCATCCATCCTCTTGAGACAGGGTCTAATGGTACAGGATCCCACTTGGCACTCTGCTTCCTCCTTGGTGCACCTTTTGAATTTCCCAGTATTAGTCAAGTACTCTCTTTGCCTTGGACGTTCTTTAGTCTCAGGTGAAACAGTACGCCATGTAGATCGTTGTCTCTCCATGTGTTGGATGGTTTTGTTTTCGCCTTTTTAAAAAATCTCTTTGATATCTGTATGTCTTTGACTATCCTCTTCATAGAAGATGCTTACTGAGCAGTTCTGTTCACATAACACAGAATCAGACATGGTAATGAATGCCTGATTAAGCTAGAGCGAGGAGAAATTATACATTCCGTGTTCACTCTTGTTTTAATTATATACAGCAGAGACCCTGACATTCAGAGCACCAAAAAACCCCTCTTAATAACTACTGTTCCTATCAAACAGATATTTAACATATGATGCTTATTGAGAACCTACTGTGTACATGGGGCTCTGCTCACTGTGGGAGGGGGTGGTTAGAAAGAAATACAAGGCTTGGTGTCTGCCCTCAAAGAACTTACAACAAAAGGCTGATGAACTAAGGGACACGTGGGCAGGCAATATACAAGATGTGATACATGTACGGGAAGGTGAGGCCGCTGTGATGTGATGTAGTTTGAAATCCAGACTTTGCTGCTTATTAGCCGTGTCAGCTTGACAAGTTACTGAACCCCTCTGAGCTTCATTTTCTTCATTTGTAAAACTGACTATGCAGCCTACCTCAAAAGCTTATCATGATGTAATGAGCTAAGTCACATGGAAGTCTTAAGGTGTTGTTATTATGGTTTCTTTGTGCTGGATACTCAAGAACGGCTCCTGGATCTGTGGGATTTGGGTTTGGCTTTGAAGAATAGATAGGACTGAGAAAGCAGCAAGTTAGGGAAGGAAGCCACTCACGCAGAGCTCTCCACAGGCAGCAGTGTGACCTAAGTAGTGTTTGTCTTCCTGCTCCAGTATTTCATTAGCCCATCCTTACCCGAAAACCCCTTTTCAGGATTCTGTTTTCCAGAGTCACGTTACTGCCACGTTTTGAAACTTTCATACGCACCCCTCCCTCAGAGTCAGTCCCTCTGTGCCTCCCAAGGAAGCTGCTGTCTAATCCAATAAGCCAGACAAAGTGGCAGTATGTCTCAATTTCCTGATCTGTAAAATGGGGGTGACATTACCTCCCTTTCCTTCCTTCAGGTTTACTGTGAGAAGCAAATGACATCACTGATGTGGAAGCAGTTTGTAATTGTGAGGTTCTAACTACATGGGATGTTGTTAGGATTACAGACTCATCTGCTGATTGAATTCAATTAGATGCTACGTGGAAAGATAGGCCTGACACAATATCTAGTCTGTAGGCTCTTTCTTGAGAAATGTCAAAAGGTATATACTGTTAAGTGGAAAGAGGGAAAAGAGATCATCTTTAAGGTCTGTTGTCCTCTCTTAGAGGAAAGTTTTTAACATTTAAAAATACCTCTCTAGGGCTTCCCTGGTGGCACAGTGGTTGAGAGTCCGCCTGCCGATGCAGGAGACACGGGTTCGTGCCCCGGTCTGGAAAGATACCACATGCCACGGAGCAGCTGGGCCCGTGAGCCATGGCTGCTGAGCCTGTGCGTCTGGAGCCTGTGCTCCGCAGCGGGAGAGGCCACAACAGTGAGAGGCCCGCATACCGCAAAAAAAAAAAAAAAAACCTCTCTAGAATCCATGACGTGTGCTTTGTAATCAACCCCAAAAAATGACTGTTGAGAAATGGGGTTCAGTCAGGCCAAGCAAGAGAGGGGAGCAGCACCTTGCCCGCTGGGGCGGGTTCGGGGAGAGATCTGTGGACTGATGGAGTCTGGTAGCACTTGCCCGACATCTCAACTGGCCGCCTCCTCTCTCACTGAGCAGAGGGCTAGGCTAGTTTGTGCAACTCTAAAAATTGCCTGTTCTTTCAAGGGTTTCCCAGTAGGTGGATTATTCACCTGTCCTTCTTTTTTCTGTCTGTCATGTTGTCTCCTTTGGGCAGTTTCCCCAGCACCTCCACTAGGTCGTGTGAAAGAAAAGAAACAAAGGTCAGTTATTTTGGCCCCACAGTTGGAGCGCTAGCAAAATATTTTAAGATATTTTTAAATGTCTGAAATGAAGGCTACGTGTCATCTGAAGTTTTCTCCAGCCCTGTGGTGGTGAAAGGAGAGGGGGCTTTCAAGCCAGACTGAGAGGGTTTGAATCCATTTTGATCACTGAGTAGCCATGTGACCAGAGCCAGTGATTTGACCTTTTTGAACTTCAGTTTCCTCATCCAGAAGCATGCTAAGCGAAACCCCATATATAAACACCTGGCCCAGAGTACGTCCTTGACAAGTATCAATTCCCTCTTCATGCATCAATATCAGCAATATTCAATACAGTAGGTAGTGCTTTGACAGGATGAATTTTAATGCAGATCATGAGCTTTAAAGCTTCTGGCTCAGAGGTTACTGACTGAGACATACAGATTTTTTTTCACCATGATTATTCACATGCAGGGATAGGAACTGTGTACATTATCATTTATTAATAATAATTATATAGTGGACTGGTGCTGGCTTAGCTGGGTATTCTTGCGAGAATTAACAATTGCTTTCTTAAAGCAATATATTTTATTGGAAAAGGAAAAGGTTTGTATGAAACTGGAAAATTACAGAAAAGTATACAAAGGTAGAGAAAAATAAGTTAATATCTCATTACTCAGAGATAAGTCACCATCAGTATTTTATTTTAGTTCTTCCCAGTCACGTGCATGTATATGACCAGAGGGGAAAAAACCATAAATAAATGAACCAATAAATATGATCACAGTGTCTTCCATTTTGTACCTTATTGATTTCTCATTATACCATGAGTATTCTTCTTGTCAGTAAATGTTCCTCAGAGACATGGTTCTTAATGGCTGTGTAATGTAGATATGAACTAACTGAACCACGTGCCTATGTGTTAGGCATTTAACTTCCTGTTTTTTTTAATTTTATAAATAATGCCGTAATTAACACGTCCATAAATCTTGGTCTGCATTGCTCATATTTGTTTCTGGTTGATTCTGTATATTAATAGCTGTGTCATGAAGTCTGGCAGGGAGATTCAGACTTAACAGAATTGTTGGGCATTTAGAATGTTGGCGTGACAGATGCACACCTGCCACTCAAAGATGTGTCAGAAAAAAAAAAAAAAAGATGTGTCCGGTCTTGCAACTTAGTAACTCTTTTGCCTATTTAGTCTCAAGAGCCAAGCTTATGAGACGTAGCTGCACCTAGAGTCAGTCAGTTACTAATTATTTTCTATTGTTTTTATATTTTATTGGGCAAGGACAGTATCTGACCAACACCTTGTTCAATATTCTTGAGGTCCCCAAACAGAGGCACCCTTACAAAGCCCACCCTTGTCCCCATGCGCAAGACCTTCTGTGAGCTCACGCCCGTGAGAAGAGGTTTCTGAAAGGCTAATCTAAAAGCATTAGAGCCAGAAGCTGAGATCAATTGCAAAGGCCTTCTCTCCAAGAGGACTGCACTGAAGATTTGAAGCAGGTTTTTCCTTGTATTTGGAACTGGATATATTTTAGTATACCCAAGTTTAAAACTAGCCTTTAGTACAGATCCTTCAGAGATTTCAGTTATTCCAAAACCAGTTTTCTTTCCTCAAAAGCAAAGCTATGATTTTTCTTTTGGTCTCCGTCTCCGAGCTCTCTCTTCACCCCTAGGATTGCTGAATAACTAACCTGGTCCCTGGTCATTATGTATAACAGATATCAAAATCTTAAATTAAAAACTTTGAAAATTTAATTTAAACTTAAGTTTACTATTAATTCATTACTTTATTGAATGTAATTAATTTGATATCTGTCCTCACCTTGCATCTCTTTTGACGACCTTCCTCCCAGGTACCTCCCAGAGGTATCACCACCCATGATCCTTAACCTGCATACGCTTGGCGAGAAAGTGGAAGGGAAAGGAGAGGATGCAAGAAATGCAGGAACAACTAGGAGGAATCAAATAAAGTGGCTACTTAAGCCGGCCGCGTATAGAACAATTTGGTCTAGAAGCTTTCCATGAATTTTTTCTCCCCCCGCTTTGTTTCTGCTACAGGAAAGCTTTTACCGCCTCCTCCTCTACTTGCATACTTCAGGCTCACACACTGGAGTTACAAAAATCATTCGCAGCCTGGAAAGAGGTTGAATCTGTGGCACTGAAGGTTACCACTGTCTAGTGGAACACCTTTCCCACCCAACAATAAAACAAAAACACAAAAGAGAAAAGATTTTTCAGTTTTTCACATGGCCTCTGTAAGTAAGTAAATCCTCAAGTTGTCTCTAAATTTGTCAGCGTCAAGATGTTAAGAGCATATGGAAGAGATACTGTGTGCAGAACAGTCTTCAAGTTCAGTACACGCTGAGGCAGAAAGCTACCGTTAACCGTGTATTCTAATGATGCCTATGGCAGAACCTCTGCTAGCGTCGAGCCCTTGGCCCAGTTGCAGAACTTGCTTACCATCCTTCGGGTACGTAAGCACAAGAGAGTATATACGTACTGATGTATCAAACAAGGCTAAAGAAAAAGAAAAACCCCACAGGAAATTGGGACCATCGTCTCAGAGGACAAAGAGGACTCAGGCTCTATCCTTCCCTCCTGTAACTTCTGGCCTGTTCTTGGAGGCCCCGATCTTGAACTGGAGGAGTAGACAAGACAGTAAGGAACACCTCAGCACACAGGTCTGTCCCTCCCTCGCCCCATTCCACAGGCTCCATGGCAGGGAACTGGAGCACCGGCCCAGGGAGCGTGCGCCTGCAGATACCGGGGGTGAGACTGCAGACGCCACGGTCCTTCCGGCCCCTGGGGGTCTTTCTTCTCACCATCTCACTGCCTGAGGCTGTACGAAGGCCCCCAGTCTGTGTTCCAATACAGTCTTCCATCCCCCCCTTTTTTTTAAAATTTTATTGGAGTATGGTTGATTGACATTGTTGTGTTAGTTTCAGGTGTACAGCAAAGTGATTCCGTTATACATATACGTATATTCATTCTTGTTTAGATTCTTTTCGCATATAGGTTATTAGAAAATATTGAGTAGAGTTCCCTGTGCTATACAGTAGATCCTTGTTGGTTATCTACCTTATACATAGATAGTGTGTATGTTCATCCCAAGCTCCTGATTTATCCTTCCCTGCCACGTTTCCCCTTTGGTAACCGTAAGTTTGTTTTCGCTATCTGTAAGTCTGTTTCTGTTTTGTAACTAAGTTCATTTGTATCACTTTTTAAAAATTAGATTCCACATATCAGTGATATCATACTATATCTGTCTGACTTACTTCACCTTCCATCCCCTTTTGACTCAGTAAATCAACAAGTCTTCATTGAAGGAGGCAGCAGAGTGTAGAGATTAAGAACAGATCTGGGCACCAAGCAGCCTGGCTTCAGTCCTGCTTCCGCCATTTACCGTCTGGGGGACCCTGGGCCATTTGTTGCACCCTGCACCGCCATTCTGTCCACTTCTAAAACAAAGGTAGTGACTGCAGCTACCTCACAGGGTTATTGTGAGCATTGCCAAGCAGTGTTGACGTGGCCGGGAAGCATTGGGTATTATTATTGCTCCATCCTTCCACGTGCCAGGTGCTGTGCTGGGTTCTGCAGATCCATCGGTGACTCATATAGACGTGGTTCCTGCCCCACATGGAGCTGACTCTGTCATCGTGCCCCGATCTCAGCAAAACTTGCTTGTCCTCTGTCTCATTCCATCAGGACTCATTCTCCACCTTTGGGTCAACATCACAGTGCGAATAATGAATGGGCTTGAGGTAGCTGGTTTGCACGTTTCCCTAAACTCTCTGGAGACGAGACCTTTATTGGAAGGATTGGGTCCATGGGGAGGGGAGCCTGAGGGGAGTGGTATATACGTGTGGGTATGTAGGGAGCTTTGAGACCCCTGAAAATCTCAACTGGAAAATCAGTAGCCACTTGGTCTTCCTTCAGGGAGAGATGGACCCATGTCTGTAGCTGCCTGAGGTCACCCTTGCTCTGTAGATGTCTAAAATCAATAAGGGGGACTTTTCATGGACTGATATTTCCTTTAGCCTGTAATATATGGCCCCATTCACATATTAAATGCTCACACCCGGACTCTGGCCTTTTGTTCCAGTTACAGCCTGTGTAACGTTGCTTTTCTCCTGCTGGTGCTTCCATTCCCACCTCTACCCCGACTCCACCCTCCTGCGCCCACCCAGCTGCCTTCTTCCAGCTAGTTTACCACGATTTCTGCTGTGAATTAGCCATATCCCCGCCATTTGCTGTGAAATCCAGAATTGCACGTGAAAAAAACCACGCACATCCCAACCCAGCCCCCTCGGAAAGGACTGATGGTCAGAGGAGACCCTGTTCATAAACTCTCTTCTCAGCATGTGCCCCAAGGAAGGATTAGAGAGGGAACTGCTGTCAAAGTTTGACAAAGCTGGCTTCAGGGTTAGTGTTTTTGGTTCCAGTAAACACTCGAGAAGTTTCCTTACCAGAAGCCTCACTGCCAACCCGCCATGTGTTTCCACAGCTGGAGCAGGGCCTACAGTTAGTCCTTTTTGTCAGGACGGGAGCTGGTAGGACCTGCTTGGCCATTAGAGGATTTGGAGCATGTAATAGGATTAGCGCATGTTTAGTAAAGCTGACAGGTTGGGTTTGGAGACATGAAAACAGCCAAAGTAGACATAAATTTCAGTGCTGACTGAAATGGTCTGACACAGACATGAATACCTATATAGCTAAAATCAAGATCTGAAACCAAAATTTTCCACTCTGGAGACACATATACTTCCCCCAAAAGGTTAATGATAATCCTACGTGATGCAGAAGCAAAAGCAATTGTTTAGAATGGAAGAGGGTAACTTTTATAAATCCAATACCTCCACACACACAAATGCTCTTATCTTAAAAGAGCCATTTTCTTTTTGTGGAAAATATAAAGAAAACAATCATCTGCAATCTTACCACTCAGAAATTAGTGTCTACACTTCCTTGTGTTTCCTTCAGCCTCGCCTATGTGCACATATATACATTTTTACCAAATTTACAGCATATTATATGGGCAGTTTTACAGCCATACATTTTTTTAATTGTAAATCATGAGCATTTCCGCATGTTATTAAATGTTTTCTTAATACAACTTTTAATGACTGCCTAATACTTCATGCCACAGGTGTGCTGTAGTGTATTTCATCAGTCCCTGCTGTAGGACTTTAAAATATTATTTGTTTTTGCTGTCATGCATAGTGTGCAATGAGTATTCTTTAACAATGTATTAGTTAATCCATCCACCATTTAAGCACTTTTGAAATGGGGATGCTTTTCCATTTGAATGGGACTTAGGGATAGAGGGAGATCCACTAACTCTTTAAAAAGATTAAAGCTCAGCCCCTACATGGTAAGTGATGAGATAAACAACCAGTAATATTGTCTGGATGTAATGACATAGAGAGGATACTGAGTTCTTCAACAGGAGATGAAAATAGCTCCCAAGAATGTCTGCATTCTGAAGAGAAAGGCAAATGCTATAGCCTTCGTGAATGATTTAGAAGAATGATACTGAGACATGTTATTGGGGGTTTTGTGCTGTGAACTAGAGCGTCTTCCTGGTGGTCTAGGGATGGCAGAACCTGTTCTCTGTGTGGATCCCAAACCCAGGCCACCCCTACCCAAATGAGGCTTGTCCACCCTCTCCAGAGAACACATGAGATTGAGAAGAATGTCCAAGTAAAAGGACAACATGAGTTCTAAGCCCCAACAGAACCTTAACTTTTTATGTCTAATATGGCCAAGAAGATACATGGAAACTCAAAACCATCAACAAGAGATGCACACAGGAATATACAGACATGACTTGAGTGCAGGCAATATCATTTTAAAGTGTAATAAACCTAGAGAGCTCAGTCACAGGAACTGGGCCTCCCAGGAGATACAGCTTAGCACTGCCTGATGTGCTGCTCAAAACGGAACAGGAAGAAAGTTGAGGAGCATTTGTGAAAAAAGCCAGGAGCCCAAAAGGTGGACAGAAGCACTTCGTTCTAGTGCCTCTGGGAGATGGTAGGGGAAAGTGGGGCGCCTCCTTCTCTCACACAGCTCCAGTTCCTGCTGACATATCACCAGGATTAGTGACCTGAAAACAGCAGGGAACAGGGATTCACCAGGAGATGAGCGTCCCCTCTTGTTAGTTCTCTATGTTTCTCAGGAGCTATAGGGCTTCCTAGACACTTGTTGTTTTTATTTTATTTATTTATTTTAAACAATATTCAAGTTTATTAAACAAATTTTAAAAAGTATTATAAAATGTCTAACTTTCATCAGCTTCAAGGTTTATGTTACTCCCAAATTTTGCATATAGCTGAGCTTTCAAATCTGCTAACACCCACTGAATTGAGTCCACTCTGGATTCTAAGGCATCAGTTTCTTCTTGCAAATTTGTCTTTGCTTCTTCTAACATTTCTTCTGTTTCTTCTTGAGAATGGCTAATGAAAACATCACCAATCTGATAAGCTATCATTAAGCAGTCATCGTCTGCAAGCATGATATCCTCACAAGCATCTTCTAAATTCTGGAGTTGTTTCTTTTTTACTTCTATTTCTTCCTTCAGCTCTGTGATTCTACTCGTATTCCGTGCAAATCTGTTTATCTTTTGTTGATCTTCAAAAGTAACGTTGACATCTTCTGCAGCCGCCTTCTTCATGGTGGCCGCCATCTTGGGACTCTTGTTGTTTTTAGAATATTAAATGTTCTACAGTGATTTCTACACTCCTAGTTTCTGCTAACCACAGAGACCAGGAAAGGAAGAGGTGTGAAATGTGCCGGCCAGGGCTGGGGCGAGCATTGCTCGGCTCACCGTCTTGATGCTGGTCTTGCTCGAGGATTCTCTGCTCAGCACTCCCTGGGTCTCAGGAGGGTTGTGTAACGCTGCACAGGGCAGTCATTCCCTCACCACACACACTGCTCGTCTCCAGACCTCATCCATCACAGTGCCGCAGAACTCACTAGACTGTGGTATTTCTTTGAGGAAATGTGTAGGAAGAAGACAAAGAAGGAAAGTAGGTGGAAAGGTGGGAAGAAGGAAAAAGGGGGAGAGGGGTGGAGAAGACTGTGCCGGGAAGAGTTTTCCTAAGTTTCATCACTTGCTGCTGTCACCATCCCACCCGTCCCTGCCAACTGGAGGAGCGAAACGGCCTTCACCAGAGGTGTGTTTGTAGTTGCACGACTATGCCCACGTAATGAAAACTCTACCCCAAAAGAAGTTTATCCTGGAATTCGAAGCAAACAACTCAGATATTCATCTGCAGATGCAATATTGATGGGCTTCCTGGGGTAACTATAAAGGTCAGACTTGGAAATACTACGTGGACCTTTCAGACGACCCGTGAGCAAGTGAAGTGAGTTCTGCTCGTTCAGCCTTGCTCTGACGGAGGCGCCCCTCTCCGTTCCCCCCACCCTGTCTAGGACCTGAGAGGGGGGAAGCGGCCCCAGCTGTGAGTTCGCGCCAAATGCAGCCTCCCCTCCCTCCCTCCCGGCCTGCCCACCGCGCCCAGAGGGGCACCCAGCCACACTGCTCTCCCAGGCACCAGGCACGCTGTTTGTAGCCACCTGGAACTTCCTCAGGCCACACCTCAGCCTGAACTCCCTCCACGTCTTTCTTCCTAATTCAGGCAGAGCAAACGTTGAGCTGGGGAGGAAAGCTACTGCCCCTGCCCAGTGGAAGAGGGCTTCACATTTTACGTTCTTTCTAGAAAGACTCATCAGCCTTGGAACACTTAATAGGTTTTGTTGTTGTTGCTGTTTTAAGATTTCTCTTTTTTTTTTTTTTCCTTCCCCCAAGAAAATCCTCTAAGCCTCAGCCCTCCCAGCCCTGAAATTGCCCTTGTAGGAGAGATTTGTGGCCATGATGCTGCATCACCATCATTTTTATTGTTATGTCAGCTTCCTTGTGAGATTTCAGAGTGCCTTTCTTTGTCTGGACAGTTTCCAGACTGTTCGGTGTATGCTGATGAGCTACTTATGTTTATGAGACTTTCAGAATCTAATTTGCACAGTTTCTTGCCATTTGCCAGCTTTGAGAAAGATGACTTGAAACTAGGAGAAAGGTCTGCAAGTGCGACCTATGTAAAGCCCCCAAACCTATGTGGGTGTAATCCCTCGCTCGCCTCACCACACGTACACACACACTGACACACATGCACACGAGTATAACATATCTTACTGCTGTAAGCTTAGGTATCGTTCCTGGACATTTTTTTAAAATAAATTTATTTATTTATTCATTCATTCATTCATTTATTTTTGGCTGCGTTGGGTCTTCGTTGCTGAGCATAGGCTTTCTCTAGTTGCGGAGAGCAGAGGCTACTCTTTGTTACGGTACGCAGGCTTCTCATTGCAGTGGCTTCTCTTAGTGTGGAGCACAGGTCTAGGTGCACGAGCTTCAGTAGTTGTAGCTTGCAGGCTCAGTAGTTGTGACTCACAGGTTTCAGTAGTTGTGACACACAGGCTCTGGAGCACAGGCTCAGTAGCTGTGGCACACAGGCTTAGTTGCTCCGCGTCATGTGGGATCTTCCCAGACCAGGGCTCGAACACATGTCCCCTGCATTGGCAGGCGGATTCTTAACCACTGCTCCACCAGGGAAGCCTGTTCCTGGACATTTTACACAGCAGTATTCAAGTTGGTCCCCTTGGTAAGAACAGAATAACTGTTGGCCTGCTATTGGGAATAACTGTTGACCTGGGATCCTGAATAAGTGACTTTAGTCAACAGGTCAAATTCGGCTAGGTGCACCATACATGAAAAACTCTAAATAATTAGATTTTTTTAATTGGTAATTCAGCTTTCCTCCATCTATCATGTCATGCTTTTTGCCGACAATGCCAATTCTGCTGTGTTGAAGCCCAGCTCAATTCCTACTTCTTGTGGTCTTATCCTAAGATCAGTCCAAATCAATTACCATCTTCTAAATATTCCCACAGTATTTATCATTATCCCAGACATTCTGAACAACCCAGTTATGATACGCCTAGCTTCTCAACTCAGGTGTAAGTGCCTTAAGGGCAGGTAATGTGTAGGTATGTGTTACAGAACCTAACAGAGTGATGAGCCTATGTAGGTGGGCACATTTGTAATACATTTATAACACTTGTTGACTGATGATTGAGTGGAGGTAGAAATTCCAGCCACCTCAGACAGCTCTGTGAATCTGTTTGGCCTGATTAGGTGAGAAATGCAAACACTCCCTTATCTATATTACCTGCAGGTGATCTTGAGGATTAAGCACATCTCACTGCAGTTCAGTTTAAGATGTGTACAGAAGTCTTGCCGACTGTGTAAATTAGAATTGAGGCAGTAGGGATCACTCATCCCACTTTCTTATTTTACAGCTTTAATTTGGTGTAAGTTTTCTTGTCTATGGCTATGCGTCTGTGAGTCTTACCTTCTCTAAGGCAATACTTCCCAAACTTTAGTAAGCAACGGAATCAAAAGGAGAGCTTCTTAAAGCACAGATTGCTGGGCTCCCCCCTTAGAGTTTGAGATTGGGAAGGTTTGGGCTGAGGCCTGAGAATTTGCTAATAAGCTCCCAGGGCCATCAGTCTGCAGACCACACTTTGGGTAACTACTGCCTGCTGTGCACTCCAGTTCAGATTAGGTGCTGCTAGGGGCTTCCACAGCCCCCAAGGCCAACCCTTGTCATAGTTACATCACACTGTCTTTCAATATATTTTACATGCCTGTCCATACTCTAGACTCTTAGGTTCTTTGAGAGCAGGAACCACTATTATTCATCTTTGAATCTTATCTAGCACAAAACCAACCATATAGTAGGTGCTCAATACATATTTGATGGATGAGAGTGGAGGAGGTTCGCTAAATTCGAATCGAATTATACTGAACTGAGGTGTCCAGAGACTTTAGTCTAAATGTTGAACTTTGCTGTGATTCAATCCCCAAAGGAAAATATACAGTTACTAATTGCCAGACTCTGGTTTATAAGAAATCACAGCCACTTGGAGAATACGCAAAAGATAGGTGGACTCACAACTAGCAGCTCCTGTGTCCACCCAAGTCCACACGATGGGCAGTGCAGTGTTGTAGACAGAGTGCTGTGTGTTGGGAGCACACACGATCACAGCCTGGTCACCATCCTCAAGGAGCACATGGCCCATTGTGGAGACAGCAGGTGCTGAAAAGGGGAATCGCCAAACACTGGCTTCAGTGTTCTCATCAAGGAAAGGACTTGGGTTGGGATTAGGGGCTTGAACGAAGTCCAGAAGTTGTGATTCTCTGAGAAGTAACTTGGACAGAAGGCAGTATAGACTAATAGCTCCAAAGTCTGGCTGTCTGGGGCCCAGTCTTACAGCCACTACTCTCTAGGTATGTGAGCTGAGGAAAGTACTTAGCTTATTTGTGCCTCGATTTTATCATCTGTAAAATGGGGATAATAGCAGGACCAACACCTGGCATCTACCAGGCACTCAGTAAGGGCTAACTATTAGTATTATAATCATTGCCCTTATTCATACTGTTTTTTAATTCAGAGGACCCCAAATTCTACATCCATCATGAACCATGCATCAGCAATCCAGACCACTTGGTTCTTGGAGTATTTCTCATAGGTGGCATATGCAAGAAGGCAGTGAGAAGAGAGAATTGGATTTTGGTGTGTTAGGGAGGGGAGACTATCTAATGTTTACTAAGATCTCACAGTATGGCTGGCAAACATCGTAAAATTTGATTTTACTTTAATGATAATTAAATGTCTCTCTTTCCCATTTATCAGATTGCATCCCATCTATTATCATGACCCAATTTACCTCTATACAGGTCAAAAAGACTCTGAATTTTAATCTTATCATTAGTGATGTAAACTCAGCAGGTGAAAATTATGATAGTGAGTGCTTTGTAGCAGAGAAAAATACGAAATGTCATACTGAGAAATGGACTGGGAAAATAACTTGCCAAGAGCACCATAATACAATTAATCTTTACCAACAATAGAGTCAGTATCGTACAAGATGAATCAAACTGACTAATTCTGGATGCACATACATACATTTAAAAGCATTTCGCTTTAGCTTCTTCTGTTTGCTGCTCCATTTTTATTGGTTAAGGAGATTTTTCCTGTCAGTACTTTTTCAGGCTATGAAGGGTAGCCTCACTTGTGTGGATATAGTAGTATGGGTTCCATTTTTTACGTATTGAAGAGAAACACACAACTGTTTTTGAGATCAAGTGTATTTTTTTTCACTTGGCAACATTTATGGCAGCATATAATAAAACTAAAATAAAACAGTACAACCTACACTTTAAATAATGAATGGAGCTAAAGGAATACAAAAGATTTTTTTCTCATTTTTACATAGGTTTTATTTAATATGATTGTCACAAAACTATGCCAAAAGAAAGGCATCTAATCACCAGCTTGAGACCATAGTTTAAGTTTGGTGTGAACTGTGATAGCCATAATTAAGTTATGATCCAGGCAGCAGTATGCTCTTAGTTTTTAATGGAAAACATTACAAAATTGAAATTACTCTTTCCTATCAGGGTTCTCTTGTTAAAAGTATATGTGGGATAATCCTGTTTTTTCAAATAAGAGTTAAACAACTATATATATATATACACACACACGCAACTATATATATATACATTCATGTGTGTGTATATATATTACATAATACTATATATATGAGTATGTGGGAGGGGGATTATATATAAAATATGAAGGGTAAATACCTGAATGTTAATAGTGCTTATATCTGAGCAGTAGAATTCCAGTTAATTTTAAAAAATCTGTATTCTGTAAATTTTCTGCCAGTATATATATTTGTAAAGAGAAAACCAAGAAACGTTATTATTAAGAATTAACATGGCATGGGGCTTCCCTGGTGGCGCAGTGGTTCAGAGTTCGCCTGCCGATGCAGGGGACATGGGTTCGTGCCCCGGTCCGGGAAGATCCCACATGCCGCGGAGCGGCTGGGCCCGTGAGCCATGGCCGCTGAGCCTGCGCGTCCGGAGCCTGTGCTCCGCAATGGGAGAGGCCACAACAGTGAGAGGCCCGGGTACTGCAAAAAAAAAAAAAAGAATTAACGTGGCATGGACATATATACACTACCAAATGTAAAATAGCTAGCTAGTGGGAAGCAGCCGCATAGCACAGGGAGATCAGCTCGGTGCTTTGTGACCACCTAGAGGGGTGGGATAGGGAGGGTGGGAGAGAGATGCAAGAGGGAGGAGATATGGGGATATATGTATATGTATAGCTGATTCACTTTGTTATAAAGCAGAAACTAACACACCATTGTAAAGCAATTATACTCCAATAAAGATGTTAAAAAAAAAGAACGTGAACTAGAGAATTGTCTTAAATTTTAAAAAGGAAAAGAAAGGGAAAAGTTTATAAGCTTATATTATGGTCTCCAAAAAAAAAGTTAATATTTAATTTAAAAACATATTGAAAGCACTAATAATAGATACAAACTTAAAGTTAACTTTTTACTGCCTAAATCTAAAGCACTAAAGAAATTATTTTACTTGAAAAAGATGCTACATCAAATACATTTAGGGACCAGAAGAATGTAAAATACCCAAAGCGACTGCATTGTTTTCTTCCCTCTCCATTATATGTAGTCCTCCTAGACTTCTGGGCAATCACTCCCGGCCAAGGGTACTGAGCAGATCCTGTGACTGCCGGTCGGTCTCACCTGTGAAGCTTATCCTCTCTGGGTAATAACAGATTCATTCAACAGATATTACCGAGAGTACCATTTATTCTTTCAAAAAATATTGGTTGAAGATTTACCACGTGCAGGGGACTGTGCTAGCGACTGAGGACACTGTCGCTTTGTAGAGAAATGACTGCTGGTAGAGCAGGCACATGAAGTCCAGGCAGATACACTCTGAGGGTGGCAAGGACAACTCCTCCTGTTACCTGCGGGAGGGGGGAGAGACGGCAGGTGGGCTGGAGAGCCCCTGCCAGCCCAGATGCTATCCTGAGCCTATGACCCATATTTCCAGCTACCTTTCCAAGACCTCACATCCAGTATTTCTGAAAGTACTGGAGCCAGTACTTCTCATTCTTTGTGACCTCTGATTCTAGCATCATTATTCTGCTAGTGGTCCAGACTTTGCTGAAAAATTTTAAATTCTTTTCTTTCTGATTCACACACAGAATCTGTCCATTCTTCCTTTAGAATGGCTTCTGTATCCCCCACTTTTCTCTTTTATCCCATCACCTCAGTGGTTCTGCTTTATTATCACATACTTGGGGTATGGCTGGGGCTCCCCCGGTCCCCCTGCCCGAGTCTCTTCACCTGCTTGGCCGGTCCTGCCTGTGGCCCTCACTTGGTCTTTGGAGTGCTGCCTCGACCCCGGCTTTCCCCTGCACACATCTTCCAAACTGCGTGCCTGTTGCATGCACCATGGTTACAAGTCACACTTGTCCAAAGGACAAGGTGTCACCACCTAACAGCAGCAGAGAGCCAGGCCCATCCCAGCTAACACTGCTCCTGGGCCAGGCCCCTGCTGCCTTTCTGCTCTCCTCCCCTTTGCGTTCACGACTGCACCCGAGCCACCGCTCATCAGCCAGCATGGAGCCCCTGCTGGCCCCGCAAGAGGCCCGGACTGCTGGCAGCCCTCAGAAGGGGATGGTGTCCCAGTGCTCAACAGGCATTTTTCAGTTGACAAGGACTGTAACAGGCTGACATTACAGTCCATTCAAGAGAGGCAGCCCCGCATGGTGGTTAAGAGTCTGGAGTGAGACATCATCGGTTCACATCCCCAGTCTGCTTCTTACTAGTTGTGTGACCTTAGACAAGTCATTGGCCTCTCCATTCCTCATTTTCCTCATCTGTAAAATGTACTGACCTCCTAGAGCTGTTAGGAGGATTGGGTGAGCTCATATTTGTAAAGTTCTTATAATACTACCTGCACAAATTAAGCACTCTGTGTTTATTAAATAAATATAACCAAGAGTGATCTAAAAAGAAAGCCACCAGGAGAAATGCTTTACGTGGATATCTCTGGTAACTAAACCACAGTGAGTTTTCTCTTTCTTAAAGGGTCCTTTTTATTTTTTAAAGGATTTTTAAAATTAAATTTATTTCTTCATTTATTTTTGGCTGCATTGGGTCTTTGTTGCTGCGAACGGGCTTTCTCTAGTTGTGGAGAGCAGGGGCTACTCTTTGCTGAGCTGTGCGGGCTTCTCATCGTGGTGGCTTCTCTTGTTGCGGAGCATGGGTTCTAGGCACGTGGGCTTCAGTAGTTGTGGCATACAGGCTCAGTAGTTGTGGCTCCTGGGCTCTAGAGCACAGGCTCAGTAGCTGTGGCGCACGGGCTTAGTTGCTCCGCGGCATGTGGGATCTTCCTGGACCAGGGCTCGAACCTGTGTCCCCTGCATTGGCAGGCGGATTCTTAACCACTGCGCCACCAGGGAAGCCCTTAAAGGGTCCTTTTAATAATGCATAACCAGTTCTCACTGATTTTAATCTTTACGAGTGGAAATCTTAGAAAATCTTGGAGTTGTCTTAGAACATAATGCATGCACTCTGGGTCTGAGTCCAGCAGCTGAAGCCCAATGCGGTGGCTTATATCCCAGTGTGTAAAATGTGCTAGCGTTGCGGTGAATCACTAACTCTTGGCTGAGGGCGGGCACTCCTCACATCTACTCTCAAATGGTCTCTCTGAGGCTGAAGCCTGTTGGGCCTCTGAGGCTCCCCTCTGCAGACCCTGGACATCAAAGGCTTCTGAGGAAAGGGACAGGTGGGTGAGGACCCATGACCCTCAGGACTGGCAGTACCAAGCTTCAGCAACTGGTAAGATTCGTGAGGCCTTGGGACTTCTAAGCCACAGACAATTCCTGAGATCCTGCTCATTCTTGGGGATTGATGCATTCCTGCATTCCCTTGAACTGTAAGAAATTTTGAAGCTTTTACTTAGTTACTCATTCTCATCAATCCTTTTCTCATCCATGTGCTTTTTAAATGTTTTTTTCCTCCCTCTTCTTCTTCTCTTCCTTGTAATTTTATTGGCACTGAAATCCAGGATAAGTGAATCTTGTCAGTACCAAGTTGGCTGCCTTACTCTGAAGGGAAGCTCCAAGGCAGGGAAAAGGGCACGCAGCAGAGATGAAATATTGGAGCAAGAAGACACTGTAGAGTTCATCTGCTTCACATCCCTCTCTTTACCAACAGGAATCATGAAACAAGGGTGCACAGCGAGTGGCAATTAGAACCAGTCTTCTGTGTCCAAATCCATCATTTTTTTTTCACTATTCCAGGCCGTTGTCTGTGGGCCGTTCCTTCATTTATCATCCACTGGGCACCTGCAACGTGACAGTCACTGGCTCATAAAGGAAAGTGTGAGATGTATCCCCATTCCCCTTCCTCCTCTGACCATGGTTCTGATCTTATGAGGAACCCCTGAAGGTCAGTGGAGACTGGCCTATCCCTTGATGGATTGCTTTGGGTACTCTGAAAAAATTCTGAGTAAAGGATACTGAAGTAGCTAACTGGCGTCTTGACCGTAGTCTCCGGGGCCCTTGATTCCATGGAGAGTGATGTCTAAGAGTAAGGCCTTATGGTGTGGCGGGGACAGTGTGGGAAGTGACATGAGGAATCTTTACCATGCGGATCTTGACAACTGCCCTCCTCACCTTGCACTAGGAGCTATAGGGCCCGCCAGCCCTTGGAGGGCCACAGGGCAGATTTCATATGTGTGTGGTGTGGGGAGGGCGTCGTTTGGTATGTCACTCAGTGAGGTAGTCAGCTAGTGGCTGTGCTTACATACAGCTCTTCAAAATGGCATCTGCCTGTCATAGGCTTCTTGTTACTTCTTTTTAAAGTATAAGGATAGCAGTAGAAGAACAGTGCCACAGGACATTTAGAAAACAGAAAATATGTACAATTTGAATCCCATGACAGTTTATCACTTTCGCATACATATTTTTGTTGTTTTTTTTGCGGTACGCGGGTCTCTCACTGCTGTGGCCTCTCCCGTTGCGGAGCACAGGCTCTGGACGCGCAGGCTCAGTGGCCATGGCTCATGGGCCCAGTGGCTCCGCGGCATGTGGGATCTTCCTGGACCGGGGCACGAACCTGTGTCCCCCGCACCGGCAGGCGGACTCTCAACCACTGCGCCACCAGGGAAGCCCTGCATACATGTTTTTATATAATTGTAGTCAAGGTCTTATACAGAATTCTCACCTAGATTTAGTACCCCAAGTATTTATTATGTACCTGTGCTGTATCCACTCAGTCCTGAGGATAATAAAAGTGACTAACAATCATGATAATAGTGATGCCACAATATTCCTGGAAGGTTATAGTTTTCAAAAGCACCATGTCACATAGGACATTTGGTCTTCACAGCCCCCCCGCCCCCCCGCCGCCGGGGGATAGGTATAGGTTATTATCCATGATTTATGTAAAAGAAAGTTCAGAGATACCCTGCCTAAAGTTACCTAGTACATAAATAATGGTGACAGAATTAGAACACGGATCCCTTTCGGCCATGCTGTCTCACTTGCTTGGATATGGTGAGTGCCCTAAAGGAGTTGGCGGTTTTGGTGAGGAAACAAACACAGGTGACTCCGTTTATTCCAAATGTGCAAGTGGCCAGCTGCCACAGAAGTGACAGGGGCAATGTGCTGAGATAAGGAAAATGTACAGATAGCCTGGAATAAATGCCCTTAAGAGATATGGGACTTGTGCTGTGTATAAAAATATATGTAGGAGGTGGTGAAGAAAAGGAGAGAACGTATCTAAGAACGTATCTGGACAGAACATCTAAAGGAGACAGGCTGTATCAGTGGGATTGAACCTGAATGCCAGGCTCAATCTGGCATTTTCCCATGGGTTATTGGAAAGCATCGGAGTTTTTCCTATGGGTTATCAGAAAGCATCTGAGTTTTAAATTGGAGATTGACAAGATGAAAGTGGCATTTTAGAAAACTGATCTGGCAATATCATGTAAGGTGGACTGGAAGAGGAAGAAACCAAAGGCATAGACAAGGTAGGAGGTTCTTGCGGTGGTCCAAGTAAGACACGAGGAGAAGTGATAATAGGGCACTGGTAGGGGAACTGGGGAAGGGGAGTGGGAGACATTTCACAGGTACTTGATAGGATTCAGATCTAGAGAGGCCTTAGGGGACAGAAGAGAATGAATCAAAGGCCTGCAAGTGGATGAATGACGGTGCTACTAATAGAAACAGAAAAGTTAGAAGAAACTGCAGTCTGACATGTGAGGTGAATTGGACTTTAGCCATAAAATTATAGAATTTTAGAAGAACCACCACATCAGGAAGGACTTGGATTCACACATTTTTCAAAGTAAGGACATCCCTTTCAATGAAGCCTTAAATAGAAGTCCTGGATTATAAAACAGAAGCAAGTAGTAATGGAGTGGGAATTCTAGCAATCCGCTCCTTGGACCTTCCATGTCACCTTTGTAGAGCTGATGGGGTTCCATAAAGCATTATTCAGAGATGATGGACCCTACCCAGCACCCTCACTTTTAGACAACTGATCTGAGTCTTAAAGATGTTGCATAACTTGCCCCAGGTCAACTAACTGTTAGTGGAAGAGCGAAGGCTAAAACTTAAGCATGTAGTTGCCCCAGGTCAACTAACTGCTAGTGGAAGAGCCAAGGCTAAAACTTAAGCATGTAGTTGCCCCAGGTCAACTAACTGTTAGTGGAAGAGCCAAGGCTAAAACTGAAGCATGTAGTATGTCCCCTACCACCTCATGACCACCTCTCATTCTGAATTTGAAATGGGAAGTGATAATTTCAAGCAAACAAACCCAGTGGTCAGTTGGTGATAAGGAACAGAAGTTAAAGAGTTAAGTGTGACGATAGTTGAACCCATGAGAATGAAAGAACTCTGATCAAAGGAAACAGAGAAGAAAAAGTGGTGACTGAGCTTCGGCAAAAGTACCAAAGTTAGAGTATAAAAGGACAAAGTAACCTTCTTATCCATGTGTACTGGGCCAGCAGAGAGAAGAAGAAAACCAATGAAGATGAAATAAAAAATTAGGAGGGGGCTTCCCTGGTGGCGCAGTGGTTGAGAGTCTGCCTGCCGATGCAGGGGACACGGGTTCGTGCCCCAGTCCGGGAGGATCTCACATGCCGCGGAGTGGCTGGGCCCATGAGCCATGGCTGCTGAGCCTGCGTGTCTGGAGCCTGTGCTCCACAACGGGAGAGGCCACAACAGTGAGAGGCCTGTGTACCGCAAAAAAAAAAAAAAAAAAAAAAAAAAAAAAAAAAAAAAATTAGGAGGAAAAAGACCAGGACTTCTTATGTAACAGAAGCAAATGAGGCAGATGGTTTAAGGGGGCAGAGTCAGTGATGTCAAGTATCACATGGTACGAAGACTGAGAAAATAGTCACTGAAAACCTTTCAAAGGATAGTTTCATCGGGTGATTAATGAGAAAGCTGAGGTTTCAGGTGGTGAGACAGCAGATACAGTGGGTATGCACCATGTGTTCGAGAAGCTTTGCAGCAGAAAGCAAATAGCACTAAAGTTAAGCAGGTCACAGGAATAATGAAGTGAAAGGAATAACAAAAGGATTTTATCAGGCTGAAGAAACCGTATTCTTGGTTCTTAGGGGCTTGGGTAGGTGTAGGGGAACAAAAACAAAACAACAGCAAAGCACAATTCTAGCTCAGTAAATTATTAAAAAAGAGCTTTTCTAAATGGATAAATTACTTTAACCATTTCTTAAAGTAATTGACAAGGACTCTTAGAGGGGAAATTTCTGCCTTTGAGTAGCTTAACCTTTAAGAAGTCTAAAAAAAACCTGCATGATATCTAGTTTCAGTTATTGAAAAACCTCTTCTTCCAGCCCTTTAATGATTCCTTCTAAGTATCACAGAAATTAGAGTTAAAAGGTAGACTGAGAAAAGATTTATTAGATAATCTTGTTCATTCTCCTGCCAAGTGCAGAATTGTTACTTATTATGCATTTTCTAGTCTGGAGTGCTTTTTACTGTGTCAAGTGAATGGTGTTCTTACCACTTCCTTTGGAATACTATTTCATAATCCTATTGATCTCACTGTGCGGGAACTCTTGATCCCCATCCTAATGTTTCCTCCCTACTGTATACTTTGTACACCATTAACAATTTGTCCTTAATAACCTCCATCTGCACTGATCCACGTCTAGTTTTGCAATCTCTAAGCATCTGGAACACCTTCACCAGCAGACACGTAATTCTTCAGGGCACATTACAACTATCAGGGTAAAGGATGTGTATGTGATAAAAGATAAAGAGTCTACTAATTTTATGTTTCTAATGATGAAAGTTTCCTTCTATATTCCAGAGATTTGGGGTAGGAATGAGTCCAAAGAACAGTGAAGTTTTTAAGAAAGGGGCTAAGTCTTTCTAACTTACGATCCAACATCCCAGTAAAAGGTATTCCGCAATTACTGAAGAGATAAGTTGGAATATTCTGGGTAGAGAATGTGAAACTCTTAAGGTAGGACCAGGACTTAGACTTGAAGCATGGATTTATAGAGTTAGAGATGAAGCACAAACTAGATATCCTCTGATATCCTTGAAAATGTGCTCCCGTATGGTCAATGTGTCCCTTTTGTGATGGGTTGTTCTCAGAGAAGGTTTTGGCAGATGTCCATTTGGCAGATGTCCAGGAGGTTCTATCCTGTGCTCCCAAGACAGTGGTCCTGGCTTCACCAGCTTTATCCTCATGGATCTTACAGGCTGATCATGCCCCCATAGAGGGGCCCAGATGGAAGCCTGAACATACAGTGGATTATGTTACAGGAGAGGAACAGTGGCAGTGAGCTTGGGGGAGCCATCTATTTTGTATCAAGCAATAAGCAAGCCTTTTCTTTGTCCCAGAAGGAGACATCAGGGTTGTGTGCTACAAACACTAACTTGAGAAATGGGCCATAAAAGAGCTGTCAGGGCCTTGCTTCTAAGTTCAAAAACCTGTGGATCCTACTTTCTCTCAGGTATCTTGACAATATGTCATAGAAACCTTAAGTTCAAATTTGGACAAATTATCTTCACCCATACTTGCTTCTTTCTCTGTTTTCCTTTTCACTGAGGCACTTAGTCATTCTCAACGTTTTCCTCATCCACCAGGTCATTGGATTTTTTTTAGTTCTACCTCTTAAATATCTCTTATGTTTTGCCCTCTGCACATCACTGACTTGGGTTCTACCCTCGTTATAAAAAGGTCAGAATTAAATAGACAATTGCAATAGGCTCTAACATGGCATCGCTGCCTCCACTTCCTGCAAACCAATATCCTAAAATGCAGAATTGTTCATGTAACTCCTATGTTGAACACTCTTCATTCATTAAGCCTTCCAGGTAAAATCCAAGCTCCTTATCCCGATCCACCTACTTCTCCAGCTTCATCTACTGACATTTTCCTGTAAGCTTTCTTACAGACCTTTTATAAGAATTGCTTGCTGGTAAGCATGCACCTCTTGCCACTTTTAGACTCAGTATCATTTAAAACTTAGCATTCCTTGGCATGCGGTAGGCATGTAATATGTGTATGCAGCATAAATATTTATTGAGTGGCTGAAAGTAAAAATAGGCTTAGCTTAAATGCAAGAAGGGTTTGACTTGGGGAATTATTTAGTTCCACCTTCTCTCTGTGTACTCCCTTTAACCAGTTATAATGATGGAGCTCTTTTGACAGACATTGGATGATAATTTAGCTAAATGAAAACACAAAAAGAGGGTATGGATATTGCTTATATCTACTTTGTACTTTGAAGACAACCCCAAACTCGCCACCTACTAATAACTGTAATTCTCTTGTTAAATTAAACAACTGTACTACAAATACAGACAAATCAAATTAACTTTACTTTTCTAAGGAACCAGTGAGTCATGAGTCATTACAATACTCCTCGCCTTTTTTGTTATAGTGGAAAAAGATAAAAGCACAGCACATCAAGTGGCTATCTAAAACTACTGTCCTGTCTTCCAACCCTTAAAACACACCCATATTAACTTTAAATTATGTCTCTGCCAAAATGTATAACAAAAACATTCACCTATCTCATTAATTCTGTGACTCTGTCAGCAATAGTCTGAACTTTTTAAAAAAATTTATTTTATTATAGTTGATTTACAATGTTAATTTTTGCTGTACAGCAAAGTGCTTCTGTTATACATATATATGTATATATATATGTCTATGTGTGTGTGTATATATATATATACACACACACACACACATACACATACACACACGCACACATTCTTTTTCATATTCTTTTCCATTATGGTTTATCACAGGATATTGAATATAGTTCCCTGTGCTATGTAGTAGGACCTCGTTGTTTATCCATCCTATAAATAACAGTTTGCATCTGCTAATCCCAAACTCCCAGTCCATCCCTCCCCCAGCTCCTCCCTTCCCCTTGGCAACTACAAGTCTGATCTCTATGTCTGTGAGTCTGTTTCGTAGATAAGTTCATTTGTGTCATATTTTAGATTCCACAGATAAGTGATATCATATGGTATTTGTCTGTCTCTTTCTGAAGGGCCTGAGCTTTTATATCATGCCTGAGGCAGGCTTAGGCTCTAGGACGCTGAGTCAGTAGTAACACTTCTGAATGGTCACAAGTTGGTCCACTTCACTAAATGATGTTAAAGACCCAAGTCTCCTGTTTACATGCTTGGACACACCTTTGACTATAATGGAAATGAGAGTTCCCCTTCTGTAGGCTCTTGAGGCCATCTTACTACAATATGCAATTGTAACTGGAACCTGCCTGATGAGCTTAAGTCTTGTACCGCTTCCTGGCAGAGTTCTTCTTCTCCCTCCGGGGGAGTCAGAAAAGCAGCAACATCTCCACCCTGGACAGAACTCACAATGGTACCCAAAGGCTGAGCCATCTGCCAAGCCTTGGGTCTCTGTTGGGCCAGGCCTGCTGGACTGCTTGCTGTTGGAGCCTGGCAGAGAGGTGTGTCTACTCCATGGTCACAGACAATGACCATGCAGGAACGCACCATTTGTGGTTGGCAGAGCATAGGCTGCAATATTCAGTCTCAAGAAATATTTCCACAGACTCTTAGTTTTCCATCCTCATGTAGCCAGCCCTAAAACATCATCAAAGTAACAGTCACTGGTAAGGCCTATCTGGCTCCTTGTAGACTTGTTGATCCAGTAGCTTCTGTTGGAGCCTGCTCAAAGTGCCCTTTCTTTATGACTCCAGCTTTGGACATGGGGACAGGTGCCGTACAGCACCTTGACTAGGCTTAGTCTGGCCTGCCCTTGCCATTTCTTGCTGGCTCCTGATGTGCTGCCTGCCCTCTGTGGTTCATTTTCCTTAATAAACCTGGATCCTTAACTGTGTGATGGCCTCAGGACACCACTCAGTGTTGGCAATTAATGTGGGCCTGTTGTCTGCTAAACTCTCCTCAGTAATTTCATTTGGCCCCAGTTATCATCCAGGCTGTTAACAGATCACCCCTTCCTGGAGAGACTGTTTCCACTCAGCCATGAGCTTCATTATTTATATTTTTCTTAAATAATACAATCATCATCCTAGTTACTATTTTTTTGGACACACCTTTGACTATAATGGAACTGAGAGTTCCCCTTCTGTTCTATTTCCTCCTATACCTCTTCAAGCCCTTAAAACACATCCATATGTTATTTCATCACAGAAGGAATTCTCTGTGACTTCTCTGTATAAAATATTCTGATCCCATCTACACACACTTTTGGGTTTGTTGTTTTCAAGTTCTGGATTGTGTTTCTACTGGGACTGCTTCCCAAGATCCCTTTTTAGAAGTATAAGAGCATCTTTCTAATGACCTTTTAAGTCTAACTGGCTCGACTTGCCATGGACCAGTCTGAATTTGAATGCCTTCAGGTAAAATCTTTACATGCTCAAAATGCTCCTAATAATTTCCTATATTCTTTTATCTGGCCAACTTTGTTAATTTATATAAACTAGCTAAATATCTATCCTGTAACCAGTTCCAGTCCTGGGAACAGCTGCCCAACCATCTAAGTTGCCCTTTGTCCCTCCCTACCTACCCTTTGTCCTTCTGACAGAGTCTTTATCATCTAATGGAAACAGTATCCTTAACTCTTTGTCCAATGTGCTAGTCCTTCTTTAAGACCTATCTTAAGTGAGAAATTTCCCTCCAATGAGACTCCACTACCCTAATGATTCTACCATCCCATATACTGCAGGTCTCTGATCATTAAATTTGATCTCCTATTAAATCACTCTCCATTTCGAGTCCTAATATCAACTCTGGGAGAATATGAGTTAAATCTTTTTCTCTGTTTTTAAATTAAAAATACTAAAAGAGGACTTCCCTGGTGGCACAGTGGTTGAGAGTCCGCCTGCCGATGCAGGGGACACGGGTTCGTGCCCCGGTCCGGGAAGATCCCACATGCCGCGGAGCGGCTGGGCCCGTGAGCCATGGCCGCTCAGCCTGCGCACAACGGGAGAGCCACAACAGTGAGAGGCCTGCGTACCGCAAAAAAAATAATAAATAAATACTAAAAGAACTAAAAATAGTTGAGCCTCAATGTTTCACATACTGGCTTGCTGTACAATTCTTCATTTCTAGTTTCCAGAGAAAACAATTTCCCAACCTTTGGTTTATCTACCTTTTGCAGTTATGTATAAGGACATGTAGACTTACTCACCTTAAACACTCCTAAGAACAGTTCTATCTCACCTTCCCAATAGGCCCTGTTGCCCCACACACTCACACAAATTACTTGCACAGTATTATAAATGAGTCTGTATATGCTTTTCAGGAAATTTTTTCATATTTGAAATAACAACTTTGTTAAAGTAGCTAAAGTCAAATAGTTTTTGCTAACAGAGTTTTACCAAAACATGGATTAAAAACGTAAGATAACTGCACAAAATGTGCCACTTTTGCAAAGAGTTACTTAGTTTGCTGGGAGCAGTAGCTAGGAGGCTAAGTTTTAGAATTACTTTTCTACTCTTGGGCAAATAGATCAATCACTTATAAAAGTTGATCTTCAGTTATAAATGGAAGCGATGACCTCTTTTATAGAGTTTAAAAGACCTGGTGGCTTTTGTTGGAATGCACAGAATCTACATAAACACCGATATGTTTTTGTTTTTTAACTTTATAGGAAATTAATGTGTTGACAGTCGCATTGGTCAACCAAGACCGAGAGAACAATATTGAGAAAAGAAGCCAAGGCTTAAAATCAGAGAAAGAAGCTCTGCTAATCGGTAAGGAAATTCTGTTTTCCTCATCTGTTCTCTCATAGGTAATAAGTCACTTAAACAATATTTAAGTAATTCACCTCCAACTTGTTAATGATTTAAAAGCTTTGTCAGAGGTAGTATTAACTTCATCGAGATTGTATTACACACATTTCAAATTAGGGGCATATAAGCCAGTGGGGACTTTGCTCTTCTGTAACTATGTATATTAGTTGGTTATCCAACATAAAACTGAGTACAAAGAAAACGGATTAACTTGCATTTCACATGTTATAAATCTGAATTTCAAAATGTGGACACAGCTGGATGCCAGGTTGGGTTCAGTGCAAAAGTCCCACACCAAGCCAGATCCCCAGGCTCAGGAGCGGCCACATCCTGAGGTCAGTCCCAAGGCCAAACCTGAAATGCTGATGATACAGGGACATCTAGACTACAGTGCTAGGCCAATCTAGAACAGTCTAACCAGGCTTCCCTGCCCAAGTCTGGACTCATTTATCCAAGATAAATAAGACGAGCTGGCCACTAAGGAAGGGGAAAGAAGAAGCAAGGAAGTTGCTGTTCACCTAAACATATTCAGTTGCCCCACAAAATATATCTAAGTTGGCCTTTTCTTTGTCAGGACCTGAGACAGCTCTAAATATTCTCTCTTTTCTTATTTATTTATTTGTTATTGAAGTATAGTTGAATTACAATGTTGTGTTAATTACTGCTGTACAGAAAAGTGACTCAGTTATACGTATATGTATACATTCTTTTCCATATTCTTTTCCATTATGGTTTATCATGGGATATTGAATATAGTCCCCTGTGCTATACAGTAGAACCTTGTCGTTTATCCATCCTGTGTATACCACTTTGCATCTGCTAACCCCAAACTCCCAATCCAACCCTGTCCCCACTTGATAGTGATCAGCGTATACAAAAGCAGTACTTAGTCTCCTAAGGAAGTCTTCTCAATGGGGCTGTGGTGGTACCGTGCCTGGGACCCCACCTTTGAAGCCTGTATATTTAAAGCTGTCTCCAGAGTTTTCAAATCCAGAGAAGGAGAAGCCACCAGCTTCACTCCCTGATGCACAGCATTGATTCAAGCTGCACCTTGGCACTGACCCCAGTGTGAGCTTCCAAGTTTAGCCTGGCTCCTCTATGGCCTGATTAAGAGTGAGGAACGAGGCTGTTGTACACATGAGACAAACTGTTCTCCTGTAGTTCGTTATCTGGCAGAAGTACCGCCTGGTTGCACTTTCTAAATACTGCAGGCACTCACCTCAGAATGACAGGTACATCAGGTCCTGTAGAAGCTGGCCCAGGAGGAATTCAATTCAAAAGATAGTCCCAACTTCATCCATCATCTATAGATTTTTCAACTACAAGGTTATTGAATATGACATCAACTTAGAGCTACTCCAAGGAAAACCAATTATTTTTTTTCTCTGTGATGATATACAGCTGTGATAACATGCCGTGCACAAATTTCATAAGACATGCTGATGTGCTATCAGTTCCAGGAACCCAAAATGAACCTGTATGTAGTTAGCAACTGGATTTTTCTTCTATTGGAAAATGTGTCAAACTCTGACAACTGTTTCTCTTTTGCTCAGTGTGACAAAGTTGTGATTTCCCCCATGATACTTTCAGGGTATGAACAGAGCACATAATTAATGATCAGCAGTAAACTCTCCCTCTTTAAGTCTGAATAATATAGACCACTTGATGGTAAAAAAATGGAAATGGGTATCCATTTTCTTTATTTCCTTCCTCTCACGATAGACTGCTTCTCCTTTTATGTTCTACTTGGAGAACATAGTTCATTTACAATATCTGCTGAGTAGTTACTGTATATATAGATAGATGGATAGATTATATATATACACACACACAGTATTTATGTTATTTTACATATATAAATTTATTTTACAGTATTTATATTATATATAAATTACTATAGGTGTAGACACGCACACACATACACATACACACACACACACACACACAGGTCTTCCTCAATTTATGATGGGGTTACATGCCGATAAACTCATCATAAGTTTAAAATATGTAAGTCAAAAATGCATTTAGGGCTTCCCTCGTGGCGCAGTGGTTGAGAGTCCGCCTGCCGATGCAGGGGACGCGGGTTCGTGCCCCGGTCCGGGAAGATCCCACATGCCGCAGAGCAGCTGGGCCTGTGAGCCATGGCCGCTGAGCCTGCGCGTCCGGAGCCTGTGCTCTGCAACGGGAGAGGCCACAGCAGTGAGAGGCCTGCGTACCGCAAAAAAAAAAAAAAAAAAAAAAAAAATCATAGCTTAGCCCAGCCTACCTTAAACATGCTCAGAATACTTATTAGCTAACAGATGGGCAACATCTAACACAAAGCCTGTTTTATAATAAAGTGCTGAATAGCTCATGTAATTTATTAACTACCCTCCTGAAAGTTAAAAACAGAATTGGTTGTGTGGGTCCAGAATGGTGTGTCAGTTGTTCACCCTCATGATCGTGTTGCTATAACTGGGAGCTTTGTCTCAATACCGCTGTCCAGCATCAGAATATGATAGTGCATGTCACTAGGTGGGGAAAAGATCAAAATTCAAAATTTGAACTGTGGTTTCTACTAAATGTGTACTGCTCTCACACCATCATAAAGTCAAAAAAATCGTTAAGTTGAACCATTGTAAGTTGGGGACCATGAGTATACACACACACAACACAAACATTTTTTTTCAATCAGCCACCTCAAAAGTTTAAAAACAATATGCTTTACAGACTGTAGGTTAATGGGAGTAAATACGAGGGTTACGTTTACAACATGTCAACTCTGCTGAGGTCTCTAATATTAGAAAAAACTTAAAAATTGGTAAATTCAACTGTGTTTGGAATTAAAAATTTAGTAAGTCGGGATCTTCAAAAAAATTAGGTACAACCAACTCCAAATTTTCTAGGCCTTTTCTCTCACTTTTGGTCTCTTAAACTGGTCCCTCATATTAGCATTTGAAGTTCAGCATTGAACAAAACAAAAACAGCATGTGACACTCAATTTGAATGAATATATGAGACTGTTTAAGTCTAAGGTTTGGTTAAATTTAGGAGTTTAATTTTCCCTCCATTTCTCCATTACCTCTCCACCACAATATTTTATTTTACTCTGTTTAATGGAAGTTTTATTACAGATGTGACTTCCTGCCCAAACCCTACCCCCACATTCCTAGGTACTTACACTGTTTTGTAGTCAAAGAGAGAGTAATCATCCAAAAGAATGCCAGGGTAGAGAAGAGTTTCCAAGACTGGCTAAATGGATCTTGCCAAAGGGTGCAGTTGTCCCCGGCATTAAATGTGCCTGTCTGCTAATTGAGTTTGGCTGTTCATGTTTTGTAGAAATCTAAATGTTGGGACCATAAAGACCTCTCCTGCAGCTTCTGGAATCCAGATAAGGACTGTGATAGAGATGGAATGACAGAATATGGGTCCAAAACTGCTCTGGACCAGGCTAGAGAGAGAAAGGAGTTTCTGGTGCCGGGGCTACTCTTTTCTGAAGCATACTTGTGGGGAGAATGATTCTGGGAGCCCCCTGGACTTCTGATACATCTGGTCAGGAATACTCTGCAATTTCCCTGGAATCTCCCCTTGGAATAATTAAACCCATATATAGGATATAGTAGGCCTCCTCTAAGTCACTCTAAAAGGCTAGGAGCACAGCAGAAAATCTCCCTTGTATTGGAAATGCTTATTGGCAAAATCTTCAGCACGTGTAGATGCCTATATATGTGCTATACGCGAATATATTCAGGTAACACCCTCTTGGGACACACAGATGGTATATAAAAAATGCACAGTGGCACAAATCTTGATTGCCTGGAAGAGAAAAGGGGAGTGAAAGATAAGCTATTCAAATGGATTTCATCTACAGAAAACATAAAACTGAGTTTAGAGCTTCCTAAATAATGAGCAATCCTAGTTATTTGTGACATTAATTTATCTGGGCAAAAGAGTATATTCTTTCCAGAGATTCTCACTACCATTTTATAAAATTGGTGGCTTTTTTTTTTTTTTTTTTTTGTGGTACGCGGGCCTCTCACTGTTGTGGCCTCTCCCGTTGCAGAGCACAGGCTCCGGACGCGCAGGCTCAGCGGCCATGGCTCACGGGCCCAGCTGCTCCGCAGCATGTGGGATCTTCCCGGACCGGGGCATGAACCCGTGTCCCCTGCATCAGCAGGCGGACTCTCAACCACTGCGCCACCTGGGAAGCCCCAAAATTGGTGTCTTTAAGACATATAAATTATATATACATTACAGAAGATCAATGGAATTTCATCAGTAACACTACTTGGAGCTTTGCAGATTTCGATCCTGAGTCCCTTGGGAGATCCACCATTCTATCAGACTTTCTGCTTGACAATGAACGGGCATCGAGTGCTATGTTCCAACTCAACTAAAGTAGCTAGGCCCTTAGGAAGCACTTCATTATTGATTGCTAGATTATTTATTATGCAATCAATCCTTGTGAAGACAGGTTGGCATATAATTGAACCTAAAAGAATTACATTTTTATGGGAGTTTTGGAGGGTAGCATTTTATATCTCAAAACTGTATGGTAACCACACATTAGGTCAGCTTGACATTGCCTAGTGTCTATGCCAGAACTCCTGGTTCCTTTCACATGTGCCCTACATGTTGGATTTGGCATGCATTGAACTTGTGTGGGAGAGGATTAGTCAATACTTCTGGTTTAGGACCAAAGCTTCAAAGCTTTGGAGCTGTGTTTGGTTGGAAACCCCTGGCTATTGTTATGAAGGAGAATGGATCAAAATTTTTTATTGACAGGCAGACAGCTCTGAGGAGGTGTTGACAGTCTAACCCTGGGTCTGTATCACTCCATCTTCTCTTGCTTTTAAATTAATTCCAACACAACACATTTCCAGTCCCAGCAGCCCTGACTGGCACCCTGTCAATTCTGGTCATCATTGTAAATCCCATCCAGATATAGTCAAAACCTTCTCAACAACTCTGTTTATAAAGTTGCTGTTCCAAACGCCCCCAGACCCCTGAGAACCATCCTCGCATTCTTAATGATCAGGCAAGCATCTTCACATACCATCGTGACTCCTCTGTGGATCAGGACATACATATTATGGGTAACCAAGGTGACTGTTCACATCAAGCCCCTCCCCTCCTACCACCACCACCATTTCCATCACTCTCACCATTTAACCCATCTCCTCACAGCCAGCCTATATCTGAATTGGAATGTCCCCCCTTATACATGGGTATTAGGAAGCAGATGAAGGAAATGTAGAGAAAAACACTTAAAGAAGGTTGAGTGGTGACTTTTTGGTGTTTTCAGTGAATAGAGTTGAGGCTATATTTAGGCTGCACCTGAGAAAAGTAATCTGGGGAGTGTGTGCTTGTCTGAAAGCTACTGACCATAAAGAATGAGTCATTGACCTAAATCTTGTTTCCAAGACACAAATGTCCATATCAGTAAATCAACAAACATTTGTCAAGAGCCTACTCTAAAAATTACCGGCCTTCATTGTGGAAAAGAATCATGTAGGCAGCCTGTTTAAAAGACAGAAGCTTTGTCCTCACACACAGAGATTCTGTTTATTGTAAAACTAACATCCAAGGTGATACTGAAGCAGTCAGCTCTGGGACTGTGTTTTGGGAGCTAGTGGCCTGCCATGCACCAAGGCATATCTTAGCGGACGGTGGTGATAAGGTGATCTCTTCCCTCAAGAATTTTATAGACTAGTGAGAAAGAAAGTAGTTAATGACCATGAAGCTAAAATCAGAAATACAGAGAAGGAGCTATTTCTGCTGCAGATGCCTTGTGGGAAGAAAGGACAGTTGAGGGAGCCCTAAAGGATGAATAGAGTTTCCTCTGGTTAGATGGGGAGTTGTCAAGGCCATTTCAGATACGAGGAACAATTTACTGAAAGGCCCAAATACAGTCTCAGGAGTTTAGTTAAAATAAGAAAGATATTTTTTTAAAAAAACTAAAATAACTGTACAAGATCAGGTATTATAATCACCAAATAAGTAGAAAAAACTGCTTTTTGGAAAATTAAAGGTTTTTAGAATCCCAAGGCACTTAGAAACATCAGACCAAACCACAAGTGTTTGATCAGTCTTCTGCTACCCACTCCCAGTCTTGTCTCTCTCCACTTCTCATAAATGCTTTGTACTCTGCAGCCACCCACAGACAACTGTCCCCTAGTGGCTTAGTGGGAGACCCAGATTTCACATAACCCCTCCCTGATGGCTCTCCAGACTTCTGGTCAGTCCTCTGTAGGTTTCCAGCAAATATGACTGTGTCTAGAGACATCTCTTCCTCTGCAGAGCTGAGATTCCTGGAAACAGATCCAAAAGAATCTTGCTGTGATTTATGTCAGAGTGTTCTGCCTGTGTTTTCCTCTAGGAGTTTTATAGTATCCAGTCTTACAGTTAGTCTTTAACCCATTTTAAGTTTATTTTTGTGTATGGTGTTGGAGAATGTTCTAATTTCATTCTTTAACATGTCAATGTCCAGCTTTCCCAGCACCACTTGTTAGAGAGACTGTCTTTTCTCCATTGTATATTCTTGCCTCCTTTGTCATAGATTAATTGGCCATAACTGTGTGGAGTAATTTACTTCTGAGCTTTCTATCCTGTTCCATTGATCTATGGATCTGTTTTTGTGCCAGTATCAATACAATTTTAAGAATAAGAGTCCATAAGAGAAAAAGAAATCTGTATATTATGTTGAGATATGTTCCCTCTGTGCCCACTTTCAGGAGAGTTTTTATCCTAAATGGATGTTGAATTTTATCAAAAGCTTTTTCTGCATCTACTGAGATGACCATATGGTTTGTAGTTTTCAGTTTGTTAATGTGGTGCATCACATTGATTGATTTGCGGATACTGGAGAATCCTTGCGTCCCTGGGATAAATCCCACCTGATCCTGGTGTATGATCCTTTTAATGTGCTGTTAGAGTTGATTTAGTAGTATTTTGTTGAGGACTTCTATATCTATGTTCATCAGTGATACTGGCCTGCAGTTTTCTTTTTTTTGTAAAATATCTTTGTCTGGTTTTGGTATCAGGGTGATAGTGACAGTGACTTCACAGAATGAGTACAGAAGTGTTCCTTCCTCTGCAAATTTTTGTAATAGTTTCAGAAGGACAGCTGTTAACTCTTCTCTAAATGTTTGGTAGAATTCACCTGTGAAGCCACCTGGTCCTGGACTTTTGTTTGTTGGAAGTTTTTAAATTATTGATTCAATTTCAGTACTGGTAATTGGTCTGTTCATATTTTCTGTTTCTTCCTGGTTCAGTCTTGGGAAGTTGTACCTTTCTAAGAACTTGTCCATTTCTTCTAGGTTGTCCATTTTATTGGTGTATAGTTGCTCATACCAGTCTCTTATGATTCTCTGTATCTCTGTGGTGTCAGTTGTCACTTCTCCTTTTTCATTTCTGATTTTATTGACTTGCGCCCTCTCTCTTTTCTTCTTGGTGAGTCTGGCTAAAGGTTTATCAATTTTGTTTATCTTTACAAAGAACCAGCTTTTTGTTTCATTGATCTTTTCTATTTTTTTCTAAGTCTCTATTTCATTTATTTCTACTCTGATCTTTATGATTTCTTTCCTTCTACTAATGCTGGGTTTTGTTTGTTCTTCTTGCTCTGATTGCTTTAGGTGTAAGGTTGGGTTGTTTATTTGAGATTTTTCTTGTTTCCTGATGTAAGCTTATCTCACTATAAACTTCCCTCTTAGAACTGCTTTTGCTGTGTCCCACAGGTTTTGGATCGTGGTGTTTTCGTTGTCATTTGTCTCTAGGTATATTTTTATTTCCTCTTTGATTTCTTCAGTGATCCATTGGTTGTTGCAAACACTTCTAATTGGTTTCTCAGTTTCCCTTTTGTCTGTTCACCATACAGCAGCTTGAGTGAAAATTTGAAAACATAATTCAGCTCATATCATGCCCCTGCTTAGAACCCTTCCATTGGTTTCCTGCTATGTTTAGAGCTTAATCCAACCCCCTTAAACTGGGACCCTATGTGATCTGGCTCCCCACCTACCTCTAAACACATGCTGCACCACTCTGAAGCCAAGTTTGTTCCTGCCACCCCATTTCCACCTCAGGTCCTTTGCACTCGCTGGTGCCTGTACCTGAGTCACCTTCCCCCAGGCTCTCTGTGGCCGACTCCTCTTCATCTGACACACGGACAAATTCACCTTCCTTGACCTCCTGTAAAGCAGCCCTTCACCAAGCTTGAGGATACTCCCCACTCCTGTTCTATTACCTGTTTTGTTTTCTGCAATATGCCCACCACTCTCTGAAAATATTTTTTGTGTGTGTGGTACACGGGCCTCTCACTGTTATGGCCTCTCCCGTTGCGGAGCACAGGCTCTGGACGCGCAGGCTCAGCGGCCATGGCTCACAGGCCCAGCCCCTCCACGGCATGTGGGATCCTCCCAGACGGGGGCACGAACCCATGTCCCCTGCATCGGCAGGCGGACTCTCAACCACTGCACCACCAGGGAAGCCCTGAAAATATCTCTTTTTAATCTTTGCATTTATCGTCTCTGTTGCTTGCCTAGAATATAAGTTCTCCAAGAGCAGGCACCTTGTCTGTCTGGGCAATGCCGTGTCCCTAGGACCTTGGCATCTAATTGCTGCTAAGGAAATGAATCAGTAAAAATCTAGCACTACTTGGTTAATTTAAATGTCACTCCCTTGGTCTTGGTGACATCTAAAAATGAGAAAAAACTAGATGATGTTGATGGGAAAAGCTCAAAATGCCTTTATGTGCTTGTTTAAATGGGCCTTCCTAATGAGGGATTTGCCACATGCTGTCTGGAGCTGGTCTGTGTGTCTTTCTAAAGTAGTGTTTCAGGCCCTGAACTGTGCAGGAAACTCAAGAGTACTGACAGCCTCCTCTATTCCTTCTTTATTTTCTTAAATTAGCTACTTACAGTTGTATTTTCCACTGTTGGGAAACGCATTCTTCAATGTGGAGACCTCGCTTCTCCATGGAACCAGCCAAGACCAATTCTTGAGTCATCCCTTTGGAGATCCACCAGTTCAGTAATGGCTGAGTTCTCCACCCTCAGTTCCTAGTGTTCCTTTTACCCAGCCTTTACAGTGTTTATGGTCTTCCAGAGAACCATAAATAGTTTCCAATTCTGGGTTTATAGCATTTTTCATTGGATTTTGAGTTACAACTATCCTTTTTTTTTTTTTTCTTTCCCATTCTCAGGAAATATCCCAGTTCCTTTAAAGGAGCTTTAAGAGGCTTTAGTTTGTTTAGGAAGCTTCCCCAAAGTGAATCTGATCCAGAGCGAGGGCCTAGAAACTACATTTTCTCAGACGCCATGACTGATTCTTCTGTGATGCCACTGGCATGGGCAGGATCAAGGGGGGGAGGAGGGGTGCAGTACTTGGGGGATAATGACTAAGGGTTCCCATTTCCACTGCATCTCTAGCGATACTGAAGAACTTGGTTGCCATCCAGAGGAAAAGCTTGGAAAACCTTTATTTAACTACCTGCTTTGACCCCACATGTCTTTAGTGGCAATTGCTAAACTTTTATAAAGAAAAGCTAATGGCTTGTTAATATCAGCTACCACTAAGATGGTTCTAAATACTCTCCTAGGGAAAAATACTCATGTCCGGATTAGGATTTCTAATCTCATTTTAGAAAGATATATAGAAATCACATGTGCATTTTCCCCTTAGCTTTATGAGCAAAACAGTTTCAATAAAAAGTTTACATGCCCAAAATATCCAAGTTACTCTATCCTGAATTCCTAACAGGATGAACAGGATGAGTTAAGGGCAGGAATCACTGATGAGTAATTCCTCGAAGTTACCTGGTATTTGAAATAGTACTACATCCTTGGTTAGTACTGGTAGCAATTTTTAAGGTTCTTATTTCTCCTGATTTGTCAATAATAGAACAGTAGAAATTTTAAAGAAATACACTGGCCATTCTCAGTTCTAGAGGATAAATTCATTCAACATACATCTGTTGTAACTGTATACTATATTCCTGCTACTGAACCAGAACACACAAATACTGTCTAAGGGCAGAGTTCCTTGGGGTTAGAGACCCAAGATTAGGGCTGTGGCACAGTAAACGGTGAGGGAGGCCATCATCACAGAGGCAAGAAAAGCGGCCACTCCACATCCTCCCACTTCTGGTATCCCTGAATTTCCTCCTTCATCTTCTTAGGTCGTCTGGGCTTCCCTGGTGGTGCAGCGGTTGAGAGTCCGCCTGCCAATGCAGGGAACACGGGTTCGTGCCCCGGTCCGGGAAGATCCCACATGCTGCGGAGTGGCTGGGCCCGTGAGCCATGGCCACTGAGCCTGCGCGTCCGGAGCCTGTGCCCCGCAACAGGAGAGGCCACAGCAGTGAAAGGCCCGCGTACCGCAAAAAAAAAAAAGAAGAGTTGTCAGCCACTCCCCCATAGCCCCCACCCCCATCCTCTTCTGAACCATCCTATTCATTCTATTGGAGGCATTTAACTAACTTCATGTCACACTCCCAAGGGCATTTATAGGAGAGGCTGCAGGTTATCCAGGAGATGTTGAGGATTCTTTGTCCTGTAGGGATATTAACATAAAAAATGTTTTTCTGTATTTGCTGGGGCTCTTGGGATACTTGTAAGGCTGCTGTAGCCCATGTACCTTCTGAGATACCCCCTTGTCCCATGGGAAGCTCACACATTCTTGTCACCCAAAGGCTACAGCACCCCACCGCCTCCCCTGTGCTCGGCTGGGCACAAAGCCAGATTAGTCAGTCTGCTGCCTAAGCGGAAGTCCAGCCAAGGAAAGGACTGTGCTTCGCCGACTTGTAGGGCCCCTCCAGTCTCTACAAGCCACTCTCTTGAGGCGCCTCCTCCCCTCCCTGGGAGCATCGCATTTAAGAGAAGAGAAAAGCTTCTCACTAGGAACACCCTCGCCTTCTCACAAAGCCAGCCAGCACTGACCACTCCTTCTCCCTTCCCCGTCCTCCTCCTTTCCTCCTTGTAGGGGGCAGGGGTCTGCCTACCACTTGTTGGAGGCTGTCTGTGGAAAGCAGTAGACACAGTACCACTTGTCCTCAGCCTGGGACAGCAGGGAAAGCCCCACTCACCATCCTGAAATAGAAGCAGTTCCCCTTGGGACTTCCCTGGCGGTCCAGTGGTTAGGACTCGGTGCTTTCACTCCTGAGGGCCCAGGTGCAATCCCTGGTCGGGGAACTGGGATCCCACAAGCCGCGCAGCATGGCGAGGCCAAAAAAACCCAAAAAAATCAGTTCCCTGTAAGAATTCTGCCTCCTTTCTCCCACTGAAGGAATGCACATGGAAATGTTATTTTTTTAAATACTTCTGTTCTAATTTATTTTCTAAGTAAATCATTCATGAGATTCTATACTTTAACTCTTGGTAACGCAGTTACTTATAGTGCCACCTCGCGAGATTTGAGAATTTCAGACACAGGGAAGTCGTTGCCAGGTCTATACAGTTAAAACATAAATTAACAAAGTGGTAGGAGGGGGACAAAACAATCCCACTTACGTATATTAAAAATGGCTGTTTGCCACTTAAGGAGATTAAAACTACCATTGTTACCTTCTATCACCACCATTATTTCATAAGAGAAGGACATTTTAACAAAAAACTAAGAACATAATCTCAGAATAAAACAGTAGTTCTTTATATTTCAGGGAAAAGGTCAATCTCTGAAGACTGAGGTTCTGGCTTTATGGAGAAACGTATCTAATCGTCTCTATGTTCCTCATTTCACTGTCCACCAAGAAAACCCACATAAAAGCAGTGTTCTGAGGATAGGTCTTGAAAGTACTTGTGTAGACTCTTTGGTTCTCTGTTCTCAGCCTAAGGATAAACTGAGAACTTTTCTTTAAAAACTGACACTCATCCAGAGCATCCCAAGCATCACACAGGAGATCAGGGGGCCACGGGACCCTATCCCAGGTCGATCCAAGGCCACCCTGCAATTCATAGCATGACTTAATGCAGAACGATGTGCTCGGCCTATGCTTGCCCTGACTGCGTTTCATACAAGTGTGGGTCTTCCCTCTGACCTTTGGCTTTCGAGCACCAAAGCATCACAATAAACAGAACGTTGAGGCCTTATCCTCAAATTTGATTCATCTCAAAGCCTGTTTCAAAGAGAAGCCAAAAATGTGAGTCTGAACACAGTTTCTTAACAAACAGGAGCATACAGCCTATGGAGCTGATGTCCTCATTTTCACCATTTTGATTTTGGTTACAAGAGCAGGGAGGGTAGGAGGGTAATGCTTTTTCGTCAGCCCCGACACTACCGTTCAGCTTTTCATTTGTCAGTACAGTGTTGACAGCTGAATTTCACGATGGAAAAGCCCTCTGATTTATAATCAGACTCCAGCCAAACCGTCCATTCCTGGGCCTTTTAAAATGATCTTGTAAATTACAGCAGTGAGAAGGAGAGAGCAGGCTAGCTCCCTTAAAACAACAGCAAGGGGCTTCCCTGGTGGCGCAGTGGTTGGGAGTCCACCTGCCGATGCAGGGGACACGGGTTCGTGCCCCGGTCCGGGAAGATCCCACATGCCGCGGAGCGGCTGGGCCCGTGAGCCATGGCCGCTGAGCTTCTGCGCGTCCGGAGCCTGTGCTCCGCAACGGGAGAGGCCACAACAGTGAGAGGCCCGCGTACAGCCAAAAAAAAAAAAAAACACACACAACAGCAAGATCCAGGGGGAAACGGCAAAGGATTTGTGCTTCAGTGGCAGTGAGGGGAAATATGGATTAAATACTCTTTGTAACTAGCAGCTGTAATTACCAGGGGAATTTGACACAGCTGTAGGAGCCGTTTTCATACTGCAGAGTCGAGTGAGGGAAAGAAAAGGGATCATTTTATCCTTCCAATAACTACAATTTTTTATTGGCAAATCAAGCGTAGAATTGGTAGTTGAAATGCTTCCAGGAGTCTTTGTTTAGAAATACCTTCATTCATCTCTGTGTTTTCTCAGAGTCTCGCTTTTCCAGCTACTGTCGTTCCAGGAGACAGTGTTCTGTTGGCCACGTTACCATTACCATCTTCAAAATGTGCAGTTATTGAATACTTGCCGAGAGCTTTTAGAAATGGCAAGACCACGACTCAGCCTGACAAAACTGTCACTGGGGTCAGATGACATTGTTCGCCTGAGACTTTTATTTGCCTCTCAATAATGTCCAGTGTTTTGTCTTTTTAATTCAGGCATCATATCAACATTTCTTCACGTCCACCCTTTTGGAGCCAATATAGAATATCTCTGGTCATACATGCAGCAGCTGGACTCCAAGGTAAGTCCTTTTTCTCAACTTGCATTGCTAAAATGTAGCATGTTGATTGCTGGCTGCAGGTCGAAGCTGCGTGAGCTGCGTTAGGGATATAATGGTGTATGGAGGTTTATCTGTACTTCTTCACAAGAACTCAGTTTCTGGCAGAGAGTTGTCTTCTTTTCACTTGCTTTTGTCTTTGTAGAAAGAAAAGCAGTCATCGAAAATAACAATTACTTTCAGCACATGCCAAATTACTTTGAAAAGCATATGAGGGGGGCTTTCCTGGTGGCGCACTGGTTGACAGTCCACCTGCCGATGCAGGGGACGCGGGTTCATGCCCCGGTCCGGGAGGATCCCGCATGCCGCAGAGCAGCTGGGCCCGTGAGCCATGGCCACTGAGCCTGCGCGTCCGGAGCCTGTGCTCCGCAACGGGAGAGGCCACAGCAGTGAGAGGCCCGCGTACCGCAAAAAAAAAAAAAAAAAAAAAAAAGCATATGAGGGATTTAAAAGTGCAGGTTGGCCTGAAAGTTCCCACAACAAGGGAGAAATCATGTCAGGGTGACTGATGGGGCATTATCCTTAGACCATATTCTCACAGGATTCTATGTTAAGGGCTCCACACAGTAGAGGAAAAATCACCCCAAATAACATAAAAATCTGATATGACTCTCAAGAAAACTGTATTAATGGTGGTTTTTTAGCATCATTCTCCAAATGGAAAAAAAAAAAAATGACTACAAAAGTTCCTCTCAGCTGTGCTCCTCGAGGGTCACACCCAGGGTCAGGACATCACTCCTCATTTCTGTGAGGCTAGTTTTTCTCCTCTGCAGAACAGCTACCCTCCTAGCCCACTGGAGTGTCTGTGCGCCAAAAGAGAAGAGACAAAAAGAGCTCAATTTATGTATCAAATTCCAGTGAATAGTGAGAGGGGCTTCTGTGAAAATCAAGTGATGGCATTAACCAGTACTGCCTTGGGGAGCCCTGGAAGGGGACAGAGATGCTAGGCCTGTCACTGGGCAGTTTGCTAAGTGTCCTGCTGAGAAGGAAAATGGAAGTAAGAAGCTCTTCCATAGAGCACACCAAAGTGCCTGGGACGTGCAGGACCAGGCCCACAGCTCGCTGACCTGAATACACACACATACAGTCATTCTGAATCTTCAGTGGCCAGTATCGATTACACTGCTACACTGTCATCTAATTTTGATTCAGATGATCTTACCAATTCACAATCCCACAACCGCTTGACCTTTCTAATGGGTCTTATACTTCACCTTTGAGAGACGTCCTCTGGAACAAAAAGTGTTTTTCAGTCATAGAGATCCATGCCCTCTTATTCTCCCGCAGCTGGTGACAGGGTAGACCATACAGAGTGAGATGGAAGGAGGAGACTGGAAGAGTCTTTTTTTTTTTTTTTTTTTCCTGCAGTACGGGGGCCTCTCACTGTTGTGGCCTCTCCTGCTGTGGAGCACAGGCTCCGGACGCACAGGCTCAGCGGCCATGGCTCATGGGCCCAGCCGCTCCGCGGCATGTGGGATCTTCCCGGACTGGGGCACGAACCCGTGTCCCCTGCATCCGCAGGCGGACTCTCAACCACTGCGCCACCAGGGAAGCCCTGGAAGAGTCTTGACGTTCAGAGTCATGTCATTGCCTTCCCTGTGGCCTCCCCTCACTTCCATGGCGGAGGGGAGGGTGACAGAAAACGCTCCTGTGAACTCAGATGAAGTGAGGAGGAATGATACGATGTGTCTTTGTTGAAAGAAAGCTTTGAAGACCTACTTTGTTTGGTTTTCCTTCTCCAATACGCTTCTTCATAATATCACCACTACCTTTGCCTGGAGGATTAAATGAAATGCCACTTGCACCACTGTACTTGGCATAGAATAAGCCCCCAGGAAATGATTCCTATTGTTGCTATTATCCTTCCCTTGTACTGTTGACATTTCTTTCCTTCCCTTTCTGGAAATCCCAAGTGGGAAGCCTTTGTGAAGAAGTAGTGGTTGTTTCGGTATGAGCTGAAGTGGCCAAGGAATCCACTCCTCATTCATCTAAGAATTGAAGGGCTCCTGTCCCCTCTGGCCCATCAATGCAGGCTGATGATCTGTATGTCTGTGAAATGTGCGTGCACGTGTGAGTTGCATACGTGTGTGTGTGTGTGTGTGCACGTCCAGGTATAATTATTTGATGGGTAGGAGCTCTTGTTCTATTCTTACTCTCAGGACGGTGTCCATCATTCACTTGCTCAGGTGAGATCTGTGTGGTCTCCCTCAGTAAGGAGAGAATTCACACACCTGGTCTCTGGTCCTTAGATGATGGGCCCTTCCTGAAGGGATTCGGTCAAGGGGAATTCCATTTCATCTCAGACTAATACCTTTATTTTATTTTATTTATTTTATTATTATTATTATTATTATTTGCGGTACGAGGGCCTCTCACTGCTGCGGCCTCTCCCGTTGCGGAACACAGTCTCCGGACGCACAGGCTCAGTGGCCATGGCTCACGGGCCCAGCCGCTCCGCAGCATGTAGAATCTTCCCGGACCGGGGCATGAACCCGTGTCCCCTGCATCGGCAGGCGGACTCTCAACCACTGCGCCACCAGGGAATCTCTGATACCTTTATTTTAGAAGATAATAAGGAAGGTATTTCCCTCACAGAGGAAATATACAGGGTCTCGGTCTCTCCCAGACAGCCCTCCACCTCCTGGACAGAATGCTCAGTGGAGATGTCAAATTCTTTCCTCACGCCGAAAATATATCAAAAAGTGTTCTGACTAAATCTCCTGGGCGCCAGGGATTGGACCGAATATTCTTTCTATCCCAGTGAGGCTGAGAGGATACTTAGACTTTTTAATCCAGAGAGCAAATTACTGCTATATACTGGAATTCCATATCCTTGGGGCTTTAAGCAGAAAACAAAATAATGAGAGGTTTGCCCTCTAAGTATCCACCAGGGCCTTGTACCTGCACCGACTGCCAGAAGGCTCATAATCCTGGAGCTGTCGCCAGACCCCGATGCTGAGGTTCTCCTGCACAGCGGCCTGGGGCACCTGCTCTGGTTAATCAGAAACGAACCGAGTGTCAGGGGGACGCTGCATTAAAGCAGGGGACTCGGCCTGGCCTTCGCAACAGAGGAGGTTTGCTGACTCTGGTGAAACAGCTTTTTAAAACTTCCACTTAGCACAACACAGTTTCCTTGAGATCAGACAGCATCACTATTACCACGACTGTTATTAAGATTCTGCCTTCCCCTGTGCTGACGGGAAGAAGGAAAGCAGGCTCAGTCCAGCCCGTAACAGAGCTGTTTTTCTTAGGATTTCCCCAAAGGCCACAGCTGGGTATATGAATGATCAGAAATGGAAGGGGAGACAGGAACTGATATAATTAGGCTGGGCATGTAAACTGCACATGGGTCCCTAAAACTGTGTATCCCCAAACAGGCCATTTTCCAGTTACATACTATTTCTGCTCTTGAGAACGATACTTGCATATTTCTTTTTCTTCTCTGCCTCTTCTAAACCACTCACTCTCATGCGCTCAGCTTTCTTGTATCAGAAATACACGACCAAGTCAGAAAGATGCATTCAGAGGGAGACAGGGCCGGGGTGGTCAGAGATGGCGGCTTCTTGAAGCTTTGCTGAGTCAAAACTCATGCCTTGGGTACGGGCAGGTAAGCTCTTCCACACAGGCAACACTATCTTGAAAATGGTTTCTGATCAATATCTAGAATCTCTCACATCAGCCCAGAGCCGTTCAAGGTCACTCGCTGATCCTAAGCAGCAAGGAAGTCACATTTGAACAGCAGCAGATGAATATTTTCAGTCTTACAGTCAAGAGGAGGGAGACCTCTGCTCTTCCCCCAATTTATATATTGTCTAAGAGATTAAGACCCAGTTCTCCAAGTGTGTCTGGCTCCCGCCTCTACATACCGGCAGCCTCTTCCCAAAACCCACAAAGTGGAAGATTTGATTCTGAAACCAGACTCAATGTAGTGTGGCCACAGAGACTGGAGTTTTTTAGAAAGAGCTGCCATTTTTGGCATGACACCGTGTCTGGTAACAGGCTTGGGCGCTCATGAAGTGTTCATTTCCCACCAAAGGGGCAAACCATTTGCATTTGTATACTAGAAGCATACCTCTGAAACACAGGCTTATCTTGTCAGTTCCAAGGAGGTTTAAATCAGCCTTAATTGAAGAGCATTCTTTCCCAGATGACAGCTAGCTAGGCAGTAAGGCTGGAGAAAATGTTCCAAGTAGTGTTTGTAAGATTGCCCACCTGAATAATCTTTAATAGTATGTATATTCTGGTGTTCTCCTAAATAGCCACCTGTCACAGTATGTTAATGAGTGAATGAGTTTTCTGTTGCTTAGACAGGCTATCGTGAATGTGTTTTCTAGACATCACAGCACCTCTGGAAAGCATAAAGCATATGAAACTTGGGAGGTGACAAGACTTCCATCTGGCTGCGTGAAGAGTAGAAAGGAAGCTGCTCTTTCACAGCAAGAGAAATTGACAAGGTCACCAGGGACCCAGTGACTGGTTGGCTACGTCACTGCTTTTCACAAACCCAGCACTGTCTAGGGACTAGGCAGAACAGGACGGGGAGTGGCCAGGGCACAAAAGAAATCTAAGAAAAGACCCTGCTCTCAAGAAGCTTGTAGTCTAGGGGCTTCCCTGGTGGCGCAGTGGTTGAGAGTCCGCCTGCCGATGCAGGGGACATGGGTTCGTGCCCCAGTCCGGGAAGATCCCACATGCCGCGGAGCAGCTGGGCCCGGGAGCCATGGCAGCTGGGCCTGCGCGTCCGGAGCCTGTGCTCCGCAACGGGAGAGGCCACAACAGTGAGAGGCCCGCGTACCGCAAAAAAAATTAAAAAAAAAAAAGCTTGTAGTCTAAACGAGGAAATGGTATATTTATGAACTAACTTGAGAATCAGATGTGAATTAATGAAGTGCTAAACTTGGCAGGCAGATAGATACTGAGTGAAATAGGAATTGGAGAAGGTGAAGTACGTAAGGGCCACGACCACCAGGCGGTGCCCTTAAGTCCGCGTTCATTCTCCTGGTTTGCTCTGGGGCACTTTCGCTGTCCTTGCTGCATGTCTCCCCTTTCTCCTCTTTCTCTCCTTCCTTCCTTCTCTCATCTTCCATCCAGATCCTTCCTTTCCTCCTTCTAATTCCTTCTATTTATCTTCTTCCTTCTTTCCTGTTCTTTGCCTCATACCTCCTTGCCTTCCTCCCTGTTCCTCTTCCTTCCGGTCCTTTCCTTCTCTTTTCCTAAGTCCTCACTCCTGTTTATCTTCTTTCCTTTTTCCTCTCATACCTCTTCCTCTGTGTCCTTCCTCCCTCCCCACCTACGTTCTGTATCTCTCTCTGCAGATGTTTATTGCAAGGTGTCTGTGTGCTCTGCCCAGGGATATGAGGATGAACGAGATTTAAATGTGCGCTAAAGGCTAACCGTCAGTTTATCCTATGGAAGGAAATCTGGTTTTGCAGTTGGCTTCTCTGCCTCTCCAGCCTTGACAAAGCCTACGTCAGTGTCTTTTCAGTCCCCCAAGCAGGAACCGCTCTCCACTTGCCTCCCTTGCCTGACTGATATGGGGCATGGAGCCGACCACCCGCATAAGAATTGATTTATGCCGGCCCGTGTCAATTTATACACGTGCTTAGTGGCCTGGCAAGGAGGCAATGGGCTTGAGCTAGAGTCAGCAAATCAGAAAATAAGTCAAATCACAAATTACCTCGGTGGTATTGCCACCACACAAGCCCCTTGGTTCCACGGAGCCTTTATTCCTTCTCATCTTTCCTTTTCTTTTTAATTAGAGCAAATCAATCCTTTCTAAAAGAATAAATGTTAGAAAATTTTAAACAAAATAGGAGTGGAGGGAATCCACTGACAACATCAAAGACTAAAAAGACACAGACCACCAGTTTCTTAGAATAAAAGCCAGCTGGGCAAGAGGGTAATAAAAGCATCATGTTCATGAGAGTCCTCCCCAGTTTCTACAGCACCAATACATGGTACATGGGAAAATGAGATTTCATAGTCACGGCACGTTTCTGATCTATATCGTAATGCCACACGGGACTCTCTTAGCCACGTGTATCTGATTCGCCTAATGGTATCCTTGTGAGAGAGCGAATCCAGTGCTGTGAAAGCAGGGCTGGATTCAGCATCAGAAACCCTGCACTGAGTTCTAGCCCCTCCGCTCACCAGCTGGGCCGGCAGCAGCCCTTCCCTGGACCGCGGTGTTCCATCTATGACAGACAGGAGCTTAGAGAGGATCCCTGACCTCAGAAGGGATATGGGGAAGGGAATCCTGCACACCTGGTGGGGAAACGGACTCCTCTCACTCTGAGCTCAGCCAGTGAGTGCTGGATGCTTTGTTTATGTGATGACTCCGTGATGCTTTCAGGTCTCAAGACCAATGGTCTTGAAATGATTGGTGGGAAGAGAAAGGATATTGTGAAGGCAGTATCACAAGAGCTGACACATTTTTATAAGGAAGGAGAAGAAAACAGAATTAAAGGAAATGAAGATATTTGTAAAGTAAAACTTCTTTGGCCATAGGGTAAAACAGAAGGACAAATTGAATTTTCTCTCGACTTTGTCTTGGAGATCCCAAAATGTCACATGTCGTATAGGCTATTCCGTCAGGGTAGGGAAAAGGTTTAGAAACCATCAAACTAACATGAAAGCAGTTTCTCCTTCATTTTTCTACTCACATGAGATATAAACATCTTTAGGGAAATGCTCTAGAATTTAGCTGAGCGCCTTATTAAATGGATTTTTTTTTTCATCAGGCTCCTTTTATTGGTCCCCGAATAGAGTTGTCCCTTGGTTTCTGCAGGGGATTGGTTCCAGGAACCCCTGTGACTACCAAAATCCAGAGATGCTCAAGTCCTTTATATAAAATGACTTGGTATTTGCATATAACCTATACATCCTCCCTATACTTTAAATCATCTCTAGATTATTTACAATAATATCTCATTGTGGTTTTGTTGGCATTTCCCTGATGATTAGCATGTTGAGCACCTTTTCATGTACCTACTGGCCATCAGTATGTCTTCTTTGGAAAATGTCTATTCAGATCCTCTGCCCATTTTTTGATTGGATTATTTGCATTTTTGCTATTGAGCTTATGAGTTCTTTATATAATTTGAATATTAACCCTTTATCAGACATATGCTTTGCAAATATTTTCTCACATTCGGTAGGTTGTCTTTTCATTTTGTGGATGGTTTCCTTTGCGGTACAGAAGCTTTTTATTTTTTTTTAAATGGATATTTTAGATGGGATTTCATTTGAGGGTGACTGCTCTGTAATTGTGACACATCCCTGTCCACATTATTTACATCTTCATGGCAGAATCAGGCTGTTACCTTGTACTACCAACAGCAACTGGGAGTTCACTACTTCTGAGGACACCGATTTTCATGATGCTCATTTCTGGCTAATTGGTTATTCAAACTAAGTAATTATGAGAATTTCAAATCCTAGTTTCACTACTTCTTAGCTGTGTGGCCTTGGACAACTTATTTAACGTCTCTGTAACCTTAGTTTCACTTCTTCTTAGCTGTGTGGCCTTGGACAACTTATTTAACGTCTCTGTAACCTTAGTTTCACTGTCTATAAAATGGATTTTTTTATGGGCTATAATGTGTGTTAAATGACTTAATATATGAAGAGCATTGACAGCAGTATCTGGCACCCAGTAAGTGCTACTAAGTGTTGGTTGCCGATTGTTCTGTACTTAAAAGTGCACAAAAGACCTATTACATTCTTAGTTTGAGATCTTTGCCACAACCTAGTGTACAGGTGAATTTTAAATGGCTTGCCCAAAGACCGGTGCTAATATATGGTAGGGCCAGCACTCAAATCCAAGTCCTGAGAGCATCTGATGAGCTTCTTTCCAATTCCCTTGTCTTGCAAATGAGAAAATACCCAAAGAGATTAAGTGACTTAGGCAAGATGGTGAAGCTGGTTAATGGTCATTCCATGACTGGAATCTGATCTTTTGCCTCTACATTTCTTTCTTCCAGCAAGTGAAAGGTTTATTTGCTTATGTTTAATGAACTTTTTGATGAGATAATACACTTAAAGCATGTACGCTGTGCCTGGCCCACAGCGAGGACTCAGGAAGTGGTGGCTACCTATTTCCTGCTGCATGCCTTCTTCGGCTTCCTTTGTGGTTGAAGTCTAGGCTCAGGTCAAAAGCCACCATGGAAAACAAGATGTTGCTACTTTTCAGTACAGGCGAGCCAAGATTCCGCACGATTTGCTTGCAAATTTTTGGTGAATGGTTCAGGAGGAGATGCCCAAGCATTAGCATATGACTAATGGTGGTTGAGTTGGGAACTTTCAGGATTTTTTTTTGCTGTTGATGTTGATATCACTCTAAAACAGTATTCATCACAGAGGAGCTCTGCCCTCCTGTACAGGGACACCTCCTCCATGGTCCCCACCCATGAGCACAGAGGCAATGACCAAATGGATTATTTCTAATTCCCACTCCACAGTCCCCAACCCATTTGGGGACTGGCATCAGTGTCAAAGAACATGGCCAGGGAGCCTGGATCTGTACCTCAGCTCCACACTTACTGCCTGGGTTACCTAATCACTCTGGACCTCAGTTTCCTCATTTGTAAATTATTCCCTCTCTTATAGGAGCATGGTGAGAATTAAAGAAAGTGTGTTCAGAAGAGTTTGGCAAGGAAAAGTCTCGCAGTGGTTGTGAGATGTTACACTTTTTTTTTGGCGGTACGCGGGCCTCTCACTGTTGTGGCCTCTCCCGTTGTGGAGCACAGGCTCCGGACACGCAGGCTCAGTGGCCATGGCTCATGGGCCCAGCCGCTCCGCGGCATGTGGGATCTTCCTGGACCAGGGCACGAACCTGTGTCGCCTGCATCAGCAGGCGGACTCTCAACCACTGCGCCACCAGGGAAGCCCTAGATGTTACACTTTTTACAATCAGCTGCAGGACTGCTAGGTGGGATGGCCTGACCTAACCCCAGCTGGCCTCCTACAAAGCCATTAGCTTTAAATCAGATCTTTATTTTCCCCTCGAGAATTCAGCTTTTTCCTCCCCTTCCTAATGAACAGTATGAGGCTTCTTCCCCACTTTTCCAAAAAAAGGTGATAGCTATACTGGAAACAAGTGTGTGGTGGGATGGCTGTTCCTTCCATCTGTCAGTTTCTCTATGGCCTCTGCTTGATCTGGAAAAAGACTGCTTATCCCAGGGGTATCACTTGAATTTGGGGACTGGAACCTACTGTAGATGACCTGTACTGTCCTCCAAAAGAAAAAAGGGAGCTTGTTAAGAGAATACCTTGACTTCACAAAGCTTAAGGAAAACTGCCTTCTGGACCAACTAAAAACTGGGTTTGACCACACACTTCTCTGTACTTGTTTTCTTTGGCTTATGAACACAGGGCTTGACACATCTACCACAAAAGGTTTGATTGTTAATGTGTAGTATTTCTTTGGCTTATGAACACAGGGCTTGACCCATCTACCACAAAAGGTTTGATTGCTAATGTGTATTTGATCAGCATCGCCTAAGACAGATATATAGAGAAATTGTATTTGTGCCAGGCCCTGTGTTACATTTTACAAACAATCCTCACAATTACACTGAAAGAGATGTTTTTATTTCTATTATACACATGAAGAAACTGAGAATTACAGCTATTAAATGACTTGCCCAAGGTCAGACAGCTTGCTCGAGGCCTAGCCCAGGTGCAAATTCAAGCGTATCTGATTTAAATCCTCAATGTAAACCCAAATATGCCTGACCCAGGGCAATTATTAACAATAATCTGGGTACACCCCCACACTGGGCGGAATTAGAGACTCCAGATAAGAGGCTAGGGAATGTGCTTTTTTTTTTTTTTTTAAATCAGTTAAATACAAATTGTGGTGTATTCTTAACATAGAACACTTTACTGCCAACACACACGATATTTACATACATATTGGTTTACGCAGAAAGCCTTCCAGAGGACAATTGTTGAGGGAAACAGCAGGCTACCCAGTGGTCAATATGCAGATACATTTAGAAAAAGCTTAGAGTTGAACCTGCCGGTGTTATTGCTGGTCTGGGGAATTTAAAAGGTTTCTTCCTCCCTCCCCACCTCCCTCCTTTTCTCCATTTTTTCCTTCTTTCTTTTTTTTTAACATCTTTATTGGAGTATAATTGCTTTACAATGGTGTGTTAGTTTCTGCTTTATAACAAAGTGAATCAGTTATACATATACATATGTTCCCATATCTCTTCCCTCTTGCGTCTCCCTCCCTCCCACCCTCCCTATCCCACCCCTCTAGGTGGTCACAAAGCACTGAGCTGATCTCCCTGTGCTATGCGGCTGCTTTCTACTAGCTATCTATTTTACGTTTGGTAGGGTATATATGTCCATGCCACTCTCTCACTTTGCCCCAGCTTACCCTTCCCCCTCCCCATATCCTCAAGTCCATGCTCTAGTAGGTCTGTGTCTTTATTCCCGTCTTACCCCTAGGTTCTTCATGACCTTTTTTTTTTTTCCCTTAGATTCCATATATATGTGTTAACATATGGTATTTGTAAATTGATACAGCCACTATGGAGAACAGTATGGAGGTTCCTTAAAAAACTACAAATAGAACTACCATACAACCCAGCAGTCCCACTACTGGGCATACACATTGAGAAAACCATAATTCAAAAAGAGTCATGCACCAAAATGTTCATTGCAGCTCTATTTACAATAGCCAGGACACGGAAGCAGCCTAAAGTGTCCATCAACAGATGAATGGATAAAGAAGATGTGGGACATATATACAATGGAATATTACTCAGCCATAAAAGGAAACGAAATTGAGTTATTTGTAGTAAGGTGGATGGACCTAGAGTCTGTCATACAGAGTGAGGTGCCCCAGGTGACTGATACTTAGGAAGAATGCACTATGCCCCTGGTTCTTCACTCACAGCTTCTGACAATCATGGGGAGCATTTAGAGCAAAACAATGCCAGGGGCCAGTCCACATGTGGTGAACTCTTCCCCAGTTCTTTCTCTGATATAACACTCGACCCTCTGTAGCTCACTCAGTTTTCTCAGCTACAACACGAAGACAGATCATAATGTCTGTCCCATATATATTCCAGGATTGTTGTGAGAAGGAACTCAGGATACTGGTGAAGATGCTTTGGACGTTGCTCACTGAAAGAAAACTTACTTTTTCAAATTCATTATGAATCTTTTGTGAGTTGACATGGGAATCTAATAACCCTGTTAACATGGCTTTATGGAAAAATACATTCAGATTTCAAAACAATTCATATAAAAATTTTAGAATACAATTGATTTCAACTTTCAGAACTGCCTCTATTTAACTAAAGTTTTGTTTCATAGGCCTAGGAAAATTGACTGTATCATGTAAAATCTTTTTGATGTGCATATTATATGAACAGTTAATTTGACTTCCTGGTCTATTTAGTCTCTCTTGTTTTTTGTTTTAAAATTGAAGTATAGTTGATTTACAATGTTGTGTTAGTTTCTGGTGTACGGCAAAGTGATTCAGTTATACACATCTATACATATTCTTTTTCATATTCTTTTCCATTATGGTTTATTATAGGATACTGAATACAGTTCCTTGTGCAATACAGTAGGACCTTGTTTATCTATTTTATATATAGTAGTTTGTATCTGCTAATCCCAAACTCCTCATTTATCCCTCCCCCACCCCCGTTCCCTTTGGTAACCATAAGTTTCTTTTCTATGTCTGTCTGTTTCTGTTTTGTAAATAAGTTCATCTGTGTCACATTTTATATTCCACATATAAATGATAGATGGCTTTTGTCTATCTCTTTCTGAGTGTGATGATCTCTAGGTCCATCTATGCTGCTGCAAATGGCATTATTTCATTCTTTTTTATGGCTGAGTAGTATTTCATGGTATATATGTACCACATCTTCTTCATCCATTCATCTGTCAATGGACACTTAGGTTGCTTCCATGTCTTGGCTATTGTAAACAGTGATGCTATGAACATTAAGGTGTATGTATCATTTCGAATTATGGTTTCCTCCAGATATATGCCCAGAAATGGGAATGCAGGATCATGTGGTAGCTCTATTTTTAGTTTTTTAATGAAACTCCATAGTGTTTTCCATAGTGGCTATACCAATTTACATTCCCACCAGCAGTGTAGGAGGGTTCCCTTTTCTCCAAACCGTCTCCAGCATTTGTTATTTGTAGAGTTTTTAATGATGGCCATTCTGACCGGTGTGAGGTGGTACCTCATTGTAGCTTTGATTTCCATTTTCTCTAATAATTAGCAATGTTGAACATCATTCCATGTGCCTATTGGCCATCTGTATGCCTTCTTTGGAGAAATGTCTATTTAGGTCTTCTGCCCATTTTTTGATTGGGTTGTTTGGTTTTTTTGTTATTGAGTTGGATGAGCTATTTGTGTATTTTGGAAATTAAGCCCTTGTTGGTCACATCATTGGCAAATATTTTCTCCCATTCTGTAGGTTGTCTTTTCATTTTGTTCATCATTTTCTTTACTGTGCAAAAGCTTTTGAGTTTAATTAGGTCCCATTTGTTTATTTTTGCTTTTTATTTCTGTTGCCTTGGGAGACTGACCTAAGAAAACATTGGTACAATTTATGTCAGAGAATGTTTTGCCTATGTTCTCTCCTAGGAGTTTTATGGTGTCATGTCTAATATTTAAGTCTTTAAGCCATTTTCAGTTTATTTTTGTGTATGGTGTGAGGGAGTATTCTAACTTCGTTGACTTCCATGAGGCTGTCCAGCTTTCCCAACACCACTTGCTGAAGAGACTGTCTTTCCTCCATTGTATATTCTTGCCTCCTTTGTCAAAGATTAATTGACCATAGGTGTGTGGGTTTATTTCTGGGCTCTCTATTCTGTTCCATTGATCCATATGTCTATTTTTGTGTCAATACCATGCATTTTGATTACTGTAGCTTTGTAGTATTGTCTGAAGTCTGGGAGGGTTATGCCTCCTGCTTTGTTCTTTTCCCCTCAGGATTGCTTTGGCAATTCTGAGTCTTTTATGGTTCCAATATAAACTTTAGGATTCTTTGTTCTAGTTCTGTGAAAAATGTCATGAGTAACTTGATAGGGTTCACATTAAATCGGTAGATGGCTTTGGTTACCATGGCCATTTTTTAAATTTTTTTGCTGTATGCGGGCTCTCACTGTTGTGGCCTCTCCCGTTATGGAGCACAGGCTCCGGATGCACAGGCTCAGCAGCTATGGCTCACGGGCCCAGCCACTCCACGGCAAGTGGGATCTTCCCAGACCAGGGCATGAACCCGTGTCCCCTGCATCGGCAGGCGGACTCTCAAACACTGCGCCATCAAGGAAGCCCCACCATGGCCATTTTAACAGTACTAATTCTTCCAGTCCAAGAGCATGGGATATCTTTCTGTTTCTTTGAATCCTCTTCAATTTCCTTTATCAGTGTCTTATAATTCTCAGCACATAAGTCTTTCACCTCCTTAGTCAGGTTTATTCCTAAGTTTTTTGGGGGTTTTTTTGATGTGATTTTTAAAGGGATTTTTTTTACCCTCCCTTTCTGATATTTCATTGTTAGTGTAAAGAAATGCAACATATTTCTGTATGTTAATCTTGTATTCTGCTACTTTACTGAATTATTTTATCAGTTCTGACAGTTTTGTGTGGATATTTTAGGGTTTTCTATATATAGTATCATGTCATCTGCATACAATGACAATTTTACTTCTTCTCTTCCAATTTGGATACGTTTTATTTCTTTTACTTGTCTGACTGCTGTGGATAGGACTTGCAATACTATGTTGAATAGAAGTGGTGAGAGTGGGCATCTTTGCCCTGTTCCAGATTTGAGCAGGAAGGCTTTCACCATTTCACCATTGAGAATTATGTTGGCTGTGGGTTTGTCATGAATAACTTTTATTATGTTAAGATATGTTCCTTCTATACCCACTTTGGTAACAGTTTTTATCATAAATGGATATTGAAATTTTTTTATACCATTAAGTTTTTAGGTATTTGGGTTTTTTTCTTCATATATATATATTTTTAACATCTTTATTGGAGTATAATTGCTTTACAATGGTGTGCTAGTTTCTGCTTTATACCAAAGTGAATCAGCTATACATATACATATATCCCCATATCTCCTCTCTCTTGCATCTCCCTCCCACCCTCCCTATCTCACCCCTCAAGGTGGTCACAAAGCACCGTGCTGATCTCCCTGTGCTATGTGGCTGCTTACCACTAGGTATCTATTTTACATTTGGTAGTGTATATATGTCCATGCCACTCTCTCACTTTGTCCCAGCTTACCCTTCCCCATCCCTATGTCCTCAAGTCCATTCTCTACATCTGCATCTTTATTCCTGTCCTGCCCCTAGGTTCTTCAGAACCTTTTTTTTTTTCCAGATTCCATATATATGTGTTAGCATACGGTATTTGTTTCTCTCTTTCTGACTTACTTCACTCTTATGACATACTCTACGTCCATCCACCTCACTACAAATAACTCAATTTCATTTCTTTTTATGGCTGAGTAATATTCTATTGTATATATGTGCCACATCTTCTTTATCCATGTATATTGAATTTTATCAAGTGCTTTTTCTGAATCTTTTGAGATGATCATGTGGTTTCTGTCTTTTCTTTTGTTGATGTGGTGTATCACATTGTTTGATTTGTGTATATTGAACCATTCTTGTGACCCTGTGATGAATTCAGCTTGATCATGGGGTATGATCTTTTCTATGCATTCCTGGATTTCATTTGATAACTTTTTTGTTATTTTTTTTATTGCAGTATAGTTGATTTACAGTGTTGTATTAGTTTCAGGTGTACAGGAACGTGATTCAGTTACACATAGATATATATCTATTCTTTTTCAGATTCTTTTTCCTTATAGGTTATTACAAAACATTGAGTATAGTTCCCTGTGCTTTACAGTACGTCTTTGTTGGTTATTTATTGATATATAGTAGTGTGTATATGTTAATCCCAAACTCCTAATTTATCCTTTCCCCTCACTTCCCCTTTGGTAACCATAAGTTTTTCTATGTGAGTCTATTTCTGTTGTTTATATAAGTTCATTTGTATCATTTTTTTTAGATTCCTCATATAAGCAATATCTTATGATATTTGTCTTTGTCTGGCTTACTTCACATAGTCTGATAATCTCTAAGTCCATCCATGTTGCTGCAAATGGCATTATTTCATTCTTTTTTATGGCTGAGTAATATTCCATTGTATAAATATACCACATCTTCGTAATGGACAATGGACATCTTCAATGGACATTTAGGTTGCTTCCATGTTTTAGCTCTTGTAAATAGTCCCGCTATGAAAAATGCAGTGCATGTATCTTTTCAAATTATAGTTTTCTTCAGATATATGCCCAGGAGTGAGATTGCAGGATCATGTGGTAGCTCTATTTTTAGTTTTTTAAGGAACCTCCATACTGTTTTCCATAGTGGCTGTACCAACTTACATTCCCACCAACAATGTAGGAGGGTTCCCTTTTCTCCACATCCTCTCCACCATTTGTTATTTATAGAGTTTGTTTTTAATTTATTTATTTTATTTTTGGCTGTGTTGGGTCTTCGTTGCTGCGCGTGGGCTTTCTCTAGTTGAGGCAAGCAGAGGCTAGTCTTCATTGAGGTGCGCAGGCTTCTCATTGCGATGGCTTCTCTTGTTGCAAAGCACGGCTCTAGACGTGTGGGTTTCAGTGGTTGTGGCACGTGGGTTCAGTAGTTGTGGCTCGTGGGCTCTAGAGCACAGGCTCAGTAGTTGTGGTGCACGGGCTTAGTTGCTCCACGGCACATGGGATCCTCCCAGACCACGGCTTGAACCTGTGTCCCCTGCATTGACAGGTGGACTCTCAACCACTGCACCACCAGGGAAGCCTGTTTGTAGAGTTTTTAATGATGGCCATTCTGACTGGTGTGAAGTGGTACCTCATTGTAGCTTTGTTGCATTTGTCTAATAATTAGCAAAGTTGAGTATGGTTCCATATGTCTTTTGGCCACCTGTATATCTTCTTTGGAAAAATGTCTATTTAGATCTCTTACACATTTCTTGATTGGGTTGATTTTTTGTTATTGAGTTGTATGAGCTGTTTGTGTATTTTGGAGATTAATCCCTTGTCAGTTGCATTGTTTGTAAATATTTTCTCCCATTCTGTAGGTTGTCTTTTCATTTTGTATATGGCTTCCTGTGCTATGCAAAAGCTTTTAAGTTTGAGGAGGTCCTATTTATTTTTGTTTTTATTTCCATTACTCTAGGAGAGAGATAAAAAAAAAACCATTGCTGCAATTCATGTCAGAGAGTGTTCTGCCTATGTTTTCCTCTAGGAGTTTTATAGTATCCAGTTGTACATTCAGGTCTTTAATCCATTTGAGTTTATTTTTGTGTATGGTGTTAGAGAATGTTCTAATTTCATTTTTTTACATGTAGCTGCCCAGTTTTCCCAGCACCACTTATTAAAAAGACTCTTTTCTTCATTGTATATTCTTGCCTCCTTTGTTGTAGATTAATTGACCATAGGTGTGTGGGCTTATTTCCAGGCGTTCTATCCTGTTCCATTGATCTATATTTCTCTTTTTGTGCCAGTACCATACTGTTTTGATGACTGTAGCTTTGTAGTATAGTCTGAAGTCAGGGAGCCTGATTCCTCCAACTCCATTTTTCTTTCTCAAGATTGTTTTGGCTATTCGGGGTCTTTTGTGTTTCCATAAAATTTTAAAATATTTGTTCTAGTTCTGTGAAAAATGCCATTAGTAATTTGATAGGGATTGCATAGAATCTATAGATTGCCTTACATGGTATAGTCATTTTGACAATATTGATCCTTCCAATCCAAGAACACAGTATATCTTTCAATCTGTGTCATCTTCAATTTCTTTCATCAGCATCTTAACAGTTTTCAGTGTACAGGTCTTTTGGCTCCTTAGGTAGGTTTATTCCAAAGTATTTTATTCTTTTTGGTGTGATGGTAAATGGGATTATATCTTTAATTTCTCTTTCTGATATTTTGTTGTTACTGTATAGAAATGCAACAGATTTCTGTGTATTAATTTCATATCCTGAGACTTTACCAAATTCATTGATGAGGTTTAGTAAATACTTTCCTGGTAGCGTCTGTAAGATTTTCTATGTACAGTATCATGTCATCTGCAAATATAACAGTTTTACTTCTTTTCCAATTTGGAAAAGAAGTCTTTTATTTCTTTTTCTTCTCTGATTGCTATGGCTAGGACTTCCAAAACTGTTGAATAAAAATGGTGAGAGTGGACATCCTTGTCTTGTTCCTGATCTTACAGGAAATGCTTTCAGCTTTTCACCAGTGAGTATGATGTTAGCTGTGAGTTTGTCATATATGGCCTTTATTATTTTGAGATATGTTTCCTCTGTGCCCACTTTCTGGAGAGTTTTTATCATAAATGGGTGTTGAATTTTTATCAAAAGCTTTTTCTACATCTATTGAGATGATCATATGGTTTCTATTCAATTTGTTAATATGGTGTATCACACTTATTGATTTGTGGATATTGAAAAGCCCCTTGATCCCTGGGATAAATCCCACTTGATTATGGTGTATGATCCTTTTAATGTATTGTTGGAGTCAGTTTTCTAGTATTTTTTAACATACTTATTGGAGTATAATTGCTTTACAATGGTGTGTTAGTTTCTGCTCTATAACAAAGTGAATCAGTTATACATATACATATGTTCCCATATCTCTTCCCTCTTGCGTCTCCCTCCCTCCCACCCTCCCCATCCCACCCCTCTAGGTGGTCACAAAGCACCGAGCTGATCTCCCTGTGCTATGCAGCTGCTTCCCACTAGCTATCTATTTTACGTTTGGTAGTGTGTATATGTCCATGCCACTCTCTCACTTTGTCACAGCTTCCCCTTCCCCCGCCATATCCTCAAGTCCATTCTCTACTAGGTCTGTGTCTTTATTCCCGTCTTACCCCTAGGTTCTTCATGACATTTTTTTATCCTTCTTAAATTCCATATATATGTGTTAGCATACGGTATTTGTCTTTCTCTTTCTGACTTCCTTCACTCTGTATGACAGAGTCTAGGTCCATCCACCTCATTACAAATAGCTCAATTTCATTTCTTTTTATGGCTGAGTAATATTCCATTGTATATATGTGACACATCTTCTTTATCCATTCATCCGATGATGGACACTTAGGTTGTTTCCATCTCCTGGCTATTGTAAATAGAGCTGCAATGAATATTTTGGTACATAACTCTTTTTGAATTATGGTTTTCTCAGGGTATATGCCCAGTAGTAGGATTGCTGGACCATATGGTAGTTCTATTTGTACTTTTTTAAGGAACCTCATACTGTTCTCCATAGTGGCTGTACCAATTCACATTGCCATCAGCAGTGCAAGAGTGTTCCCTTTTCTCCACACCCTCTCCAGCATTTATTGTTTGTAGATTTTTTTGATGATGGCCATTCTGACTGGTGTGAGATGATATCTCATTGTAGTTTTGATTTGCATTTCTCTAATGATTAATGATGTTGAGCATTCTTTCATGTGTTTGTTGGCAGTCTGTATATCTTCTTTGGAGAAATGTCTGTTTAGGTCTTCTGCCCATTTTTGGATTGGGTTGTTTGGTTTATTGTTATTGAGCTGCATGTGCTGCTTGTAAATTTTGGAGATTAATCCTTTGTCAGTTGCTTCATTTGCAAATATTTTCTCCCATTCTGAGGGTTGTCTTTTGGTCTTGTTTATGGTTTCCTTTGCTGTGCAAAAGCTTTGAAATTTCATTAGGTCCCATTTGTTTATTTTTGTTTTTATTTCCACTTCTCTAGGAGGTGGGTCAAAAAGGAACTTGCTGTGATTTATGTCATAGAGTGTTCTGCCTGTGTTTTCCTCTAAGAGTTTGATAGTTTCTGGCCTTACATTTAGGTCTTTAATCCATTTTGAGCTTATTTTTGTGTATGGTGTTAGGGAGTGATCTAATCTCATACTTTTACAGGTACCTGTCCAGTCTTTCCAGCACCACTTATTGAAGAGGCTGTCCTTTCTCCACTGTACATTCCTGCCTCCTTTATCAAAGATAAGGTGACCATATGTGTGTGGGTTTATCTCTGGGCTTTCTATCCTGTTCCATTGATCTATATTTCTCTTTTTGTGCCAGTACCATACTGTCTTGATTACTGTGGCTTTGTGGTACAGTCTGAAGTCAGAGAGCCTGATTGCTCCAGCTCCGTTTTTCTTTCTCAAGATTGCTTTGGCTATTCGGGGTCTTTGGTGTTTCCATACAAATTGTGCAATTTTTTGTTCTAGTTCTGTGAAAAATGCCAGTGGTAGTTTGATAGGGATTAAATTCAATCTGCAGATTGCTTTGGGTAGTAGAGGCATTTTCACAATGTTGATTCTTCCAATCCAAGAACATGGTATATCTCTCCATCTTTTGTATCATCTTTAATTTCTTTCATCAGTGTCTTATAATTTTCTGCATACAGGTCTTTTGTCTCCTTAGGTAGGTTTATTCCTAGATATTTTATTCTTTTTGTTGCAGTGGTAAATGGGAGTGTTTTCTTGATTTCATTTTCAGATTTTTCATCATTAGTGTACAGGTATGCCAGAGATTTCTGTGCATTAATTTTGTATCCTGCTACTTTACCAAATTCATTGATTAGCTCTAGTAGTTTTCTGGTAGCATCTTTAGGATTCTCTATGTATAGTATCATGTCATCTGCAAACAGTGACAGCTTTACTCCTTCTTTTCCAATTTGGATTCCTTTTATTTCTTTTTCCTCTCTGATTGCTGTGGCTAAAACTTCCAGAAGTATGTTGAATAAGAGTGGTGAGAGTGGGCAACCTTGTCTTGTTCATCTTAGTGGAAATGGTTTCAGTTTTTCACCATTGAGGACGATGTTGGCTGTGGGTTTGTCACATATGGCCTTTATTATGTTGAGGAAAGTTCCCTCTATGCCTACTTTCTGCAGGGTTTTTATCATAAATGGATGTTGAATTTTGTCGAAAGCTTTCTCTGCATCTATTGAGATGATCATATGATTTTTCTCCTTCAATTTGTTAATATGGTGTATCACATTGATTGATTTGCATATATTGAAGAATCCTTGCATTCCGGGAATAAACCCCACTTGATCATGGTGTATGATCCTTTTAATGTGCTGTTGGATTCTGTTTGCTAGTATTTTGTTAAGGATTTTTGCATCTATGTTCATCAGTGATATTGGCCTGTAGTTTTCTGTCTTTGTGACATCCTTGTCTGGTTTTGGTATCAGGGTGATGGTGGCCTCAGATAATGAGTTTGGGAGTGTTCCTTGCTCTGCTATATTTTGGAAGAGTTTGAGAAGGAAAGGTATTAGCTCTTCTCTAAATGTTTGACAGAAATCTCCTGTGAAGCCATCTGGTCCTGGGCTTTTGTTTGTTGGAAGATTTTTAATCACAGTTTCAATTTCAGTGCTTGTGATTGCTCTATTCATATTTTCTATTTCTTCCTGACTCAGTCTTGGCAGGTTGTGCATTTCTAAGAATTTGTCCATTTCTTCCAGGTTGTCCATTTTATTGGCATAGAGTTGCTTGTAGTAATCTCTCATGATCTTTTGTATTTCTGCAGTGTCAGTTGTTACTTCTCCTTTTTCATTTCTAATTCTATTGATTTGAGTCTTCTCCTTTTTTTTCTTGAAGAGTCTGGCCAATGGTCTATCAATTTTGTTTATCTTCTCAAGGAACCAGCTTTTAGTTTTATTGATCTTTGCTATCGCTTCCTTCATTTCTTTTTCATTTATTTCTGATCTGATCTTTATGATTTCTTTCCTTCTGCTAACTTTGGGGTTTTTTTGTTCTTCTTTCTCTAATTGCTTTAGGTGCAAGGCTAGGTTGTTTACTCGAGATGTTTCCTGTTTCTTAAGGTAGGATTCTATTGCTATAAACTTCCCTCTTAGAACTGCTTTTGCTGCCTCCCATAGGTTTTGGGCTGTCGTGTCTCCATTGTCATTTGTTTCTAGGTATTTTTTGATTTCTTCAGTGATCAGTTTGTTATTAAGTAGTGTATTGTTTAGCCTCCATGTGTTTGTATTTTTTACAGATCTTTTCCTGTAATTGATATCTAGTCTCATAATGTTGTGGTCGGAAAAGATACTTGATACAATTTCAGTTTTCTTAAATTTACCAAGGCTTGATTTGTGACCCAAGATATGATCAGTCCTGGAGAATGTTCCATGAGCACTTGAGAAAAATGTGTATTCTGTTGTTTTTGGATGGAATGTCCTATAAACATCAATTAAGTCCATCTTGTTTAATGTATCATTTAAAGCTTGTGTTTCCTTATTTATTTTCATTTTGGATGATCTGTCCGTTGGTGAAAGTTGGGTGTTAAAGTCCCCACTATGAATGTGTTACTGTCCATTTCCCCTTTTATGGCTGTTAGTATTTGCCTTATGTATTGAGGTGCTCCTATGTTGGGTGCATAAATATTTACAATTTTTATATTTTCTTCTTGGATCAATCCCTTGATCATCATGTGGTGTCCTTCTTTGTCTCTTCTAATAGTTTTTATTTTATAGTCTATTTTGTTTGATATGAGAATTGCTACTCCAGCTTTCTTTTGGTTTCCATTTGCATGGGGTATCTTTTTCCATCCCCTTACTTTCAGTCTGTATGTGTCTCTAGGTCTGAAGTGGGTCTCTTGTAGACAGCCTATATATGGGTCTTGTTTTTGTATCCATTCAGCCACTCTGTGTCTTTTGGTGGGAGCATTTAGTCCATTTACATTTAAGGTAATTAATTATCGATATGTATGTTCCTATTCCCATTTTCTTACTTGTTTTGGGTTTGTTATTGTAGGTCTTTTCCTTCTCTTGTGTTTCTTGCCTAGAGAAGTTCCTTTAGCATTTGCTGTAAAGCTGGTTTGGTGGTGCTGAACTCTCTCAGCTTTTACTTGTCTGTAAACGTTTTAATTTTTCCATCAAATCTGAATGAGATCCTTGCTGGGAGAGTAATCTTGGTTGTAGGTTTTTCTCCTTCATCACTTTAAATATGTCCTGCCAGTCCCTTCTGGCTTGCAGAGTTTCTGCTGAAAGATCAGCTGTTAACCTTATGGGGATTCACTTGTGTGTTATTTGTTGTTTTTCCTTTGCTGCTTTTAATATGTTTTCTTTGTATTTAATTTTTGACAGTTTGATTAATATGTGTCTTGGCGTGTTTCTCCTTGTATTTATCCTGTATGGGACTCTCTGTGTTTCCTAGATTCGATTAACTATTTCCTTTCCCACATTAGGGAAGTTTTCAACTATAATCCCTTCAAATATTTTCTCAGTCCCTTTCTTTTTCTCTTCTTCTGGAACCCCTGTAATTCGAATGTTGGTGCATTTAAATGTTGTCCCAGAGGTCTCTGAGACTGTCCTCAGTTCTTTTCATTCTTTTATCTTTATTCTGCTCTGCAGTAGTTATTTCCACTATTTTATCTTCCAGGTCACTTATCTGTTCTGCCTCAGTTATTCTGCTATTGATCCCATCTAGAGTATTTTTAATTTCACTTACTGTGTTGTTCATCATTGCTTGTTTCATCTTTAGTTCTTCTAGGTCCTTGTTAACTGTTTCTTGCATTTTCTCTATTCTATTTCTATGATTTTGGATCATCTTTACTATCATTATTCTGAATTCTTTTTCAGGTAGACTGCCTATTTCCTCTTCATTTGTTAGGTCTGGTGGGCTTTTATCTTGCTCCTTCATCTGCTGTGTGTTTTTCTGTCTTCTCATTTTGCTTATGTTACTGTGTTTGGGGTCTCCTTTTTGCAGGCTGCAGGTTCGTAGTTCCCGTTGTTTTTGGTGTCTGTCCCCAGTGGCTAAAGTTGGTTCAGTGGGTTGTGTAGGCTTACTGGTGGAGGGGACTAGTGCCTGTGTTCTGGTGGATGATGCTGGATCTTGTCTTTCTGGTGGGCAGGTCCATGTCTGGTGGTGTGTTTTGGGGTGTCTGTGGCCTTATTATGATTTTAGGCAGCGTCTCTGCTAATGGGTGGGGTTGTGTTCCTGTCTTGCTAGTTGTTTGGCATAGGGTGTCCAGCACTGGAGCTTGTTGGTCGTTGAGTGAAGCTGGGTGCTGGTGTTGAGATGGAGATCTCTGGGAGATTTTTGCCATTTGATATTATGTGGAGCTGGGAGGTCTCTTGTGGACCAGTGTCCTGAAGTTGGCTCTCCCACATCAGAGGCACACAGCACTGACTCCTGGCTGCAGCACCAAGTGCCTTTCATCCACACAGCTCAGAATAAAAGGGAGAAAATGTGGAAAGAAAGGAAGAAAGAAAGAAAGAGTGAAAGAGAGGGAGGAAGGGAGGAAGGAAGGGGATAAAATAAAATAAAGTAAGATAAAATAAAGTTATTAAAATGAAAAATAATTAAGAAAAAAAAAACAAAAAAATGGACGGATAGAACCCTAGGACAAATGGTGAAAGCCAAGCTACACAGACAAAAGCTCACACAGAAGCATATACATACACACTCACAAAAAGAGGAAAAAATAATAAATCTTGCTCTCAAAGTCCACCTCCTCAATTTGGGATGATTTGTTGTCTATTCAGGTATTCCACAGATGCAGGGTACATCAAGTTGATTGTGGAGACTTAATCCGCTGCTCCTGAGGCTGCTAGAAGAGATTTCCCTTTCTCTTCTTTGTTCACACAGCTCCCCGCTGCTCAGCTTTGGATTTAGCCCCGCCTCTGCACGTAGGTCACCTGAGGGCGTCTGTTCTTCACTCAGACAGGATGGGGTTAAAGGAGCAGCTGCTTCGGGGGCTCTGGATCACTCAGGCTGGGGAGGAGGGATGGGTGAGGATGCGGGGTGAGCCTGCGGCGGCAGAGTCCGGCAGGACGTTGCACCAGCCTAGGCACACCGTGCGTTCTCCCGGTTAAGTTGCCCCTAGTTTGCTAGTATTTTGTTGAGGATTTTTGCGTCTATGTTCATCAGTGATATTAGCCTGTAGTTTCCTTTTTTTGTGGTATTTTTGTCTGATTTTGGTATCACGGTGATGGTGGCCTCATAGATGGAGTTTGGGAGTGTTCCTTCCTCTACAATTCTTTGGAATAGTTTCAGAAGGATAGGTGTTAACTCTTCTCTAAACGTTTGGTAGAATTTGCCTGCAAAGCCATCTGGCACTGGACTTCTGTTTGTTGGGAGTCTTTTAATCACTGATTCAATTTCAGTACTGGTAATTGGTCTGTTCAAATTTTCCATTTCTTCCTGGTTCAGTCTTGGGAGATTGTACCTTCGTCAGAATTTGTTTATTTCTTCTTGGTTGTCCATTTTATTGGTGTATAGTTGCTCGTACTAGTCTCATCCTCTGTATCTCTGTGGTGTTGGTTGTAACTTCTCCTTTTTCATTTTTAATTTTATTGATTTGGGCCTTCTTTTTTTCTTGGTGAGTCTGGCTAAAAGTTTATCAATTTTGTTTATCTTTTCAAAGAACCAGCTTTTAGTTTCATTGATCTTTTCTACTGTTTTCTTAGTCTCTATTTCTGCTCTGTTCTTTATGATTTCTTTCCTTCTACTAACTTTGGGTTTTGTTTGTTCCTCCTTCTCTAGTTGCTTTAGGTGTAAGGTTAGGCTGTTTATTTGAGATTTTTTTGTTGTTGTTCCCTGAGATAAGCTTGTATCACTATAAACTTCCCTCTTAAAATTATTTTTCCTGTGTCCCATAGGGTTTAGAATGTAATGTTTTTGCTTTCACTTATCTCTACGTATTTTTTTTATTTCCTCTTTGATTTCTTCAGTGATCCATTGGTTATTTAGTAGTATCTTGTTTAGCCTCCACGTGTTTATGTTTTTTTCATGTAGTTGATTTCTAATCTCATAGTGCTGTGCTTGGAAAAGATGCTTGATATGATTTCAGTTTTTCTTAAATTTACTGAGGCTTGCTTTGTGGCCCAACATGTAATCAATCCTGGAGAATGTTCCATGTGCACTTGAGAAGAAAGTGTATTCTGATGCTTTTGGATGGAATCCTCTATAAATATCAATTAAGTCCATCAGGTCTAATGTGTCATTTAAGGCCTGTATTTCCTTATTGACTTTCTGTCTGGATGATCTGTCCATTGATGAAAAGTCCCTCACTGTTACTGTTGATTTCTCCTTTTATGGCTGTTAGTATTTGCCTTATATATTGAGGTGCTCCTATGTTGGGTGCATATATATTTACAATTGTTATATCTTCTTCTTGGATTGATCCCTTGATCCCTGTGTAGTGTCCTTCTTTGTTTCTTGTAACAGTATTTATTTTAAACTCTATTTTGTCTTCTGTGAGTATTGCTGCTCCAGCTTTCTTTTGATTTCCATTTGGGAATACCTTTTTTCCCTCCCCTCACTTTCAGTCTGCATGTGTCTCTCGGTCTGAGAAGTGGATCTCTTGTAGATAGCTCATAAACAGATCTTGTTTTTGTATTCATTCAGCCAGTCTGTGTCTTTTGGTTGGGACATTTAATTCGTTTACATACGGTAGTTATCAACATGTATGTTCTTATTGCCATTTTGTTAATTGTTTTGGATTTGGTTTTGTAGGTCTTTTTTCTTCCTTTCTTCTTTTGTTCTCTTGTGATTTGATGACTGTCTTTAGTGTTGTGTTTGGACTCCTTTTTCTTTTCTGTGTGTGTATCTACTATAGTTTTTTTTTGTTTGCAGTTACCATGAGGTTTTGATATAGTAGTCTATATATATGTACATAATTGTTCTAAGTCACTGATCTCTTAATTCCAAATATGTTTCAAATATCCTGCATTTGTACTCTCCTCATGATTACTGGCTTAGATATCATATTTGTGTGTAGATGATTTCCTACCTTTACTGTATGTTTGCCATTACCAGTGAGCTTTCCCATTTTGTAATTTTCTTGTTTCTAGTTGTGGCATTTTTCTTTCCACCTGGAGAAGTTCCTTTAGCATTTCTTGTAAAGCTGCTTTGGTGGTGCTAAGTTCTTCTAGAGTTTGCTTGACTGTAAAGCTTTGGATTCCTTTGTCAAATCTGAATGAGAGCCTTGCTGGGTAGAGTATTCTTGGTTGTAGGTTTTTCCCTTTCATCACATTAATTCTATTGTGCCACTCCCTTCTGGCCTGTAACATTTCTGCTGAAAAATCAGCTGATAACCTTATGGGGATTCCTTTGTATGTTATTTGTTGCTTTTCTCTTGTCAATTTAATATTTTTTCTTTGTCTTTAATTTTTGTCAATTTGATTACTGTTTCTTGGCATGCCTGAGACTCTCTTCCTGGACTTAGGTGACTGTTTCCTTCCCCATGTTAGGGAAGTTTTCAGCTTTTATCGCTTCAAATATCTTCTCAGGCCCCTTCTCTCTCTCTTCTCCTTCTGGGACCCCTATAATGCGAATGTTGGTGCATTTGATGTTGTCCCAGAGGTCTCTTAAACTGTCTTCATTTCTTTTCATTATTTTTTCTTTATTCTTCTCTGTGGCAATTATTTCCACCACTGTGTCTTCCAGCTCACTTATCCATTCTTCTGTTTCATTTATTCTGCTATTGATTCCTTCTAGTGTTTTTCATTTCAGTTATTGTATTCTTCAACTCTGTTTGGTTGCTCTTTACATTTTCTAACTCTTTATTAAAAACTCGTAACTTCTCGCTCTGTGCATCCATTCTTTTCCTGAGTTCTTGGCTCATCCTTGCAATGATTACTCTGAATTCTTTCTCGGGTAGATTGCCTATCTCCATGTCACTTAGTTGTTCTTCTGGGGTTTTATGTTGTTCCTTCATCTGAAACATATCCCTCTGCCATCTCATTTTGTCTAAATTTCTATTTGTATGTTTATGTATGTGGAAGGTTAGTTATGTTTCTTAACCTTGGAGAAGTGGCCCTCTGTAGGGGACGTCCTATGTGTCCCAGCAATACACTCCCTTCTTGTCACCAAAGGGCCAGGGGACCAGCTGGTCCCAGGGTAGGTTCTGATCTGCGTTTGCTGTCTTGGTTCCGCATGCTGCTGGATCCTAGTTCTCTTGCTTCTAATGTCTGCCCCCTGGTGGGTGGGGCTGGCCTAGAGGCTTGTGCAGGCTTCCTGGTGGGAAGGGCTGATGCTTGCCCACTGGTGGTGGGTGGGGCTGGGTCTTGGCCCTCTGCTGGGCAGGGCCATGTCAAGGGGCATGTCTAGAGGTGGCTGTGAGATCAGGAAGTCTTTAGGCAGCCTGTCCACTGACAGGTGGGGCTCTGTTCCTGCCATGTTGGTCATTTCACCTGAGGCGTCCCAGCACTGAAGCCTACAGGCGCTTAGGGCCAGGTCTTAGTGCCAAAATGGCAGCCTCCAGGAGAGCTCACGCCAATGAATATTCCCCAGTACCTCTTCCACCAGTGTCCTTGTCCCCACAGTGAGCCACAGCTGCCCCCTGCCTCCCCAGGAGACCCTCCAAGACCAGCAGGTAGGTCTGACCCAGGCTCCTATGGAGTCACTGCTTTTGCCCTGGGTCTTGGTGCACACAAGAAATCGTGTGGGCCCTCCAAGAATGGAGTCTCTGTTTCCTCTGGTCCTGTGGAGCTCCTGCACTCAAGCCCCACTGGCCTTCAAAGCCAAATGCTCTGGGCAGTCCTCCTCCCAATGCCAGACCCCCAGGCTGGGGAGTCTGACATGGAGCTCAGAACTCTCACTCCTGTGGGAGAACTTCTGCAATATAATTGTTCTCCGGTTTGTGGGTCACCCACCCAGGGGATATGGGATTTGATTATTTCGCAAGTGTGCCCCTTCTACCATCTTGCTGAGTTTCTTCTTTATGTCTTTGGATTAGAATATCTTTTTTGGTAGGTTCCAGTCTTTTTTATCAATGGTTGTTCAGCAGTTAGTTGTGATTTTGGTGTGCTCATGTCAGGAGGTGAGCTCAAGGTCCTTCTATTCTGCCATCTTCATGATGTACATACTCTTAATTACTGATTGATAGATTTTTTTTTTACAAACCAGTGCCATATCAACAGGCTCAACAGCACCCCTTCACAGTAGTAATAAGGAAGTCTAATTGTGCATCCATAACAGAACTTCCTTCAGCACCAACTGGGTAACCACTGCGATTCTGAGTGATGCAGGATGCCTCAGCAACACTGGCAGGAGTCCTTGTCCAGCTCCTAGAAGCTGTCTGTGTTCCTTGAATCATGGCTCCCTACCTCTGTCTTCAAAGCCAGCCATGGCAAGATAAGTCCTTCTCACATTGCCATCCATCTAGTCTTCTGACCCAGTTTGCTGGTATTTTGTTGAGAATTTTTGCATCTATATTCATCAAAGATATTGGCCTGTAATTTTCTTTTTTTATATTGTCTTTGTCTGGTTTTGGTATCAGGGTGATGGTGGCTTCATAGAATGACTTCAGGAGTATTCCTTCTTCAATCTTTTGGAAGAGTTTGAGAAAGATGAGTATAAGTTCTTCTTTGTATGTTTGGTAGAATTGCCCAGTGAAGCCATCTGGTCCTGGACTTTTGTTTGCAGGGAGGCTTTTTTTTTCTTTTTTAATTACAGACTCTATTTCATTTCTAGTGATCAGTCTGTTCGAAATATCTATTTCTTCTTGATTCAGTTTTGGTGGGTTGTATGTTTCTAGAAACTTGTCCATTTCTTCTAGGTTGTCCAATTTGTTGGTATATAATTGTTCATAGTATTCTTTTATTACAGTTTTTTGTATTTCTGTGGTATCAGTTGTTTGTTTGGTCTCTTAATTGGTTGTTTTGGGTTTTTTTGCCACATGGCATGTGTGTGTGGGATCCTTGTTCCCTGACCAGGGGTCGAACCCACACCCCCTGCATTGGAAGTGCAGAGTCTTAACCACTGGACCACCAGGGAAGTCCCTGGTCTCTCTTAATTGTTAAATGGAAAGTAAAGTATAGACTGTAAAATGATATCCATACAGTGATTGTACCAAGAAAAATAATGAGGTCTTATTCACTGAACATTTCTCTGTGCCCAAATCTGTGCTAAGCCAGTAGTCTTCACACATCCTTACTAAATGTTGTCATCCCCACTTGTTGAGACTTACTTAGAAAAACTATCTTGGTAGGGTCATTTGGATCATAACAATAGTATGATATGGAATTTAAACAGAAATCTCAGACCTCCATTTCCAGGATCTCAGTCAACTTGCTATTTGAGATCCCTATATATATGCATGGATTAGGATTCAAACACAGAAGAAAAAAAAAAGAGCAATGGCTGCATTAGAGTAAAAGGGTTGTGGTTGTTTTGTTCTTTATTTAAGAAAAAATGAATTACTGGTCTAAAAATATATGTAATAAAAGTTGGGAGAAGAAAAAAAAATGCATTTAAAAAACCTACCTGGGTTTTATGACTGGATGGACCTTGAGACTTTTATTGCTGTGGGTGCTGGGTTTCATTTTTATTCCTAAACCTTTATGGTCTTCTGGTCCCTGTGAAAGTTAAGAGAAAGTTAGGGTGGCAAGAAATCCACCGACATGCCCTCTGGCCCTCACCAAGTTAGATAAAAGTGCTGCCCTTTGTATCAGGGGAGTGGTAGCTTTCCCCAAGTGGTGATCAGTTTGCTCTGAGCCATCTTAAATCCCACCCCATCTCCTTTTTTATCTAGGGAGGGCTGTTCAGGCACAGTGCTGTCAGTAAGGTAGCCATCCATATGAAGGGTGAACCTGAAACTTTCCACCCACTTGTCTCATGCCCCCCTCCCACCAGCTGCCCAGGAGATGATGAAGCTAATCACATTCAGCCCTTTAACTTGTGCTCCTTTTATAAGAACATTACTTTACAGCCTAGTAGGAAACTACGTTTGTCTCATTGGGAAAGCATGTCCTCACTCAACCCCCTGCCTCCCTGTTCCCCAAAAGTGATTTTTCTTCCTTTCTAACAAACAGATATCTGCAAACGAAATCGAAATGCTTTTGATGAGGTTGCCACGCATGTTTAAACAGGAATTCACAGGCGTGGGAGCAACGCTGGAAAAAAGGTGGAAGTTGTGTGCCTTTGAAGGAATTAAAACTACCTAACTGTGAAGAGCAGCAAAGTCTCTGGATATGAAACTGCCTGAACCCAGCCAGGGCTGTACAGTGTGAGCCCAGGAGGTTTGGGGCTGGTCCAGCGCAGGACCTTTATGGAGCCATCAGAGCCTGACTTTAGTTACATCTGTGGCGTTCTCTTGTGAGTGGAAATATAATTGTGTACCAGTTCCCTAAAACAAACAAAGATTCATACTGTGACAGATCTGTTTGCTATGAAAACCAACGATTGCACAGTCATGATGGCAAAACCTTAAAATATGCTACATTTGAGAATAGCTCACCAAGTAAAATATTTAAAGTTAATGATGGTGTGGCAATGGTTGTTGCTAGGCTACAGAGTTGTTGTATATGTAATCTATAGCTGAAATCATTCAATGACATTTTCCTGAAAGTCTTTCTGTTTTAGTAAAAAAAAAAAAAAAAAAAGAGAGAGAGAGAGAGAAAAAAAAAGTAATTTTACAGTGAGGAAAAAAAATCATACCAAAAGAAAACTTGAATATGTGTCTGAACAGTTACTGTATTTTGTAAATTAAGTTATATGCTGTTCTAGGGACTTCTGCCTTATTGAAGAGGCAGAAGATGTGATTGGACTCCTTGAGAATGCTTTACCAAGAATATTATTTTTCTAATGTAACAATTCTCCATCATAAGTTCTTTTAACATGGACTGCATAACACTTTTCATAAAATGTAAATAAAAGAAAAACTAGTGCTACTGTCTTGTACTTGGTATAAAATTCAGGTTTCTGCATCAAAATAAACATTCAGTAAATATTCCTGTTACACATTTTATAGCAAAGATATTAATTTTTTTCAATAAATATGACTTCTACCATATTGGTTTTGCAAATTGTTCTTTGATATATTTTCATTCTTCCTTAAGAAATATTTTTCACATTATTTGGTCCCACCTCACAGACCATCATTTTTAAATGATTAAATAAATGCATGAGTGACATTGAGACAAAACGTTATTTCAAACAGGAATATATAAAAATCATAAAGTGGAAAGTACTAAGAAAAGGAGATTATACAGCATTAGGATAGATAGTATTTGAAAATACCAAGATGATATGACATCCAAATGTAATCAACATAAATTTTACCGTTGTTTTGTGTCCTCATGCAGAGGAACAAAGTAGCCAATTAATATTATTAATTCCTGGATTTACTTATTTGTATGTTTTCTGGAATACGTACAAGTTAGAAAAGGAATTAAAGAATTCACACTAGGACCAACAGTTTAGAGAGAATTTGGGCTTCCCTTCTTTAATTACAAGTAGACTAGGGCTTTAAATTGTATACCTTCCTGCTTCCTTACATAAAAATTATAAAAAAAGACAAGTATTCAAAATATTAATTTTAATTGAAACATTTTTTAGGAAAACAGCTGAACAGTGAATGTTCTTTGAAATTCTGAAAAGAGATTCATAATTCCCTATTGGACATTATTGTCCTCAGGCTCTTTTTATTGAGCCCTGATAAATCAAGGTTCTTATTCATGCCTCCCTTAAATATCTACACATATGTTATGTTCAGGCTCAGTGCTAAACCCATGAATACGGAGCTGAGTAAGAAAGGACCCACCCCCTCCCACCCCCCAATAAGCTCATAGTTCAATGGGGAAAAGACATTTTCCCGAAAGTGTCTATATGATGTGAGCCACGTAACAGGAAAGATGTGACAACAGAGCTAGGGGATTCAAACTAAATATCAATGTCATATTAAATGTTGAAATACTTGAGGCCTTCTCATTACCACCTGTTAATGCCCACTACCACCATCATCCTGACACATTTATCCAGAGCGAGCTAGCTACTGCTTACGTTACTATTGACTGAATTTTCTTCATTTTCTGTTCAGTCCAGTGTTATCAGGGTAAGCAAGAGAAATGAAGCATGCCAACTTTTATCAAAGCATTTTAGGAAATTGTGGCAGCTTTAGAAAGCTGTCTAGTTTTCTATTCCTTAGCCAAAGGAAAGCCAGAACAGGTTTTGGATACTAGAGAAAGTCATATGCTTGTACTATTGCCATTTTGGAAAGCTCTGATGTGAATTCAAACTATACCTCTGTTACGTAAAGCCAACAATTTTAAAGCAACAGTTTTACTGGCCACTTGAACTCTTTGTACACAGTGTCAATTTGTTTTAAAAAAAAAAAACAGAGAAAAAAATATCAAATAAAACATGAGAACATTTTAAGACTTCAAAAAAAGTCAGGAGACACAAATAAGGATACAACAGTTGGAAAGGAGACAACCTCATTTACAGATAACGTTACTGTAAAATAGAAGACCTAAGAGGTTCACCTGAAAAATAATTAGAAAAAACGAATTCTGTGAAGTGGCAGTTATAAAGTAGGGACACAAGGGGAGGTACCACAATCTAGACTATCTGCAAATTGAAAGTCTGGTAGATGTTTTCAAATGTGCATTCATACTTCCAAGTATTGCCTGTAGTCACTTTAGCCGAAGGATACACTGCACAGGGTAAACCTAGCTTAGAGCTCTGATTAGGAAGAGTTGGTGCGACCTTATTTTAGATCTGACAAAAAGACACCACTTTCTAACTTCTTCAATTGTGCAAATAATTTATTTTTGCAGGAAAAAAAACCTTCTAAATTATTTCATCCACATTCTGGTTTCAGATGGGACTTTAGAGATCACTTGGGGAAGGAACTAACATTGGTACCTTTGAGGGCTGTCTACATACATCTGTCACCCCATCCTCCCTAATCATCGGGATAACCCTATACAAGGATAGTATTATTGTCCTCATTGGTCACACAAGGAGAATGAGGCTCAGGAGTTCTAACAATTCAGCCCAATTTGTACAGTAAGAAAATTCTGAATATGGGATTTGAAACCAGGACCCAATGACTCCAACACATGTTCTTCTTTTCACTACATCATGCTTCTAGTTCAGTCTACACCACTCCTCCTGTGAGCCCGATGCCCATGCAGTACCTTCGGATCACCGATTTTACTCTCCTTTATTCTCCACCATCCCCTGCACGTGCATACAAGTGGGAAAACTCTGGCCTTTCTCTCCTAAATCTACCCAATAACAATTCAGTGTTCTTGGATTCTAAGAAGCGGCAGAGCATTGAAAGTTTGGAGATCCTTGTAACCTGGCCCCAACAGGGCTCTCTGGCTTGCTTTTTCACTGCTCCCCTGAGTAGGGCTAACATTTTTTGCCTTTCTGCTTTTGCTCATATCTTTCTATCTGAAGGAAAAGACCTTATGCACATCTAGTAGTCAAAATTTGACACAGCCTTAAGAGGAAAACACAAAGACCCTCCTCAGCTGTGAAGCTTTTCTCCATTCCCCAGAAGTTATTTCTCCGGCCTCTGCACGGCCATCCCACATTGACTATTTATTAAGGCATTTACTGCCCAGCTGTCTTTGCCTCATCTCCCCGTTAGACCACAAGTTCTTTGAGGGATCCAAGCATGTCTCGTTTACTTTGAATTATTTCTCAAAGTGGTTTTACTTATAAATATTTAGAAAGCAGGACAGAGAAGGAACCAAGATGTTTTCCTGCCTCCAGAGACCACCAGTTTGCTTAGATACAAAAGGAAAAATTACAAAGTATTTGAAAAGGCTGCAAATAGTTTAGATCCAAGATTCCAAGACAGACAATGTGAGTGATAATGTACTACATACTATTGAAATACAAAAAGCAACCCAATTCCTTCTTGAAGTTCAAACCCAGGTCAATTATTAACTCTTCTATGAAGCCCTGATCCCCTCAGGAATCTCCTCTCCTGTGTTCCCACTACTACTTCAGTATATTTCTACTGCAGCCCTACTGCTGTATGTTAACCATTGATGAATGCAGCTGTCTCTCCCACGTCCTGCAGGCTGGAGACCTCCCTTACTCATCCCTCTAGTCCCTCAGACTGACATGACATACCATGACTTTTAAGTACTTATGGACTGAATGAACCCAATGCATGAAAGAAAAGCCCACACAGGAATTTTCTGAATTTGTTGAATCAGAACATATTGAGATATTAGGTCCAGTAATACAGGCTAGAACTTTCTTTCCCTCAGTTGTAAGACCTTGGCAGCATTCTTGCCTTTTTGAAAAAAATTTTTTGTGTGGAAAAATGTGTATAACATAATATTTATCTTTTAACCATTCGTAATTGTATAATTCAGGGGCATGAAGTACATTCACAATGGTACATAACCAGTCACCACTATATTTATAACTTTTTCATCATCATCCCCAACAAATGTTACGGTACCCATTAAACAATAACTCCCTATGCCCCCTCCTTCAACCCCTGGCAACCTCTCTTCTACTTTACGTCTCTTTGAATTTGCCTATTCTAGGTCTCTCATACATGTGGAACCATACAGTATTTGCCCTTCTGTCTCACTTACTTCACTTAGCTAAGTGTTGTCAAGGTTCATCCATGTGGTAGCATGTGTCAGAATTCCATTCCTTTTGGAGGCTGAATAATATTCCATTGTATGAGAACTCTTCCGGCTGGCTTAAGTATCCTTTTTCTGTTGGAGCAAGGAAAAGTCAGTTGTCTATACTTGAAAGTACTCAAATACTTTTAGTAAATACCACATCAAAAACAACATTTGAAAGTGTAGAGAAGTTTGTTTCCATCTTGATAAACCTCTCATTTTCAATGAGAGTAATAAAAAAGAAACGACAAAAGTAGAAAATGTTGGCGGTAACTGTGTAGAAAACGAGACTGTTTAAACAAACATCCATGCAACAAATATGGTATGTGACACGTTTTTTCTTGGTAAGGGTTGGGGATGTTTTACTTTGACGTTTTTTTTTTTAAATTCCTTTTCTAAAAATGGGTGCTGTGTATATCTGTTACACTCAATAAAAGATGTTTTATCCTGAAAACGTAAGAACTACTTTACCATAATGCTCATAGTTTCTCCTCATAAGCTGAGAAAATAAAGAGATGTTAGACTCCTAAAATCTTATAGCCTGGCTCACTTTATATCAAAATGGTAAAAGGTTCACATGTATATTCAGTTTGTCATTAGTATCTGAATAAACTATACTTTTATGTGTAGCACACCAAACATGAACATTTCAGAGTTAATTTATAATGAATGTGTTTATATATTAGATCATTAAAAATACTGTGTTTCTAGTTACACCAACTCTAATTTCCCTCTTCTGCTTTCTAGTGGATTTTTTTTTTTCAATTTTTGGGCTTCAAACATTTAGCAATTTCTCATACTATGTAGGAGAGCGTGCAGTCTGTGTCAGAGTTGAGTCCCAGCCCTAACCTTCACTGGCCTTGTGACTAAAGCTCGTTACTGAAACCCAGTGAGGTGCTAGTCCCAGATTCATGATACGGTACTGTTAACACCTATGTCGGAGGATCGCTGTGATGATTAAATAAGAGAGAGTGCATAAAGCACACAAATCAGAGCCAGGGAGACTGAAGGCATTGGTTTCTTCAGAAACAGTACTTTAGATATATCATCCCAAGCAAAGCAGGCAAGTCCTTTCCCTGCTCTTAGCCAATTCCTGTCTTTAGGGATAAACAGTCAATATGTTTCTAAACATACGAATAAAATAAGACAAGTATAAGCATCACCCACACAAATAGTCCATTAAATATGTTCAATAGTCCATTAAATACGTTAAGACCAACATAAGCAAAATTGTTGCAACTCTCTAACCTGCAAACACACTCACAGCTCTTATAGTCAAGTGGGCAGTCACCATCACAGTGACCCTCAGCAAGGAGTATATCTAGAGCCAGAATTCTTTGTTACACCTCCCTTTTTACTTATTTCGCGTATTTCCAACAAACAGTAATCAGGGTCATATACATTCAACTGGGAAGAAACTATACGGCTCTGGGCAACTGCCATTTTGAATGATGGTCAACTAGGTATACAGTATGCGAGGATTAAGTAAAGTATTATGTTTTCTTTAACCCAGAAGAAACACTGTCAGGAAAAATTATAGTTGTAGCTGGAACATGCAACAGTATTATTTTAGAGAACATACATATCTATTACAGTTGCTGAGAGTATCAAAGTAAAAGACTCCAGTAGATCTATTAATTACAGACTGGTTGTGTTAATAAAATAAGCTGTTCGGGTCCAAAATCTTAACTCTGTTTGCCTGCTCTCAGAACTGTACAGATACCCAAACAATAAAGCTCAGACGTTTCTAATGCACATTTCACCTCTTTTATAATGTACATGTATTGTACAGGGCTATGGAATGGAATGTTCTTACTTCACGGGAAAAACAGACTCACAAAATAAACTGCAAACATTTTACAGTAGAAGATGGTACTTTTCTATACAAAGCAAAAAAGTGGTTAATGTACAATAGAAAATGCATTGCATGTAATGAAATGCTTTTTTTTTCATCTAGCAAAATATATTTATTGTGTGTTGAAAATTGTAATATCTTCCCCTGCACAAAGAAATTTCTATATAAAGCTCATTTGCTACTGTAGGGAGTAAAACTCTTTTTCTTGTTTACTAAAGTAGTCTGTCTTAATACCAACCCCAACACTGTCAGGTTCACTTAAGAAGAGCTATGTGTAGATAAGAATAGGACTGAATCAGAAACCGGAATATTCCATTTCATATGTTTTTCATCTGAGCAAGTGCTATGTAACCCACGACATCTGGTAGCAATCTCTTTTTGGAAAGCATTCTTCTTTCTAAGAATAATGGAAAAAGCTAAAAATTGGTCAAGTTGAGGCGCTCATCAATAAATAAATCTTTTGCCTTTGAATATGTTTATGCCTAAGTGAGGGTTGGTTTCTCTAGTATTTTTTGATACAGAATGTGAAATATGGGCTGGCAAGTCAAACACTGTCTTCAGGCGGAGATAATGTATGAACACCACTGTGGGTGGTTTATTAAACAGGCATTGATTGTTACATCAAATCAACATCTCATGTATCATTTTTATGACAGTAAATCAAGTTTCAAATAGAAAGTGCTATGAATTCTTGGTGAGGATAACTGTCACTTCCTAAGGCTGGGCAGCAACTGGGAAGGGTTTTGCACCTCAGTATCTGTTCCTTGAGCCAGTAACGGTAACTTTGGTTCAATGTATGCCAAAGAAAAGGCTTTGTGGTGCTGGGCCTGGTATACAATCAAACTGTGGGTGGCAGAGGACAGCAAAATCTAGACTATGCCAACCTACAGTCAAGTATTTTATATATCGCTGCTTGGTTCTACAGGCTGAGAAATGAAGCTTCCAGCTTTTCGGCCATGGAAGGAGATTGCCTGGTCGTAGAGGCAGTATAGTGAGGCATTCAAGAGCATTTTTCTGGAATCATTCCAAGTGAGTGATCATAGGAACATGACTAAATCTCTGAAATGGGGATAACAGTAACAACCTGTCTCATAGGGTCTTTCTGTAATTTTATCCATTATCTGGGTCTTACTAGGTCATCTAAGTTCATAGACCTTAGCAAACGTTTTCTATCAAATGTTTTCAATCTCACGGCCTCAGAGTCCACTGCCAGTTGGAAAGTATATCCCCTCAGAGGTCACCACTAACATATCAAGTGGATTCAGCTTTCTGATTCCTCCCTGGAATAACAAATGCTTTAACACAACGTAACCGGAAATCTCCCACAGTCCCAAGAGCCTGGTGGACTGTGTGGATCTAGAACGAGGCCTCCGAAGAACTCCAGATTCCTGTGGCCTCACTGGGAGGTTTTAGGGACTCATGAAATCAATGAAGAACCAGTAAAGCTCTGAACTCACACCAGACCTCCTGGAAGACAGTCTTGGCAAAGACAAACCTGGTGTGTTTTTTCAAATATAAAATATTTCAAAGGAAACAGAACAACATCCCAATCTTGGGACTGAGAAAGAAATAGGTAGGTTATCCCTGGTCCTCGATCTCCAGTAAGGAGGGGACATTTTGGTGGGAGAATAGAAGGGATAAATCTATCTTGTGCTTCTCTGCTTCATATTACTTTATGGAAAGGCAACATGGATGTTTTACCTCATGCTTCTCCAGCATCCAGGTTTAAGGAAAAACATGGGAGGAGAAGGGGTGAGGAAATCCTCATTACTGCTGCTGGAAATTTCTCAACCCTCGAAGCACCCAACTCCTGCTTTGTTCTTATAACCCCGCTTTGGACTCCTATTTCCTTCTTTTCCCATAAGGCTTTGCCCTGTAAGTGCTCATCTCACTGTCTCATGATTTATCAGGTCAAGTATAGTGGAATATTTTAATAAACTGGGAAGAAACACCCACCACTATGCATATATACAGGCATGAATGCACATGTGCACAAACATGTATATGTTCACACGCTAATAAAACTTCATGTACACACGTGTGTATATCATACACAATGCAAATGTACACAGATGTAGCCACAATTACACAGAAACAACTATACTGACACTCAAACATCTCTGCTTTCAGTAATCATTTTTGCCCCTCAGGTTCTTCCCTCTTCTCCTTCTATTTCTATCAGGTATTCACTCTTCCCAGGAAGATGATTAACTTAGGACAAATAAGAGAAGGTGCCACTAACCACGTAGAGAATAAATATATGAAACATACTCTGAAAACATGACACTGGCAAAAAATGTAGGTGGGTTTGAAAACTTTCAAAAAAATTCACGGAAGAGTCAGAAAAGGGAAGGAAACTGAGCTAGCTAACCCACGAGGACATCAATGAGCCCTGTTCCAGGGAGGCCCTGGAGCAAGGTTCTAACCCAGGAAATCTTATATTTACAGCAACAATTCCTATAGCAGGTGGAGATTATTAACAGCCCTATTTAATGGCTAATCTGTATCTACTCCTCTTTCCCTGTAATTCTGTAACCTCCTCCCACTCCAACTCTGGACTTGGTCATTTTGACCTGCTTTTGGCCAAAGAGATGTTAGCAGAAGCTTGACAAGCACCTGCCAATTTCTGTTTGCCCTCTTGCATGACTGGGTTTGTGCACTCTTACACTCTGACATGGCTATAAGAATATATCAGGCTAGCCTATGGGAGGATGAATAATATAAGTAATTGAGGCAAGTGGCCTGAGTCAAGGCCACCCTAGATCAGCTTATAGCCAGCTGATCTCATGTCAAAGACAATAAGTATAATTCAGCCTTAATTGGGTTTTTATTTTATTTTTTTTTTGGCTGCATTGGGTCTTTGTTGCTGTGCGCGGGCTTTCTCTAGTTGCAGTGAGCGGGGACTACTCTTTGTTGCAGTGTGTGGGCTTCCCATTGCGGTGGCTTCTCTTGTTGCAGAGCACGGGCTCTAGGCATGTGGGCTCAGCAGTTGTGGCTCGCAGGTTCAGTAGTTGCGGTGCACGAGCCTAGTTGCTCCGTGGCATGTGGGATCTTCCTGGACCAGGGATCGAAGCCGTGTCCTCTGCATTGGCAGGTGGATTCTTAACCACTGCGCTACCAGGGAAGTCCCCAGCCTTAATTGTTGGCTGGCAGACTTGTGAGCTTAAATAAATGGTTGTTTTAAGCCACTAAATTTTGGGGTGACTTGTTATGCAGCATTATTTGTGGCAATAGATAACTAACACAGAAATTGTGATTTAGAATTAGGGTGCTGTTATAACAAAAAAGTAAAACATGTGGCATTGGCTTTGAGACCAAGAAGTGGGCAGAGTCTGGGAAAGTAATGAGAAAACTGCTATAGAAGGATGGGAAAATAGCAACATTTATTATGTAGCAGCAAAAAAAAAAAAAACTGGTAAAACTCATTTCGTAATTCAAAAGACAGGAAATGTACCTATTGAACTTTGGGATTTGAGTAATAACATTTCCAGGCAGAATGTTGAAAGTATCAGTGGCTCTCACTACGTACATATTGATAAGGTTCCTGTAAGAAAAGAGAAGGGTTCAAGAAATAACCAACCAGTGTGTAAGCAAGTTTAGAGGGACTATAGAAGGACCATAACTTCTTGGTTGGAAAACAAAATTATTTCTTACTTCTAGTCTCTTCAGTCAGCAAAAGATTCTCAAAGTAAAATAATGCCTGGGGCAAGGATCCAAACAAACATTTAAGACCTTTTATTATGACTTCTGAAAGAAAGCAAGCAGAACGTAGCAGAACCTCTAAGCTAGACAAAAGGGCTGCTAGGAATCTTAAGAGCCTTGCCCCATAGCAACCTGACATGCCCAAATAACAGTAATTAAGTCTAGAGAGAGATCTAGCTCTAAAAGAATTGTAGGTTTTGCTTTTGGCTCATCAGATTTGTAAGAAACTCACAAAAACTTTGTGGGTACTGCATTGGCAAGAGTTCTACCAATTTATACTAAAAGAAACTGAGACTGTTGAAGAAGTAGGAAAATCTCTGGGTCCCCCATTTCCACAAACAAAAAGGAGGGTGAGAAAATTGCTCAAAGCACACAGAGAGTGGATAACTAAAGTCATCCTGGATGGTAGAGCAGAGAGCCATAGAAAACAATGGACTGCAGAGTCACTCTCAGGGAGCAGAACTGAGGCCCAATCAAGGAATATTCCCCTCCTCTGGAACAGGAGGTCCTGGCAGCATTCACAGGACTAGAGACTTCAGAACTGCTATGAACTACTGCCTCATGTAACTTCCATTCTTCATCCTTTTGAATGGGATTGTCTGCTAGGATTATCCTGTCCTTTCTTACCCTAGTGTATTAGGTTTGGGGGTAAAAGAGCTTATCTTCTTCATTCATAGGCCTTCGTCAAAAAGAATTTACAACCAGGAGCCACATTCGAACATGTTACATGTCTTGAGACCCTGGACCTTGAGCCTGGGGCTATGATTAAATGAGATCATCAGGGATCTTGGAGGGAGGGGGTAAGCATATTCTGCACATGTGAATAAAATGAATAGCTGGGATCAGAGTGTAGACATTCATCACTTCTGTACCAGTTTCCATTCCAATTTTCTACTGCCACACATAATGGTGCGTAACAGACCACCCCACAATGAATGGCTTAAAACAATCATTTATTTAGCTCACAAGGTCTACAGGTTTGTGACTTAAGTTGGGAATTTCTCCTGATCTTAGGTTCACTTGCATGAACTTTAAGTCAACTAGCTGCTGACGGGGATCATGTTTCTGGTGGTAGTTGGCTGGTGGTTGGCTTGAAGCAGGCATGTCTCAATGACCTCAGCTGTGACAAATCCACTCTCCTCCGTTAAGTGTCTTGCATCCTTCCAGCAGCCCAGCCCTAGCATATACTCATGATAATGATGAAGGAGCAAGAGAAGAGTATGATTAAGGTTATGATTATGAAGAGCAGCAAGGGAGCAAGCCTCAATGCACAACGACTTTCCAAGTCTCTGTTTTCATCACACTTGCTGACCACCAATTGGCCAAAATAAGTCACATGGCTGAGCCCAGACAAGGGGTGGGGCCTTCAGTGCAATCAACCTACCATAATTCCAAAACTGTCTTCCACAGAAACGAATGTTCCAGAAGATGTTATGAGATATTCCACTAAAAAAAAGAGTGCTATAGTCACAAAATTTGTGAAGTGCTGTTTATTATATCCTTTTGGTGAATCACAGTACCCATTAACCTATTAAAGGCTCTGAGAATTCCCATGTCTGTTTACCTTGGTTTAACTAGTGTCTCAGACACTTATTTAGCCATGAGACACGTTAATCAGAGAAAACTTCTGAAGACATCTTGCAGAACACGTGTTTCCCAAATCACATTCTGAGAAGTGCTAGTCTAAGTTATGAACACTTGTAATAACTGCATTGCAATAAAGAGCTTTAGGAGACCTAGGAACTTTTGTGGCACAGATTAATAAACTGCTCATGGGTTTCACTTTCTCTACTCCCAGATGAGAAACCAAGAGTCAGGAAAGCTAACCAAGCCCCACAGAAAGGGAGCAGCAAAGCTGGGATGCATGCCTACATCTGCCTGACCAAACACCTACCATCTTTTCATCTCCCTGCCTGTCAGTGGTGGAATATCAGGCACCGTGACAAATGGCCGGTGAAGCAGCACAGGATGATAGTCTAGCAGTTGAGAAATTGGTTTTAGTCCTGACTTTGCCACTAAGTTTTCTTGAACAGGTCACAACCTCTTAAGCAGGGTAGATTGGAAACACCATTCTTTTTTCTTTTTTCTTTTTCTTTTTCTTTTTTTTTTTTTTTTTTGTGGTACGCGGGCCTCTCACTGCTGTGGCCTCTCCCGTTGCGGAGCACAGGCTCCGGACGCACAGGCTCAGCGGCCATGGCTCACGGGCCCAGCCACTCTGCGGCATGTGGCATCTTCCCGGACCGGGGCACGAACCCGTGTCGCCTGCATAGGCAGGCGAACTCTCAACCACTGCGCCACCAGGGAAGCCCGGAAACACCATTCTTTATGTTCCCTTGCAACTTGAAGAATCTGGAAAATATTTTGATGAACGGCTCTTTGGGACACAAGAATCCTCTGATGCTTCCAATCTGCCACCACAAAAACGACCTAAAACTTACTGCCTTGTCATTAATCTGGTCCTGAATAAAACAAGTTCATTTTTAAATGTGCTTATTTCAATCACTTAAGATATTCAAAAAATCCTTCCAGCCTGAAACTCTTCCCTTGCCCTTCCTAATTTTCCAGTGAAATCTCGATGATGTACTACAGGGAGGGCACATTAATATTCTGAGGAAATACAACACCTGTACTGCAGACTCTAATTTTAGAACATTCATCACTGAGGATGGTTTTCCTCTTCCTGTCCTAATTTTTTTTTTTTTTTTTCAGGTTGTCAGCCCTTTGGACTACATTGAGCTAGATGGCGACTTGCCTTTATTACACATTTCTTTCCTGAGGGCTTGCCCTTTGTTAGGAATGGCAGGAGGCCCAGAAACGGGGAGAATCCGTAGCCCTTGGCTGCTCTGAGTTTGCCCTCTAACTGGGGAGATGAAACCTGGAGCTATAGGAGGCCACACAGGAAGCACCAAATGAATGGCAGAGACAAGATCACTTTGTCAGGGAAGCTCTTACACTGTCATGAAATCCATCTTGGCTTCACCTCACTATCACGCTGAGGCAATGAGGTGAACTGGTTTCAAATCCTTCGATCGGGTATCTGGTTTTGATGTGGCAGCTCCCGTAGCACCAAACTCGGCCTTGAATGGAATCCTTTGTCTTGGAGGAAACATCCAAAATGCATTTGGGTCTCCTGTTCTCCGACAGGCTGCAATGTGCCTCCTGTGCTTTCACTGCCAGCAGCCTGGCAGCACGCGCTCGGAGAGCCTCCCCTTCACGTAGGGCAGGGAGGGCCTCTACAGCAGGGTTTCTCCATCTCCGCACTAGTCACAATTGGAGTCAGATGCTTTGTTGTGAGGCTGTCCTGTGCACTGTGGGCTGCTTAGCAGCTCTACATGCCATTGGATGACAACAGCACCCCTTACCTCAGGCGTGACAATCAAATATGACTCCAGACATTGTCAAATGTCCCCTGGGGGGCAGTAACCTCTCTACTGGCTAAGAACCACTGCTCAAGAGAATGAGAAAAAAAAAAAATCCCAATTTTACTGTTGCTGTTAAAAATGGATACCACCTCCACCGTCACCAAGCAATGTCCCTGGGGTGTCGAGCTTCCTTCCATCCCCCAGCCTTGTGCGTAGTTGGGACTTCTCACAGCTGTTCACGGGAAAGACCCTTCTTCACCTTCCAAAGGCAGCTGTTCTGTTTTCTGCTTGTCCTCTACCCGCAATTACTTTTGCTGCTCTACTCATGAGGTTTTATAGCTCTTTATAAGGCTTCCAGTATGTCTATAACCATCACTCTTGAGCAGTTTGGGACAAATTTTGTGGCAAAATTGGGGAAGATTCCAGTGGCATGACATGGTGTCACATTCAGAAGGCTTGCTTCTCAGCGGTTGTCAGCTAGGGTGATCCACCAAAGCATGCATCCTCTCAAGGTGCATTCTCTGTGGACCCACCTAAGCATATTTCCCAAGACCTCCACCCCTATCAAGCCAGGGTCAAATTGAGAGTCTTAAAAAGTCTGGAGTCCAGTCTCTTCAGCAAGTGATGTTGGGAAAGTTGGACCACCGCATGGAAATTGATGAAGTTAGAACATACCCTCTCACCGTACACAAAAATAAACTCAAATTGGCTTTAAAGACTTAAATATAAGACATGACACCATAAAACTCCTAGAAGAGACCATAGGCAAAACATTCTCTGACATAAATCATACCAATATTTTCTTAAGTCAGTCTCCCAAGGCAATAGAAATAAAATCAAAAATCAACAAATGGGACCTAATCAAACTTACAAGCTTTTACACAGCAAAGGAAACCATTAAAAATGGTGAAAAGACAACCTACAGAATGGAAGAAAATATTTGCCAATGTTGTGACTGACAAGGGCTTAATTTCCAAAATATACAAACAGCTCATATAACTCAATAACAAAACAAACAACCCAATTGAAACATGGGCAGAAGACCTAAATAAACATTTCTCCAAAGAAGAAATACAAATGGCCAATAGGCACATGAAAAGATGCTCAACATCGCTAATTATTAGAGAAATGCAAATCAAAACTACAATGAGGTATCACCTCACACCAGTCAGAATGGTCACCATTAAAAAGTCTACAAATAACAAATGCTGGAAAGGATGTGGAGAAAAGGGAACCCTCCTGCTTTTTGTGGGAATGTAAGTTGGTGAAGCCACTATGGAAATCAGTATGGAGGTTCCTCAGAAAACTAAAAATAGAATCACCATATGATCTAGCAATCCCACTCTTGGGCATATATCCGGAGAAAACTATAATTCAAAAAGATACAGGCACCTCTATATTCACAGCAGCACTATTTACAATAGCCAAGACAGGGAAACAACCTAAATGTCCATCAACAGATGAATGGATAAAGAAGATGTGGTACATATACACAATGGAATACTACTCAGCCATAAAAAAGAATGAAATAATGCATTTGCAGCAACATGGATGGACCTAGAGACTGTCATACTGAGTGAAGTGAGAAAGAGAAAGACAAATACCATATGATATCACTTATATGTAAAATCTAAAATAGGACACAAATGAACCTATCTATGGAACAGAAACAGACTCACGGACTTGTGGTTGCTCAGGGGGAGGGGGTTGGGGAAGAGATGGAGTGGGAGGTTGAGGTTAGCAGATGGAAGCTGTTATATATGGAATGGATAAACAACAAGGTCCTACTGTAGAGCACAGGGAACTGTATTCAGTATCCTATGATAAATGGAAAAGAATATTAAAAAATAATGTATACATATATGTATAACTGAATCACTTTGCTGTACAGCAAAAATTAACACAACATTGTAGATTAACTATACTTCAACTGAAAAAAAAAAAAGAGAAAGTCTGGAGTCTCCAGAAGATAATACCATTTGCTCTAAACCATAAAGCTCACAGATGGGCGGACAAGGATTTGAAGGTGGCTTTATTTACCTCCAAATGTGCACGCTCTTTCCTCCACCACCACACCAACCACATGCCTTCAGAACAACTAGAAACAACAATTTGGGAACACTATGAAGGGCATTCCACAGTTTGCTCCACCCCTGCTCACGCAATAGTACATACACGGACATCTTTTTATGCCTACAACATCACATCAACAGACTGCAATACTAGATTAATTCAATAAACACACAGCATTCACTGTGTGGCAGGTCCACCCTCACTGAATCCTCATAATAATCCACAGCAAATACTCTCTTAAGTCACTTTTTGGTCAACCGTATTTCCATGTTCTGGTGAAGAGTCTGGTGAAGAACACTTCAGACCACTCGGCAGTGGTCCCCACCCCACCAGTGGCCTGAGCACTGGGAGCACAGCGCACTCCTCAGCAGAGAACTGCTGGGCAGACACGGGGGACACCTGCACCCACACACCAGTCTGTGACCAGCAGTAAACTTGGATCCTGGAGCAGCCCACTCGCTCTGCACCCAGTCCTCCTTGGGTACAGCCTTTCCAGCAGCGGCCTGCTCTTCCTCTTCGACAGATTGGGTGAGGCCCACCTACGTTATGGAGAGTAATCTGCTTTGCTCAACGTTTACTGGTTTAAATGTTACCCACATCTAAAAAATACCTTACAGCAATGTCTAGGCTAATATTTCCCCAAACAACTGGATGCCCTACCTATCCAAGTTGACACTTATAACCATCGACCCAAGGAACAAGAGTAAGGCAGAAGTGTTTTTCTTAACATCCACTGACTGTTCAAAGGCAAGGTGGCCCTTTCGATTCCAGCAGGAAGGAGGTACTGTGCTCAGTGTATCAAAAACAAAAAAAACGAAGCAGTGGGAAAGAGGATTAACACAGAGACTGGTGGGAATGTGTCAATGCCAAGCACTTCCCTCAAAGCAAAGTAGAGGGAAGCAAAGCTAGTGACAGCCCAGGATGCTGCAGGGGTGAGCACAGCAGGATGGCTGCCTTCCTTGAAATCCATGCCTGCAGATTAGATCTGACTGTTTTAGATAAGTCTCTGTGTTAACAGATAAAAGTTTGGTGTGGTCATGGAAATAATGAAATGCCCAAGAGTTCTGAAAACCTGTTCCCCACCTAAACTCTTCTTCTTGTTCCCCACCTAAACTCTTCTTCTATCATCCAAAATGGCTTTTAAGGGCGTTCACTGATGGTAAGCATAGGAAAATATACTCCGAGCTCTTGCAAATGATTCCATCTAGAGACAAGCACATGGGGACACAGCATAAATTAACAAGCTTCCTTTGTAAGAGGAGTTCCCACTGCCTACAACCCCTTCTGGTGCCGTCTGCATCCTTGGCTTGGTTTCAGAGATTTTTATGTTGTTGAGGTTTTGGGGTTTTGTTTAATGTTTTCCCCCCTAATAAAAGTGAAGAGAGGTCTTGAGTGCCGCAGGAAGAAACATTGTAGGATGTTATGTATTAAAAACTGGCTTGGGATCCAGCGGTCAGCTTCTTACAACTCAGCCCAGGGCTGGTTCCAGTTCTCTTTGCTATATTCGGACTGGTCTCTGAAGAGAAAAATGTCCATGTGTAGCAGTTTTGTGAAATGCTTAAATAGTACACACACACACACACACACACACACACACACACACACACACACAGATAAAGGGAGATGACCTGGTTGTTCAAGAGTGAGATCATAACTCCAAGATACATTCCAATTTTTCCTCCTTTGCTATCTGACCTTGGAAACTTAACTACTCTATGCCTCAGTTTATCCACCAGCAATGCTCAAGTGGTAACAGCATCTGTCTGCCTTCTTCCTAATATGTTATAAATCAGGATGTTGGAATGCCCTGTAATCTTAAAGTCTATAAATCAAGCACAGCGAAATGTAGAAACCATCAATATCATCACCTTAGGTCCAAAACAAGATTTAAATTCCAAGCTCCAGTGATGAAAGGCTACTGGGTAGAAATGCTGTCAGCCGGCCCATCGCTTTTGTCTCCATGTTTAACATGTTCTCCTTCAGATCAAGGAATCTTCCGGGAAAGATAGCCTCACAGTACAGTAGCATTGTTATAATAGCAGACTGACCAAAATGGAGACTGACAGATGGCTGCTCAGTGGCAGGTTTTTAAAATGAATTTACTGTTTATGAAATGTGCTGGATGGATGGCGTCAGTGACTGAGTCTGCCGCTTAAAGGGAGAGATCAAGGGGGACAAGGACGATGACCTGGGCGGCGTCTCCTCAGTTCCCCCCAACCCCAATCCCAGGCAGGAGGCTTGGGCTAGCTGCCAAGTCTCCAAAAGGAAAACTGTATTCTGGGCTTATGGCGACACTCACTGTGGGACGAGAGAACAGATTCAGCCCCCTTTATTCCTCACACTGGCAGAGAAAATCCCAGTGAGTGCCACTTGTGTGAGGATGGGGGAAAGATCGGGGCTCTCCTGGTTACTGTCTTGAGTTCATTTCTTGGGAAACAGCATGGTGGTGGGAGGTTGAAGATAACACATTCCCCAAAATGAAAGCACCAACTGAATCATGATAGCGTAATCCGTAAAGAGGCGGTGACTGTCCCCATCAAATCCCCTGAAGTCTGGCAAGCTCCAACCATCATTTTTTCCAATTCCATATAATCTTTAGTCAGTCCTCCCAGGCTGCAGGGAGTTGTATGATGTCCTTCTTTCATAATGTCAAAGGATTTCTGCCAGTCCCTAATGGCCTAATTCTGTTTTCTGAACCATTTTCTTGAAGGAGACCCAAACTTCGGTAAAACACTCCAGTGGGGTACTCTCCCTTGGCACTTTTGAGGCACCTCTAGCACCTTTTGTCAGTCATTTGAGTCAATGACATAAAAGGAAATCACAGCCAAGTAAAAATGACTGTGAATCAAGCAAAGCTAGGTCTCTATGACTTACAAGTACCCAGTGGCCAAGAGCTTCGATGATGTTCCCTCTACTGATTGACTTGCTCCACTGTCCTTTTACTGACTGTTTCAGTACCATACTGGATTTGTTTATGTACCCTGAAAGTATTCCTGGGGGGCTTCCCTGGTGGCACAGTGGTTGAGAGTCTGCCTGCCGATGCAGGGGACACAGGTTCGTGCCCCGGTCCGGGAGGATCCCACATGCCGCGGAGCGGCTGGGCCCGTGAGCCATGGCTGCTGAGCCTGCGCGTTCGGAGCCTGTGCTCTGCAACGGGAGAGGCCACTACAGTGAGAGGCCCGCATACCACAAAAAAAAAAAAAAAGTATTCCTGGGACAAGCTTCACTAAATGGGTCAGTGCTGAATGGGATATGACTGTAGCCTTAAAAACATCCTGGTTTGACACTCAAGGGGCAGCAGCAATCCTCACAAGGTATGAAGGCCATGCACTCTGACCACTTCTAGGAAGCCTTGAATACCTGCCCCCCACAGTCCCTGTCTGAGGGGCTCACCATATACAAGGCACTGTCCCTGCCACAGCCTGGTACAGGGCTCTGCCCAGTGCAGTGGGTCCTCTGCTGGACATGGCCCAGCACCCCACTAGGGCCCTCCTGAAAAGCTGGAGGATGGCACCTACAGAGAGAGGCCACCAGAAAGGAGGGACTCCAGAAGCTGAGGGACACTCTAACACCAACCACCAAGCAGGAGCCAGGAGGCTGGAGGACAGCAGGAAGTCGGTCAGTAGGAACAAAAAGGGCAGACCAAAACTGCTGTCACCACAATGGCGGAACAGGAGATGAAGGCACAATCTCTCCTGCTCTCCTCACCTGACGGACCTAGCATGAGGCCTTGCTCTATGGAAACTGGCTTTCCCCATGTACTTTATGTTTTTTAATGAGGCCTTGCTCTATGGCAACTGGCTTTCCCCATGTACTTTATGTTTTTTAACTGGCTTAACCTAACATGCTCCTGTTTCTTGCATTTCTCAAGAGCCTAACGCTGGTATCACCTCACTCTACCCCGGGTCAGCTGAATGTGAGCATCAGTGCACCACCTGGACGTGGATTTATAATGGCTACTTTTACAACCAGGTTGAGTCCCCTAGGCAGCCTTCAGTGCAAGGAGGCTTTATTTATGCCCTTCTTTGGGGGCATTCAGCAGCCTTGATGAATGCCTATCTAGCGCCAGCCAAGCAACATGCCAGGCACTACAGATACAAATGAGAATGAGAAATGACCTTAATCTCAAGAGCATTCCAAGAACTTGAACTTCCAAGTCTACAGTCCTCTGACTGTCCAGCAGCTTGCAACGATATCCCATCCTAAGATTTCCTGTCAGGGATTATGGAACCAACACCACTGTTAAATAAACACTACCATGGCAATGGATCAACAAGAGCTTAGGAGGGTTTAGTTATGTAGACAACTGAAAAGAGAAGATTAGAGTTAAACATCTAAGGCACATGATGGAAAGGTTAGCTCTTCTACTCAAAAGAGTCCCAATAAAAATAAAGGATGGAATATTACTCAGCCATAAAAAGAAACGAAATTGAGCTATTTGTAATGAGGTAGATAGACCTAGAGTCTGTCATACAGAGTGAAGTAAGTCAGAAAGAGAAAGACAAATACCGTATGCTAACACATATATATGGAATTTAAGAAGGAAAAAAATGTCATGAAGAATGTAGGAGTAAGACAGGAATATAGACACAGACCTACTAGAGAATGGACTTGAGGATATGGGGAGGGGGAAGGGTAAGCTGTGACAAAGTGAGAGAGTGGCATGAACATATATACACTACCAAACGAAAAATAGATAGCTAGTGGGAAGCAGCTGCATAGCACAGGGAGATCAGCTCGGTGCTTTGTGACCACCTAGAGGGGTGGGATAGGGAGGCTGGGAGGGAGGGAGATGCAAGAGGGAGGAGATATGGGAACATATGTATATGTATAACTGACTCACTTTGTTATAAAGCAGAAACTAACACACCATTGTAAAGCAATTATACCCCAAGAAAGATGTAAAAAAAAAATACTAGCAAAGTGACTCCAACAATACATTAAAAGGATCATACACCATAATCAAGTGGGATTTATCCCAGGGATGCAAGGGGCTTTTCAATATCCACAAATCAATAAGTGTGATACACCATATTATTGAATACAAACCATATGATCATCTCAATAGATGTAGAAAAAGCTTTTGATAAAAATTCAACACCCATTTATGATAAAAACTCTCCAGAACATGGGCACAGAGGAAACATATCTCAAAATAATAAAGGTCATATATGATAAACTCACAGCTAACATCATACTCACTAGTGAAAAGCTGAAAGCATTTCCTGTAAGATCAGGAACAAGACAAGGATGTCCACTCTCGCCATTTTTATTCAACAGAGTTTTGGAAGTCCTAGCCACAGCAATCAGAGAAGAAAAAGAAATAAAAGATTTCTTTTCCAAATTGAAAAAGAAGTAAAACTGTTATATTTGCAGATGGCATGATACTGTACATAGAAAATCTTTCAGACGCTACCAGAAAAGTATTTATTAAACCTCATCAATGTTCTTTGGTAAAGTCTCAGGATACGAAATTAATACACAGAAATCTGTTGCATTTCTATACAGTAACAACAAAATATCAGAAAGAGAAATTAAAGAAATAATCCCATTTACCATCACACCAAAAAGAATAAAATACCCTGGAATAAACCTACCTAAGGAGCCAAAAGACCTGTACACTGAAAACTGTTAAGATGCTGATGAAAGAAATTGAAGATGACACAAAAAGATTGAAAGATATACTGTGTTCTTGGATTGGAAGGATCAATATTGTCAAAATGACTATACCACCTAAGGCAATCTATAGATTCTATGCAATCCCTATCAAATTACTAATGGCATTATTCACAGAATTAGAACAAATATTTAAAAATTTTATGGAAACACAAAAGACCCCAAATAGCCAAAACAATCTTGAGAAAGAAAAATGGAGTTGGAGGAATCAGGCTCCCTGACTTCAGACTATACTACAAAGCTACAGTCATCAAAACAGTATGGTACTGGCACAAAAACAGAAATATAGATCAATGGAACAGGATAGAAAGCCTGGAAAGAAGCCCACATACCTATGGTCAATTAATCTACAACAAAGGAAGCAAGAATATACATTGAAGAAAAGAGTCTTTTTAATAAGTGGTGCTGGGAAAACTGGACAGCTACATGTAAAAAAATGAAATTAGAACATTCTCTAACACCATACACAAAAATAAACTCAAATGGATCAAAGACCTGAATGTTCAACTGGATACTATGAAACTCCTAGAGGAAAACATAGGCAGAATACTCTCTGACATAAATTGCAGCAATTTTTTTTGATCTCTCTCCTAGAGTAATGGAAATAAAAACAAAAATAAACGGGACCTCATCAAACTTAAAAGCCTTTGCATAGCACAGGAAGCCATATACAAAATGAAAAGACAACCTACAGAATGGGAGAATATATTTGCAAACAATGCAACTGACAAGGGATTAATCTCCAAAATACACAAACAGCTCATACAACTCAATAACAAAAAATCAACCCAATCAAGAAATGGGTAAAAGATCTATATAGACATTTTTCCAAAGAAGATATACAGGTGGCCAAAAGACATATGGAACCATACTCAACACTGCTAATTATTAGACAAATGCAACAAAGCTACAATGAGGTACCACTTCACACCAGTCAGAATGGCCATCATTAAAAACTCTACAAACGGGCTTCCCTGGTGGTGCAGTGGTTGAGAGTCCACCTGTCAATGCAGGGGACACAGGTTCAAGCCGTGGTCTGGGAGGATCCCATGTGCCATGGAGCAACTAAGCCCATGCACCACAACTACTGAGCCTGTGCTCTAGAGCCCACGAGCCACAACTACTGAACCCACGTGCCACAACCACTGAAGACCACATGCCTAGAGCCCATGCTCTGCAACAAGAGAAGCCACCGCAATGAGAAGACTGCGCACCTCAACGAAGAGTAGCCTCTGCTTGCCTCAACTAGAGAAAGCCCACGCGCAGCAACGAAGACCCAACACAGCCAAAAATAAAATAAATAAATTAAAAACAAACTCTACAAATAATAAATGGTGGAGAGGATGTGGAGAAAAGGGAACCCTCCTACATTGTTGGTGGGAATGTAAGTTGATACAGCCACTATGGAAAACAGTATGGAGGTTCCTTAAAAAACTAAAAATAGAGCTACCACATGATCCTGCAATCTCACTCCTGGGCATATATCCGAAGGAAACTATAATTTGAAAAGATACATGCACTGCATTTTTCATAGCGGGACTATTTACAAGAGCTAAAACATGGAAGCAACCTAAATGTCCATTGACAGATGATGGATAAAGAAGATGTGGTATTTTATACAATAGAATATTACTCAGCCATAAAAAAGAATGAAATAATGCCATTTGCAGCAACGTGGATGGACTTAGAGATTATCAGACTACGTGAAGTAAGCCAGACAAAGACAAATATCATATCATATTGCTTATATGCGGAATCTAAAAAAATGATACAAATGAACTTATATAAACAACAGAAATAGACTCACAGACATAGAAAACAAACTTATGGTTACCAAAGGGGAAGTGGGGAGGAAAGGATTAATTAGGAGTTTGGGATTAACAAATACACACTACTATATATAAATAAATAACCAACAAAGACCTACTGTAAAGCACAGGGAAGTATACTCAATGTTTTGTAATAACCTATAAGGAAAAAGAATCTGAAAAAGAATAGATATATATCTATGTGTAACTGAATCACTTTCCTGTACACCTGCAACTAACACAACACTGTAAATCAACTATACTGCAATAAAAAAAATAACAAAAAAGTTATCAAACGAAATCCAGGAATGCATAGAAAAGATCATACCCCATGATCAAGCTGAATTCATCACAGGGTCACAAGAATGGTTCAACATACACAAATCAAACAATGTGATACACCACATCAACAAAAGAAAAGACAGAATCCACAAGATCATCTCAAAAGATGCAGAAAAAGCATCTGATAAAATTCAATATACATGGATAAAGAAGATGTGGCATATAAATACAATAGAATATTACTTATATACAATAGAATATTACTCAGCCATAAAATGAAATGAAATTGAGTTATTTGTAGTGAGGTGGATGGACCTAGAGTCTGTCATACAGAGTGAAGTAAGTCAGAAAGAGAAAGACAAATACCACATGCTAACACATGTATATGGAATTTAAGAAAAAAAAATGTCATGAAGAACGTAGGGGTAAAACAGGAATAAAGACACAGACCTACTAGAGAATGGACTTGAGGACACGGGGAGGGGGAAGGCTAAGCTGTGACAAAACGAGAGAGAGGCATGGACATATATACACTACCAAACATATAGATAGCGGGAAGCAGCCGCATAGCAGAGGGAGATCAGCTCGGTGCTTTGTGACCGCCTGGAGGGTTGGGATAGGGAGGGTGGGAGGGAGGGAGACACAAGAGGGAAGAGATACGGGAACAGATGTATATGTATAACTGATTCACTTTGTTATAAAGCAGAAACTAATACACCATTGTGAAACAATTATACTCCAAAAAAGTTGTAAAAAAAAAAATAAATAAATATAACACAATCATAGTAGGGGACTTTAACACCCCACTTTCACCAATGGACAGATCATCCAAAATGAAAATAAATAAGGAAACACAAGCTTTAAATGATACATTAAACAAGATGGACTTAATTGATATTTATAGGACATTCCATCCAAAAACAACAGAATACACATTTTTCTCAAGTGCTCATGGAACATTCTCCAGGATAGATCATATCTTGGGTCACAAATCAAGCCTTGGTAAATTTAAGAAAATTGAAATTGTATCAAGTATCTTTTCTGACCACAATGCTATGAGACTAGATATCAATTACAGGAAAAGAGCTGTAAAAAATACAAACACATGGAGGCTAAACAATACACTACTTAATAACGAAGTGATCACTGAAGAAATCAAAGGGGAAATTAAAAAATACCTAGAAACAAATGACAATGGAGACACGACGACCCAAAACCTATGGGATGCAGCAAAAGCAGTTCTAAGAGGGAAGTTTATAGCAATACAATCCCACCTTAAGAAACAGGAAACATCTCGAATAAACAACCTAACCTTGCACCTAAAGCAATTAGAGAAAGAAGAACAAAAACATCCCAAAGTTAGCAGAAGGAAAGAAATCATAAAAATCAGATCAGAAATAAATGAAAAAGAAATGAAGGAAACGATAGCAAAGATCAATAAAACTAAAAGCTGGTTCTTTGAGAAGATAAACAAAATTGATAAACCATTAGCCAGACTCATCAAGAAAAAAAGGGAGAAGACTCAAATCAATAGAATTAGAAATGAAAAAGGAGAAGTAACAACTGACACTGCAGAAATACAAAAGATCATGAGAGATTACTATAAGCAACTCTATGCCAATAAAATGGACAACCTGGAAGAAATGGACAAATTCTTAGAAATGCACAACCTGCCAAGACTGAATCAGGAAGAAATAGAACATATGAACAGACCAATCACAAGCACTGAAATTGAAACTGTGATAAAAAATCTTCCAACAAACAACAGCCCAGGACCAGATGGCTTCACAGGCGAATTCTATCAAGCATTTAGAGAAGAGCTAACACCTATCCTTCTCAAACTCTTCCAAAATATACCAGAGGGAGGAACACTCCCAAACTCATTCTACGAGGCCACCATCACCTTGATACCAAAACCAGACAAGGATGTCACAAAGAAAGAAAACTACAGGCCAATATCACTGATGAACATAGATGCAAAAATCCTCAACAAAATACTAGCAAACAGAATCCAACAGCACATTAAAAGGATCATATACCATGATCAAGTGGGGTTTATTCCAGGAATGCAAGGATTCTTCAATATACGCAAATCAATCAACGTGATACACCATATTAACAAATTGAAGGAGAAAAACCATATGATCATCTCAATAGATGCAGAGAAAGCTTTCGACACAATTCAACACCCATTTATGATAAAAACCATGCAGAAAGTAGGCATAGAGGGAACTTTCCTCAACATAATAAAGGCCATATATGACAAACCCACAGCCAGCATCGTCCTCAATGGTGAAAAACTGAAACCATTTCCACTAAGATGAACAAGACAAGGTTGCCCACTCTCACCACTCTTATTCAACATACTTCTGGAAGTTTTAGCCACAGCAATCAGAGAAGAAAAGGAAATAAAAGGAATCCAAATCGGAAAAGAAGAAGTAAAGCTGTCACTGTTTGCAGATGACATGATACTATACATAGAGAATCCTAAAGATGCTACCAGAAAACTACTAGAGCTAATCAATGAATTTGGTAAAGTTGCAGGATACAAAATTAATGCACAGAAATCTGTGGCATTCCTATATACTAATGATGAAAAATCTGAAAGTGAAATCAAGGAAACACTCCCATTCACCATTGCAACAAAAAGAATAAAATATCTAGGAATAAACCTACCTAAGGAGACAAAAGACCTGTATGCAGAAAATTATAAGACACTGATGAAAGAAATTAAAGATGATACAAATAGATGGAGAGATGTACCATGTTCTTGGATTGGAAGAATCAACATTGTGAAAATGACTCTACTACCCAAAGCAATCTACAGATTCAATGCAATCCCTATCAAACTACCACTGGCATTTTTCACAGAACTAGAGCAAAAAATTTCACAATTTGTATGGAAACACAAAAGACCCCGAATAGCCAAAGCAATCTTGAGAACGAAAAATGGAGCTGGAGGAATCAGGCTCCCTGACTTCAGACTATACCACAAAGCTATAGTAATCAAGACAGTATGGTACTGGCACAAAAACAGAAAGATAGATCAATGGAACAGGATAGAAATCCCCAAGATAAACCCACGGACATATGGTCACCTTATCTTTGATAAAGGAGCAGGAATGTACAGTGGAGAAAGGACAGTCTCTTCAATAAGTGGTGTTGGGAAAACTGGATAGGGACATGTAAAAGTATGAGATTAGATCACTCCCTAACACCATACACAAAAATAAGCTCAAAATAGATTAAAGACCTAAATGTAAGGCCAGACACCATCAAACTCTTAGAGGAAAACATAGGCAGAACACTCTATGACATAAATCACAGCAAGATCCTTTTTGACCCACCTCCTAGAGAAATGGAAATAAAGACAAAAATAAACACATGGGACCTAATGAAACTTAAAAGCTTTTGCACAGCAAAGGAAACCATAAACAAGACTAAAAGACAACCCTCAGAATGGGAGAAAATATTTGCAAATGAAGCAACTGACAAAGGATTAATCTCCAAAATTTATAAGCAGCTCATGCAGCTCAATAACAAAAAAACAAACAGCCCAATCCAAAAATGGGCAGAAGACCTAAATAGACATTTCTCCACAGAAGATATACAGACTGACAACAAACACATGAAAGGATGCTCAGCATCTTTACTCATTAGAGAAATGCAAATCAAAACTACAATGAGATATCATCTCACACCAGTCAGAATGGCCATCATCAAAAAATCTAGAAACAATAAATGCTGGAGAGGGTGTGGAAAAAAGGGAACACTCTTGCACTGCTGGTGGGAATGTGAATTGGTACAGCCACTATGGAGAACGGTATGGAGGTTCCTTAAAAAACTACAAATAGAACTACCATATGACCCAGCAATCCCACTACTGGGCATATACCCTGAGAAAACCATAATTCAAAAAGAGACATGTACCAAAATGTTCATAGCAGCCCTATTTACAATAGCCCAGAGATGGAAACAACCTAAGTGTCCATCATCGGATGAATGGGTAAAGAAGATGTGGCACATATATACAATGGAATATTACTCAGCCATAAAAAGAAATGAAATTGAGCTATTTGTAATGAGGTGGATGGACCTAGAGTCTGTCATACAGAGTGAAGTAAGTCAGAAAGAGAAAGACAAATACTGTATGCTGACACATATATATGGAATTTAAGAAAAAAAAAATGTCATGAAGAACATAGGGGTAAGACAGGAATAAAGACACAGACCTACTAGAGAATGGACTTGAGGATATGGGGAGGGGGAAGGGTAAGCTGTGACAAAGTGAAAGAGAGGCATGGACATATATACACTACCAAACGTAAGGTAGATAGCTAGTGGGAAGCAGCCGCATAGCACAGGGAGATCAGCTCGGTGCTTTGTGACCGCCTGGAGGGGTGGGATAGGGAGGGTGGGAGGGAGACGCAAAAGGGAGGGGATATGGGAACATATGTATATGTATAACTGATTAAATTTGTTATAAAGCAAAATAAAAAAAAAAGAATTCAGGCAAAAAATAAATAAATAAATAAATAAATAAAAAATAAAGGATAAGCAGAAAAAAGATGAAACCACTAGACTATTGCAGAAAGACTTTTTAAATGGTATGTTTCCGATACAAATGCAATTCTAACCTTCTCAGGTTTGGTCAGCAGGTGAGAGAAGAAGGAAAAAGGAGGTTCCTGTTGAGATTCAGAAGAAGCCTGGGTCAAGAGAAAAATACAGAATGACGGCTTCCCCTCAGAGTATTCTAAGGAAAGAAAGAGCTGCTGTTAGCCCCCAAAATGTTTTGTAAATTAGAAAAAGATGCTTCCTCTGGGCAGACAAAACCCCATGCCAGTGCTTAGGCCTCAGCCAACAGTGTAGGCTGGATTTCCACCCTCATGTCTCTTCTTGGCAAGGTATCCTTGTGCAGTTAACTACCTACAAACCATTACGTGGCACAGGGAAGGGGGAAGAGAAGAGAGAATCAGACAAAGAAAGAAGAATAAAAAGAATCACGCAGAAAGAGACAAACGGAGAGGCAGAGAATGAAACTGAGAGGGAAGGTCGAAGAGAGAAGGGAAGAGAAGGAAAGCCAGAAGGGAGGCAAGGGGAGAAGACAGAAGGAAGACTCATGAAACAAAGGAAAAGGAAGGGGGCCAGATGCTTTGGATCTGTTTCTCCACGGCCAGTCCATGCTTGGTGGTGACGGAGAGGCCAGGTGAATACTCAAACACATTCAGTTCACTTTAGACTAACACACCTGTCTGGAGGACAAACTTGTGATGCACTGTGGTTGAGGCTCTGGACACAGATCTGAGCGATGCGCTTCCTACCCTAAATGGCCTGCTGCCTGCTGGGGAGCACTGAGAATGAAATAAAAGGTCTACCAACCCCTCTGGGAGTACCAAGGCACACGTGATTAATTCTGACAAGAAAGTCCCATTTCAGGCAAGGTAATGGAGTCTCATGACTTCGTTAGTCAATTAGAAAGTCAAGACTTGACCAGAAGAAAACAAACAATTAACCAACCAGCCAACCAACCAACAACCCACCCACAATCAACCAACAAGCAGAGCCCTTGCCTGTAAGGCACATATTATTGAGGTGTACAGTTTCTAGAGGTGTAATAAAAATGCCAGATGTCTTGCAGACATTTTCGACTATCACAGCTGCTGTTAAAAAACAGAAACAGGGGCTTCCCTGGTGGCGCAGTGGTTGAGGGTCCTCCTGCCGATGCAGGGGACACGGGTTCGTGCCCCGGTCCAGGAAGATCCCACGTGCCGCGGAGCGGCTGGGCCCGTGAGCCATGGCCGCTGAGCCTGCGCGTCCGGAGCCTGTGCTCCGCAACGGGAGAGGCCACAGCAGCGAGAGGCCCACGTACCACAAAATAAATAAATAAATAAAATAAAAATAAAAAAACAGAAACAGTTGTTTGATCCACCTCCCTCCACATCGCCACCACAAAACAATTCCCTCCCACCTATCAGCATCTGCCATGTGGCCTGATTTTAGACATTCCTTTAGCTGTCTGAGGAGAACCTCTAAAGCACATGACATTTCCTAGATCAGTACCTTGGTTACCAATTTAGAATCTTCCCAGCACCTGGAACCTAGAAATACATTGTTAAGATTCTCCAACAATAAAATAGGCCTGGTCATGTCAGCTGAGCTCCTTAACTGGGGAAATACCAGACAGCCAACTGAGAGCCTAGTAAGCCCTATGCACATGAACTCAGAATTGGTGGATGTTTGCAGGAAGACAGATACTACAGGAGGGGGAAGGCATACCAAAAACCAGACCCGGGGTGGGATAGGGAGGGTGGGAGGGAGAGGCAAGAGGAAGGAGATATGGGGATATATGTATACTTATAGCTGATTCACTTTGTTATACAGCAGAAACTAACACATCATTGTAAAGCAATTATACCCCAATAAAGATGTTTAAAAAAAAAAAACCCACCTGCAGGACGCTTTCATCACAGCCAGTGCTCCAAAGGCCATGTCCTAGTGTTCTGGTTCTTTCATTCATTCAGTACATGTTTACTGGCCCCCTGCCTGAGTGTTAAATATGGAGGTAAGCTGTGCAGATACAGAAGTGAAGAAGAAAGAGCTAAGCCCTGCCCTCAAGGAACCTACACCCTTATTAAACAAAGAACTCCACAAGTAATTAATTATTTAGTAAGAATTACTAAAAAGTAACTACAAGTGTAACTGAGACCAAGTACAGGGCTCTAGACAGGTATGTAACTGGGGCATCTGATCAGGTCTGCAGGGCATGACACTTAAACTGAGATCTGAGGACTGAACCATAGCTAACCAGACAAGAGGGAGAAAAGAGCAGACCAGGAAGAAAGAACAGCCATCCAGAAAGCCTTGAGACCGGGCTGGCTCCCACCTAGATCATGAAAAGTGATGGGGAATAGGTCAGAGTTATATCATTGGGCTCTGGAAGGCCAAGTTACAGGTAACCTCTGTTTATTGTCTTTTAGACTGAGTCATGGTTTTTCTCTTTGACTCAACTGTCTAATCTAGGAATACCTGATCTCTTGTGTGTGAGCTGGCTGCGATGCGTAGTTCCATCCGTGAGACATCAATATAAAGAAGTTAAAGAAACAGACTCACAGATATAGAGAACAGATTTGTGGTTGCCAAGAGGGGGGTGAGGGTGGGAGAGGGATGGATTGGGAGCTTGGGATTAGCCGATGCAAACTATTAAATATATACAGAATGGATAAACAACAAGGTCCTATGTATAGCACAGGGAATTATATTCAGTATCCTCTAATAGAGCATAATGGAAATGAATATGAAAAAGTATATATTATATACATATACACACACACATATATATGTATAACTGAATCACTTTGCTGTATACCAGAAACGAACACAACACTGTAAATCAACTATACTTCAATAAAACATAAATTTAAAAAAAAAGTTAACCTTCAAGGTTCAAACCTCAGTACCACACAAGGCTCCAGTAGCCCCTTCTATATCTCCGTACCTCCCGCACCACCCAAGAGACCCCTCTGCCTCTCCTGGCAATAGCTCACATAGCTTTCAGTAACTTGCATTCGCTTGAGCTTCCTGACAACTCTCCCAAGCCTGGTCTGCTTCTCCATGGGAACAGGGCACAACCTCTTAATGTTAACATACCGAGTTCTCTCTAAGAAGGCTAAATAGCACAAATGACTTGACTACATCCTCTATGGGTCAGTATTCCTGCCATCTAATCATTTTAATTCCTTTTCCATTCATTAGAAAAGGGGACTGCTAGGAGAAGAGGATCCCAGAATTCATATAAATTTGAGTAATAGCCCTAAAAAAATGTATAAAAGATTTCAATTCTCCTTACTTCCCTTTCTCTAGTCAGATTCAACTAATGGTACATAATAGAGGGAGTCAAGGTAATCCTCTAACATTTACAGTATGCAATTTTGCAGCTAGAATAAGAAATAAGTAGAAATTTTCTGTTTCTGGGATGGCTGGAATTTGAGGTATAATGTAGTCCAGGGATGGGAGATGAGTTCCACCCTGGATTTCAACTCTGTTTCACTGGCAGTGGTGGTCAGAAGCAGAGTCTTGACGATTCTGAGGCCCGGCAGGGAGGTCTATGCGGTCAGCCAGTGCTGGGGCATGGGAGTGGTGAATCACAGCAAGTGTGCCACTTGTTTCCCATCCATGGGAAATCAAAAGACCATAGAAGGCCATGCATCAGATCTTCAAGACCTCATCAGATTAAGTTACTAACATCTGCTCCAACAGGGGGACATTTCCCCAGTCCTCACTACCTTATATACACAAACATGTCACCTGAACAGTAGTAATTATTCATATTTGATTCATGTGTGGCCCCCATCTGCTGCTACAGGATCACCTACCCTTTGGAAATTCTTTTTCTTCAGTCTTTCTATAGTTCTCTACAAGGTAGCTCTCATGGGTCCATAATCAAGTCTATTCCTGCCAGTGCCACTGGTCTACCAAGCTGAAAGGGTACTGCCACTCCCAGAAGTATCCCATTTCCCTCTAGAATTCCCCAGGGCTGAACAGTCCTCAGGAGTCCACTATTTGTCTCACAAGTACAGTGGGTTCCACCACCTTTCCATCAGTATCATTTCTGATGCCCGAAACCAAACTTTCAGGACCAAACTTTGCTGTGATGTGCAGTGAAATGAGTGTGTTAGATGGAATTCTAAGAATGACTCACCGTGACCTTCACTTTGTACCCCTTCCCTTTTGAGTGTGGGTGGAATCTGTGAACACAATGAGATGTCACTCCTGTGATTATGTTACTTTATATGGCAAAGGAAAGATTATCCAGTTGGGCCTAACTTAAACTGAATAAGCCCTTTAAACGCAGCGCTTTCTCCAGCTCATGGAAGAGAGAGAAGTCAGAGATACAAAGCACAAGGATTTGATGTACCATTGCTGCCCTGAAGATGGAGAGGAAAAGTAGAAAGAAATGCAGGTGCCCTCCAAAGCTGAAATTGGCCCCTGAAAGAAAACAAGGACCTCAGCCCTTTGGCCACAAGGAACAGAATCCTGTCAACATCATGAATGTCCCTGGAAGCAGATTCTTTCCCGGAGTCTCCAAGGAAGAGCTCAGCTGGACTGACACCATGACATCACTGATTATTAGAGAAATGCAAATCAAAACTACAATGAGGTTATCAGCTCACACTGGTTAGAATGGGCATCAGCAGAAAATCTACAAACAAAAGTGCTGGAGAGGATGTGGAGAAAAGGGAACACTTTTTTCAATGTAAATTGATACAGCCACTATTGAGAACAGTATGGAGGTTCCTTAAAAAACTAAAAACAGAATTACCATATGACCCAGCAATCCCACTACTGGGCATATACCCAGAGAAACCCATAATTCAAAAAGATACATGCACCCCAATGTTCACTGCAGCACTATTTACAATAGCCAGGTCATGGAAGCAACCTAAATGCCCATCGACAGACAAATGGATAAAGAAGTTGTGGTACATATATACAATGGAATATTACTCAGCCATAAAAAGGAATGAAACTGGGTCATTTGTAGAGATGTGGATGGACTTAGAGACTGTTATACAGAGTAAAGTAAGTCAGAAAGAGCAAAATAAATATTGTATATTAACACATATATGTGGAATCTTGAAAAATGGTACAGATGAACTGGACTGCAAGGTAGAAATAGAGACACAGATGTAGAGAACAAACGTACGGACACCAAGGGGGGAAAGCAGGGTTGGGGGGTGGGGGAGTTGGTGGTGGGATGAATTGGGAGATTGGGATTGACATATATACACTAATATGTATAAAATAGGTAACTAATAAGAACCTGCTGTATAAAAAATAAACAAAATAAAGTTTAAAAAATGAAAAAATGTTAAAAAAAAAAGGAAAAGGTGACATCATTACAGGTCCTATATTGGAAAAATCATAAGAGCTTATTATAAACAACTTTAAGCTAATTAATTTAAAAATTTAGATGAAATGTACCCTAAGGAAAGCTCAACTTACCAAATCCAAAAATAAACTCCAAATAGTTCTATTTCTATTACAGGAATAAGCCCATAATCTAAAGCCTTCCCTCAATGAGAATCTTAAATCCAGAAGAATTCACCAGTCCCTTCCATCAAATATTTGCCAATTAAAAATTGTCACTTGCCATCTGCCTCTACAAGGATGAAGTCTCTGGCCACTGACCTTCAACATACTCTGGAAGGAGTTTAGGGTAGAGATCAGGAATGAGGCACTCTGTGCTCTGAGAAAAACTGGCAGAACAGGTCTTCAGATAAATATTTTTCAGAAGAAGACTTTATGAACCAGAAGTGAGTTCTCACCAGACATCACGCCTGCTGGCATCTTGATCTTGGACTTTCCAGCCTCCAGAACGGTGAGAAATAAATATTTGTTGTTTAAAATGCCCCATCTGGCTACTCCCAACGTGTCTGAGCCTCACCAGCCCCTCTCCCAGGAGGCCATTGCAGTCGGCCAGCCCCTGCTTATTGGTAACCATGTGTGACCAAAAGGCCATGATCAAAAATGCCAATACACCAGAGGAGATGCAACAGGACTTGGTGTAGTGTGCTACTCAGGCACTGGAGAAATATAATATAGAGAAGGACATTGCGGCCCATATCAAGAAGGAGTTTGACAAAAAGTACAACCCCACCTGGCACTGCATCATGGGGAGAACTTCGTAGTTATGTGACACATGAAACCAAAGACTTCATCTACTTCTACCTGGGAAAAGGGCCATTCTCCTGTTCAAATCTGGTTAAAAGCATGGACTGTGCCACATACCCTGTGATCCATCACAAGAGCTGCCACCTAAATTCCAAATACCAGAGACTGAAATCTTCAGCTTTGCCTAAGGGAACACCTCGATCTTTATAGTGTTGTTTTGTACAGGGCATTCTCTGTACTAGTTTGTTGTGGTTATAAAGCAATTAGCAAAACAGCTTACATTGGTATTTATTTTCTATTCCATACCTCTCTGCCCCATGTTTTTTCTCTTCAAAATCCATTCCTTTAAATAAATAAATCTGTTGGAGAAGTGTGCATTAATTATGATTTGTCCAAATAATCTATAATAATAATAATCTAGGGTTGAAGATGGCCTATTATTGGATCTTGGGTAGGTTGGTGGGGGTGATTCCTTGAAGTTTCTGTGGGATATAACAGACCAGCCTATTCAATACTCTTGAGTTTCATTCTTGCCCATCCTGCTACTGTTGTGCATGGAAGGATACTACTTGGAAGTGCATGTTGAGAAATGCATGGCAGAGAAACTATTGGATTAACTCTTACTCCTAATCTGATCAATACTTTCCTTAAGTGCTCATTTTGTTAAAAGATACTGGTTTAGAGTGTTCTGGACCTTAGTCCTCAATTGGTGATGAACATGTAGTGGAACCCCCTTAAGCCTTCTATGACTGTAAAATTGAAATAAGCTGATAAGAAAGCTGGGCTACTGAGAAGTTTATTGGATTAAAGGTGGTCTTAAAAGGGAAAAAGCTTCCTGCATACTCTATTAGAATCACATGGAAGGCTGGTGCACACGAGACCTTCTGTGCACCACTTCCCTGGTGGGCAGTGGTTAAGAATCCGCCTGCCAATGCAGGGGACACAGGTTTGAGCTCTGGTCTGGGAAGATCTCACATGCTGCAGAGCAACTAAGCCTGTGCACCACAACTACTGAAGCCCGCACGCCTAGAGCCCGTGCTTGGAAACAAGAGAAGCCACTGCAATGAGAAGCCTCCACAATGAGAGGCCTGCGCATCACAACAAAGAGTAGCCCCCACTCACTGAAACTAAGAGGGCCTGCACACAACAATGAAGACCCAACGCAGCTAAAAATAAATAAATAAAAGTTAAAAAAAAAAAGCCACCAGAAACTCATTAAAAAAAAAAACTCTGCAAGAATTTACACTTAAAAAAATAAAATAAAATAAAATACCCAGTCTATGGTATTTTTGTTATAGCAGCCTAAATGGAATAAGACATCAGATATAAGAAGTCAGTTAAAGATTAATTCAAGAATGCAAAATAAAACATCCCATACAGGAGAGGAGGGGACAAGACAGCAGTGTAGAAGGACATGAGCTCACCTCTTCTTACAAAAACACCAAAATCACAACTAACTACTGAACAATCATCGACCAAAAAACGCTGGAACCTACCAAAAAAGATATCCTACATCCAAAGTCAAAGAAGCCGCCACAACGAGACAGTAGGAGGAGCGTGATTGTGATAAAATCAAATCCCATACCCACTGGGTGGGTGACCCACAAACTGGAAAATAACTATATCACAGAAGTTCTCCCACAGAAGTGAAAGTTCTGAGTCCCATGTCAGGCTCCCTAGCCTGGGGGTCTGACAACAGGAGGAGGAGCCCCCAAAGAATCTGGCTTTGAGGCCAGTGGGGTTTGATCGCAGGAATTCCACAGGACTAGGGGAAACAAAACTCCACTCTTAGAGGGCGCACAGAAGGTCTCGTGTGCACCAGGACCCAGGAAAAAAAGAAGTGACCTCATTGAAACCTAGGCCAGACCTACCTGCTGGTATTGAAGGGTGGAGATTCTTCAATCTCCACAAATCAATTAGTGTGATACACACATCAACAAATTGAAGAATAAAAACCATATGATCATCTCAATACATGCAGAAAAAGCTTTTGACAAAATTCAACACCGTTTTATGACAAAAACTCTCCAGAAAGTGGGCACAGAGGGAACATACCTCCACATAATAATGGTCATATATGACAAACCCACAGCTAACATCATACTCAATGGTGAAAAGCTGAAAGCATTTCCTCTAAGATCAGGAACAAGACAAGGATGTCCACTTTCACCACTTCTATTCAAAATAGATTTGGAAGTCCTAGCCACAGCAATCAGAGAAGAAAAAGAAATAAAAGTAATCCAAATTGGAAAAGAAGTAGTAAAATTGTCACTGCTTGCAGATGACATCATACTATACATAAAAAATCCTAAAGATGCTACCAGAAAACTACTACAGCTCATCAATGAATTCAGTAAAGTTTCAGAATACAAAATTAATACACAGAAATCTGTTGCATATCTATACACTAACAATGAAAGATAAGAAAGAGAAATTAAAGAAACAATCCCACTTACCATCACATCAAAAAGAATAAAATATCTTGGAATAAACCTACCTAAGGAGGCAAAAGACCTGTACTCTGAAAACTATAAGACACTAATGAAAGAAATCAAAGATGACACAAACAGATGGAACAATATACTGTGTTCTTGGATTGGAAGAATCAATACAGTCAAAACGACTATACTACCCAAAGCAATCTACAGATTCAATGTAATCCCTATCAAATTACCAATGGCATTTTTCACAGAACTAGAACAAAAAGTCTTAAAATTTATATGGAGATACAAAAGACCCCAAATAGCCAAAACAATCTTGAGAAAGAAAAACGGAGCTGGAGGAATCAGGCTCCCTGATTTCTGACTATACTACAAAACTACAGTCATCAAGACAGTAACCACACTGGCACAAAAACAGAAATATAGATCAATGGAACAGGATAGAAAGCCCAGAAATAAACCCATGCACCAATGCTCAATTAATCTACAACAAAGGAAGCAAGACTATACAATGAAGAAAAGACACTCTCTTCAATAAATGGAGATGGGAAAACTGGACAGCTACATGTAAAAGAATGAAATTAGAACATTCTTTAACACCATACACAAAAATAAACTCAAAATGGATTAAAGACTTAAATGTAAGATCTGATATTATCAAACTCTTAGAGGAAACCATAGGTAGAACACTCTTTGACATAAATCACAGCAATATCTTTTTGGATCCACCTCCTAGAGTAATGGAAATAAAAACAAAAATAAACAAGTGGGACCTAATTAAACTCAAAAGCTTTTGTACAGCAAAGGAAACCATATACAAAACAAAAAAACAACTCACAGAATGGGCGAAAATATTTGCAAACAATGGGACCGACAAGGGATTAATCTCCAAAATCTACAAACAGCTCATGCAGGCCAATATCAAAAAAAAAAAAAAAAAAAAAAAACTCAATAAAAAAAATGGGCAGAAGACTTAAATAGACATTTCTGCAAAGAAGACATACAGATGGTCAAGCAGCACATGAAAAGATGCTCAACATTGCTAATTATTAGAGAAATGCAAATCAAAACTACAATGAGATACCACTTCACACCAGCCAGAATGGCTATCATCAAAAAATCCACAAACAATAAATGCCAGAGAGGGTGTGAGATAAAAGGAACCCTCTTGCACTGCTGGTGGGAATGTAAATTGATACAGCCACTATGGAGAACAGTATGGAGGTTCCTTAAAAAACTAAAAATAAAGCTACCATATTATCCTGCAATCCCACTACTGGGCATATATCCGGAGAAAAACATGATCCAAGAGGATGCATGCACCCCAGTGTTCACTACAGCACTGTTTACAATAGCCAAGACATGGAAGCAACCTAAATGTCTGTTGACAAAGGAATGAATAAAGAAGATATAGTACATATATGCAATGGAATATTACTCAGCCATTAAAAAGAATGAAATAATGCCACTTGCAGCAACATGGATGGACCTAGAGATTGTCATACTGAGTGAAGTAAGTCAGACAAAGACAAGTATCGTATGCTATTGCCTATATGCAGAATCTAAAAAATGATATAAATGAACTTATTTACAAAACAGAAACAGACTCACAGATTTAGAGAATGAACTTAGGTTACCAGGGGGAAGGGTGCAGGGGAGGAATAGTTAAGGAGTTTGGGATTGACATGTACACACTGCTATATTTAAAATGGATAACCAACAAGGACCTACTGTATAGCATAGGGAACTCTGCTCAATATTATGTAACAACCTGAATGGGAAAAGAATTTGAAAAACAATAGATACATGTATATGTATAACTGAATCACTTTGCTGTACATCTGAAACTAACACAACATTGTTAATCACCTATACTCCAATATAAAATAAAAAGTTGAAAAAAACATTCAATGAGATATCACCTCACACCAGTTACAGTGTCCATCATCAAAAAATCTACAAACAGGGGCTTCCCTGGTGGCGCAGTGGTAGCGAGTCCGCCTGCCGATGCAGGGGACACGGGTTCGTGCCCCGGTCCGGGAAGATCCCACATGCCGCGGAGCTGCTGGGCCCGTGAGCCATGGCCGCTGAGCCTGCACGTCCGGAGCCTGTGCTCCGCAACGGGAGAGACCACAACAGTGAGAGGCCCGCGTACCGCAAAAAAAAAAAAAAAGAAAAAAAAAAAAAAAAAAAAAAATCTACAAACAGGGGCTTCCCTGGTGGCGCAGTGGTTGAGAGTCCACCTGCCGATGCAGGGGACATGGATTCGTGCCCCGGTCCGGGAAGATCCCACATGCCACGGAGCGGCTGGGCCCGTGAGCCATGGCCGCTAAGCCTGTGCGTCCGGAGCCTGTGCTCCGCAATGGGAGAGGCCACAACAGTGAGATGCCTGCGTACCGCAAAAAAAAAAAAAAAAAATCTACAAACAATAAATGCTGGAGAGGGTGTGGAGAAAAGGGAACCCTCCTACACTGTTGGTGGGAATGTAAATTGATACAGCCACTATGGAGAACAGTATGGAGGTTCCTTAAAAAACTAAAAATAGAATTACCATATGACCCAGCAATCCCACTACTGGGCATATACCCGGAGAAAACCATGGTTCAAAAGGATACATGCACCCCAATACTCATTGCAGCACTGTTTACGACAGCCAAGAAATGGAAGCAATGTAAATATCCATCAGCAGATGAATGGGTAAAGAAGATGTGGTACATATATACAATGGAATATTATTCAAACATTAAAAAGAATGAAATAATGCCATTTGCAGCAACAATGGATGGACCTGGAGATTATCATACTGAGTGAAGTAAGTCAGACAACAAAAGACAAATATCATATGATATTGCTTTTATGAGGAATCTTAAAAAATACAAAAGCTAAAGAACTAAGATCCTCTTACTTGCTTTTTGCTGTGATCTAACAGAACCCCAGTCTTGCTTGTGGCAGCAGTGGGCCCAGGTGAAAATGATCAATTCCCTGAACACTCTTGTATCTAAGAGTCAACGTAGTTCTGGCCATTGAGATATAAGAAGTCTACTGAATGGGACTTCTGAGAGGAATACCTTGTGTAAGTTTGTGATAAGAAGATTGTAAACTTGAAAGAAATTTTTCCCTTATGGAAAAGTTGTTTTTACGGTGAACTTATTCTATGAGCCCAATTTCTTGCATCTTCTCATACCTAGAAAAGCACTAAAATCATTACGGACATATGCAGACATCTGCATCTCGCCACTAGCAGCAGCCTTCTGCCAAAACGTGTGCTTGATTGCACTGTATCCCCTAAAATCACATATATACTGACTTCTCCCCTTACCTCTTTGGAGCAGGTCCTCAGAACTATCTGATAGGCTGTCTCCCAAGCTACAACTCATTTTGCCCCAAATAAAACTTAACTCACAATTCTCACATTGTGCACTTTTTTTTAGTGAACATATTTAAGGAATAAATTACATCAGACTGACAAATTCTGTAGAGTATTAAAAGAGGGACTATTTCCCAGCTCACTCAATGAGGAAAGCACAAAACTTGCCAAGGATATTAAATAAAGGAAAATTAGAGGTCCGTCTCTCATATTTACATATATTGAAACGTTTTACGCAAAATTTTAGCAAACCAAATCTAATAACATACAGAAAGGATAACACATCATGACCGATTTGGGTTTAAGAAAGAAAAAAAACACGTTTGATTAAACATTCAAAAATCAACGTACTGACCATTTCCAAAACAGGCAGTCATGGCTGCCAGGGAGGAAGTACTCACGTTGCAGGCTGAAGCATAAAGAGGGGCTGAATTTCCTAAAGCACAGGCTGGTGGAGGCTCTTTGGGCTGAGCAGAAGCTGGAGCTGGAGCTGCAGCAGGAGCGGCAGCCGGAGCCTGCGCCAGACCCTGCACTGGAGCCTGGAGCCAGAGCGAGAATTTCTGCTTCTGGCGTCGCGGCTGCCCCGGAACATCTCTGAATTGAGACTCTGCACTCGGCCAGCAGCTAGTGCTGCCTGTGCTGAGCATGCGCGGACGGCTGGGTTTGGGAGTGCAACGAGCGTCGTGAGCAATGATGCGCTGAGCTACCCATAGCACCTGGCAACTAATGGCGTGGCGTTCGTCGGCTTAAGCGACTGCCTCTTGTTTGGAGATGAGCAACTTGGTCCGCTGAGGGCTGCACCACGAGGCCTCTTCTTCAGCCACCTCTCCTCGGCCTCGAGTGCGTGCCCAACTCCAGGCCCTTATGCCCCCCTGCTCGGATAACGTGCTCACTCGCCACCTGGTTAATGACACATCATGCTGGCCAGCCGGCCTCTCGTGTTGGCCAGTGCCTTTGCTTACAGGCCCAAATCCCAGCCTTCTACTACGACGACAGCAGGCCTTGCTATCCCTGAATCTTCCCTCAACTGCCTCTGACAGAGACAGTAACCAAATGCGTGGATGGCGGGATGCTCCGTGTCTGGTGTTGTAACCATAATCCGGACGCTGGGCTGCCAGCAGACGCTAGAGGTGCTGAGGATCACTGCTGTCTGGGCCCTCTCATAGTGGCAGCCTGCTGCTCTGGGATGCCTTCAGAAGCATTTCCACAGAATTCAGCAGCTGAGCAGCAGGGCCAACTGTGCAGCTGGCGAGTAGCAACCCACTGTGGCTAATCTGCAGAACTACGAATCAAGCCTTCTGTGGCTCCAGAACCACCAGAAAGTACTGCTCGCTGCAGCTGCTGAGCCCAGAGGAGCAGGCTTCTGTCACTGACTCTAAATGACTTCTGGATTCTGGGGCCCCCCACCTGTTGCTGAACTTCAAAGTATGTGTTGTTTGCCTCTTGCTCTACACATCCCTTTGAAACGTTTGTCATCGAGGGATGCAGAAGAGCTGGAAAATCCTAGAAGTAATCCAGGAAGGGATTCGCATGGGAGTGGCCCCTCTCTCTCCATTTATGTGACTTGAAAACTGGGCAATGACTCGCAGTAATCCATGAAATAGCTTGCAGAAGGTTGATGATGCTGACTCCCAATTACCTGACTACCAATCTGTCAGAAGAATGTCCACGAGCTAATCACGCCGTCTTTGAACATTACTATAAAACTTCTCACTACCCCCTCCAGGCTGAGACACAGTTTTGAAGGCAAAAGCCTGCTGTGGCCCACCTTGCTTGGCAAAGAATAAAGCTATTCTTTTCTACTTCACCCAAAACTCTGAGAATTCATTCAGTGTCAGGGTACAGAGGCCAGATTTGTTTTCATTCCCTTCCTGTTTTGAAGATATAACAGAACTCTTATTACTACTTCTCCCAGAAAGTTACCTGAATACGTGACAGAGCTGGAGGGGAGAATTTTTTAAAATGTATTTTACCACATTAACATAATAAAAGACAAAATATGATCACCTAAACAGATGCAGAAATGTAACATCCTTTCATAAAAAATAAATCTGTTAACAAAGAATAGAAGGGAATTTTTTTTATGTATTAAAGACTATCTGTCCAGGAGGAGGAGCTTCAAGATGGCAGAAGAGTAAGACGTGGAGATCACCTTCCTCTCCACAATTACATCAGAAATGCATCTACATGTGGAACAACCCCTACAGAACACCTACTGAACGCTGGCAGAAGACCTCAGACCTCCCAAAAGGCAAGAAACTCCCCACGTACCTGGGTAAGGCAAAAGAAAAAAGAAAAAACAGAGACAAAAGGATAGGGACGGGACCTGCACCAGTGGGAGGGAGCTGTGAAGGAGGAAAGGTTTCCACACACTAGGAAGCCCTTTCGCGGGCGGAGACTGTGGGTGGCGGAGGGGAAGCTTCAGAGCCACGGAGGAGAGCACAGCAACAGGGGTGCGGAGGGCAAAGCGGAGAGATTCCCGCACAGAGGATCGGTGCCGACCGGCACTCACCAGCCCGAGAGGCTTGTCTGCTCACCCGCCGGGGCGGGCGGGGGCTGGGAGCTGAGGGGCTGGGAGCTGAGGCTCGGGCTTTGGTCGGATCGCAGGGAGAGAACTGGTGGCTAGTGCGCCACAGCTAGCCGGGAGGGAGTCCGGGAAAAGCTCTGGAGCTGCTGAAGAGGCAAGAGACTTTTTCTTGCCTCTTTGTTTCCTGTTGCGCGAGGAGACGGGATTAAGAGCGCCGCTTAAAGGAGCTCCAGAGACGGGCGTGAGCTGTGGCTATCAGCGCAGACCCCAGAGACGGGCATGAGACACTAAGGCTGCTGCTGCCGCCACCAAGAAGCCTGTGTGCAAGCACAGGTCACTGTCCACACCTCCCCTCCCGGGAGCCTGTGCAGCCCGCCACTGCCAGGGTCCCAGGATCCAGGGACAACTTCCCTGGGAGAACACACGGTGCACCTCAGGCTGGTGCAACGTCACGCCAGCCTCTGCCGCCGCAGGCTCGCCCCGCACCCGTACCCCTCCCTCCCCCCGGCCTGAGTGAGCCAGAGTCCCCGAAGCGGCTGCTCCTTTTACCCCGTCTTGTCTGAGCGAAGAACAGACGCCCTCAGGTGACCTACATGCAGAGGCGGGATCAAATCCAAAGCTGAGCCCCGGGAGCTGTGAGAACAAAGAAGAGAAAGGGAAATCTCTCCCAGAAGCCTCAGGAGCAGCAGATTAAATCTCCAGAATCAACTTGATGTACCCTGCATCTGTGGAATACCTGAATAGACAACGAATCATCCCAAACTGAGGAGGTGGACTTTGGGAGCAATGAGATAGATATATATATATTATATATTTTATATACTTTATTTCCCCTTTTTCTCTTTTTGTGAGTGTGTATGCGTATGCTTCTGTGTGTGATTTTGTCTGTATAGCTTTGCTTTTACCATTTGTCCTAGGGTTCTGTCTGTCCAGTTTTTTTTCTTTGTTTGCTTTTGGTTTTTTTAGTATAGGTTTCAGCTCTTGTTATCATAGGTGGATTTGTTTCTTGGTTTGGTTCTCTTCTTTCTTTGTTTAATTACTTTAAAAAACTTTTTAAATAATTTTTTTTGTTTTTTATTTTAATAACTTTTTAATTTTATTTTATTTTATCTTTTTCTTTCTTTCTTTCTTCCTTTCTTCCTTCCTTCCTTCCTTCCTTCCTTCCTTCCTTCCTTCCTTTTATTCTGAGCTGTGTGGATGACAGGCTTCTGGTGCTCAAACCAGGTGTCAGGGCTGTGCCTCTGAGGTGGGAGAGCCAAGTTCAGGACACTGGTCCACAAGAGACCTCCCAGCTCCACGTAATATCAAATGGGGAAAATCTCCCAGAGATCTCCATCTCAACACTAGCACCCAGCTTCACTCAACGACCAGCAAGCTATAGTGCTGGACACCCTATGCCAAACAACTAGCAAGACAGGAACACAACCCCATCCATTAGCAGAGAGGCTGCCTAAAATCATAACAAGTCCACAGACACCCCAAAACACACCACCAGACGTGGACCTGCCCACCAGAAAGACAAGATCCAGCCTCTTCCACCAGAACACAGGCACTAGTTCCCTCCACCAGGAAGCTTACACAACCCACTATATTCACATTTTAATAAAAGTTCTAGTCAGCACAGTGAAGGCAGAAAAAGAAATAAGTATATACGTGTTGGAGAGGAAGAAGTAATAAAACAACACTTTCCTCTTTTTTTTTTTTCTTTTTTGCAGAAAGCAAGATTGTATATGTAGAAAGTTCAAAGTACAATTACAAGCTATTAAAATTTAAAATCATATTTATAAGGTTACAGCTTTCATGGGGTAAATATATCAATTGTGATGGTTAATATTCTGTGCCAACTTGACTGGGCTAAGGGATGCCAAGATAGCTGGTAAAGCATTATTTCAGGGTATGTCTGTGAAGGTATTTCTGAAAGAGATTAGCATTTGAATCAGTAGACTGCTTAAAGATCTCCATTACTCACATGGGTGACCATCATCCATTCCTTTGAGAGCCTGAAAAGAACAAAAAGGCAGAAAAGGAGCAAATTTGCTCTGTTTGAGCTGAGACTTCCATCTTCTGCCCTTCAGTGCTCCTGGCGTTCAGGCTTTCAGACTCACACTGGAAGTTATGCCATCAGAGCCCAATTCTCAGGCCTTCAGACTCAGAGTGAATTATGCCACTAGCATTCCTGGTTCTCCAGCTTGGAAACAGCAAGTCAAAGGACTTCTTGGCCTCCATACAGCATGAGCAAATTCCTAAAATATATCTCCTCATACATACTTATATATATCCTGTTGGTTCTGTTTATCTGAACAACCCTATTATGCCAATTAATCATACTTCTTTATACCAGAAAAAAATGAAAATAAAGTTTTAAGAGATTTCATTTGCAATAACATCCAAATGCATAAAATATCTGTGAAAAAAATCAAACAGAAAATCATATGCAAGACTTCTACATAGAAAGCTATAAAATATTACTGAGGAAATTAAAAAATATCTAAGTAGGTATATGTACATACATTGAGAAACTCAACATTGTCACGATATCAATTTCCCTAAACTGATTTATTAATTCAATGCACTCCAAAAGAAAATACCAACATGTTTTAGTGTTTTCATTCTGGAAATTGACAAGGTGATTCTAAATGTTACATGGAAATACAAAAGATAAAAATCAGTATAATTTTTTAAATAAATTAATTTAATTTATTTATTTATGGCTGTGTTGGGTCTTCATTGCTGCACTCGGGCTCTTCTCTGGATGCGGCTAGTGGAGGCTACTCTTTGTTGCAGTGCACAGGCTTCTCACTGTGGTGGCTTCTCTTCCTGAAGAGCATTGGCTCTAGGCATGTGACCTTCATTAGTTGTGGCACATGGGCTTAGCTGCTCTGTGGAATGTGGGATCTTCCTGGACCAGGGATTGAACCTGTGTCCCCTGCACTGGCAGGTGGATTCTTAACCACTGCACCACCAGTGAAGCCCAAAAATCAGTATAATTTTGAAGCACAAAAATATTAGAGTGCCAACTCTACTGGACATCACATTTTGAAAATTAAGAGAGTATGATATTGGAGCTACGACAGACAAATGCAACAATGGAGTAGAATGGAGCGTCTAAAGATACACCTACACAACACACCAGAGGGCAGACAGAAGAAGCAAGAAGAACTACAATCCTGCAGCCTGTGGAACGAAAACCACTTTCACAGAAAGACAGACAAAATGAAAAGGCAGAGGACTATGTACCAGATGAATGAAAAAGATAAAACCCCAGAAAAACAACTAAATGAAGTGGAGATAGGCAACCTTCCAGAAAAGAATTAATAATAATGATAGTGAAGATGATCCAGGTCCTTGAAAAAAGAATGGAGGCAAAGATCGAGAAGATGCAAGAAATGTTTAACAAAGACCTAGAAGAATTAAAGAACAAACAAACAGAGATGAACAATACAATAACTGAAATGAAAAATACACTAGAATGAATCAATGGCAGAATAACTGAGGGAGAAGAACATATAAATGACCTGGAAAACAGAATAATGGAATTCACTGCTGCAGAACAGAATAAAGAAAAAAGAATGAAAAGAAATGAAGATAACATAAATGACCTCTGGGACAACATTAAACACACCAACATTCACATTATAGGGGTCCCAGAAGGAGAAGAGAAAGAGAAAGGACCCAAGAATATATTTGAAGACATTATAGTTGAAAACTTCCCTAACATGGGAAAGGAAATAGCCACCCAAGTCCAGAAAGTGCAGAGAGTCCCAGGTAGGATAAACCCAAGGAGAAACATGCCAAGACACATGGTAATCAAATTGATAACAATTAAAGACAAAGAAAAATTGTTAAAAGCAACAAGGGAAAACAACAAATAACATACATGGGAACTCCCATAACGTTAACAGCTGATTTCTCAGCAGAAACTCTACAAGCCAGAAAGGAGAGGCACATTATATCTAAAGTGATGAAAGGGAAGAAACTACAACCAAGATTACTCTACCTGGCAAGGATGTCATTCACATTCGACAGAGAAATCAAAAGCTTTACAGACAAGCAAAAGCTAAGAGAATGCAGCACCACCAAACCATGTCTACAACAAACACTGAAGGAACTTCTCTAAGTGGGAAACACAAGAAAACAAAAGGACCTACAAAAACAAACCCAAAACAATTAAGAAAATGGTAACAGGTACATACATATCAATAATTACCTTAAGTGAGAATGGATTAAATGCTCCAACCAAAAGACACAGGCTCGCTGAATGGATACAAAAGCAACACCCACATATATGCTGTCTACAAGAGACCCCCTTCAGACCTAAGGACACATACAGACTGAAAGTGAGGGGGTGGAAAAAGATATTCCATGCAAATGGAAATCAGAAGAAAACTGGAGTAGTAATACTCACATCAGAAAAAATAGACTTAAAAATAAAGAATGTTACAAGAACAAGGAAGGACACTACATAATGATCAAAGGATCAATCCAAGAAGAAGATATAGAAATTATAAATATATATGCACCCAGCATAGGAGGACCTTAATACGTAAGACAAATGCTAACAGCTATAAAAGAGGAAATTGACACGTACAAAATAATAGTAGGGGATTTTAACACCTCACTTACACCAATGGACAGATCATCCAAAAAAAAGAAAGAAAATTAATAAGGAAACACAAGCTTTAAATGACACAATAGACCAGATAGATTTAATTGATATTTATAGGACATTCTATCCAAAAACAGCAGATTACACTTACTTCTCAAGTGCACACAGAACATTCTCCAGGATAGATCACATCTTGGGTCACAAATCAAGTCTCAGTAAATTTAAGAAAATTGAAATCATATCAAGAATCTTTTCCGGCCACAAAGCTATGAGATTAGAAATTAATTACAGGGAAAAAAACGTAAAATACACAAACACATGGAGGCTAAACAATACATTACTAAATAACCAAGAGATTGCTGAAGAAATCAAAGAGGAAATCAACAAATACCTAGGGACAAATGACAATGAAAACACGATGATCCAAAACCTATGGGAAGCAGCAAAAGCAGTTCTAAGAGGGAAGTTTATAGCAATACAATCCTACATCAAGAAACAAGAAAAATCTCAAATAAACAATCTAACCTTCCACCTAAAGATACTAGAGAAAGAAGGACAAACAAAACGCAAAGTTAGCAGAAGGAAAGAAATCATAAAGATCAGAGCAGAAATAAATGAAATAGAAACAAGGAAAACAATAGGAAAGATCAATAAAACTAAAAGCTGGTTCTTTGAGAAGATAAACAAAATTGATAAACTGTTAACCAGACTCATCAAGAAAAAGAGGGAGAGGACTCAAATTAATAAAATTAGAAATGAAAAAGGAGAAGTTACAACAGACACTGGAAGAATACAAAGCATTTTAAGAGACTACTACAAGCAACTCTATGCCAATAAAATGGACATCCTGGAAGAAATGGACAAATTCTTAGAAGAGCAAGACAAGGACGTCCACTCTCATCACAATTATTCAACATAGTTTTGGAAGTCCTAGCCACAGCAATCAGAGAAGAAAAAGAAATAAAAGGAATACAAATTGGAAAGAAGAAGTAAAACTCTCACTGTTTGCAGATGACATACTCTATATAGAGAATCCTAAAGATGCCACCAGAAAACTACTAGAGCTAATCAATGAATTTGGTAAAGTTGCAGGATACAAAATTAATGCACAGAAATCTCGTGCATTCCTATACACTAACAATGAAAGATCAGAAAGAGAAATTAAGGAAACAATCCCATTCACCACTGCAACAAAAAGAATAAGATACCTTGGAATAAACCTACCTAAGGAGGTAAAAGACCTGTACTCAGAAAACTATAAGACACTGATGAAAGAAATAAAAGATAACACAAACAGATGGAGAGATATACCATGTTCTTGGATTTGAAGAATCAATATTGTGAAAATGACTATACTACCCAAAGCAATCTAAAGATTCAACACAATCCCTATCAAATTACCAACGGCATTTTTTTACAGAACTAGAACAAAAAATCTGAAAATTTGCATGGAGACACAAAAGATCCCGAATAGCCAAAGCAATCTTGAGGGAAAAGAACAGAGCTGGAGGAATCAGACTCCCTGACTTCACACTATACTACAAAGCTACAGTAATCAAGACAATATGGTACTGGCACAAAAACAGAAATATAGATCAATGGAACAGGATAGAAAACCCAGAGATTAACCCACACACCTATGGTCAACTAATCTATGACAAAGGAGGCAAGGATATACAATGGAGAAAAGACAGTCTCTACAATAAGTGATGCTGGGAAAACTGGACAGCTACATGTAAAAGAATGAAATTAGAACATTCCCTAACACCATATACAAAAATAAACTCAGAATGTATTAAAGACCTAAATGTAAGACTGGACACTATAAAACTCTTAGAGGAAAACATAGGAAGAACACTCTTTGACATAAATCACAGCAAGATCTTCTTTGACCCACCTCCTAGAGTAACGGAAATAAAAACAAAAATAAACAAATGGGACCTAATGAAACTTAAACCTTTTGCACCACAAAGAAAACTATAAACAAGATGAAAAGACAACCCTCAGGACTTCCCTGGTGGCACAGTGGTTAAGAATCCATCTGCCAATGCAGGGGACATGGGTTCAAGCCCTGGTCTAGGAAGATCCCACATGCCATGGAGCAACTAAGCCCGTGCACTGCAACTACTGAGCCCACATGCCTAGAGCTCATGCTCCACAACAAGAGAAGCCACCGCAATGAGAAGCCCGCACACCACAACAAAGAGTAGTCCCCACCTGTGACAAAGAGAGAAAGCCCACGTACAGCAATGATGACCCAATGCAGCCAAAAATATAAATAAATAAATAAAATATAAAAATTTTAAAAAAAGACAACCCTCAGAATGGGAGAAAATATTTGCAAACTAATGAATGGACAAAGGATTAATCTCCAAAATATATAAACATCTCATGCAGCTCAATATTAAAAAAACAAAGAACCCAATCCAAAAATGGGCAGAAGACCTAAATAGACATTTCTCCAAAGAAGACATACAGATGGCCATGAAAAGATGCTCAACATCACTGATTATTAGAGAAATGCAAATCAAAATTACAATGAGGTTATCACCTCACACTGGTTAGAATGGGAATCATCAGAAAATCTACAAACAACAAATGCTGTAGAGGATGTGGAGAAAAGGGAACCCTCTTGCACTGTTGGTGGGAATGTAAATTGATATAGCCACTATGGAGAACAGTATGGAGGTTCCTTAAAAAACTAAAAATAGAATTACCATATGACCCAGCAATCCCACTACTGGGCATATACCCTGAGAAAACCATAATTCAAAAAACACATACACCCCAATGTTCACTGCAGCACTATTTACAATAGCCAGGTCATGGAAGCAACCTAAATGCCCATCAACAGTAATATTCCATATATATAATGAAATATTACTCTGTCATAAAAAGGAATGGAATTGGGTCATTTGTAGAGATGTGGATGGACATAGAGACTGCTACACAGAGTGAAGTCAGTCAGAAAGAGAAAAACAAATATATTAATGCATATATGTGTAATCTAGAAAAATGATACAGATGAACCAGTTTGCAAGGCAGAAACAGAGACACAGATGTAGAGAACAAACATATGGACACCAAGGGGGGAAGGGGAGGGTGGTGGTGTGTGGAATGAATTGGGAGATTGGGATTGACATATATGCACTAATATGTATAACATAGATAACTTATAAGAACCTGCTGTATAAAAAATAAATTTAAAATGTTCTGAATCAGAAAAAGAAAGCAAAATTGTATGATCATATCAGTAGCTGCAGAAAAAAAAAAAAGAGGCCTACACATAGAAAGATACTCATCTATGATAACTACTCATTTCTATTGTTAGTTAGCAAAGGATTTCTTATTTTCTGGGGTTTTGTTTTGTTTTGTTGCTTTGCTTTTTTCATGAGAGGATGTTGAATTTCTGCATCTGTTGAGATAATCATATTTTCTTTTACTCTTGAATGTGGGAAAATAAATCAACATCAATTTTTTTTCAACATCAATTTTTGTAGGTTAGTACCTTTCTTTACTGTGCTAAGAATGTTTTTATACTCTGAAATCATGTAGAACTCATCCAAATGTAACTTTATCATGTCATCTTTAAGATACAGATTTATAATCCATAGGGAATTATTTTTTGTATGGGGGGTGACTAGAAGTCAAGTTCTATATTCTACATGTATAGCCTACTTCCCCAGCACCATTTAGCTAACTGAGCAGAGACTTAAGTGGCCACACATAGCAAAAAATATAGACTTCACAACATTAGTTCAGACAAGTCATGAAACAAATGCACAAACAATAACAAATAGCAACAAGAACAGACTAAACGAGTGTACTGGCAGTAAATTCTCTCAGTTTTTAATAGCCTATGAAAGTCCTTTATTGCTTCTTCACTTTTGAAGAATAATTTCCAGTGTACAAAATACTAGGTTGTAAGGTTTTTTCTCTCAATACTTTATTTTACTCCACTCCTTGCTCACATGGTTTCTGAGAAGTCAGATGTAATTCTTATCTTAGTTCCTTTATAGGTAAGATATTTTTTCCCTCTGGTTTCCTTCATGATTTTTTCTTTATCTCTGATTTTCTATAATTTGAAAATGATATGCCTTGTAAGTCACTGTTTACTATAAAAGTTAAAAGGTGAAACTATTTAAAATAACTATAACTAGAATAATAGATATACAATTTTAAAATATGTAAATTAACAATGCAAAATATGGGGCATAAAATTATGTTTTTTGTATGTAACTGAAGTTATAAGCTTTAAATAGGCTCTTATAACATCTTAAATACAAGCTATTTTATATAAACTTCCTAGTTATGACATAGAAAAAACCTTTAATAGACCCCCAAAGATGAAGAGAAAGGAATCAATTCACACCACTACAAAATATATATATATTTTGTGTGTGTGAACACATACTGAAAACAATTAGCAAAAATGGTGATCATAAATCCTTATCTATCAATAATTACTTTAAATGTAATATATTAAATCACCAACCTAAAGACATAGAGTGGCTCAAGGGATAAGAAACCTCCCAACAAAGAAGAGCCTACAACCAGATGGCTTGACTGATGAATTCCACCAAACATTTAAAGAAGAATTAACACCAAACCTTCTCAAACTCTTCCAAAAACTTGAAGAAGAGAGAACACTTCCAAACTCATAATCTTGTATATAGAAAATTCTAAAGAATTCACACAAACACAAAAAAAATATTTTAGAGCTAATAAACCATTTCAGCACAGTAGTAGGATAAAAAATAAACAAAAGTTAGTTGTATTTCTATACACTAGCAATGAACAATCTAAAAACGAAATTGAGAAAATAATTCCACTTACAATAGTATCAAAAAGAATGAAATACTAAGGTTTAAATTTAGCAAAACAAGTACAAGGCTTATACACTGAAAACTATAAAACATCATTGAAAGAAACTAAAGGAGACCTAATTAAACAGAAAGACACCCCGTGTGAACAGATTGGAAGATTCAATATTGTTCCGGTGGCAATACTCCCCAAAGTGATGTACAGATTCATGCCATCCTTATCACAAATCCAGATGGCTTTCTTTTTTTGCAGAAATTGACAAGCTGATCCTAACATTCATATAGAAATTCAAGGAAATCAGAATAGCCAAAATCTTGAAAAAGTTGGAGGACTCACACTTCCAAATTTCAACACTTACTACAAAGTCAAAACAGTATAGTAGTGGTATAAAGATAGATGTATAAATCAATGGAATAGAATTGAAAGTCTAGAAATATATCCACACATTTATGTTCAATTGATTTTTGACAAGGGTGCCATGACCATTCAAGGGGGGAGAAAAACAGTCTTCAAGAAATGGTGCTGGGACAACTGAATATACACATGCAAAGAATGGAGTTGGACCTCTACCTTGCACCATATTTTTGCTCAAAATAAATTTACCCCCAATAGATCAAAGACCTAAATGTAAGAAATAAACTTAGGTTAAATCTTCATGGTCTTGGACTAGGCAATAACCTCCTAGATATGACACCTATAGCCCAAGCAACCAACAAGAAAATACATTGAATTTTATCAAAATTAAAAATTTTGTGCATCAAAAGATACTATCAAGAAATTACAGGGCTTCCCTGGTGGCGCAGTGGTTGAGAGTCCGCCTGCCGATGCAGGGGACACGGGTTCGTGCCCCGGTCTGGGAAGATCCCACATGCCGCGGAGCGGCTGGGCCTGTGAGCCATGGCTGCTGAGCCTGCGCGTCCGGAGCCTGTGCTTCGCAACGGGAGAGGCCACAACAATGAGAGGCCCACATACCGCAAAAAAAAAAAAAAAAAAAAAAAAAAAAAAGAAATTACAGAGTCATAATGGTGTCTGTATAACCTCCAGAGACTGGTGCATTGGACCTCAGCCACCCATAAAAGATGACAGCAGTAGCTAGGCCAACTTTTGAACCTGCAATAGGTAGGAGAGGAAAAGGAGAAGGTGATTTGAGCCAACTCTCAAAGCAATATTCAAGTAGAGACCTACCCTCTCATACAGATAAAATATAGACAAACCACTCAGGATGTCCCTGAAGAGGTTAGGAACCATGATTTCAGGAGAGAGTTGAAAGAGAGAGAAAAAAATAAGAGAGATTCCAACCGAGAACATACAACCTCCTCTTCAGTGTCAAAGAAGCCTTGATTAGACCAGATTCCCACTGCCAACCTTGATGCAGCTGATCCTCTAACGGATAAGATGAAGATGAAAACTTTGATAAAGAGAGTGATGATGATGATACTGTAGCTCTTGCAGAACTGGAAAAGATTAACAAAGAAAGAGCTGAAGAGCAGGCCAGGAAAGAACAAGAACAAAAAGGTGAAGAAAAAAGGATTCCTATGAAAAACATTCTGAATGGAAATCCTCTCCTTAATCTCACTGAGATTAAGGAGGTCCATCCCAGCCTCAGGCCAACTTCGAAGTTAAAAGAAGGTGGGATGATGACTTTGTTTTCAAAGACTGTGCAAAAGGTGTGGATGATCAGAAGAAAAAGATTTGTGAATGATATGCTGCAATCTGAATTTCACAAAAAGTTCATGGAGAAATATATTAAATAGTACAGTTTTTGTGCTTAAAGACTGTAAAATGTAAACACTCTGACTTTATTGTGGTTAGTTTTTTTTCTCTTTCCCCCCTTCTAAATTGTGTATAGGTTTCCCTAATTTTAAGTTCCAAAATATCTTTTCCTTTATTGATATCTTATTTGATAAGGACTTGGGAATTGGTTTAACCCAGTTTTCATCTCTGAATATTTCCAGTCATATACTTTCTTTTTAATATGAGAAAAGGAATATGCTTGTAATTTGTTTCTAATAATCTAAAAAAAAAAACAAATTACAAAGAGAAATCAAAAAATGGGATAGAATATTTGCAAATCATGTGTCTGTTCAGAGTCTAGTATCCAGACTCTAAAAAGAACCAATACTGGTGAACAATAAAAAGACAAACAACCCAATTTAAAAATGAGAAAGGATCTGAATAGACATTTCTCCAAAGAAGATATATAAATGGCCATGAGCAAATGTCTAGGTGTTTCCATTTAGCCCTACAGAGGTTTATTTTGGCCCATTATTCTAATTTTTTTACTTATTTTTAAATTTCTATGATACCATCAGGTACACAGTTATCCCTTCCAGTCTCCCATCAGTTTCCAATTTGATCAGCAAACTACCAGTGTCCTCATCTAGATCATTAACAGGCAGAAAGCAGAGCCGTGTCATATACCACTGTACCCCTTTCTGCAGATAATCAGCAACAGTTCACTGATTAGTGCTCTTTCAACCTTTTTGTACAAAAACTGGGCAATGATGTTGTAGCAAATTAACCTTCAAATCTCAGGGACTCAATACAGCAGAAATTTAATTCTTATTCATGTCTCAGTCCAGCATAGGGTAAATGAATTTCCTGGGCACTTTGCCACTATGCAATACTCAGGGAACTGGGCTGCCTCCATAGAATGGCTCTAACATGCAGTTGGATAAGGAACAGAGAGTGTAAGCTAAGAACCTCACAGGAGATTTCAGGATCCAGGTCTAACAGTGGCATGTATCACTTCTGCCCACATCTCATGGGTCACACCAGCCTCAAACTAACTGCTGGGAAATGTAATCTTCCAAAGTGCCCAAGGAGAAGAAGTGGTATTGATGAGCATCTACCCACAACTTCCTCAATTTAATAAAACCTCAATCTTCCAAAGCTAGCACTGGCAGGAGACTTTCCAAGTGGGAAGGGATGAGAGGACCTTGCAGCCTTATTCTTTTTCCCCTCAGGATTTGCATTCCTTTGGAGCTCTTCCATTTACATCACTACCATCACCATGCAGACATCAGAGGCTGCTGCAGCCATTTAAATGCACTCACCAAAGGGGGACTCACAGTTTCCACCAACCTAACAATGTGGAAAAGATGCTATTCACCAGTGGAGCTAGATGAAACAGGCCAGCTTGTTCCTTGAACAGCCCAAAGAAACTTGGTGATAACTCCACCAATTCACAAGTTCTCTCTGCTGAGAATTGTTGCCCCCTCTAAGCAACAAAACCTGATATGCTCCTATGTTAACTCTTTCTTGCAGGTGGTCCCACATCTGTTCCAAGCAGAAACACTCTTAGATGTCTTACCCCAAAGAACTGTGAGAATTTTTCCTGATAAATCACCTCCTTTACAAAAAACTGATACTGGTAAGCCCTTTGTTTTCAGGGGAGACCCCAGTCCCAACCCCAGAAGCAATGTGGTCTCAACTCCATAGTTTAAGCACGACAAACACAACAGAGTACCTACCACGTATTACACCTAGGGATAGATTATATAATTTTTTAAAAATCTTATTTATTTATTTAACATCTTTCGAAACAAGGAACTGACTCTGAAAACGTACATTCTCTCCTCACCATTGTCTTGCTATGAAAGTGTCTCAGACTTTCAAAAATTGTGCCTTTGCTTTAATGCATTACTCCATAATAGGCTCCTGTGCTCTTTTTTATTTTTTTAACATCTTTATTGGAGTATAATTGCTTTAAAATGGTATCTTACTTTGTGCTTTATAACAAAGTGAATCAGCTATAAGTATACATATATCCCCATATCCCCTCTCCCTTGGGTGTCTGTCACACACTCCCTATCCCACCCCTCTAGGTGGTCACAAAGCACTAAGCTGATCTCCCTGAGCTACGCAGCTGCTTCCCACTAGCTATCTATTTTACATTTGGTAGTGTACATATGTCAGTGCCACTGTCTCACTTCGTCCCAGCTTACCCTTCCCCCTCCCCATGTCCTCAAGTCCATTCTCTATGTCTGCGTCTTTATTCCTGTCCTTTCCCTACGTTCTTCAGAACTTTTTTTTTTTTAGATTCCATATATATGTGTTAGCATATGGTATTTGTTTTTCTCTTTCTGACTTACTACACTCTGTATGACAGACTCTAGATCCATCTACCTCACTACAAATAACTCAATTTCATTTCTTTGTGTGGCTGAGCAATATTCCATTGTATATATATGCCACATCTTCTTTATCCATTCATCTGTCGATGGACACTTAGGCTGCTTCCATGTCCTGTCTACTGTAAATAGAGATGCAATAAACATTGTGGTACTTGACTCTTTTTTGAATTATGGTTTTCGAAGGGTATATGCCTAGTAGTGGGATTGCTGGGTTGTATGGTAGTTCTATTTTTAGTTTTATAAGGAACCTCCATACTTTTCTCCATAGTGGCTGTATGAATTTACATTCCCACCAACAGTGCAAGAGGGTTCCCTTTTCTCCACACCCTCTCCAGCATTTATTGTTTGTAGATTTTTGATGATGGCCATTCTGACTGCTGTGAGTGATAACTCATGTAGTTCAGATTTGCATTTCTCTAATGATTAGTGATATTGAGCATCCTTTCATGTGTTTGTTGGCAGTCTGTATATCTTCTTTGGAGAAATGTCTATTTAGGTCTTCTGCCTATTTTTGGATTGGGTTGTTTGTTTTTTTAATATTGAGCTGCATGAGTTGCTTGTAAATTTTGGAGATTGATCCTTTGTCAGTTGCTTCATTTGCAAATATTTTCTCCCATTCTGAGGGCTGTCTTTTCATCTTGTTTATGGTTTCATTTGCTGCGCAAAAGCTGTTAAGTTTCATTAGGTCCCATTTGTTTATTTTTGTTTTTATTTCCATTTCTCTAGGAGGTGGGTCAAAAAGGATATTGCTGCAATTTAGGTCATAGAGTGTTCTGCCTATGTTTTTCTCTAAGAGTTTGATAGTGTTTGGCCTTACACTTAGGTCTTTAATCCATTTTGAGTTTATTTTGGTGTATGGTATTAAGGAGTGTTCTAATTTGCTTCTTTTACATGTAGCTGTGCAGTTTTCCTAGCACCACTTACTGAAGAGGCTGTCTTTTCTCCATTGTATATTCTTGACTCCTTTATCAAAGATAAGGTGATGATATGTGTGTGGGTTTATCTCTGGGCTTTCTATCCTGATCTGCTGATCTATATTTCTGTTTTTGTGCCAGTACCATACTGTCTTGATTACTGTGGCTTTGTAGTATAGTCTGAAGTCAGGGAGCCTGATTCCTCCAGTCCATGTTTCATTCTCAAGATTGATTTGGTTATTCAGGATCTTTTCTGTTTCCATACAAATTGTGAAATTTTTTGTTCTAGTTCTGTGAAGAATGCCATTGGTAGTTTGATAGGGATTGCACTGAATCTGTAGATTGCTTTGGGTAGTATAGTCATTTTCACAATGTTGATTCTTCCATTCCAAGAACATGTATATCTCTCCATCTGTTTGTATCATCTTTAATTTCTTTTATCAGTGTCTTTTAGTTTTCTGCATACAGGTCTTTTGTCTCCTTAGGTAGGTTTGTTCCTAGGTATTTTATTCTTTTGGTTGCAGTGGTAAATGGGAGTGTTTCCTTAATGTCTCTTTCAGATTTTTCATCATTAATGTATAGCAATACAAGAGATTTCTGTGCATTAATTTTGTATCCTGCTACTTTACCAAATTCATTGATTAGCTCTAGTAGTTTTCTGATAGCATCTTTAGGACTCTCTATGTGTAGTCTCATGTAATCTGCCAGCAGTGATAGCTTTACTTCTTCTTTTCCAATTTGGATTCCTTTTATTTCTTTTTCTTCTCTCATAGCTGTGGCTAAAACTTCCAAAACTATGTTGAATAATAGTTGTGAGAGTGGGAAACCTTGTCTTGTTCCTGATCTTAGAGGAAATGGTTTCAGTTTCTCACCACTGAGAACGATGTTGGCTGTGGGTTTGTCATATATGGAGTTTATTATGTTGAGGTAAGTTCCCTCTGTGCCTACTTTCTGCAGGGTTTTTATCATAAATGGGTGTTGAATATTTTTGAAAGCTTTCTCTGCATCTATTGAGATGATCATATGGTTTTTCTCCTTCATTTTGTTAATATGGTGTATCACATTGATTGACTTGCATATATTGAAGAATCCATGCATTCCTGGGATAAACCCCACTTGATCATGGTGTATGATCCTTTTAATGTGCTGTTTGCTAGTATTTTGTTGAGGACTTTTGCATCTATGTTCATCAGTGATATTGGCCTGTAGTTTTACTTCCTTGTGACATCTTTGTCTGGTTTTGGTAGCCAGGTGATGGTGACCTCGTAGAATGAGTTTGGGAGTGTTCCTACCTCTGCTATATTTTGGAAGTTTGAGAAGGATAGGGGTTAGCTCTTCTCTAAGTGTTTGATAGAATTCGCCTGTGAAACCATCTGGCCCTGGGCTTTTGTTTGTTGGAAGATTTTTAATCACAGTCTCAATTTCAGGGCTTGTGATTGGTCTGCTTATATTTTCTATTTCTTCCTGGTCCAGTCTCAGAAGGTTGTGCTTTTCTAAGAATTTGTCCACTTCTTCCAGGTTATCCATTTTATTGGCATAGCGTTGCTTGTAGTAACCTCTCATGATCCTTTGTATTTCTGCAGTGTCAGTGGTTACTTCTCCTTTTTCATTTCTAAATCTATTGATTTGAGTCTTCTCCCTTTTTTTCTTGAGTCTGGCTAATGATTTATCAATTTTGTTTATCTTCTCAAAGAACCAGCTTTTAGTTTTATTGATCTTTGCTATCACTTCCTTAATTTCCTTTTCATTTATTTCTGATCTGATCTTTATGATTTTTTTCCTTCTGCTAACTTTGGGGGATTTTTGTTCTTTCTGTAATTGCTTTCGGTGTAAGGTCAGATTGTTTATTTGAGATGTTTCTTGTTTCTTGAAGTAGGATTGTATTACTATAAACTTCACTCTTAGAGCTGCTTTTGCTGCATCCCACAGGTAGTAGATCATCGTGTTTTCATTGTCATTTGTCTCTAGGTATTTGTTGATTTCCTCTTTGATTTCTTCAGTGATCTCTTGGTTATTTAGTAACATATTGTTTAGCCTCCTTGTGTTTGTGTATTTTACGTTTTTTTCCCTGTAATTAATTTCTAATCTCATAGCTTTGTGGTCGTAAAAGATTCTTGATATGATTTCGATTTTCTTAAATTGAAGAAGACTGTCCTAAATTCTTTTCATTCTTTTTTCTTTATTCTGGTCTGCAGTAGTTATTTCCAGTATTTTATCTTCCCAGTCACTTATCTGTTCTTCTGCCTCAGTTATTCTGCTATTGATTCCTTCTAGAGAATTTTTAATTTCATTTACTGTGTTGTTCATCATTGTTTGTTTGTTCTTTAGTTCTTCTAGGTCCTTGTTAAACATTTCTTGTATTTTCTCCATTCTATTTCCAAGATTTTGGATATCTTTACAATCATTACTTTGAATTATTTTTCAGGTAGACTGCCTGTTTCCTCTTCATTTGTTTGGTCTGGTGGGTTTTTACCTTGCTCCTTCATCTGCTGTGTGTTTCTCTGTCTTCTCACTTTGCTTAGCTTACTGTGTTTGGGGTCTTCCTTTTGCAGGCTGCAGGTTCGTAGTTCCTGTTGTTTTTGGTGTCTGCTCCCAGTGGCTAAGGTTGGTTCAGTGGGTTGTGTAGGCTTCCTGGTGGAGGGGAGTGATGCCTGTCTTCTGGTGAATGAGGCTGGATCTTGTCTTTCTGGTGGGCAGGTCCACGTCTGGTGGTGTGTTTTGGGGTGTCTGTGACCCTATTATGATTTTAGGCAGCCTCTCTGCTAATGGGTGGGGTTGTGTTCCTGTCTTGCTAGTTGTTTGGCATAGAGTGTCCAGCACTGGAGCTTGCTGCTTTTTGAGTGGAGCTGGAGCTAGTGTTGAGATGGAGATCTCTGGGAGAGCTTTCCCTGTTTGACATTACATGGAGCTGGGAGGTCTTTGTTGGACCAGTGTTCTGAACTTGGCTCTCCCACCTCAGAGGCACAGGCCTGACACCTGGCCAGAGTACGAAGACCATGTCAGCCACATGGCTCAGAAGAAAAGGGAGGAAAAAAGAAAGATAGATAGAAAGAAAAACATAATTAAAAAGAAATAAAGTTATTAAATTATATTTTTTAAATATTATTAAAAAGAAAAAAATTTTAAAAATTAAACTTATTTTTAAAAATAAATTAAAAAAATTAAAAAGTAATAAAAAAGAAGAAAGAAGAGCACAACCAAACCAATAAAACAAATCCACCAATGATAACAAGCGCTAAAAACTATATTAAAAAAAAAACAGAAAGACAGAACCCTAGGAGAAATGGTAAAAGTAAAGCTCTACAGACAAAATCACACAAAGAAGCATATACATACATGCTCACAAAAAGAGAAAAAGGAAAAATATATAACTATTTTTTTTAAAAAGGAAGAGAGCAACCAAATCAATAAACAAATCTACCAATGATAATAAACTCTAAATACTAAAGTAAGGTAAACATAAAACCGTAAACCAGTCAGTCACATACTGCAAACCCCAAGTCTACAGTTGCTCCCAGAGTCCACTGTCTCAATTTTGGGATGATTTGTTGTGTATTCATGTATTCCACAGATGCAGGGTACATCAAGTGGATTGTGGAGATTTAATCCGCTGCTCCTGAGGCTGCTGGGAGAAATCTCCCTTTTTCTTCTTTGTTTGCACAGCTCCCAGGTTTCAGCTTTGGATTTGGCCTCACCTCTGCGTGTAGGTCGCCTGAGGGCATCTGTTCCCGCCCAGACAGTATGGGGTTAAAGGAGTAGCTGATTAGGGGCTCACTCAGGCCGGGGGGAGGAAGGGGTACAGATGCGGGGCGAGCCTGCGGCGGCAGAGGCCGGCGTGACGTTGCACCAGCCTGAGGCGCACCGTGCATTCTCCTGTGGAAGTTGTCCCTGGATCCCGGGACCCTGGCTGTGGCGGGCTGCACAGGCTCCCGGGAGGGGAGGTGTGGACAGTGACCTGTGCTTACACACAGGCTTCTTGGTGGCGGCAGCAGCAGCCTTAGTGTCTCATGCCCGTCTCTGGAGCTCGTTTAGGCGGTGTTCTGAATCCCCTCTCCTCGCTCACCCCCAAACAAGGGTCTCTTGCCTCTTAGGCAGCTCCAGACTTTTTCTCGGACTCCCTCCCGGCTAGCCGTGGTGCACTAGCCCCCTTCAGGCTGTGTTCACGCAGCCAACCCCAGTCCTCTCCCTGAGATCAGACCAAAGCCCTAGCCCCAGCTCCCAGCCCCCGCCTGCCCCGGTGGGTGAGCAGACAAGCCTCTCGGGCCAGTGAGTATTGGTTGGCACTGATCCTCTGTGCGGGAGTCTCTCCACTTTGCCCTCCACACCCCTGTTGCTGCACTGTCCTCTGTGGCTCTGAAGCTTCCCCCCACCCCCGCCACCCCCTGTCTCCGCCAGTGAAGGGGCTTCCTAGTGTGTGGAAACCTTTCCTCCTTCACAGCTCCCTCCCAGGTGTGCACGTCCTGTCCCTATTCTTTTGTCTGTTTTTTCTTTTTTCTTTTGCCCTTCCCAGGTACGTGGGGAGTTTCTTGCCTTTTGGGAAGTCTGAAGTCTTCTGCCAGCGTTCAGTAGGTGTTCTGTAGGAGTTGTTCCACGTGTAGATGAATTTCTGACATGTTTGTGGGGAGGAAGGCAATCTCCATGTCTTACTCCTCCACCATCTTGAAGGTCTCCCCAGATGCGATAATTTTACTATAGTTCTTTGTTGTGTGGAACTGTCCTTACTACCCCAACATGCACCAAATGACCCCTAGCAAATGTGTCTAAAAAAAATGACCCCTAGCAAATGTGTCTAACAAAAATGACCCACAATTTTCCAATTGTCCACTGGAACCCACAATCGAGAATCACTGGGATTTATATGTAAACTCATCCAAACCCAATCCTTCAAAGATGTTGATAATTTAGCATTCAATGCCTTGCACTTAAAACAAGAAAGAGAGAGAGAGAGAGAGAGGCTATTTTGGGGGTCTCATGTGCAAAGAAGGAAATAGCACCACCAAATGCTTTTTCTCCTATTACTCCTTCTCTGCATTCAAGGCAGGATAGATTTGCCTGGAGATGGATATGGTCCATGGTCCATGATAAACCATGATTGACGCTTCTAGACTCTTATTTTCAGTTGCTGGTTCTATCGGAGAAATAATAGGATTCAAGTCATGGCATTATCTGAACAATGAGACCCCACCCCGAATGAGTCTTCTGGCTAAGCAGCCTCCACAAACTGAGCCTTCTTGTAGAGCCCCACTTCCTGTCCATCCCTCCCAGGTCAGCACCCCACTGGCCCATATCCCCCAAGACCCTTACTTCAGATGCAGACGCTTCCTCATGAGGCCTTTTCAGAGAACAGGGATTTGTTATTATTGAATCAATTGATTAGTAACATTTAGTAATTAATTTAGTAATATTGAGGAATGAAAATATTCTTGTCAGGGTATGGTAATCTGTACAAATGTATCTCTCATTCATATATTTATCAAAATGTTTCTAAACCCAAAGCCTTTTCAATATATATATATATATATATATATATATATATATATATATATATTTTTTTTTTTTTTTTTTTTTTTTTTCCGGTACGCAGGCCTCTCACTGCTGCGGCCCCTCCCGTTGCGGAGCACAGGCTCCGGACGTGCAGGCTCAGCGGCCATGGCTCACGGGCCCAGCCGTTCCGCGGCATGTGGGATCTTCCCGGGCCAGGGCACGAACCCGTGTCCCCCAGCATCGGCAGGAGGACTGTCAACCACTGCGCCACCAGGGAAGCCCCCTTTTCAATATTTTTACTTTTCTTCTTCTTCCAAGGTGAGCTAACCATGAAAATCATAGCAATATGCTGAGATATTAGGGCATAAAGTACTATGAGGACTTTATCTTGCACCAGTCATTTGCTAATCCATGTGACTGTACCAACATGCATTATTCCATGAGGCTATCATAAGCGACTTTGCCAAATGTCAGGCTAATATCCATAAGCACTTGCGTGGCATTCCCCTAAACTAGCTATTATATTAACTTTTTCCAAGAACAAATCAAAACAAAAGCCATATCACAAAAGCTTAAAAGAGGAAGAAAGAAAACCCTGATATGTCTTTCATATGACCTTGGAAAAATCTTTGTATGACTTTTTCATTGTTATTTTCTCTATGGGAAGGAGCATGACGCAGTGGATAAAGGCCTGTATTTGGAGTCAGGAGACAGACCTGGGCTCTGCCTCGTGTACCTGGTTGACCTTGGGAAAGTCCTTTAATTCTTTCCTCTCCCTGTCTCTAAATGTTAAGAAAAATGATTTCCTGAGCTTCCCTGGTGGCGCAGTGGTTGAGAGTCTGCCTGCCGATGCAGGGGACACGGGTTCGTGCCCCGGTCCGGGAGGATCCCACATGCTATGGAGCGGCTGGGCCCGTGAGCCATGACTGCTGAGCCTGCGCATCCGGAGCCTGTGCTCCGCAACAGGAGAGGCCACAACAGTGAGAGGCCCACATACCGCCAAAAAAAAAAAAAGAAAAGAAAAAGAAAAATGATTTCCTTCTAATTCGGATCTAATTAGGAAAACATAATCCCCTTCAAATATTTACAGCCAAGGGAATTTCATGCAAGGAGTTGCTTAGTCAGGTGATGGAGGTTCTGAGACTCAGGAAGGGAGGGCAAGGGAAACCAGAGACCTGCAACAGCAGGAGGAGGAAAGGGGAAGGAGGCAGAACTCTGGAGTCCAGGCACCAAGGCCTGTCTGGTGGGAGGTGGGGTCGCAGAAAAGAAAGAGCCACTCACTGCTTAATGGAGAAGCTCCCAGCTCCCACCCGTGCTTCCCATTAATCAAACCCTGTTGGAAACGGGCTCTTAAGGGAGCGGGGCATGGCCTGCATGGTCAGGGCCCTGGAGACACAGAGTAGAGCAGAGAACTGGTGAGGGATCTATCTAAGGACAAACAAAGTACCTTTATAGGGTTATTGTGAGGATGAATATGGACGAGAAATTCTATAGGAGAGGCCTATGTAAACTGTAAAGTTCTATGAACATGACTGGGTATTGATTTATAAGATGCATTTCATTGAAAACACCAAGCACATCTCTCCCTCTGATCTCCTCTAACATTTTACCTTTACTTGCCCTCCACTTATTATTTTCTGCCCAGTTCTCTTGTTTTTTTATTTGTTTGTTTGATTGGTTGGTATTTTTGTTTTGTTTTGTTTTTGTTTTTCCACGCTGCGTGGCATGTGGGATCTTAGTTCCCTGACCAGGGATCAAACCCGCACCCCCTGCGTTGGAAGTGCAGAGTGTTAACCACTGGACTTCCTGTCCCAGTTCTCTTGCTTTTTAAGCACATGTCATATCTTTCCTTGCATGGCTGTGCTCCCTGAGATCCAGTCCATGCCTGATTCATCTTCATAACCCTCACCATTCATTTCCTGTAGATATTTAGTAAGTATTGGAAGAAGGGAGGCAGGAAGGAAGAAAAAGAAGGAAGGAAAGGGTGGAGGAAGGAAAGAAACATCATATCCTGAAATGAAACGAACTTACAGTAGAAAAGATGACTCACCATTTTGGGAGTCATTAATGGCATCAGGGCAGAAAATTATTCATTATAGGGACCAACCCAAATGTTATAGGATATTTAGCATCCTTGAGCCTCACACATTAAGGGCTGCTTGTTCTCTCATCATGACAAACACATTTCAAACTGCCCCAGGAGGTGGCTGAGCCCCACTCTCAGCTGAAGGCGCTCATACATCCCCTGGCCTTGGGACGAGCTTTGGCATCTCTTCTCCCATGGTACCAACCCATCATGCCTCTCTTTGACCTTTTTTTAAAAAAAATTATTTACTTATTTATTTTTGGCTGCATTGGGTCTTCATTGCTGTGTGTGGGCTTTCTCTAGTTGCGGCAAGTGGGGGCTACTCTTTGCTGCAGTGCTCGGGCTTCTCACTGCAGTGGCTTCTGTTGTGGTGGAGCACGGGCTCTAGGCATGCGGGCTTCAGTAGTTGCAGCACACGGGCTCAGCAGTTGTGGCTCGCAGGTTCTAGAGTGCAGGCTCAGTAGTTGTGGCACACGGGCTTAGTTGCTCCACGGCATGTGGGATCTTCCCAGACCAGGGCTCGAACCCGTGTCCCCTGCATTGGCAGGAGGATTCTTAACCACTGCACCACCAGGGAAGTCCTCCCTTTGACCTTATATTTGATTTTATGATAAAATTATTCACTGTCATGTCTGTTGAGGGAGATAGTGAATAAGTAAAGTGTAAATGTTCTCAATCAGTATTCATTACCTGCACGCAACTGTCGACTGAAAAAAAAACAAAGTAACGTACAACGTGAGAGTTGTGAGTGAAGTTTTATTTGGGGCCTAATGAGGACTGTAGCCCAGGAGCCAGCCTCTCAGAGAGCTCTGAGGAACTGCTTTGAAGACATAGGGGGAGGTTAGTATATACATATGATTTTAGTGAAGAGGGGATCCATGCAATCAAGCACACGTTTTGGCAGAAGCTTGCTGCTAGTCACGAGGAGCAGATGTCTCCTTAATGATTTTAGTGCTTTTCTAATTATTATTATTATTTTTGGACGTGCTGTGTGGCATGTGGGATCTTAGTTCCCTGACCAGGGATTGAACCTTTGCCCCCTGAATTGGAAGCATGGAGTCTTAACTGTTGGACCACCAGGGAAGTCCCTTAGTGTTTTTCTAGATGTGAGAACATACCAGAAATTGAGCTTATAAAATCTGCTCTTAAAAATATCTATCTGAAGGTCTGTTCTGCCTGTTTTTCCCAGAGCACAGAGCGCCTCCTTCCTGATCTCCCCCCCGAACTCCTTTCAGGGTCAGCGACTGCAGTGGCTAGTGACTTAATCCTTGTAGAACCAGAGGGCAGGTGACAATTTTTAGTTGGCACCACACAAGAGACATAAAGAGATCCAAAGGAAATTAGGAGAGGTGAGCATTGTCATAGGGGAATCATTCAGTTCAGAGAAAACTAATTCCTTTATCCCCTTGGGACAGGGCCATTCATTTATTCAATCAACAAAGCTGTTAATTCATTACTATATTCCAGGCATTATGTTAGATGCTAGACATATGGAGATAAATAGGATACAGTCCCTGCCTGGAGTTTTCAGTCTCCAGGAGACTGAAAAGTGATCAGCCAATTACAACATTAAATGTGTGTTCAAAGCTATGATGGTGGCAAAGAGCCTTAAGGACACTCCTGACAAGTCACTGTGCTCCATTTCTGCAACTATTCAGGGACACTTTGAAAAGGCCTGAGCAATGACTGATCCAAGTTGTAGACTTCCAGCAACTTCCCATCCCAGTCATGGTAAGGACCCCAGAGGCCAGAGAGAAACTGGTAAGTTGCCTGGGGTCATGGTGATAGCTTAAGTTAAAACAGGTTAAATTCAAGTCCTGGAATTGTAGAATCCAGCAATAAGCAGACACCTTATGGCAAAGCACAATCCATTTTATGACCTGACAAGATAATTCTTGTTTGTCTTCTCTATGAGGCCAGCTGAAACATTAGCCTCTCTGTCGCTTAATGACGCAGTTGTTATTGTTGCTTTCCAAAATGAAGCATCACACGGATATACAGACATATGTGCTGAAAGTATGGCCTCTGCCAACGAAATACGTGTCAAAGCAAGCTCTTCCACTGAATGAATTCACTTATAAGTGTCATTCCACCCACCAACTGTTAAGAAATAAGGGTCCAGAAATGGCAACATGACCATATAAAGATGTATAAAATGGGCACTGTGAATTAGTCCTTGAAGATGAAAGGCTGTGTGCTCGGAAGTACTTAAATCTTTGTTCAAATTTCAGATTTCTCCTGCTTGAACTGTAGACGCTGAGTGTGATTCATCAGGGTCTCACTCCTGTTCAGACTTCAGACATGCTGAGAAATGACCCACTAATCCCAGAGGAAGATGAGCCCAACTGTTCTCTGAATTTTCAGAAACTCAATACGTGTATCCGTTAGGAGAACAAGGTTGTAATAGCTCCTCACGGTGGCCCATGGTGTCAGAAGTTTCCAGCCCAGGACTTGGGATCAATAGACACTGCATCAATGACTTTGTCTATAGATTGATCTGGGGCCTTGTCCCTCACGGAGCTTTATGTGAGAATCACAGAGCCTGCGCAAAACGGGGAGCTATGTGCATGTGTGCATGTGTGTATTCTTGGGTACTTGTGTGTGTCCCTCCTCTGCTATGAAGCCCTTATTTGTAAACCCTTCAGGCATAGAAAAGGAAATTCATCCAAATGAGACAATAAGGAATTTGAACATACTCTGTAAACTGTAACACACAAGCTAATGATAGTTGTTCGTTACCATTTTATTACTAGTGCCCATTTAAAATCTCTGCTTGTCACAATTAGTTATCATGAAAAACATATAAAGAGGAGAATTTTTTTCTTTAAAAAGCTGCACCTTGAGTTCCTCTGAGAACAAAAGAGCTGTCTGTGTTCAAGAAAATACCTTACTGGGAATATTTGGTGCAGAGGTAAAGCCTCAAGGACTTTGTCATAAGCAGACAGAGGAATAAGGGTAAGGAGAGAGGCAATCAGAAAAGAGAGGTGGTGAGGCTAGGGACTGTGGAGTTCAAAGAACTTTTAGGAACTGGGTGTCATCTTTCAATCTAAGTTGTGTAGCCCTGTACTATAAATCCCCCTCCTTGCCCTACAGCAGAAAGCCATCTGCATACCCAACCTTAGAGATCAGAGGTATTTGGGGAAGTAAAGAAAGTAGGGTGGTACGGAGCACGGGGTGGCACTGAGCATGGTGGCAGTGTAGAGAACAACCAGAGAGCACGAGATGGCAAGACAGTCCCCGGAACTGGCCCCTTAGCTACTGCAGGAATTCAGAGCCACGGTTGATGGAAGAAATGCGGCAGAGCTAATGGTAACACTGTATGTCTGGCCCTGTTCTTAGTGCTTCACGTGCAATGGTTCATTGAATCATCACCCCCAATTTATAAAAGTATTATTAGGCCTATTTTACAGACAAAGAAACAGAGAGGTTAAGTCACCTGCGCAAGATCACACAGTGAGTCAGAGTACCCGGATGTGGGATCTGGGCAGATGGACTCTTGGGCCCACATTTTTGTTCACAGTGCTCTGAAGCCAATGCCACTTGAATCTCAAAAGTCACAAGGATCCCAGCTGACATGTGGGCTGCAAATTTCTTGTGACTAACTGTTTTCACACGAATGGAGTCAGGGGCCAGGCCACATTTTGATTTTGTTGTGAGTCTGTTGGTACTCTTGGAAACCAGATGTCAAGACAGGTCTCACAAACAAGCCCCAGCAGCCCGTGGAGGTGAGAGCCCATTGGGATGGCTTTTCCATGAAGGTCATGCATCATTCCCATTTCTGGGGGCCAGACCAGCACTGGCCAGAGTATGAGGGGAAAGAGAGGAACTGATCGTGGTCTAGGACAGGTGCAGACCAGATCCAGAAAACTCCCAAGGAAGCCTGTTCAAGTTTAGATTAACCTCCAAGATCCACACAGTGTTCACAGCTAGGATCTCTTTTCTTGGCTTGGAATGATGGACCTGGGAAACCTGAGTAGGCCAACCAAAGCAGGATGGGTCCCTAGGAGCCTGGAGTGGTCAGTGGGGGACACAGCACGTGCCTCCAAACACCAGGGAACAGGAGACAAATTGTATCAGAGAGATGTAGTGGAGTCAGACCAGCAAAGCAGTGAGGATCTGAGGAGAGAAGAGGAAGACAAGGGTGTGGGTGGGATATGGGAGACAGACGTACGGGACATGCCGAGGTCAAGGTGTTTGTGTTTCTGGCCCTTTGGCGTAGGAAGGCTCAGGTCAGGAGTGACAACGGTGATTACGTGGCTGCACTTGATTCTTCAGGAACCCTGCCTTGCTTGACCTCTTGCGTGTTCAAGCTTTCCGGTTTAGACCTGTGGGTCCACAATCGGCCATCAGCCAACCCTGCTTCCAAAGGAAGTGTCCTCTGGAAATGAAAGGAGCGTTTCTTAAAACCCTCTTGAGAATCGTGAGATTAAGAGAATTGGGAAGATGAAATTATAGTGAGATGAGAATAGCGTTGGAGGCGGGGAGGTAGATCAGTGGGCTTGGCACAGGAGTCATCTCAGGGGCTTATGAAAGCCCAGTGCTGCCCAGCACTGCCAGCTTCCTCACCGATGGCTACCGTTGCTCTATCAGAAATGTATCCTCTTTCCAGTGGCCTTCATCAGGGCTCTAGCACAGAGGTTTCTGGAACATATCAATCCCCCTGCCCTGAACCTGTAGCCTTAGTTCCCTGGTTACCCAACAATGGCTGGAAGGCCTGAGGTCTTATGAATATCCGGCAACTGGGGACAGGGGGTGGGAGAGTAGATGTGAGGGACCGTTCTCCCCTTCTCCTCTACTGCTAATACTTCCCATCCTAGGGAACGATCAGAGGCCACCAAATGAGCAATAGAAACTAATATGGGTTTAATGAAACGGGGGCCCTGGATTGACAGTGCTTTGTCTTAAGGACTCTCTGTGCTCTGGCAGCATAATTTATTAATAACTTGCTACTCCCCAGGAAGGGAAAACAGATGGTTTATCTGTTTCCAAGTCGGAGGTTGAAGGACTAAGATCAACAAACATGATCCCATGGCAAACACTGCTATCTGGCTACACTCCAAATCCCTCTTCCCTTTACCCGCCTCCCACTATAAAGAGTGAAAAGGCTAGAGACTCATGTTCCAAGCCCCCTTTCCAACTAAAGGTGGTGCTAACAGAACTACGCTGGGAGGTCTCCGGGAAGTATTTTCCCTCCCTCATCAAAGGAGGGAGGCACACAAGGAGAACACTCTTATGTGACCCTCCTTGCTGCTTTTTGAACATGGTCAGGGGAGGATATAGTGCTTGGAGCTGTGGCAGCCATCTTGTGACCATGAGGAGAAAGCCAAAAACAGATGAGATGACAATCTAGTGTCTTGATGTCATAGAAATGCTAAATGCTTACCCAGGACCCACCTACCTACCTCCAGATTTCTTGGTGAGTAAATAAAAACATATTTATTGCTTAAGCCCCTGCTATTTAGGTTTTCTGCTACTTGTAGCAAAACAAATTCTTTGTAACTTTAGTTGCAGTCAGTAGAGCAGCACAAATAATATAAAGTATGAGAAAGATGGATGTCTATACCTAACAAATAATTGTGTTACAAAAACTATATAGAGATATGATAGATAGATAGACAGATAGATAGAGATGAATTCCCAAGAGAGAGAGATGAGCTCCCAAGAGAGGATTTGGCATCAAGCTTTGGAGGGTGAGTGTCAAGTTCATGTGTGGATGTGTGTCAAGTGTCAAGTGGATCCTCATTTATCTACCCCTGAGATTTCGGTGGTGCTTGCTATGCTCACATATCCAGCCTATCTTGACTTGGTAGAGATTCTGTGAAAGCAAATAAAGGACTCTGATTTAGCCTAGGGATGGAGATGAGGAGGTGGGTGGGACATGGGGTGGGTCAGGAAGTGCTTCCCTGAGATAGTGATAATTGAGGTGACAGGAGAAGGATGAGTAGGCGATGTCCAGGTGAAGGGAGAATGAAGAACAGTAAACTCAGAGGAGGCAGAAGAGGGGTCAGTATCACCTCTGAAGAATTGAAAGACAGGCAGCAGGGCCGAGCGCTGAAGGGAGGAATAGTCTGGAGCAGGTGAAGCTGGTGAGGCAGGCAGGGTCCTTGGAAGCCTCGTTAACAATATCAGTCTTCATCAGAAGAAAGCCACTGAAGAATTTAAATTAATTGGTGCTTTAATGTGTATTTTAAAATACTTATTATTGGGATTTCCCTGGTGGTCCAGTGGCTAAGACTCCACGCTTCCAATGCAGGGGGCCCAGGTTCGATCCCTGGTGGGGGAATTAAGATCCCACCTGCTGTGGGGTGTGGCCTAAATAAATAAATAAATATATTTTTAAAGATGCTTGTTATTGAGTTAAGGTTGAGATTATTTAGCTACCTTGGCAAGCTAGCAACAGAATTGGGAGATGGGTGATAGACTGTGAGAACTGTTCTCAGAAGAGATTCCTTCTCCAGATCTGATGGTTGTGGAAAATCCCCCAGGTCCCTCTGCTGTTCATCACCAGCAAACACTTGAGGAGCCCTGACAGTGAACTGGATGCCGGTCTGGGCTGGATATACGTCTAGTGCTGTGTTTGTATAAGAATAGTTTTAATATATGCTGGCTCACGGCATCAACACTTTATCAGAGGAATACATGGAAAGGTATTCTGGGCTGAGAGGGTAAAGAGATCAGTTTATGGAAAAGAGAGCCTCCTTATACACATATTCTGTAAACTACAGATCAAAAGCCAGAAGAGGGGTGTCAACCATGAATAATGAAATCACACATCCAAAGGTCTGGATGGAATCAGACATCCTGATGAGTTCCTTTTAAGGAAAAATTAAGGCTTTTGCCTGGTGCTGAATGCTTTGAAAATAAGTTCTCTGAAGGCAGAGCAAGGTAGCTATCACATCCAGTGGGTTCATTTAAATAGCGTGCCCTAGAATGTCTCACCAGCCAAGGAGGGTGAGAGTGGCTTTCAGTGCATCTGATGGACACTTTGATCTCCAATAATCTGGTTGTTCCATGATGTCAGGTGGTTAGAGACTGAGCTGACCTTACCTGAAGACCTTTACTTTGGACTAAAAACTCCAGTCCACATCTTAACCGAGAAAACTCCCAGCGTGGTGAAATTTTCAGAAAAACACAACCCAGGCACCATCAGAGCCACAACCATGCCTCAGGGAAGCACATGTGTGAACTCCCGCTCATTCCCCAGCCTTTACTCTGCATCCCTGTCTTCTTTCCACCCTCAGCTCTAAATAACAGCGGATGCTGAAGGAGGGAGACCCACCGTCCGGTGCGCCTGGTACCGTCCTGGTTTTAGCACTGAACATCCTGCATCCAAGGCATCCCACCAGTCATGGGCAAACTGGGATGGTCGGTCACCCCACTGAGGTTCCCAGTACTCTCCGATGGACACGTGCCCTCTCAGCAGCTCTGGATGTGTGTTAGCCCCTGTGCTTCGAGAAGCCTCTCTGCCCCTGGGATTCCTTGCCCCTGCCCTCTCTCATCTCTCCTTCCTTTACCTCCTGTCTCTGCTGACACTTCCCTTCCAACCTCTACAATGCCAGTGCTTCTCATGATTCTGTCCTTAGCTTGCTTTCTTTCTCTCTTCACTTCCTGTTGGGTTGAATGGTGTCCCCCCAAATTTCTGTCCACTTAGAACCTCAGAATGTGACCTTGTTTGGAACTAGAGTCTTGGCAGATGTAATTAGTTAAGATGAGGTTGTGGACAAAGAATGGTGCCACCCCGGGTGCTGCACCCTGAGGGGAACTCAGGATAGAGTAAAACAGGACACTGGTCCTAGATAGTTAAGGTGCAGATCAAAGGAATAATTTCAATGAGCCCAGATTCTTGCATCTTCTCACACACAGAAAAGCACTAAAATCATTCAGTTGAGATATCTGGTTTTTGTCATTAGCAGTCATCTTTTAATGTCAGACTATATTTTTCATTCCGGCAACCACTCCTCTATATCCTGGCTGCTTCCCCTGTTCCTCTTGGGGGCAATTCCTCAGAGCTGTCTGAGAGGCTGTCTCCCAGGCTGAAGTCCTCAGTAAGGTCCCCGAGTAGAATATAACTCACAACTTTTAGGTTGTGCTTCTTTATTTATTTATTTTTCAGTTGACAAGGTCATACTGGATTAGGAAGGGTCTTAAATTCAGGATGACTAATTTTTTTTTTTTTTTTTGCCATGCCATGCCACTTGCAGGATCTTAGTTCCCAAACCAGGGCTTGAACCCGGGCACTCAGTGAAAGCACTGAGTCCTAACCACTGGACCGCCAGGGAATTCCTCCTAATGTCCTTATAAGAAAAGGAGAGGACACACACAGATAGACAGACACAGAGGGAAGAAGGCCACGTGACAACAGAGGCAGAGATTGGAGTGGAGCCACTGCAAGCCAAGGAGCACCAACAATTGCCAGTGTTAAAAACAAGACAACAGGCCCCAAATGGAGTCACTTATGCTAAACCCTATGTCACTTAAAAGAGATTTAATACTTAATTGCAGTTTCAGCCTCTTCCAGAAATGGAATCTTAAACCAGCCAATCAGGGATCACCTGTTCAGCTCTAGTGAGGTCATCTGTTACGCGGACCCCTGCCTTCCCCTAAAAGAAAGTAACCTTGCAATAACCAATCGCTTTTTTGTCTGGTATAACTTCCTTGTTCCCGCTCCCTTCTGCCTATAAAAGTCTTTCTTTTTGTACATCTCCTCAAAGCTCCTTTCTGTCTGCTGCATGGGATGCTGCTCCATTCATGAATCACTGAATAAAGCCAATAAAGGTCTTGAAAATTTAGTCAGTTGAATTTTGTTTTTCAACACCAGCAGCTATCAGAAGGTAGGAAGAGGCAAGGAAGAATTCTCAGGAGCCTTCAGAGGGCGCGTGGCCCTCGTGACAACTTGATCTCAGACTTCTAGCCTCCTGAACTGTGACAGACTAAACTTCTACTGTTTTATGCCACCCAGTTTGTGATAATTTGCTACAGTAAACCTAGGAAACGAACACAACCACCTTCTTAAATAATTTAATTTAATCTTCAAGGTTGCAAGTCCATCTACATGCCTGTGACATCTAGTTCTTAAGTGCTGGCTGGGAGCTCTCTCCTGAGTTCTAGATCTGGTTTCCAAGCACTGGTTCCAAGTTCCAGCAGACCCAATGGATCTCAGTGCCCTGCATGCACTGTCTGGGTAATGTGTCCAGCACTGAACTGATCTCTGCCACATACCTAGTCTCCCCTCAATAATTTTTTAATCTAGGTCAGTGGCATCGCCAAACACCTGCCTCCCCAGCCTTAAACCTTGATGTTACCCTTGATTATTCCTTGTGCTCTCCCTTAGAAGCTTCTCTCTGTAGAGTGTTGGGTGAAATTATCATCAAGCGATCTTCACAGCTACATTTCAGACATGTGTCTGATCTTGTCCGGGACACTGGGGCACCAGGCAAGTGGGGGAGATCCAGCCAGAGCCAGTCTGGCTAAAAGGTTTGTGTGACTTTGTGAGGGTATAACCTACATATTCCTGGCTTCATTAGCCTGTGATTATAAAACAAGGTCACACTTGCCTTTTATAATCCAAATTATTATGGCAGGAGACCTCATCCTGCTTGCCTGCAGGAAACAGTTCTTTCTCAAAGTGCCTTCCTGCTATTTCCAGAAGTCCCTAGAGGGATGTCTCATCTAAATTCACAAATCAAACTGGCACCCGCTGGCATCACAAAGTATTAGTCCGGGCCATTTTGGCCATATGTGTCAGAGACCATCACAAACTAGCTTATGGAAGACAAGAGAATAAGTGGCTCCCGTTATTAAGAAGGACACTGAGGGTTTTCACGTAACTGAAGTAGCAGTGGAGGGTCCAGGACCTCAAGGACCAGAAGCAGTGTTCAGTGCCCCCACGACACTTCTCTTTGCTCCTGTCTCTCATTTCTGCTGTCTTGGCTCTCATTTATGTACTGGCTTCAGTTTCTCTCCTCGTCCACTTGGCACAGAACATGTCTACATGAATCAACCCCAGGGACAGACTCTGATGAACTCTGTGTGCGTCTCATGCCCAAGCCTGGGCTGATCATTGTGTCCAGGGAAAGGGAGCACATGGCCATTTCTGCAGCTAGGAGGCAAAGTCGGTACTGGGAGAAAGAGAGTGACAGCCCAGATCAGTAGCCACCACAGGTCACTACACATGTGTCTTCCTCTGTCATCCTCTCTGTGTGTCTGTGTCCACTGCCTCCAAAGCCACACGGTAAAGCCTCGTCAGTGCCAATGCCACCATAAGACCCACAGCACGAGCTGAAGGCCCAGGTGACAGAGCACATCACCCAGAAGAGGAGGGCGTTCTTTCATGCGAAAACTCATAGTCTGATACCCAAGGACCCCAGTGAAGTCAGCAGTTATGTGTAGCACAGGATGAGGGAGGGAGGAGGCTGCAGTAAGTTGGTGCCAATGTCTAGGGTATGGATCTGTGTGAGGAGGAGGTGAAAGTTATTAGAACAAGGTCAAGGACCACGTACCAAAGCTACCCTTAAGGACAGCTGTTCAGGCAGCACCAAATGAGACAGAGAGTTGGAAAGTCAAGGTCAAACCAGCAGGTGGAGTCTTATTGGCTCAGGATTTCTTTTAAAGGGTTGACGTGTGTGTGTGTGTGTGTGTGTGTGTGTGTGTGTGTGTGTGTGTGTCCTTACGGGACTGAATAATCCAAGTGAATAAGCCAGTCAGCTCTAGATGGATTCAAGATTCTGTAACTTTAGAATCTCTGACTCTGGATGTCCTTCTCAAAGCATCAGGTCATCAGGCCCTGTGTCACTTCTCGTCAGCAGCCACAGTGCAGCACGCTGCCTCATTTGGATGAGGGACAGTGGGGAGCCAGGTGGGGTGGGACTAGAGCATGCAAGTACTGCCCGGTCCTGGAGTGGGAGCCCTGGTACCACCCTTTGGCCTGGGTCGATTGTCATAGAATACGAGGCTAGTGGCTCTACCGTAGCCCATCCTGGTCTAATACAGGCCTGGTCCAATGACCCTCCCATTGCCTGAGCCTTGACTGTAGCAAGTCAGTGGAGCCAAAGTTAGCAGCCACGGCTGATTTCAAAAGACCAATTAGAATTATTCTCACTTGCGGCATGAAACACAAGCGATTGTGCTCACCGAGAGAGGCTTGGAGAATAGAAGTTTGTGGCTTGACAGAGTGTAATTAACATATCATCCACACAAAGCCCAAAGATGGAGTCCACAGCACGCCACGATGACTCCCAGGAAATACACTGGAATTGTATCATCCCATCCAAATGCACTGGGATGAGCATTTATGTGTCTGGATGAAAGTCAAGGAAGATTAAGAAGGGCTTATGTCAGAGGCAGCTTCCCTGAGAGGCATGAGGAGGCAGGACGCGAGGGGAACTAGAAGGGTCTGGTCAAGTAAATAATTCCACAGCCATACAATAGAACACGATGCATAATTCGCAGTTACACTGCAGAAGAACAAATAATGACATGAAAAATGTCCACAATATACCATGAAAAGAACAGAATATGAAAACAGAAAAAAAAGCATAATCTTGGGATTCTCAAATGTTTATTATCTTTTGTGTGCCTTTTTTGTATTTCTAAATTTTTTCTTTGAACCTGGGTTACTTGTAAAAGGAGTAAATCTCGATTGGCACTATTTGAAAAAACACCACCACCACTAAATGTCAGAAAGATCTTTCTCAAGCTAGGAGATTTCTTTTTAATTATTCCTGCCCTTGCCTCCCCATTCCCTGGCACTGAATCCTGCCCAGGAGTCTTACGTGAAAAGTCAAGTCCTTTTCCCTTAATAGTTGGGGCCACCAGGGGGCAGAAAGTCCCAGGGCGGACTCTAATATGGGACAGACACACACACACACACACACACACACACACACGAGAGAGAGAGAGAGAGAGAGAGAGAGAGAGAGAGAGAGAGAGAGAGAGAGAGAGAGAGAGAGAGAGAGAGGAATTTCAATGGGGACTTGAAAAATAAACTCCTTAACTTAATGGTGTTCTATAAAAACCAATTACTGAAGAAAACAAATTATAACAAAAGCCACAAGGCAAAGGCTGGCCATCTGTTGTGAGTGTCATAAAGGAGATTTCTGCATGTGGAACTTGGTTGAGGCAAATTATCTCCAAGGACTCCTCCAAAACTCAAGTTCTATGAAATAGTGAGTCCCTAAAAAGGAAGTACAGGGGACAAAATGAGGCAAAACACACCACTCTGCTTTGATATATATTCTGTGACTTCTGATACCACTGCTTGCTCAGCCTCAGGTTGGTAAACTGGCCCTTTTTTTTTTTTTAAGTTCCAAAAAACATACCCAGTTATATAGTCTGTTTCTCCTTGAAGAAAACCTGGCCATCGCCATGCTTCAGTCTCCTTCTCTCTCTCTCTGTCCCTTGGACAGTTCTGATGGCAAATCCCCCCTTCCCTCTGCCAGCCCACTCAGCCTGATTTGTGGTATGAAGCTTTTGTTAACCACCAGATGCTCTAAGGAGAGTGTCCTCTTTGAAAAGGGCTCAGCTTCACTCCTTCTCATTCCTGGACCCTGATCTCTCTGGGGGAGGCATCACATCCCACAGAGCAGCTGACGGCTGTGTCTCAATTCACAATGCAATGGGAAAGCAAAGCAGCACAGCTCATGCTGGGAGAGTCAGCGCTTCATGCTATGTGCCTATATATTTTAAGCCAATGTGTTTACATATAGTAGTGTGGGTTGGAGGAGTTACCAGATCTAAAATAGATTTTTTTTTCCTGGCATGTTTGTGGGAAAGGAAGGAGGAAGGGGGAGCTAGTACTGGCTGACAGCCAAGAGGAGCATTGGAGGTGGTTATCTTAACTCATCTCACGCTTCTCAAGAACTGCATTTTATAGAGTGGGACCTGAGCATCTTAGCTGCTCAAATATCTTGCCCAGGGTTATGCAGCCTATAAGTGGCAAAGCAAGCGTTAGAACTGGGGTTGTCCCTTTCTTAAGGTTTATTTAAGCAACTGAAAAGCTCCGATTTTGTTAAATGTTTCTGAGTGTCACATCATTTGAAAAAAACGGTAATGAGTGGATGTGCAGGTCAGGCTTGTACCTCAACAATGTTTCAGTTTAAATTTCAAGTTACATGTAATTAAATTGTATAATTCAGAATATAATGATGCCACTGTATTAGCAAGATAGACACACTTAGTGATGCTTACTACTGAACACAAAAGAGCCATTTAATTTAAACAAGATAATTCAAATGTTTGCTTGCCTAAAGCTCATAAAGTGCCATTTCATTAAACCATGTTTTCATTTACGTAAGATGACTGTTATATCAAAGCAATTTTATTGTTATAGAAGTTAGAATAGTATGGTGGATTATTATTAAATGATGAACATATAATGAAAAATACTTTTTAGAATAAAATACACTGGGTTATATTAATTTATTTAATCATTTAATAAATAACAGCTGAGCACTTGCTATGTTCTAGGCACAGTTTTAGGTGCCTGAGATACAGCAGATTTCTTCCACTGAGCAAGTGGAGGGAAACAGAAATTATAGGAGGCTGGATAATGGCCCCCAAAAGATATCAGTTCCTAATCCCTGGACCAGAATATATGTCAAAGCAGAGTGGCGTGTTTTGCCTCATTTTTTGCCCTGTACTTCCTTTTTCATGGACTCACTATTTCATAGAACTTGAGTTTCGGAGGACTCCTTGGAGATAATTTGCCTCAACCTCCTTCCCCATACAGAAATCTCATTGTAAATGTCACCTTACATGGAAAGAGGGTCGTTGTAGATGTGATTAGATTAAGGGTGTTGACATGGGGAGATCATCTTGGATTATCAGAGTGGATCCCAAATGCAATCACATGTATTCTTCTAAGAGGGAAACAGAGGGAGATTTTGACAGTGTCACACAAAGGAGGAGGTGATGTGAGGATGTCACAGAGAGAAGACATTGGCCTTGAAGACTGGAGTGATGCAGCCACAAGCCAAGGAACACCAGAGGCCACCAAAACATGGAAGAGGGAAGAACAGATTCTCTTTGAATAAAATAATGCCATTTTCAGCAACATGGATGGACTTAGAGATTATCATACTAAGTGAAGTAAGTCAGACAGAGAAAGACAAGTATCATATGATATCATTTATATGTAGAATCTAAAATATGGCACAAATGAATTTATCTATGAAAGAGAAACAGACTCACAGACATAGAGAACAGACTTGTGGTTGCCAAGGGGAAAGGTGGGGGAAGGGTAGGGATGGACCGGGAGTTTGGGATTAGCGGATGCAAACCATTATATACAGAACAGATAAACAACAAGGTCCTATTGTATAGCACAGGGAACTATAGTCAATATCCTGTGATAAACCTAATGGAAAAAGAATGTATACATATATATGTATATATATATAACTGAATCACTTTGTTGTACAGCAGAAATTAATACATTGTAAATCAACTATACTTCAATAAAATAAATTTAAAAAAATAATAATTATAAATAAAGCAAAAAAACACAAATGTAAAAGTGATAAAATAATACCTCCTTAAAAAGTTTTCCAGGGTCTTCCCTGGTGGTCCAGTGGTAAAGAACCTGCTTTACATAGAGAATGGACTTGAGGATATGGGGAGGGGCAAGGGTAAGCTGTGACAAAGTGAGAGAGTGGCATGGACATATATACACTACCAAACGTAAAATAGATAGCTAGTGGGAAGCAGCCGCATAGCACAGGGAGATCAGCTCAGTGCTTTGTTACCACCTAGAGGGGTGGGATAGGGAGGGTGGGAGGGAGGGAGACGCAAGAGGGAAGAGATATGGGGACATATGTATATGTAGAACTGATTCGCTTTGTTATAAAGCAGAAACTATCACACCATTGTAAAACAATTATACTCCAATAAAGATGTTAAAAACAACAACAACAACAAAAAGAACAAAGTTAATAGGAAAAAAAAACAAAACTGAATCCTGGGGATATATGTATACGTATAGCTGATTCACTTTGTTATACAGCAGGAACTAACACAACATTGTAAAGCAAATATACTCCAATAAAGATGTAAAAAAAAAAAAAAAAAAGAATCTGCTTTACAGTGCAGGGGACAGGGGTTCGATCAGTCCCTGGTCAGGGAAGTGGGATCCCACATGCCACGGGGCAACTAGGTCCCCACGCCACAACTACTGAGCTCGCGTGATTCAACTAGAGAGTCTGCATGCCGCAAACTACAGAGCCCATGAGTTCTGGAACGCGTGTGCCACAACTAGAGAGCGCATGAGCCCTGGAGCCCACGCGTCACAACTAGAAAGAAACCCGCGTGCCGCAATGAAAGATCCTGCATGCTGCAACTAAGACCCGACGCAGCCAAAAATAAATTACATAAATAAATAAAATAATAAATAAACCTTTCTTTAAAAAAGTTTTCCAAATAACAAAAACAATTCACTCATTTAAAAAAAAAAAAAAAAAGAACAGATTCTCCTCTAGAGCCTCCAGAGGGAGTGTGGCCCTGCCGACCGACACCTTGATTTTGGCTGAGTGGTGCTGATTCTGGACTTCTGATCTGCAGAACTGTGAAACAATACATTTCTGTGTCACCAAGAGTGCGGTAATTTGTTTCAGCTGCACTAGGAAAGTAACACAGACACGCGCACATAAGCATGATTACATCAGTGGCGATCAATGCGACCAGGAGATGTGATCAACGGTGACCGGAGAAATCACTTCAGAGGACACGGTGCAGGCAGGCCGCTCTGCAGCGAGCACTTCAGCAAAAGCCTGTGAGCCCGGAGCAATGCAGAGACAGGACGGCGGCCACGTGGTGGCTCACAGGTGGGCGGGGCTCCGGGGGCATGGGGAGCAAATGGAAGCCAGGGAGATAGACGCAAGGCGGCCCAGGGCAGAGGGCTGTGAGATGCTGTCAGAGAGACTGGCTGCAGCCACTTCGGGTAGGGTTTGTCGTACAGAGTAAGGAACTTGGAGTTTAGATTGGTGAACTGTGAAGACTGGAGGATTTCAGCAGAGAAACGTGATCTGCTTTCCATCAGGGAGAGATCCCCCTGTAAAGAATGGATGGTGAGGGACAAGGAGAAAGGAGGGAAAGCGGTGGGAAGGCGATTGCAGGGCTGACAGGGCTGGAAGCAGAGATGCTGGTGGCTACATCAGGGCCCCATCTGGTTCTGGAAACTAGCTCCTCCTCTGGGCGCCCCTATTTCAGTGATATTACCACTGTTTCCGGAAACCCATGGCAATAAGTTGGGGGATCTTTTCCACCTTTCCTTCTGCCAGTCTCCTGCTGTCACTACGATCAGGTGGCCTCCGATTCCGTGACAGCGCAACCGTCTCTGCCTTTCCGGTGCCACCACCCCCCTTTTGCTCAGGCCCTCCTTGTGGTTTGCCTGGATGAACAGATGAGAGCCCCTCGCTGTACCCCAGTCCCTTCCTTCTTAGCTGGGTGATCCTGGATAAGTTACTAAACTTCTCTGTTCCTTAGTTTCGTTACATGTAAAATGATGAAAATGGCCATCTCCTTTCATAAGAGTGTCTGGGGCTTAGAGGAGATAACGGATGTGAAGCGCTTAAAATCGTGACTGTCTTGATGAATCTTACCACCATTATCTTCTTCATCACCACCATCATCATCCTAACCTGTCCTCCAGTCCCTCCTCCATGCCACTGTGGGATCAATCTTCTAAAGTTCTGCTTTGATCAGCGCACTCTCTTCCATTACCTTCCATCACGGCAGGATGCCTTCCAGGTGAGGTAGGAGCTCCACAGCCTGGCCTTCAGCCCTGGTATCAATACTTCGCCAGTCGTCCCAGCTCCCTCCTTACCCCCTACACCACAGCCAAAGGGTGAACCTCATTTTCCCCAAACATGGGCTAGATTTGCTTTTATACCTCCAGGCATCTGATCCTGTGACTTCCTTTCCCCCCTGTATTTCCCTTCCCAGGGCTGCCTCCCGGCCGTATCCTCTGGTCCTTGCCTACATTTAAGCTTTTCAGTCTCGGAAACCTTGAAAACTCTCAATACTCCCCATGCAGTCCCTACTCTTCTCTCCCCCGAATACACTCATTTATTTACATTGTTGGGCACAAAGCCTCCAGAGTGAACCTGGAGACCCTCGTTCCTGCTGGCTCTCCTCAGGATAAACCTGGATCAAAACAATTCCCTGAGGCAGTGCAACAGGCCTGGTGCCACGTCTCCCACTGTGACAGCGAGCATCTCCCGATGTTTACAGGGAAGAGCTAAATCAGACTCCATGTTCGGTCTGTTTCTTTGACTTAAACCTTTGCTTTTCCTTCCTTTTGTTATTATAATCATACAGAAGGGCCTGCCTCCGGGAACCCTGCCCCTCTGATGGACTGTTAAACCCAAGTGCCTTTGTACATCGTGACCCTGTCCACCTGCGCGTGGCTGCAAGAAAGAAGAAATGAAGCATCTGAGCATCAGAGAGGTGGATGACACCCAGAAACCTAACTGCTTTGAGCTTTATATCCCTAAAAACAAGGAGCAGCTCATCAAAGCCTGCAAAATGGAGGCAGATGGTTGGATGGTTGAGGGAAACCATGTGGTGTACCAGATCTCGGCCCCCGTGCAGGAGGAGGAGGATCAGTGGATCAAGTCCATCCAGGCAGCTGTGAGCACGGGCCCCTTCTAGAGTTGCTGGTGGCAAGGAAGAAGTGGATTTCTGTTAAGAAGAAGTAGGAACAGCCCTGCCCCTTTGCCCCCACTCCATTATTTATTATAGAACTGCCTGCCCCAGTGGCTGGCTGGGCCCTGCATCTGTGGATCCTGGTGCCCTATTTGGAAAATTCATCACCTCTAGCACCTCTCTCTTATTTGTAATCAACACGCTGTTGGTAATCATTCATTATTTAAACACCAAATAAATAAATAAACAAATAAATAAAAGTGGGGGGAGAAAAAAGAAGAAGAAATGAACACATCCCCTCCCCAAGGCTGGCCATTCCAGGGGACATTTGAAAATCTTATGGCCTTTTTACTTTACTTCCTTATCTCCTCCCTCTCTCTATTCTATAAAAGAAACTGGCATCCAAACCCTGATAAGATGGCTGTTCAGAGACACTAGTCTGCCATCTTCTTGGTCTGCCAGCTTTCCAAATAAAGTCGTCTTCCTTGCCTGAACACCTGTCTCCGATTCACTGGCCTGTCCTGCAGCGAGCAGAGCGAGCTTGGACTCGGTAACACTGATGGCCTCCTGAAGGCCACAGGGCCTGGGAGGGATGGGGCAGTGAGCGTCCACTCTTCCTAAGAGTCAAGGCCCAAAGCAGACAAATGGAAAACACGCCCCTCTCTCCATGCAGGATTCTAAGGTGAGGCTGTGTGCTTTCTGAGGAAAATCTGTGCTTGTCTTGCTCGGTAAACTTCATGAATGAACTAGTAAGGTGGTTAGCCCACCCACATCTCCCCCGGGTCCACAGCCAGGAGTCCTCAGCCCACCCTGACCAGCAGTCGTGATGGTGGAGAAGGAAACATCATGGCACACCTAGGCTAAGATGTAGGTTAAAAGATTCCCAAAGAAATCTTCAGAAAGGCACGGCAGGGGCTTCCCTGGTGACGCAGTGGTTAAGAGTCCACCTGCCAATGCAGGGGACACAGGTTCGAGCTCTGGTCCGGGAAGATCCCACATGCCACAGAGCAGCTAAGCCCGTGCGCCATAACTACCGAGCCTGCGCTCTGGAGCCCATGAGCCACAACTACTGAGCCTACATGCCACAACTACTGAAGCCCCCGTGCCTAGAGCCCATGCTCCGCAACAAGAGAAGCCACCACAATGAGAAGGCCACGCACCACAACGAAGAGTAGCCCCTGCTCGCCGCAACTAGAGAAAGCCCGTGCACAGCAACAAAGACCCAATGCAGCCAAAAATAAAATAAATAAATATATTTAAAAGAAAAAAAAAAAAGGCATAGCATTTTCCTAACGCCAGTATGGGGTCCCTGTATTGAGAGACCTGGGGAGGTCACTGCAGGGATGACCAGGGGGAGGAAATTCAAGACCAGAGCTGATGGGGGGAGGATGACACCAAGCAGGGCCCTGTGGGGCTGATGGGCACAAAGCCTTTCTGTGTCCCCCATTGCTTTGATTACAGGAAACAGCCTTCATTCCGCCTCCATGACCTTCCCTGAGTTCCAACGGGGCAGATTCAAGCAGTTGTTCATTAGGGAAGGGAGGGGATGCGAGACAAGGGAGAAACAAAGGAGAAACAACAGTGCAGCCTTGGGGCAAGGTCCTGGTTCCCCATCAACGGACACACACAATATCCTTGAGCTGTTTTGCAGATACTGAAACCCCCTCCAGGTGGGAGAAGTTAACGATTAACATGGTATGCTGCCCACAAGCATGTAGACCCCAGACCAGTTGGAACCGGAAGGTTGATGATGCTGACTCTCACTTACCTCACCACCAACCCATCAGAAGAATGTCCACAAGCTGATCATGCCCTCTTTGAACCATTACTGTAAAACGTCTCCCTACCCTCTCCAAGTTGGGACACATAGTTTTTCAAGGCAGGAGTGCACTCTGTTCCCCTTTGCCTGGCAAAGTAATAAAGCTCTCCTTTTCTGCTTCACCCAAAACTCTGTCTCTGAGATTCGACTTGGCGCTGGTGTACAGAGAAGCTGAGCTTTCGTCATAGAAGGGGAGGAGGTGTGAAGGGACAATTCCCTTGCACAGGCCCAAGTCTGGAAGGTGTGGGAGAAAGAAATGTCTACCTGGAATTTCAACTCTCATCTTCTCTACGTACTTAGAATACTCTGGAGAGTTTGTCTGGCAGTTGTTTCTCTTGCCCCATTGCCAGGAACATTCTTAGCTGCCTTCTGCACCCAAAGCACATGCCCATTTTCTTGGAGGAAAGGGAATTTCCACTCCAAGATCAGAAGGAAGTATCGGAACACATACTTTGGTTCCCTTTCTCACCCTCCCCACCCTCTGGCCAAAGGAGGAGGAATTGGCCTGTTGGAGGAATGGCGAGAGGAAGAAACTCCTGGGACCATACCCCCCATTCCAGTGGGTTGGGGTGCTTGGCCTTAAAAGTGGGGAACAAGCTCAGCCCCTTGCTCTCAGTCCAAAGGGTCCTTTGTGTCCCCAAGCTCCCTGGGGGTGGAGATGGGGGTCACAGACCAGACAGATCTGCTTTGGGAGGTCCAGCCAGGTAGGTATCTGCCCTCTTAGTTCCTTCTCCTCCATCTGTGACTCACTGGGGAGGCGGGGCTGGCCCTCAATGGGAGCCTCATAACTTCAGTTCTGGGGGAGGGAGCAAGAGGGCATATTTTGGCCCTGGGTGCCCACAGTGCTGCAGTCCTGAGTGGCCCAGAAGCCCTGTACTTGTCATTGAGCCTTTTCTAGGCCCACAGTCAAGTAGATCCCAACTTCGTTTCCCCAGGGTGTAAACCTATACCATCTCTGGATTGATCAGAACCCAAATGAGACCTCCAAACCTCTAACCATTCAGTAAAGGACTCCATGCATCTACATTGTCCTCTGAGTTATTGGACTTCGTGGGGGCTGAAGCATAGGGTGGTCCAGGGAGAGGTGGACCTGGTCCAGCCCTCTGAGTGGGCTACTTCTGAGATTACCTGTTGTTTCAGCTGAAGAGAAGAGACTCATGACCAGAAGATGCTAGGGCAGACTCCAGGTTTGGGAGACAATGTGACTTAACTTCTTGATTGCCCTCCAAGGGTTGGCCAAGGTCACCCTTAAGAATAGAAAATGAAGGGACCCTTCCATATCTACATAATGCATCTAGTCCCTTCTCTAGATTATAAATTCCTCATAATCTGGAGCTATGCTTTACTTATCTTTGTATTTAACTGTCAAGCATTGAGCCTGGCATAAGGTAGGAAATCACTATATTTACTGCACTGAATTAAAGCCTGGATTGAATAAGATGTGCCTGCGGATGATGAATTTAAGGATGAGGTTGATGGCATGGGCTCTGTCAGGGTCTAAAAAAGAAATTCCCCAAAATGTCACTGCTGATCTCCTTTGAATAAGAAGTAAATGACACTACCCAGTGGAACCAGAATCTTTAAGTACAAAGAATAGATAAACTGTGAAAAGAGAGACAATAAAGGAATTGGGACCCTCTCTAATTAGTTTGTTTTTTCTTTCTCTTATGCCCCATATATTTTCTTGTACATCCTCCATAAGTGATTGCAATATGGATCCTTATTAATCATTTACCTCTGCTGGTTCTGGTTCATGCAGGGATACACATGCAAACACATATGTGCAACTGTCCCTCTCAATTGTGTATCTGCTAAATTGCTATTCAGAAATAAAGACCCAATGAGATTAATACCACAAATCTCTTCCAAGGCATTGGGTCCCTTCTGTCGTGGCCTCTCAGGTACACAGCAGTTATCCAGATGCCAGCTATTTCCCAGCCATTAGGAACCAGGTAAGTTAAATTGATGATCTGAGATTCTGCCTCAGGGCATCAACTTCAGTCAGTTATTGAAGCTACTGCTAGTTTTGAAATAGTGTTTGCTTTAAATCTCCAATAATGTAAATCTCACAGGCAGGAAGGGTCCCTCAGCAGCCATTCCAGCCCCAGTGAGAAACCAGAAAAGATGCTAAGAAGTTAAGAGGTGGTAAAGACCAGGGTCTATTGTTTGACTAACACAACAATCAATTCTAACCTATAGAGAAAAGACGTAGACTTTTGTTTCATTCATGTTGCAGAGGAAAGCGACTGTTTGGGGTTTTCAGATTATGGCATAATAGTTCATTTATGCAAATCGTAAATGAAATTATATAATGTTATAAATAAGATACACACATCAATCTAGGCAGTCATTTCTCCCTTGTTAATTCTTATATTTTGTTTGTATTTAATATGCCATTGAGATCTAAACTCCTAAAATGTGTTCATTCCACCCATATCTACTAGCATGCACTGTGGTCTGTGTTAGGCAGTAGGCTCTAGGGATGCTTAGGAGCTCCCAGACTCCTGAGCTCACAAGTAAATGCTGTTACGATTCTGCTGTAAGCATCATAAAAGGGTGCATTAGTTTGCTAGGGCTGCTGTAATAAGTACCATAAACTGGGAGGCTTAAAACAACAGAGATTTATTCTCTTAGAATTCTGGAGGCTGGAAGTCTAAAATCAAGGTACCAGCAGGGCATGCTCTCTCTGAAGACCCAAGGGGAGGGTCCATTTCTTTCTCTTCCTAATTTCTGTTTGTTGTAGGCAATCCTCAGTGCTCCTTAGCTTGTAGGTGCATCACTCCAGTCTCTGCCTTGGTCATCACATGGTGTTCCCCCTGTGTGTTTCTGTCTACTCATGGCCTTCTTATAAGAACACCAGTCAGGACTTTCCCTGTGGTGCAGTGGTTAAGAATCCGCCTCCAATGCAGGGGACACAGGTTCAAGCCCTGGTCCGGGAAGATCCCACATGCCGCGGAGCAACTAAGCCCGTGCGCCACAACTACTGAGCCTGTGCTCTAGAGCCCATGAGCCACAACTCCTGAGCCTGAGCTCTAGAGCCCGCGAGCCACAACTACTGAGCCCGTGTGCCACAACTACCGAAGCCTGCGTGCCTAGAGCCCGTGCTCCTCAACAAGAGAAGCCACCGCAGTGAGAAGCCTGTGCACCGCAACGAAGAGTAGTCCCCGCTACCAAAACTAGAGAAAGCCCGCGCATAGCAACAAAGACCCACTGCAGCCAAAAATTAAAATTAAATTAAGAAAAAAAAAGAACACCAGTCATATTACATTAGGAGCCCACCCTACTCCAATATGACTTCATCTTAACCAAATTCATCTGCAGTGATGCTATTTCCAAATAAGGTCATATCCAAGGTATGGAGGTTAGGACTTCAACATCCCTTCTGTGAGGGACACAATTCAACGCATAACAGATGGATCTTTAAAACTTGATGTGCTCTTGTGAATGAGAGAAAGGCGTTAAGGCTTAACCTTACTCTGTGTGCAGGACTTAAGGCATGAATGCAACCTGACTCTTCTTGACAACGGGTCAGCATTTCACACTGGCTCTGGTCAGGCTTTTGTCCTCTGAGTGTCAGGGCAGCCCTGCCATAAACCACTGAGGTCTAACCGCTGCGGCCCATGGACCTCTGGTTTCTCTCTTCCTTCTTTCTTTCCCCAGTGGCGTCTTATTCTAAACCCTAGAATGTACTTTTTCAACGTTAACCAAGCAATTCTTACCAGGGAGCCTTGACATTTTTCAGTTCCAGTAGACTGCTGATTTGAGCAAAAGTGTGTGGGGAAGCCTGTTGTGAGCAGACTTGTTGGGCAGGTGACTGCAGGACAAAGAGACTTCCTATGGGAACTAAAGGGCTATCTGGAAGGGCCTTAAGCTCACCTCCTCTCACGAGCACACCAAAATCACGACTACTTACCGAACAACCATCGCTACAAAAGATTGGAGCCTACCAAAAAAAGATATTCTACATCCAAAGACATAAAGAAGAAACCACGCCAAGATGGTAGAAGGGGTGCGTGCGAGATATAATCAAATCCCATACCCCCTGGGTGGGCAACCCACAAACTGGAGAACAATTGTATCACAGAAGTTCTCCCACAGGAGTGAGACCTCTGAGCCCCTAGCCAGGCTCTCCAGCCTGGGGGTCTGGCATTGGGAGGGGGACTGCCCAGAGCATTCAGCTTTGAACTTCAGTGGGGCTTGAGTGCAGGAACTCCACAGGACTGGGGGAAATGGAGACTCCACTCTTGGAGGGTGCACACAGGGTCTCACATGCACTGGGACCCAGGGCAAAAGTAGTGACTTCATAGGAGTCTGGGCCAGACCTACCTGCTGGCCTTGGAAGGTCTCTTGGAGGTGGAGGAGAGGCAGCTGTGCCTCTCTCTGGGGACATAGACACAGGGGGTGGCAATATCGGGGAGTGTTCATCTATGTGAACTCCGGCCAGAGGCAGACGTCTTGCTTGGGTCCTTGACATGGAGACCTGGCCCACTCAACAGCCTGTAGGCTCCAGTGCTGGGACGCCTCAGTCCAAGTGACCAACATGATGGGAACACAGCTCAGCCATCAGCAGACAGGCTGCCTAAAGACTTCCTGAGCCCACAGCCACCTCTAGACACACCCCTAGACACGGCCCTGCCCCCCAGAGGGCCAAGACCCAGCCCCACCCACCAGTGGGCAGGCACCAGCCCCTCCCACCAGGCAGCCGGCACAAGCCTCTAGACCAGCCTCACCCACCAGGGGGTAGACAGAGAAGCAAGAGAACTACGATCCAGCAGCGTGCGGAACCAAAAGGGAACCCTCTTGCACTGTTGGTGGGAATGTAAATTGATACAGCCACTATGGAGAACAGTATGGAGGTTCCTTAAAAATCTAAAAATAGAACTACCATATGACCCAGCAATCCCACTACTGGGGATATACCCTGAGAAAACCATAACTGAAAAAGAGTCATGTACCAAAATGTTCATTGCAGCTCTATTTACAATAGCCAGGATATGGAAGCAACCTAAGTGTCCATTGACAGATGAATGGATAAAGAAGATGTGGCACATATATACAATGGAATATTACTAGCCATAAAAAGAAACGAAATTGAGTTATTTGTAGTGAGTTGGATGGACCTAGAGTCTGTCATACAGAGTGAAGTAAATCAGAAAGAGAAAAACAAATACCGTATGCTAACACATATATATGGAATCTAAGAAAAAAAGAAAAAAAAGGGTCACGAAGAACCTAGGGGCAAGACAGGAATAAAGACACAGACCTACTAGAGAATGGACTTGAGGACATGGGGAGGGGGAAGGGTAAGCTGGGACAGAGTGAGAGAGCGGCATGGACATATATACACTACCAAACGTAAGGTAGATAGCTAGTGGGAAGCAGCCACATAACACAGGGAGATCAGCTCAGTGCTCTGTGACCACCTAGAGGGGTGGGATAGGGAGGGTGGGAGGGAGGGAGATGCAAGAGGGAGGAGATATGGGAACATATGTATATGTATAACTGATTCATTTTGTTATAAAGCAGAAACTAACACACCACTGTAAAGCAATTATACTCCAATAAAGATGTTAAAAAAAAAAAAAAGCAGATCAGAGCCTACCCTGGGACCAGCTGGTCCCTGGCCCTTGGGTGACGAGAGGGGAGTGTACTGCTGGGACACACAGGACATCCCCCACAGAGGGCCACCTCTCCAAGGTCAAGAAATGTAACTAACCTACTGCATACATAAAAATACAAATAGAAATTTAAACACAGGAATATGTTCCAGACAAAGGAACAAGATAAAATCCCAGAACAACTAAGTGAAGTGGAGATAGGCAATCTACCTGAGAAAGAGTTCAGAGTAATGATCGTAAAGATGATCCAAGAACTCAGGAAAAGGATGGATGCACAGAGTGAGAAGTTACAGGAAGTTTTTAGCAAAGAGGACTATCTGGACCTGGTTGCCCATGGTCACCTCAGGCCTTCATACTAGTCTTCCAGGGGAGGCCCTCTTTTAGGCTCAGAACAAGAGCTTTCCTTGAGGGAAAAGAGTTTATGAGATCGAGAAAGAGAAAAGCACTTTGCAAACTCTGATAAGTATCAGTGGGTTATTTTGATGAACTTCATTTTCTGTAGCACCTAGAACAGTGCTGTCATTACTGCCTAAATGCTCCTGTTGAAATTCCCCACAAGGAACCAGCAGACAGAGAGCTTAGGACTCAGGCCACGGGGAGGGCCCTAAAGGCAGAGACCAACAGCCCTGGTGGAAAAGATCTCTAGCCCCCTTCTCTGCTCCTGTTCCCACTCTCAGCCCAGCCTAACCCAGAGAGGAAGGAACTGTTTCCATCTTCCTTTCCTGCAGGTTTCTGAGCCTGAGTCTGGCCTGAGCTAAATGGCAGTGGGTGGGTAGGGGAGCTTTAAACAGGATGAATGATTACAGTGGTTTTTTGTTTTTTGTTTTTTGGGGTTTTTTTGCGGTATGCGGGCCTCTCACTGTTGTAGCCTCTCTCGCTGCGGAGCACAGGCTCCGGACACGCAGGCTCAGCGGCCATGGCTCACGGGCCCAGCCGCTCCGCAGCATGTGGGATCCTCTCGGACCGGGGGCATGAACCCGTGTCCCCTGCATCGGCAGGCGGACTCTCAACCACTGCGCCACCAGGGAAGCCCCTGATTACAGTTTTAATATCAGATTATTTGGGGGTTTTTAATATCTGTTAATAAGAATGTATGTTATTACCTGAAAGTAACCAGAAGAGTTATGCACTCTGTCCTAGATATTGTGGAGATCCATGAACACACAGCATCTGAGAGGCAAAAACCAGAAAGGGGCTGAAATCTGCTTTTAGCACATGCCCTGGATGATGATGTCCGTGACTTTCGGAGGTGAGCACCAGGGCGGACAGCACTTCCTACATCCCTTACGCTGAGTGTGAGCCCATGCGTTCAAGGTAGTCTTACCCCTCTCAGTCATTCTCTGTACAGCAGCTTCTCAAAATCCATGTGATGAGTATACGTATAAATATCCATAGATAATATATGTATTTATAAATTTATAGTAAATATACTATATTTATATATTTAATATAATATAATTTATTATGATATAAACTTTCTATTTAATATTATATATCGATAGTATATTTATAAATTTATAAATAATATACACATTTATAATTTTTATACACATATATATATATTCAATTTCTAAAGTTTCTGTAGTTGTGTACCTAATCCATCTTTGGCCAAGCACACAGCTGCAACAGATGTGTAACCAAGTCCCAATCAGGGCTCACAGCCCACATTACCTCACAGCAGGCAGGGCTGTCCAAATTCTTTTTCTAATAAGATACTCAAATGCCACTCAGTCGGCTGCCTTCCAAGCTCAGGCCTTCAAAGATGGAAGCTTGTGAGGCAGAACGTTTGGGGCACGATTAGTGCCCCCAAAGCAGTAGAAATTAAAATTCTTGATTGGAAGTTTCTTCGATATTCTTTAGAGAACATATTTCACAGAACTCTGGCTAGTTTAAAAAACAAAACCAAACCTCTGGAGGAAAACCTAACATTCTCCCAAATGCAAAATGTGTACAAAATATAAATCTCTGACTTTAATTTTTGGAGGTTCTCTTTCCCCCAGTAACTATCCATAAAGCTCTCAAGATGGGAATTGAGAACTGTTCTCCATTTCCTCCCAGCAGATGGCAACACTTTGTTTTAAAATTCTGAACTTTGTTGGGCCTCCTCCCTAGCAACATATAGCATTAAACCAAAAGCAGCAGCAGTCCAAGATTCAAACCCCTCACGCAAGATGTGGAGCCCAATACATCCCCAACCTACTCCACGATAGATCCTACACAAGACTCCCGGAATGATCCACGCTCTCATTCTCAAGATGGCCTCTAACAAAATGTATGCCCAGGCATAACGAGCTCATATTTTCTGATCCAAATTGCAATGCAAGTCCAAGGAGTGTATTCGTTTGCATGAAATATTCTTTCCAAGAAGTTCCTCCTAGGTGAGGAATTTTAAATGTGCTTCTCTCAACAGGGGAGGGAGACAAAAGGCTTTGGCTGGTCAAGGGTTAGATTTCTCACAGCCAGGATTTTCCAAGTGGTTACTCATTCCATGGGATCAATAAATAGCCTCACCAATGCTAACACAGACCATTTCTTGAGCTTCTCCCAAGGTAGAGCCTTAAAACATCCTGACACCACTGAAATATGTACCATATTTGTACCATGTGTACCATAACAAAAACAATAAAAAGATGAAGATGAGAGAGACAAACTCAGCTCTGGACGTGCCCTCAAGACAGTTGTTCTGTGCAGTTCAGGCTTTTCTTCTTGTGCAGAAGAAACACAGACCAAATTTAACTCTGTCAGCAAGAACAAGCCCAGATTTTTAACGCAGTCATCTTTGCCCCAGATAGGATCTGAAAGAAAAATAGCCTATGGGAGATGAATTAATGTGGCAGGACAATCACTGTTAGTCATAAGACCCCTTGAAGGACGTGCAGAAGAACACAAAGATCAGGAGTGTTTAAGTGCTGCAATCTCCATTTACAGACTTCCTTCGTGCTTGAGCTCCCGGTGGCTAGGCTGGGTATTCATCCAGCCCTCTCAGCCAATGCCTGTCCAGGAGCACCAACTACCTGCTCCACGGCCCATTCATCCCTGAAGGGCCAGACTACACGTGGGGTCCCACATTTCCCTTTATACCCACATGTCCTTCTGGAAGCAGAATCATGGGAAAATGTACCTATCTACTTCCTGAAAGAGGTTTTGTGGGAATACGTACGCTTTTCAAAAACAGGGTGACTTTTCTAAGAAGCTTTTGTGAGAAGGTAGGATCAAAGCCAATCTGTCATCCTCATTCAATAGCATATTTTTTATCCTTCTCTTGATACTCCATCCCTGTATCACTGTGACTTATCAGCCTTAAGACCCTGAGTCTGGGAAGTCAGGCCTTCCACTGGGCTCACTTTGCCCTCAACCCTTCCACCAAATCACAGGGAAGAACAACTGAAGAGACCAGCTTGGACTTTTGCAAATATACCGTCTTGGCATCCACGCTGGTCCAATCTTTTGACAACAGAAGAACCTTCTATCAGAATTGGTGTTGACCAGTTAGCTGAGTCCCCAATGAAGACAGGAGAATAGAAAACTCAGTGTAAGAAAATAGATAGGCATGCAGAAGACCTGCAGTCACAATGCTACACACCAACACAACAGCATCCTTGGGCTCCCTAAACAACTGGGAAAAGAGAATTAGAAATAATAGTAGAGCAGATATATATTGAGAGTCTACTGTGTGCCAAACAATATTCTGGCCCCTGAAGACAGAGAGGGACACAATGGATAGAAAAAAGACTTTGACCTTAAGGACCTCGGGGATAAGTGGGGATGTACCAAGGTGAGTGTTTTTACAGCACAACAACAGAGGTTCTGCAGCACAGGTGGAATGGAAATCATCTAAGAGCAGAGAGAAGTAGCTGAGGTTTTCAGAGCAGCCAGGGACAGTTTCTCAGAGGATGTTGATCACTTAGGAATTTTTTATTTTATTTTTTTTTTGGCCGCACAGAGAGGGGATCTTAGTTCCCCGACCAGGTATCTAACCTGGGCCCATGGGTGAGCGCCAAGTCCTAACCACTGGACCACCAGGGAATGCCCATTTAGGAATTTTCAAGGACAAGCTGTCATTTTCATGACAAACCAGTGGTGTATGTGGCTTGTCTGGCTCCTTGGGCCAGCAGTTGTGTTACAAGTCAAACTGATCTGGGTTTGAACCGAGGTTCTGACCCACTGGCAGGCTGTGTGGCCCTGATCAAATCACTGAGCCTTGCGAGTCTCTAGTTCTGAATCTGTGAAATGGGAGAGTAATAGCCCTCTCATAGAATTCTCATAAGGAGAAAACCCCACAACACATACAAAATGCTCACTACAGAGCCCAACACATTCTAGGCTTTCAATGCAACTTCTATTAGGTGTTTTTTTTTTTTTTGGCCACACAACATGGTATGTGGAATCTTAGTTCCCCAACCAGGGATGGAACCCGTGCCCCCTGCATTGGAAGCGCAGAGACTTAACCACTGGACCGCCAGGAAAGTCCAAGTTTTTATATTTTGTGCTCTGTTTCTTGAACTGAATGATGGACCACATTTAAGAAGAGAGAGTCCCAAAGGAGAGAAGACCGCTATGGGGTTCCCCCCCCACCTCAAGTTTGCCTTTGAAAAAAAGAAAAAACAAAGAATACAATGTAGCTCCCTAAGGCACTGCATTAGTGAAAGGAAAGAACTCTGCTGCTCCTCCCTTTTGAGCCTGTTAGACTTTGAGGGATATCTGGAGAGTTCCCCATGAAAGGGCAGGCTGCCACCAGCATCCTGTCTCAGCACGCCTGCTTGGTTGAGGGCAGCCCGCTTGCATAATCAATACTGACTTAGGGTAGCAGGCTGTGTCCCCTCACCCTACACAACGGGACTGATATTGATTCTCAGCGCTGCCACTGCTCTGCTGGCAAAGTCAGGGTTCCTATTCCATGTCTAGAGAGGCAGGTGTGGAGAGCTGCAGCTGGTCCCTGGGGAGGCAGCTGGGAGCCCCACAGTTCTCAGGGGTAACTCATAGGCTGGAGACATCAGAGAGCTGAGCCAGCACCGAGGGTGGCCAAGAAATCAGCTCCCTGGTGGCAGAGCTGTCCAGGCCAGTTAGTGTAGCAAGAGGGGGGTTCTGGCCTGGAGTCCACAGCATCGTAAAGCAGCGTTGATTCAGCTCCACATACTAGGGTTGACAGACTTAGCAAATAAAAATACCCAATGTCCAGTTAAATTTGAACTTCGGGGCTTCCCTGGTGGCGCAGAGGTTGAGAGTCCGCCTGCCGATGCAGGGGACACGGGTTCGTGCCCCAGTCCGGGAAGATCCCACATGCCGTGGAGCGGCTGGGCCCGTGAGCCATGGCCGCTGAGCCTGCGCGTCCGGAGCCTGTGCTCCGCAACGGGAGAGGCCACAACAGTAAGAGGCCCGCGTACCGCAAAAAAAAAAAAAAAAATTGGACTTCTTATAAACAATGAATTTTTTAAAGTATAAGTACCTCCCCAGTACTGCATGGGACATATTGTATTACACTAAAAATAATTGTCCGTTGTTTATCTGAAATTTAACTTTACCTGGGTGTCCTGTATTTATGTCCCAAATATTTCATGGGACATACTTATACTGAGAATTATTCATTGTTTATCTGAAATCCAAATTTAACTGGGTCTCCCATATTTTATATCTGGCAAGACTACCACGTACACATATATAGGCGTAAAGGAGACAGACGGCTCTGTCTGCTACAGCCCTGCCATCTAATGCAGCAAATGGCCCCCAGGAAAAGTCCAAACTTCTCCCGCTGGCATGCCATGAGTTCCACAGTGTGGCCCACTCTTTGCCAGCCTTTTCTCGCTCTTTCCCAGCACGGCCTCTCCGTTCTAGCCTACATCACCCTATTCCTGATCCCTGAACGTGTCCAAAACGTCCTATCGTTCCTCGCTCAGGGACAAAGACTTGAAATCCCTCCCTCCTCCTGTCCACAGACCCACATCGCTCCCATGCTTCACGACCCGCTTAAATCTCACCCCTCCTCTAAGCGTTCTACAGTTACCCCTTCCCCCCCCACCCTCGATAACCCCAAGGCAACACCTTCCTTCCTGGCACTTGGGACGCCTCTGCTTTCTCCTTGGGTCACGTGCTAGGCAATTGTCCTGTGTCTTGGCAGGTGGGAACGATAACTGTAATCTACAAGGTAAAAATGACTCAACCCTTTGATCTCCCACGTCTGTTCTGAGCTCCCACCTGCCTGGCTGGTGGGTAAAGTAATCCCAGGCTCTGTGTGGGCTCCCAACATGCGACCACACGTGACTCCCAGGCTTGTAGCACGTGGGGGACAGGGCGGGGCGAGGGTGGGGCAGGGAGCCAGCGCGAACCCCGCTCAGCCCTCAAGTCTGAAAAGGCAACCCCGGCACCTGCACGGTCATCTCCCGAATCGCACGCGAGGTCCCGCAGCGCCCCCTCCAGGGGAGTGCAGACGCACACATTAACACGGCTCAGCCTGTACCACCCAGGTCCAAAGTAACGCCTCTGACGAGCCTTTTCTGATTTCTTCCAAAAGCAGCCAAAGCCCTTCCGAGCGCCCGTGGACCCTCCCTAGCCCCCCTCCCTCCCCTCTTCCTCGGTGCATCTTCCACTGCCACCTTCACCCACTCTGTCCCAGCCACTAGGGCCTCCTTGCTGTTCCTCCAACTGGCCACGCATGCCCCCTCCTCGTGGTCTCCACCTTTTCCTGTTCCCTCTGCCTGGACCGTTCTCCCCTCTGTTACCCACACAGCTCACTCTCTCTCCCTAGATTGCAGCGGGTGCTAATGAGGCCAACGTCTGGGTTCAGTCCCCACGGGAGCCAGTTAACTTCCATGTGCTCCACGGCCAGAGGCTGCACCCGACACCCGACACCCGGAGCTTGTGTGCACTTCTGGCCAAGGGCATGTGGCAAAGGGTCCTCGCGTAATGTCGCTTCAGCGAGGTCTACCCCGACCGCAGCATTTATAATCGCAGTAGCCTTCCCAGCAGCCTCCATCCCTGCTCCTGCTTTATTTTCCTCCTTGGCACTTACCATCAGGGAACATACATATTTTTTAACTAGCTTTTCTTATTTACTCTCTATCACTCGCCACACTGAAACATAAACTCCATGAGAATAGGAATTGTTTAAGCTGTTTTGTTTCACTGTTGTATCCCTAGGTGTCCAAGAAAGACATAATAGTCAATAACTATTTATTGAGTGAATAAATATTTTCTAGTATATTAACATTATATAGAAACATACAAAAATCTGTAACGCCACCTAGTTTATTTCCTGAGGTCCACAGAGCGCCTCTCTCCCTAGGAGACTGCATTCTAGTGGATGAAGAATAAATGAGCAAGGGACTCAAAGGAGTGTGCTCTTAACGCATAACAGGTGCTTGGTAAATACCCACTCATTGAAATGAAAAGGAAGATTCTAAAAAATACATACCTCTTGAGAGAGGATCAAAGAGGTAATCTTGGAGAAAACCATGCTGACCTCTGCAGGGCTGAAGGCACCATGGGCAGTAACTTTCTCCAGCAGAGGTGGGGACGGAGTGTTAAGCCACGCCCCCTTCCCTGGATACCCTTGGCCGGAAGTGCACGCAAGCTCCGTGGTTGGGTGCTGCCTCCGGCCGTGGAGCGGACTGAAGTTAACTGGCCCCCGTGGGGACTGAATCACACGTTGGCCTCATTAGCGCCAGCTGCAACCAACCAGCCCCACACAGACTCCGCAATGCAGAGAGAGATCACGGGATGCTGGGCCAGCGCATGAATAAACCAGCACACCTGTAAATAATGAAATATTTACAGGTGCCGCAGGGTTTAGCAAGACTTCGTGAGGAGGCCTTGAGCGCCGAGTAGAACACCGGCTTTCCTCCCTCTGGGCCGGGAGGGCACCGCCACCTCCATGTGGGTTCAAGGTGGGCATGAGGTCTCCTCCGTCTGATGACCGGCAGTTTGTGGGGGTTTGCTGCTGTTGCTATTGTTCTTTTGACTATTAAAAGAAAGTTCTCTTCTGTTTTAGGAGAAACTAATTGCAAACACCTTGGGTGCCAGGAGGCTTAATTTGCTCCCAGTTCGACCCTTTGCTGATGAGTAAAAAAAGGCCCATTACCCTATTTCTGAAAAGCAATTAAGCAACCTTTCCTCAAACCTCAGCCTCTGGGAAGCAGCTTCGCAAGGTGGCTGTAAAGTCATGGATCATTTAGCAAATGAAGGAATCTTTGTATTCCCTCAAAGAGAAGGGCCATGCTTTTCATCACCCACTCCTTTGCCTATAAGTGTCTAGAGAACCTTGCCCCAGCCCTGAGTCTGATTCATCCGGGTGGTTTCCTCCGCACCCCACCCTCCATCCAGAGTTTGAGGCAAGGATTATAGTGCAGCTAATTTATTTGGGAAGTGAAACCCTGGAGAGGTGAGAGTAAGAGGAAAAAAGGGGGAAAACAAGGAGGGAAAACAAGGAGGGAAGACAAGAAGCAACGTGATACAGTGGTGCTGCCCTGGACACCATTTCTCTGTGAGCAGCCAACAACTTGGGCTTCATCTTTGGAAACCAGGTGGCCACGAAGGGTTTCTTAGGAGGCCTGCAGTGTTTGTGTCCAACACAATGGAGGTCTCAAAGAGTTCTTCCTACTTCCAAACTTAGGATAAAACTGCTATACAGAACATCTTTTGGAATCCATTTGTGATGCCTTCTGGCTAGTTTCTTTGCTTAAATCCAAACCAGGTCAGAGATTCACCTGGAGCGGTTCTGTTGGATGGCTACCCTCCCCCTCTTAGGGCCCACATTATTTGGCTCTTTTTAGAAACCATATCCCCAGATTCCTCTTGCTTTGGCCCTAGTGGCACCTTTTTTACTTCCTGCCTACTCTCTCCTCAGCAGAGGACTGAGTCTCCAGGGTTACAGTGAGGCCCTAGGTTTCAAGACTGTGGCTCTGAATGATATACAAGACTGGAGAAGGATCACTCAAACTTTCAAGGGAGCAACTGCAATCAAGTTGGCTCCAATGTGAAATGGATCCGAGCTGGGACAAGAGAGGGGGAGAATGTGGCAGTGGTCCATCTAGGGTTATGGTCTGTCTCTCCTCGTCACGGCCTCTGTGTTCCTCGAGGCTTGAGGGCCATGCTTTTCACTTGCAGAGACTGAAGTCTCTGACTAGAAGTCTGGTCCAGAACGTTATCACAGCATCCCTGTGAGGGGCTGGTGAGATACTTCAGTGACACTGAAAGACACTGATGTCTATGGCTTCCCTAGAACATTAGATATAAGGCAGGGGAGGTGGTTTGAGATTCATTTAGCAATTTCTTTCAAAAAGGTGATGGAATATGCATGTTTTTCCAGAGAGAATATACATTTTTCTACCACTTTCTACAGACCATTTATTGCTTTGCACTGGATCATACCTAAGGGGTGTGTGTGTGTGTGTGTGTGTGTGTGTGTGTGTATTAGGGATTATGAGGTCAAATAATGAGGCAGGAATAAAATCTGAAAAAAATTCTTTTCCCTGATCCCATGACAGCACAAAGCAAATCAGTGCAGTAGGGCTATTGCAGAGGCGGCAGATGAATCGAAATCTCTCTGCCATCCCTCTGTGCTCAGAAGACACAGGGACACTTCCTGCCCTTTAACTGTTCTGCCTACAAGACCCATTGTAATGCATTTTTTCAGGAAGAATGCGAAATTAATTTGGTTTCCCTGCATCTTGTTCTATTTTTATCTAAGTGCTAACTGTTCACTCAAAAAGAAAAATAAAGGATCACACAATATGCATGCAACTGCCTTTGAAACTTAAGGATGAAAAGCTGGTTATGAAAGAGGTTAGTGTTGTTATTCCAGAGAGATAACCCCGGTTGCTATGGCGAGGAATCTTCTATCAATCACCCGGATGAAGTTGGCTCCTCTTGCAAGAACAGCCTCTATTAGAGCTGCAGTTTGAATATATTTGCCACTGAGCTTTGACTCAGATGTTTAACTTAGTGGACAGGTCTGTGTTTTATCAATTGGAATATTGTCGATGTTAAATGTAGGGCTTATAGAATGCAGCTGAGTGAAACTGCATGCTCTCAGAATGGGCCAATTTAACTACCAGGCTAGGTATTCTCTTTTTTGTGGGGTGAGGGATGGGTTTGACCCCTGCTTGGGGTACTGAGATCCTGCAAGCCGTGCAGCACGGCCAAAAAAAAAAAAAAAAGGTATTCTGAAAAAGTTTGGAAGGATTTGGGCAAGAATAGAGCTAACCATGACCAGCAAAGGAAAAGCTCCAAAGAATACCTTACAATGTGTGGTGTGATTTGGTTTGTAAAATGGGAGTCCTTGATGAATTCCTTGATTGATTTTTAAAAAAAATTTTCAATGGCTTTGATCTGTGGCGTTTATAGCTTAATGATCTGCCATTCCTGTTGAAATTTATTCAGGCAATAATCCACAAGAAATTGGTTGTTCTCCGCCGTTTATGACTTGTTATTTAACATTTAACAGAATGGCTATTTATTTTGGAAACAACCAATTGTGAGAGGTTTATTGCTGTTGTAAACCATAATCAACTGCTTGTATCATTACTAGTTTTGCGAGAGATGAAACGGGCAGCTGCAAGCGGAAAATTTTGAGTCGCTTTAAACATTTGCATTTGTGATTGTACAGGGGCGCTCCTTCCCCCTGAAGTTCACCTGCGTTTACAGCAATGCTGCACTCGCCTTCAGTATGAAATCTCCGGCGAGAGTGGCATGGACATATATACACTACCAAACGTAAAAATAGATAGCTAGTGGGAAGCAGCCGCACAGCACAGGGAGATCAGCTTGGTGCTTTGTGACCACCTAGAGGGGTGGGATAGGGAGGGTGGGAGGGAGGGAGACGCAAGAGGGAAGAGATATGGGAATGTATGTATATGTATAACTGATTCACTTTGTTATAAAGCAGAAACTAACACACCATTGTAAAGCAATTATACTCCAATAAAGATGTTAAAAAAAAAATCGGATCCAAATAAGATAACGCTCCTAAAGGTCTCCGCAGTTTTTTTTTCAATTACTTACATGAAAAAGGAAGACACGATTTGGATGAGCTAGGACAATGCTGTAGATTACATTTTGTTTACCCCAGTATCATAGCAGGAATTCAGTTTCACTGCTTTTAGACAAATCCAACTGTTTGAGTAATTTATTCCACCAAACCCTCAGAGAGCTCCTTCTGTCACCAGGGTTTCTGCTTTAGCACTCGCTGCTCTGCTGTAAGATTCAACACAGTGGACTAAGACCCAGAATGTGATTAGAGCTCTGAGTGGCCATTCAGCCTGGAGTCCCCAGGAGCATCTGTGGCTGTGACTGTGATTTATAGAGGACACCGTGTGCATCAAAGCCACACAGATTCTCTTGGGCAAGTTTGATCTGAGTGGTTTGCAATTTCTGCTGGGAATCATAGAGCCCTAGAGCTGACAGGGGTGTGGAGGGGAACGACAGGGCTGAAGGTCCCTAGCAGATGAGTATTCTGGGTCCTGGGGCAGTGAAACTAAGTCTGCGAGAGTGTGCAAATCATGACATCTCTCTGAGCCCCAGTTCCCATGAGTAGGTACTATTACTGCCGTTTCACCAAAGGGATCACAACTGTCTGAACATTCTTAATCACTCTGATATCTACAATGTTTAAGGAATTTTAAAAGAGAAACATTCCCATAGCTCCAAACATCTTCACATGTGTACCCTACTTTTGCCTAATTCCAATTATAATGAGTTTATACTCTTAAGTCCCATTTTTTTTCGTACCTTCACCATCATATCATCATTATTAGTGTCTCCTTCAACCGTTGGATGAAAGGTATCTGGCATGAAAATTATCTGACTGTCCTAAGTCAGGTCCCTTAGAGTCTGCATTAGATCCACGTCAATCCAGTGAATGTTTGCTGGGTACTTCCAATATGCCGAGCACCATGCTAGGTCCTGGGTGAGCATGTAGCCCCCGTCGCTAACACACATCCTGCATCCCTCAGGCAGCCTCTACACTGGCCTAGGCTGCAGAGCCCGGTCCAGGTCCTGGAAAGGTGAGAATGATGTCACGGACTAGATTCAAAGTTGCCTTTACTTTTGTTTCCTCCGGTGCAGCCAACAACAAGCAGTATAAAGGGAACGTAAGACGAACATACAGGAGGGTAAAGGTGGCTCCCCATGACCCCACTGTTTCTCACAGGGCACACCCAGGGTTTCCTGGTCCTGCCAGCTGGTGTGGATTTAAGGTCCACCAGGATAGAGCAGCATAGAACTGCTGCCCCACTGCCTTTGTACTTGGAGCCTCATCAAACACCAGAAAGGACAGATGTGACCAAATAAGGCAGTAATCCTGCCACTCAGTCTGGAATTTCGAGGTTCTAGGGCAGTGTATCCCAATGGAACTTTCTCCAACGATGGAAATGTTCTATATCTTTGCTGTACAAAATGGTAGCCACTAGGGGACTGTGGCTATTGAACACTTGATATGTGGCTAGCGCACTTGAGAAAATAAGATTTTAATTGTATTTCATTTTAATTGTAGATAATTTAAGTTTCTATTTAAACAGCCACATGTAGCTGCTGGCTACCATATCGGACAATGTAATTCCAGGCTTTGAGATTCCAGGGGGCCAGCACTGGAACAGTCTCCCTTGGTTCCATTTCCCTATCTATGCCTCTTAGTGACTGTCTGTGGGCCGACCTAGATTGTGTCCTTATGTCCTTATGCACCCCCGATCTTCACGGCGGTTTGGCTTTCCTTCCCTCTGGGTGTCGGTGGCGAGAGGCAGATTAGACGAGCTCCGTACATCAGACAGTTTCTTTCTGGCGACAACTGGAACCAACTCAGGCTGATTTAAGCAGGAAATGAACTCATTACAGGGATATTGACAGGTGCACAGAATCACTGAGAAGGCAGAAGAACCAGGTTCAGTGTCCTGCAGCAAGGACAGTGGCTTGGATGGAATGGGGGAATGGAAGGAAATGGAAACTAACACACCACTGTAAAGCAATTATACTCCAATAAAGATGTTAAAAAAATAAAATCCACCCTCTTTGGTAGATTGAGCAGCCAAAGGAGCTTTCTGGAGAGCTAATGGCGCCAGACCAATTTAATTTCCTTGTCTGATGGATGAAAGGGAACACAGATAAGGAAACCAGCAATAGATGCCATCTTCTGCGGCTGCAGGAGAGATTTTGACTCTGCCCACGTGATGTTCTCATCAGTAGAGCAAAATGGCAGGGTCCTGGTGGAGTGACATATGGAAGTAAGTCAAGAGGCCCTTGATGATCAACATGACTGAGACCCGGAGAGTCTGGGTGAAACCCAAGCTCTGGGGCCAACGTCAAAGTGGGATGTTTCAAAGACTCTACTGAAACCAAAGGGCTCCTTTATTTGGTGATTTGGTGATCTTCTGCATGGGCTTCAAGCAGGGCATAGAGTAATCTCTCATGGGAGGGGCTAGTGTGGTTGCAGGGGCCCCTTGGGGGTAGGAAGCTCTGCCAGTGAGGGAGTGAGGTCTCTGAGGAGCTGGAGGTCTTATTCCCTGGGCCTAGCACTTTCTGTGGGAGGTGACACCCTGTGTCTTAAAGAGCCTGGCCTTGGTTGTCTTGGGTGCCAGGCAGACTCAGGTTTGGATGCCAGCTCTGATTCTCCTTGCTAGCTGGGTGATCACAGAAGAGTCACTTACTCTCTCCAGGCTTCAGTTTCCTTGTCTTTAAAATGGGCACGATTCCATTTACTTTTTTGTATACTAATAATTAGAGGTTAGAATGAATGTAAAATGCACAGTGCCCAGCACTCAGTAGGCACTCAATAAATGTTATTTCCTTTCCTTCCTAACCCCAGGCTTCCCAGCACTGCTTATATTAGCTTAGATACAACACTGCCACAAAGGGTGTGTAATGAAACAAAAATCTCTTGGGGACTCAGAATCCCAGACCAGGAGCCTTGTAATATAAGACGTATTCAGACAAAAAGTAAAGCACACCGAAGCATAATCACAAGTGGATAGAGCCAGTTGGACTTTGGGTTTTTGTTTGTTTAATTTTTAATTTTATTTTTTTCCACCTTTATTGACATATAATTGTCAGATAACTTTGTATAAGTTTAAGGTGTACAATGTGATAATTTGATACTTATATATAATATATATATACACTTATGTTGCAAACTAATTTCCACAATAAGGTTAGTTAACATTTACATCACCTCATATAATTAGCATTTTTAATTTTTGTGGTGAGAACATTTAAGATTTGCTCTCTTATCAACGTTCAAATATATAATACAGCTTTGTTAACTATGGTCACCATGCTATATATTATATCCCCAGAACTTGTTCATTTTATAACTGAAAGTCTGTACCCTTTAATCAACATCTCCCCATTTCTTCCATGCCCCAGACCCTGGCAATCACCATTCCACTCTCTGTTTCTATGAGTTTGGCTTTTCTTAGATTGCACATATAAGTAAGATCATATAGTATTTGTCTTTCTCTGTCTAGCTTATTTCACGCAGCATAATGCCCTCAAGGTCCATCCATGTTGTTGCAAACAGCAGGATTTTCTTCCTTCTCATGGCTGAAAAATATTCCATTTTGTATATATATAAATATGTACACTTATATGTGTTTATAAATATACACACACACATACACACATCACATCTTCTTTATCCATTCACCCACTGATGGCCTCTTAGGCTGTTTCTGTATCTTGGCTATTGTGAATAATCCTGCACTGAACATAGGAGTGCAGATATCTCTTTGATGTCCTGATTTCATTTCCTTTGGATATGTACCCAGAAATGGGATTGCTGGATCATATGGTAGTCCTATGTTTAATTTTTTGAGGAACCTCCATGTTGTTTTCCTTATTTGTTGCATTAATTTATATTTCTACCAACAGTGCACAATGACTTCCTTTTCTCCACATCCTCGGCAACACTTATCTTTTTGAAGATATCTAAGAGATGTGAGGTGATATCTCATTGTTGTTTTGATTTGCATTTCCCTGATGAAACTGTTGGCCAGCTGTATGCCGTCTTTGGAAAATGTCTACCTCTGCCCACTTTTTTTTTTTTTTTTTGCGGTACGCGGGCCTCCCCATGCTGTGGCCTCTCCCATAGCAGAGCACAGGCTCCGGACGTGCAGGCCCAGAGGCCATGGCTCACGGGCCCAGCTGCTCCGCGGCATGTGGGATCCTCCGGGACCGGGGCACGAACCCGTGTCCCCTGCATCGGCAGGCGGACTCCCAACCACTGCGCCACCAGGGAAGCCCTCTCTGCCCACTTTTTAATAAGATTTGTTTTTTTAAAATTTTTTGGCCACACTCCACGGCATGCGGGATCTTAATTCCCCAACCAGGGATCGAACCCGCACCCCCTGCAGTGGAAACGTGGAGTCCTAACCACTGGACTGCCAGGGAAGTCCCTTTTTCTAAAAAAATTTTTTAAAAATTTTTATTTATTTTTTAAATTAAATTTTATTTATTTTAAAATTATTTTAAACATTTATTTATTTATTTATTTATTTATTGCTATCAATTGCTATTGCTATTATTGTTTGAGTTCTTTATATATTTTGGACATTAACCCCTCATCAGATATATGGTTTGCAAATATTTTCTCCCTTTTGGTAGGTTGACTTTTCATTATGTTGATGGTTTCCTTTGCTGTGCAGAAGCTTTTTAGTTTTATGTAATCCTACTTGTTTATTTCTGCTTTTGCTTTTAGTGTCAAATCTAAAAAATCATTGCCAAGACCAACGCCAAAAAGTTTTCTCTCTATTTTCATCTAGGAGTTTTATGTTTTTTTAGGTCTTATGTTTAAGTCTTTAACCCATTTCAAGTTAATTTTTGTGAGTGGTGTAAGATAAGAGTCCAATTTCATTCTTCTGTATATGATTATCCAGTTTTCCTAACACCATTTACTGAAGGGACTATTCTTTCCCCATTGAGTATTCTTGGCTCCCATGTTAAATATTAGTTGATCATATATGCAAAGGTTATTATCTAGATGATCTATTTATTGATATATTGGGGTATTGAAATCCCCTACTATAATTGTATTGTTGTCTATTTCTCCTTTCAGATTTGTATTTGCTTTTTTTTATAAATAACATTTAGCTCCAATTTTTATCTCATATCTCCTACTTGAATCTCATAGCATATTAATTGAAACCTGAATAGAAGCACGTGGCTTTTTTTTTTTTAATATTTATTTATTTATTTATTTATGGCTGCGTCAGGTCTTAGTTGTGGCCTGTGGGATCTTTCATTGCGGCGTGCAGGCTCCAGAGCACATGGGCTCTGTAGTTGTGGTACACGGGCTCAGGTGTGTGGGCTCAGTAGTTGCGGCATGCAGGCTCAGTGGTTGCGGTGTGCGGGCTTAGTTGCCCTGTGGCATGTGGGATCTTAGTTCCCCAACCAGGGATCAAGCATGCGTCCCCTGCATTGGAAGGTGGATTCTCAACCACTAGATAACCAGGGAATTCCCTTTTAGTATTTGCTTAATAACATATTTAGGAATTCCAATGTTGACTGCATATATTATTTATATTCTCTTGATGAAGTGACACCTTTATCATTACATAATGACCTTCCTTTTCTCTTGTTACAGCTTTTGAGTTAAAGTCCACTTTTTAAAAAATTGTTTAATTTATTTATTTTTGGCTGCATTGGGTCTTCACTGCTGCTCACAGACCCCCTCCAGCTGCGGCGAGTGGGGGCCACTCCTCACTGCAGTGCACGGGCCTCCCATTGTGGTGGTTTCTCTTGTTGTGGAGCACAGGCTCTAGGCACGTGGGTTTCAGTAGTTGTGGTGTGCGGGCTCAGTAGTTGTGGCTCACAGGCTCTAGAGCACAGGCTCAGCAGTTGTGGAGCACCAGCTTAGTTGCTCCGCAGCATGTGGGATCCTCCCGGACCAGGCTTCAAACCCGTGTCCCCTGCATTGGCAGGTGGATTCTTAACTGCTGCACCACGAGGGAAGCCCCTAACAGTCTATTTTAAGCCACTAACAACTTAACTTTGATCTCACACAAAAACTCTTTTTATTCCCCCTTTGGTGTTTTTGATGTCACAAATTACCTCTTTTTTATTGTGTATTCACTAGCAAGTAATTGTAGCTATAGTTATTTTTTAACACTTTTGTTCTTTAACCTTTTTACTAGAGTTAAGTGGTTAACACACTACCATATTACAGTATTAGAATATTCTGAATTTGATTATATACTTACTTTTACCAGTGTGTTGTATTTTGTCATGTTTTCAAGTTACTAATCCTTTCATTTCAGCTTGAAAAACTCCTTTTAGCATTTCTTGTAAGGTAGATCTAGTGGTGATGAACTCCTCTCAGCCTTTGCTTGTCTGGGAATGTTTTCTCTCTCTTTCATTTCTGAAGGACAAGTTTACCAGATAAAGTGTTCTCGGTTGGCAAGTTCTTTTGGTTTGTTTTTTTTTTTTCCCTTTCAGCACTTTACATATATCATTCTACTATCTTCTAGACTGCAAGGTTTCTGCTATGAAATTCACTGATGCTTTTTGGGGGTTCCCTTGAAAGCAATGAGCTTCTTTTCTCTCGCTGCTTTTAAGTTTCTGTCTTTGATTTTTGATAGTTTCATTATAATATGTTTTCAAGAAGAGATTTTTTTTAGTTGAATTTGTTTGGAGACCTATGAGCTTCATGTTGTTCCCCCAGCTGCTCACAGCACCCTAGTGTGCAGCTCACAACTCAGCACTCTGGATGGAGTGAGAGAGAACTGGGCCTCTGTGGCAGCATCCTGCACAGCTGGAGAAGCCAGACGCTCATTCACATGCTCTCACTTTCCCCTGCGGGGGGAAATCACAGGCCAAGAAGGGCTCTCTTGGCCCCAAGCTGTGCCCACCCAGGGCAGGGGTGGTGGTGGATGGGGATAAAGTCAACTTGGTCCTCTTACCCCTTCTAATGCATCCAATCTGATTTCTTTGCTCCAATGATGTCCTGGACCTTCTCCACTGGACTTCCACTAAGGCTGTCTTGCCCATGGGTGATTGTCTAAATCAGGGGCTCCTGTACTGTGGCCAAGAAGAGCTCTAGCCAGTTCATGAACCACTTCAGGGTTCACAAGGCAGGACAAAGGACCCTGATGCATGGGTGGGCTAGACTCTTCCTGGGTCCCTTGCTGTGTGATGCTGAATCCCACCACTCCCATAAAGCACTTTTGTCTGTAGGTGGATGCTAAATTGTTGTTGAAGGGGAGATATAATTGAGAGATGTCTTATTCCTCCATCCTGCTCCAGTTGGATTTTGTATTAGTCAGGGTTCTCCAGAGAAAGAGAACCAATAGGATATGTATGTATATATGGAGAGATTTATTTTAAGTAATTGGCTCATGTGATTATGGAGGCTGGGAAGTCCAAAATCTGATGGGTGGGCCAGGAAGCTGGAGACCCAGGGAAGAACCAATGTTGCAGGTCAAATGTGAAGGTCATCTGCTGGAAGAATTCCTTCTTGCTTAGGAGAGGTCAGTCTTTATACTAATTTCTTTAACTGATTAGATGAGGCCCACCCACATTATGGAGGGCAAACTGCTTTATTCAAAGTCTACCAATTTAAATGCTAGACTCAGGTAAAAAAAACACCCTCACAGACACATTCAGAATAACCTTTCACCAAATATTTGTGCACTATAGCCCAGCCAAGTTGACACGAAAAATTAACCATTTTAAACTTCACACTGTCCCCAAGTGACTGGGGGAAACTCCCCTCATTTCTGTCTCTACATTTTGCCCTCGCTGGGTTAGGGATTTTCTTTCTGTGCTTCCAGAGCACATAGTGTCTTCTTAGAGGCAGGGCTCATGACTTACTCAGCTGGGTATCCTAGCAACTGGCACAGAGCCAGGCACATAGTAAGTGCTCAATAAATGTTTATTGAATGTACAAGAACTAAGAGATTATAGGTGCTTAGTGAGCCAGACGATAACCCTGTATTGTCTTCTTGAACCAGGAGGATGCAGGAGCCCTTCATCTGTGCCTCTACACCTGGATGTAGGCATATGCATGGCAGTGTGGAGACTGAATGCCACCTTTCCCACTACCAGCTGTGTGATTCCAAACAGCTTACTTCCCATTTCTGTCACAGAGCAGCCATTCAGTAAACACTAACTCTCATTCAATAAAACCAGAATTAGCTAGAAAAATATCTGTGGGGGACATTGACTAGACACTGTGCATTCTGATGGACCCCCAGAAAAGGCTGAAGGATGGTTTGGTCCAGGTTGAGGACAAACACGATGATGGATGATGCGGAGGAGGGCAATCAGAGTGCTGTTATTTGTGTATCTGCCAAGTATTAGACACATCTGATTCCATTGTTTGATCATCACAACAACTTGCAAGGCAAGAGAGGCTTCTCTTAAACCTTTTGTTGTGCCTTGAACCTCTGGACCCTTTTTCAGAATAGTTTTCAAATGCAGGCAATAAAAAATAAAATTACAAAGGAAACCAATTAGTTTAAAATACAGTTCTTATAAAACTAAAACATTTATGATAGAGTAATGTATGTGCCTCATTATTAGTACATTAAGTATTGAGATCTGGCAAGTCTAAAAACTATAATTTTGGGGCTTCCCTGGTGGCGCAGTGGTTGAGAGTCCGCCTGCCGATGCAGGGGACACGGGTTTGTGCCCCAGTCCGGGAGGATCCCACATGCTGCGGAGCGGCTGGGCCTGTGAGCCATGGCCACTGAGCCTGCACGTCCGCAGCCTGTGCTCCACAACGGGAGAGGCCACAACAGTGAGAGGCCCGCGTACCGCAAAAAAACAAAACAACAACCAAAAAAACTATAATTTTTAAGTAGATGAACACAAATGATATGTAGAGATATTGTAAATATCTGTAATTGCAGAGAACTGTAATGTGATATGAAAATATCTGTGATTTCTACTGCTGACAGTTATGGGCTACTAACACTACTGTGATTCCTTGCCTACGTTCATAATTGAAGGGCATGCTAGATTTCAGTTAGAGATTAGTGAAAATAAAAATGACTTTTTTTTCCTATCCAAGTCCATGGACCCCCTGTATTCCATCCACAATTCCCTTGGCAGTCTATGATTAAGGTAAATTCTTTCATTCCCAATTTACAGATGAGGAAACAGGAGTTCAGAGAAGTTAAGTAAATTTTCAAAGATCACAGAGTAAGTGAAAGAGCTAGAACTCTCTCAGAAGCACCGTTTGCCTCGAAAGCTTGTTTTGTTTTCACCTTAGCAGCGCTTCTCGATCTTTAACGAGCATGTAATCACTTGGGAACCTTGTTAAAATGCATAGTCCTATGCCCCACCCCTAGTGATTCTAATTCAGAAGATTTGTGGGGGGCGTGTGAGAGTCTGCGCTTCTGAACTAGCTCTCTAGTGACACTGTTGCTGCTGGTTCTGGGACTGACCACACTGCACTTCCCACTGATGATCTGACTCCTGGAGGAGAAAGAGAGAACTCTGGCTATCTTGTCCTGAAGGTCAGAGCGCCTTCCCGTTCAGGACCTGCGTTATAAGCTTGCTCTCACCATCTCCTTTTGCTCTCTCTTCCCCCTTCTGCTAACCATCTCTCCTGAAGCTGCCTGCTCTGCACATGATTCCTCTCTAGGCTCCCCCAGAATTCCATTTTAAGCTGGCTTCACTTAGATAAAAAATGCTGTGGGAAAAGGAGAGGCCCCAGGGTGATTCACCTGTCAGGCCGTGGGGACGGCCCTGCCAGCAGCTCCCAGAGTCCCTCCCACACCACCCTTTGGACCTCAGTCCTGCCGCCTTCCTGAGCTGTGCTCCTGCTGAGCCCGTGTAGACAGGCTGAGACACACAGGGTGCATCTAGTGCAGGGATGCTCAACCTTGGCTGGACATGGAAATACCGGAGGGGCTTTAAAAAAGTGTTGCTTGCCTCCCACTCCAGAAAGTCTGATGGTCTGGGGTGCTGCCTGGACATTAGGAGTTGTAAAAGCTACAGAGGTGATTTCCAAGGAACAGCCAAAGTGGAGAATCACTGGCTTAGTGAAAAGAAATCAGTTATGTGCACAGTTGTGGAGTTATGCACCAGGCCCCATGCTTGATGTTTTACACGCATCGCTTTATTTCATCCTCACTGCAATTGTGTGAAGCAAGTGAAACGATCCCCATTTTACAGATGACGAAACTGAGGACTCATAGAGGCTATATAACTTGTCCAAAGCCACACAGCAAGTAAGTATATGAGCCAGAATTTAAATCTTTATACAACTTTATAAAGTTGTATAAAGCTGACTATAAAGTTATATGAGGATTTTCCACTGGGGGGTGGGGTGGTGGATGGGGGTTGGTGCCCCTGACCCCCGTTGTTCAGTGGTCAACTGTATTGCTATTCATTATTTTTAAAAATCCACTTATTGTTGTAATATCTGTATAGTACTTGAAATAAAAAACCAGCAAAGCCAAAGAGATAGGCAAGTAAAAATGAACACTTTTGGAAAAGCTACCATGTACAGGCACTAATCTGGTATATCTGTAACTATGAAATCATTAAACTCCCCAAATTACCCATGGTACATATTATTATATGCATTTTATGGGTCAGGAGACCAAAAGAGAGGCTACAAAACTTTGACCAGGTCACTCTGCTAATAGAAAGTGGCTCAGGGATTTACACTTAGGTCTATGTGCTGCTTCTACAGATTCCATGCTCCTTAGAGAATAGTGAATCCAAGTGGCTCAGAAAAGGCTGTGTCTTGCTCAGGCACACAGCTCATTAGCTGCAGAGCTATAGGACCAGAGCCCATGTCTTCAGTCCCCAAATTACAGGAACTCAGGTGTGTTCTTTCTTTGAGAAAAATGGCCATCTTCAAACATATTTTTGAAAAAGAAAGCACAAAAATCTCAAATAAGTCTTTATGGGCTAATTTAAGTTAGACATGCAGTGTTATCAGAAAATGCCCTGACAATAACGAAGATAATAACGAAGATTTGTGGTCCCCTCCCCTCTGAAAGCACTTTGGATGGGAGAATACAGTTTCCCAAGGGGCATCAGCATAAATATTAGCAGCAGAAAGAGAAAGACTAGGTACTATCCTCCTCTGAAAGCGGATCAAGTTGGTAACATGTGTGGGTGTGTCTGCTTAGTGGAGTGGTTGGAGAACAAGACCAAAGATGACTCCATGTCAAGTGAAAACATCTTCATATAGAGCCAAACATGTGCAGATCCCATTAGAGCAATGCAACTCACTTGCAGGTGCTACCTGGCAGCTCTGCACCTGGCTCTGTGAAACACACTAATTGGCTTCAAGGTTTAGCTGGACACCTGATTGGCTGGGCTGCAAAGGAAAATTTTAAACACAGCAGCGTGGTAGGTTTGCAGCCTGGAGTCCATGCAGAGCATTCTATGCGTAATGGGGTATGTGCTTGACACTGGCGAACTCATACACCAAGCCCCAGAGAGAAAGTTTAAAATAATGCAGTATTACCCAAGACAGATTCCAGTGAATAGAAGATCTCCCAGTCTCCTGCAAAATGAAGCAACAATTCATGCCTGGAGATGGAAATAAAAAATTTAGCTTCAAAGCCCGTGCTATTAGGCCATGGGTGAGGCACTTTGCCCATTTATGAAAGGGGAAGGTTCAGTGCTCCGGTGACTCCGTGCAAAGGCAGAATGGCTCTTGGATGAAAAAAATCAATGTTGCTCTTCCTCGCAAAAATATGAATAATGCCTTGAACAAACACCTCTCTCCAAGGAGTCCAGAGCATTCAGTGCATTTCTCCCCATTGGTTCCCATTCCTTTCTCATTAGTCTCATTGTCTCCCTCAGTGGGCAGGCAGGTGGGTGGTATTCCAGAAGGAGAAAGCAAGGCGAGGCAGGCTGGGGCGCTAGGCTTTGACCCGCAGCTCACGGATGGTCTGGGAGGAATCTCACCCAGGCGCCCCGAGGCTGCGAGGGTCCCGAGGTGTCACTGGTGCAAGAGTGAAAAAGAGGCCAAGAATAGGAGAGGGCAAAGCCGACGGGCTCACTAAGAGAAAGAGAAACGTTCACTGCCATTGTGGATTTCTAACTCCCAGACAGCAAAGATCAAAAGCTGTTTTAGGCTAAGGCAGCCTTGGGAACAAAAAATGGTGGTGTTGGGGGTTGGATGGGGGACGCACAGCCTAGAATTAAGCAGAGTCGACTGCCACGCATCCCCTCACTGAATCCAGAAAGTCGGAACCCTTATTGTAACTGAACACTAAAAATCGTTAAACCTCTTTTGGTTGATCGATTTGACCTCCGAAGCCAATTTATACCATGGTAATCCCACCGCTGCCCAAGAATGACGCTCTGAGCAGTTACCGCCTGACCTGCTGACCTCCACTAACGAGGTGTTCGTGCCTCCAGATATTTCTGGTCGGTTTAGCCCGACTGTTCTTCTTTCCCCAGGAGTAACTGTCAGCCAGGCTTTGGGGGAAAACACCCTACTCCCTTGGTATTAATAAATACAAGAGGCCCTCAGACCTACTGACGACTTACTGACACCAGACACCACTCAGAGCCCTGAGGGAAGAAGCTATATTCGACAGAGCGTTCTTGAACCACACGCCAGACCCTAGGAACTGCCCTTCAGGCATTGTGGCTCTATTAAAAAATTAATCCAAAAGGAAGATGGTAACACGTTAAAATCATCTATTTGTTGTTGTATTTCCACAGAGTAATATGGAGGGCATAGCTGCTTCACATATATCTTGAGCAAAAAAATCAAATGAATAATTTCATTATTTGCATACTTTCAGGTTTTCTCTGATTTTCCTCTTCATTACGTTTCTTAAAATTTAACATCACACACACCCTACATATGCTTGCCGTTTTCCTATCACGGTAACTATGTACTCAATTATGTCTGTAGAGGAAACTGATGTTCCATACGTAAATCCCATTAACAGAGTCAAATATAACAGACTCACTGCGTGATTCTGTATATTGTTCTTAATTCACCAGACTGCTGTGAAAAACATATTCTGCCCCTGATGAAACAAGATCCAAGCTCACATCTGATGGTAAACAGAGTCTTCATGTTATGTTGGCCCAACACTGTCAGTCCTCCTTTCTCTACCGACTTGAAAACACTTGATCACAGGACAGAGTCTCACGACAGCGTGAGTGATGGTAACACACACTGTGCCCTCTGAAGGTCTAACTGGCCTTGGAGGAAAAGATAATTAAGATGTGACCATTCCCCAGGGCACGGTGCGTGGGGGGAGATGATGAAAGGGTGGGAGACGAGAAACAGAGGGCACGACCCTCCATACTCTCCCCGTTAGATGCTGGAAACTGAACAGTGGCCTTATTCTTCACTTACCCCAAGTACGGGATCCTGGCACGTGTGCAGACCTTCAATGACATATTCCAGGGGTGACAGTTGGGTTGTGTCAGCATTTCTATTACCAATGCTTATGTTTAGAGTTCTTTATGCAGTCGAAAGTGCTGTGGGTCAAAAATTGACATGAAGGTACCTCAGGCAAAAAAACAACTAAACAAACCCAGGAAGCAGGCACTTTCTCTGGCATTTGCATTAGAAGATAAATACAAAAATCAATTTTAAAGTACTGTTGGGCTGATTTCTATTCTTTCCCTTGCTTATTTTGGTATGAGAGGTGAAAACCCAAGTTTCATTAAAGGCTTCTGAGAAAATCTACGTCTATGATTTTGGTTTCTGATAGCTGCCTTTAGAAGTGAAGCCATCAGGGCATCCACGGTGGCGCAGTGGTTGAGAGTCCGCCTGCCGATGCAGGGGACACGGGTTCCTGCCCCGGTCCGGGAAGATCCCACATGCCGCGGAGCGGCTGGGCCCGTGAGCCATTGCTGCTGAGCCTGCGCGTCCGGAGCCTGTGCTCCGCAACGGGAGAGGCCACAACAGTGGGAGGCCCGCGTACCGCAAAAAAAAAAAAAAAGAAGTGAAGCCATCAATACTGTGCCCTGAGGGACACAGGGGCAGGGCATCTCCTCCAGCACGGAGGTCTAAAAAGAAATTAGAGCAGGGCCTGTACGAGGGCTCACAGGGCAGATGAAGTTACATAACACATAAGGTTAGTGTCTTTTCTGCAAGAGTTGCACAACGGAAAAAATTTAGTGTAAATTCAATTTTATCAAGTCAGCTTTAATTTAATTGTATTTGGAAAACTAAATACATAGAAGTATCTTATAGTTTATCCTTTATAATTTTAAAGCAAAACAAACATGGCAGTATTTATTATTATTTATTTTCACAGATAGGATTAAAAAAAAATCTGTTTATGAGGGGAAAAAAAGCCCAACAAAAATACAGTATATAAGTGAGTATAAAATGCAGTGGAACAGAATGCAAATTGAATACCTAAGTACCAAGAAGCTGAGGAACAAAGCATACATCAGGTCCGAGGAGGGTCAATTAGGGAAGGCTGCATTTCTGTGTGTACACGCTGCTCTTTCTGCAACACTGCTATCCAACATTCCAGGCCAGCCTGGGAGATGCAGACTGCAAATACAGTCTGACATCTCACCACCAGAGGAAAAATATTATTAGATATTTTCATCCTACTCCTGAGGCATGGAAGCCAAAATATAACAGTTTCTAAAGTCAGCTCTTGGTTATCCACATTCATAGAAGGAAACAGCAAAAGCTAGAGTAGATAAATGGGAAGATGGATGAGTTGGCTTTGGAATGCACTTATGTTTTGAATATAGGTATATCTATGTTCATGGAACTCACAAGTCTGCTATTAATATTATAGTCATGAGGAGGTAGAAATCTCCAAGAGTTAAACCTTTTCACCATTTGATTAGAGCAGGTGAAAGAACAGAGAGTTACGTGACAACCTTCAAGACCCAGCCTTAGGTTGGTGACTACAGTTCTATGGGCTCTATTAGACAACGCTCTGTGCAAAATTTAATTTTGGAATCTGGCATAAAAGCATGGCTTGAACCAATAACCCAGTCCACACTTGGGAATACTGGAAAGCAATTTTCAAAACTTCTTCTGAGCACTCAATTCCCTTTCAAATGCAAGTTACCTCTTTTTATTTCAGTTCTCTCTCTTTTTAACCTTAATTTTTTTCATTGCCTCTCTACTTCTTTCAATAAATGCAGGCTTCCTATTCTCATCTGTATTATATCGAGTAATTTCTCCATTTCTCTTCCCAAGATCTGCTGCTTCACTTTCATGAGCTGTTTTCTGAACCTTGCTCTAGATGTTCTCCTTGAAAGCTCTTACCCAGCAGTGTTTCAAATAAAATCTCAACAAAGTTTCCTCCAGCCACACTCTAAGTCAGAGAAGCTCACACTGCTAAACTCTACGACTGAACTTTCGCTATGAGCGGTCGGATGGAAATCACAGGCTTCCGGAGCAGAAGGAAGGACATTAGGGACTCCTTGCTCATGCCAAGTGACACTGCATCCTGCCATAAACCTAGTTCCCAAATTATAACCCAAGGGCACAGCTGTCAAAAAAGGAGCCGAGGGCTTCCCTGGTGGCGCAGTGGTTGAGAGTCTGCCTGCTGATGCAGGGGACACGGGTTCGTGCCCCGGTCCGGGGAGATCCCACATGCCGTGGAGCGGCTGGGCCCATGAGCCATGGCCGCTGAGCCTGCGCGTCCGGAGCCTGTGCTCCGCAACGGGAGAGGCCACAACAGTGAGAGGCCCGCGTACAGCAAAAAAAAAAAAAAAAAAAAAAAAAAGGAGCCGAGAGCCACACAAGCCCCCTTAATTCTACCATGATTCCTGCACTGTCTACAATTAGTGCAGTAAAGGTAAAGCACATGGGCTTTGGAGTCAAGCCAAACTGGACTCGGATTCCAGTCCCACCTCTTACTAGCTGTGTATTCTTCGCAAAGTTCCTAAGCTCCTCTGGGCCTTTGTCTCTTCATCTCTAAAATGGGCACAGCAATAGCAGCTGCCTCTCAGGGGTGCCATGAAAATTAAGAGGGAGAACGCAAACAGGCCGCTTGGCACAGCAGTTCCCGACTGCTGATTTAATTGTCCAGGGCATGTGCCCCTCTAAGGTGAGGGGCTAATTTGAAATTTACGGTCGACATCTAGCCTGAGTGATCACATTCTGCCCATGTGGCACTGAACTCCCTCTTGATGTTGGAGACTGCGTATCTGTATCTATGTAATAGTCTGTTCAGACTTAAAATGTTGGCCAGTGCTGCCAGGCACTGCTGAATAGAGCGGAGGGGGACAGGGTTATTACGACAGGAAGAGAAATGAACAGTACTTAATGAACTTCCATTTCAATTGAGCAGGGCTTTTAATAAAAATAAAAAAAAAGGAAGAAAAAGCTTTTTATAAATTCTTTGCTCAGCAACAATAAAAAAAGGGAAAAGAGCATTTGGCTGGGAACGGGAGCTACAGAGCTCGTAAAAGTCATGAGAAGGAACATTTTCTTTGTCTACCACACCCAGCAATTTCACTAGTGGGCAGTGATCCAGATCACTTAGATTCCACCTAAAACACGAGTCCTTGGGCTTCCCTGGTGGCGCAGTGGTTGAGAGAGCGCCTGCCGATGCAGGGGACACGGGTTTGTGCCCCCGTCCGGGAAGATCCCACATGCCGCAGAGCGGCTGGGCCCGTGAGCCATGGCCACTGAGCCTGTGCGTCCGGAGCCTGTGCTCCGTAACGGGAGAGGCCACAACAGTGAGAGGCCCAAGTATCACAAAAAAAAAAAAAAAAAAAAAAAACGAGTCCAGAGAACCTTCTCAACTTTTCCAGCTAATAAATCATCTAATCTCCTAATGTGTCTAACTCCACCATAAATAAAATTTTGGCTCATAATTCATGGCATATTTTTGACAAGTAGATGATACTGACCTAGTATTAACAGGATATGCTCTTTGGATATGCTCTTTTTCCACTAGGAGGGAGGCTCAGTGCTGACACATTTACTCACTGCCATTAAATCCTCCTTGTAGCCAGAGGCCTTTGTCCAGGAGGTGCTGGGCAAGATGCAGAGTCTCTGTGAATGGCGTGGTTCCCACTGTGAGAAATGAGCTGGCCTCCTAGTATATTTCACTTCTTGCTGCAGCCTCTGTAGCTCATCCTAAGTGGGTTGAGTCATAGAAACTTCATATTTTTTGACATTAAGGGCCTGGCTAATTCATCTTTCCCCACAAATGTCATTAAACTATCTTAAGCTAATTGCCGAATGTGTTGCAGATTCATCATTAGAAGCTCTTTCAAGGTCCCCCATGACAAGCAGAGGATTTCTATACTTGGATAAAGTATGTTACTTCTTATAACCCTGCTGGGTAATCACAAGCATACCCAATAATACAACTCTTAATATTTCTTAATTCAAAAGTATCAGGAAAAAAAAGTTCTCTATATTTAAGAATCTGGTTTTTTCTTCCATTTAGTTTGAGCATACAACACATTTTAAGGATGAACCTATTTTGTATCTTTACTGCCTGACTGATATAGTAAGTATTCAATATTTGCTGAATAACCAAAATGCACTTCAAACTAAATAAAGGAAATGATTTGAAGATTAAATAAAACAATGTCTCCCTCAGTGAACATACTTTTTTCCTTACTAAACTTCTCTCCACTTTTAAAAAAAATTAATTAATTAATTATTTTTATTTTTGGCTGTGTTGGGTCTTCGTTGCTGCGCGCGCGCTTTCTCTAATTGTGGCGTGCGGGCTTCTCATTGCAGTGGCTTCTCTTGTTGCAGAGTATGGGCTGCAGGCGTGCAGGCTTCAGTAGTTGTGGCTCTCAGGCTTAGTTGTTCTGTGGCATGTGGGACCCTCCTGGACCAGGGATCAAACCTGTGTCCCCTGCATTGGCTGGCAGATTCTTAGCCACTGCACCACCAGGGAAGCCCAACTTCTCTCCACTTTTGACTTCATGCTGGAGATTGGCACCATCAACTATACTGTAAATGGCATTCTGTGCTCCCCCTTTAATTAACTGTCTACTTGACTTACACTTTCTCTGGAATCTGGGAAGTAACTGCTTTGTTTTTAAAAGGTCTTTCCTAATCCCTCAGATTGCATCTAAGATGTAAGAATAAACAGAAACTGCAACATCAACAAAGAACTTAATTAAGAAGAATATACAATGAGAGCAAATACATAAAAGCAATCTTTACTGAAGATAGGTAACCATTCAAATAAGCTTTTTATAGATAATAAGGAGTTGACTGGGTAGCTGTTTATCCAATTTTATAAGTATTCCGCTTTTTAGAGACTGAGTACCGAATTAATATCTACCTAAAAAAATAGTTGTATCGGGGCTTCCCTGGTGGCGCAGTGGTTGAGAGTCCGCCTGCCAATGCAGGGGACACGGGTTCGTGCCCCGGTCTGGGAGGATCCCACGTGCCGCGGAGCGGCTGGGCCCGTGAGCCATGGCCGCTGAGCCTGCGCGTCCGGAGCCTGTGCTCCGCAATGGGAGAGGCCACAGCAGTGAGAGGCCCGCGTACCGCAAAAAAAAAAAAAAAAAAAAATAGTTGTATCATCTGAAACTACACCAGCTAGTTGAACTTAAATTCTACATTCCTGAAGAATTTTTTAAAGGCAATGTTGGGACTTCCGTGGCAGTCCAGTGGTTAAGACTCCGTGCTTCCAATGCAGGGAGCGTGGGTTTGATCCCTGGTCAGGGAACTAAGATCCCACATGCCACACTGCAAGGCCAAAAATTAAAAATAAATAAATAAAGACAAGGCCTTAACTGATTCGATTAAGGGGGTAAAAAATCCAGACCCTGCTCTGCTACATATTAAAGATGGCCCCTAATTCTTTCACAATCCTCTATATCCTCTCCCTTTGAACCTAGGGGGGCTCCATGAAACAGTTTTCTATTAAAACTGCCAGTTTTCAGACCCAGGTTGAGTTTGCAGCTTCCACTTCCTGTCTCTTAGACTGCAGCTGCTGTGGTGTGATGATGCCCTAGTAGCTCTGAGTAGAAACCTCTGTACAAAGGAACTGAGGCTCCAGGCCAACACTCCTGGTTAACCTCCAAGCCAGCAGCCCCAGCTGATGCTGCATGGAATGGAGGTGAGCTGTCTCCAGCATGCACTAACCAAACTGCAGATTCAAGAGTAAAATAAATGGTTACTGGCACACCAAACCTTAATTCAAGGTATTCTACCAGATGGGACACTGAAAGAGGGAATAATTATATTTTTTGAGCACTTGCTATAAGACTAAATGCTTTATACAACTTTATTCCCTATAACAACCTTTTTAGATAGGATTCTTTTTTTTTTTTTTTTTTTTTGCGGTACGCGGGCCTCTCACTGTTGTGTCCTCTCCCATTGTGGAGCACAGGCTCTGGACACGCAGGCTCAGCGGCCATGGCTCACGGGCCCAGCCGCTCTGCGGCATGTGGGAGCTTCCCGGACTGGGGCACGAACCCGTGTCCCCTGCATCGGCAGGCGGACTCTTAACCACTGCGCCACCAGGGAAGCCCAGTGGTAACATTTTTTGAAGCGTAGTATTCAGAAAACAACATTGTTTTAGTACTTACAACTTTATGATGTCTACTAAGTGGCAAGTGCTCCACACTAAAGAGGTTACAAAGACGAACGACAAGATTCTTGCTCTAAAGGCTCTTGCACTTTTGTAGAAGAAATAAGTCATGTTACACAAAGAGTTGTTTCACAAGGTACCATAAGTGAGGAATAAAGTGCTGTGGGAATTTATTCATTCATTAAAGAAATATTTATTGGGTGCCAGTGTAGCAGTGACCAAGACAGATATGGTCCCTGCTCTCAAAGAACTGATGATTCATGATATTACTTTTGCTGGAAGCACCAGAAAAGGAGGGATAGAGATTTTAGCTTGGCCTTAAACTATACCGAGGCTTTGGGCATGTGGAGAATTAGGAGGGTATTTGAGGTACAGGGGTAACAGTGAGCAGAAAGAAAAAAAACAAAAAAAACTAAAGCACAAGAAAATTAGGACACACAGGGGGATTTTAAAAACCATATTTTAGTGACTCTAAGAATAAACCAATTAAGTCAGCCATCCATAATTTTACATACCACAAGAAAACACAGTGGGATTACCCTGGTGGCACAGTGGTTAAGAACCCACCTGCCAGTGCAGGGGACACGGGTTCGATCCCTGGTCCGGGAAGATCCCACATGCCATGGAGCAACTAAGCCCGAGTGCCACAACTACTGAGCCTGAGCTCTAGAGCCCTTGAGCCACAACTACTGAGCCCGTGCATCTAGAGCCCATGCTCTGCAACAAGAGAAGCCACCCCAATGAGAAGCCTGCACACTGCAACAAAGAGTAGCCTCTGCTTGCCACAACTAGAGAAAAGCCCACGTGCAGGAACGAAGACCCAATGTGGCCAAAAATAAATAAATAAATTTATAAAAAGAAAAAAAGACACAGTTAACATTTACAGCAGTAGCTCTCCACCCAGGGCAATTTTGCCCTCCAAGGAACATTTGGCAACATTCACAAACATTTTTGATTGTCACAACTGAGGGGGTGCTACTGGCCTTTCACAGGTACAGGCACCTCGTTGCTAATCATCCTATCATGTGCAGGAGAGCTCCCCATAAAGAGAAATTATTCAGCTCAATAAGTCCGTATTGCCCATGTTGAAAACTCCCCCACTGGAGAGCTTCAAGATGGAGGAGTTAAGACGTAGAAATCACCTTCCTCCCAACAAATACATCAGAAATACATCTACATGTGGAACAACTCCTACAGAACACCTACTGAACGCTGGAGGAAGACCTCAGACTTCCCAAAAGGCAAGAAACTCCCCACATACCTAGGTAGGGCAAAAGAAAAAAGAATAAACAGAGACAAAAGAATAGGGACGGGACCTGCAACAGTGGGAGGGAGCCGTGAAGGAGGGAAGGTTTCAACACACTAGAAGCCCCTTCGCAGGCGGAGACAGGGGATGGCGGAGGCGGGAAGCTTCGGAGCCACGGAGGAGAGCGCAGCCACAGGGGTGTGGAGGGCAGAGCGGAGAGATTCCCGCACAGAGGATCGGTGCCGAGCGGCACTCACCAGCCCGAGAAGCTTGTCTGCTCACGCGCCAGGGTGGGCGGGGCTGGGAGCTGAGGCTCCGGCTTCGGTTGGAGCGCAGGGAGAGGACTGGGGTTGGCGGCGTGAACACAGCCTGAAGGGGGCTAGTGCGCCACAGCTAGCCAGGAGGGAGTCCAGGAAAAGTCTGGAGCTGCTGAAGAGGCAAGAGACCATTGTTTGGGGGTGAGCGAGGAGAGGGGATTCAGAGCACCGCCTAAACGAGCTCCAGAGACGGGCATGAGAAGCTAAGGCTGCTGCTGCCGCCACCAAGAAGCCTGTGTGTAAGCACAGGTCACTGTCCACACCTCCGCTCCCGGGAGCCTGTGCGGCCTGGCACTGCCAGGGTACCGGGATCCAGAGACAGCTTCCCCGGGATAAAGCACGGCGTGCCTCAGGCTGGTGCAACGTCACGCCGGCCTCTACCGCCGCAGGCTCGTCCCGCCTCCGTACCCCTCCCTTCCCCGCCGCCTGAGGGAGCCAGAGCCCCCGAATCAGCTGCTCCTTTAACCCCATCCTGTCTGGGCAGGAACAAATGCCCTCAGGCGACCTACATGCACAGGCGGGGCTAAATCCAAAGCTGAAACCCAGGAGCGGTGCAAACACAGAAGAAAAAGGGAAATTTCTCCCAGCAGCCCCAGAAGCAGTGGACTAAACGTCCACAATCAACTTGATGTACCCTGCATCTGTGGAATACATGAATAGACAATGAATCATCCCAAAATTGAGGTGGTGGACTTTGGGAGCAACTGCAGGCTTAGGGTTTGCTTTCTGCACCTAATTTGTTTCTATTTTTATGTTTATCTTAGTTCAGTATTTAGCGTTTATTACAATTGGTAAATTTGTTTATTGATTTGGTTGCTCTCTTCCTTTTTGTTTTAATATATATATATATATATATATTTTTTCTTTTTCCCTTTTGGATTTATTTTTTATGGTTTGGTTGCTCTCTTCTTCCTTCCCTCCTTCCTTCCTTCCTTTTTCTTTTTCTCTCCCTCACTCTCTCTCTTTCTTCTCTCTCTTTCTCTCTCCCTTTTCTTCTCAGCCGAGTGGCTGACAGTGTCTTGCTGCTCCAGCTGGGTGTCAGGCCTGAGCCTCTGAGGTGGGAGAGCCAAGTTCAGGGACACTGGTCCACCAGAGACCTCCAGGCTCCAAATATCAAACAGCGAAAGCTCTCCTAGAGCTCTCCATCTCAATTCTACGACCCAGCTCCACTCAACGACAAGTGCTGGACACCCTATGCCAAACAACTAGCAAGACAGGAACACAACCCCACCCATTAGCAGAGACGCTGCCTAAAATCATAATAAGGTCACAGAAAGCCCCAAACACCCCACCAGATGCGGTCCTGCCCACCAGAAAAACAAGATCGACTCATCCACCAGAACACAGGCACCAGTGCCCTCCACCACGAAGCCTACACAACCCACTGAAACAACCTTAGCCACTGGGGACAGACACCAAAAACAACGGGAACTACAAACCTGCAGACTGCGAAAAGGAGACCCCAAACACAGTAAATTAAGCAAAATGAGAAGACAGAGAAACACACAGCAGATGAAGGAGCAAGGTAAAAACCCACCAGAACAAACAAATGAAGAGGAAACAGGCAGTCTACCTGAAAAAGAATTCAGAATAATGATAGTAAACATGATCCAAAATCTTCCAAATACAATGGAGAAAATACAGGAAACATTTAACAAGGACCTAGAAGACCTAAAGAGCAAACAAACAATGATGAACAACACAATAAATGAAATTAAAATTCTCTAGAAGGAATCAATAGCAGAATAACTGAGGCAGAAGAACACATAAGGGACCCGGAAGATAAAATACTGGGAATAACTACTGCAGAGCAGAATAACAAAAAAAGAATGGAAAGAATTGAGGACAGTCTCAGAGACCTCTGGGACAACATTAAACACACCAACATTCGAATTATAGGGGTCCCAGAAGAATAAGAGTAAAAGAAAGGGACTGAGAAAATATTTGAGGAGATTATAGTTGAAAACTTCCCTAATATGGGAAAGGAAATAGTCATCAACTCCAGGAAGCACAGAGAGTCCCATACAGGATAAATACAAGGAGAAACATGCGAAGACACATATTAATCAAACTATCAAAAATTAAATAGAAAGAAAAAATATTAAAAGCAGCAAGGCAAAAACAACAAATAACATAAAAGGGAATCCCAATAAGGTTAACAGCTGATCTTTCAGCAGAAACTCTGCAAGCCAGAAGGGACGGGCAGGACATATTTAAAGTGATGAAAAGGGAAAAACCTACAACCAAGATGACTCTACACAGCAAGGATCTCATTCAGTTTTTTTTGTGTGTGTGTGGCACGCAGGCCTCTCACTATTGTGGCCTCTCCTGTTGCGGAGCACAGGCTCCAGACGCGCAGGCTCAGCGGCCATGGCTCACGGGCCCAGCTGCTCCACGACATGTGGGATCCTCCCGGACCGGGGCACAAACCCATGTCCCCTGCATCGGCAGGCAGACTCTCAACCAGTAGGCCACCAGGGAAGCCCTCCCTGGTGAATCCCCATAAGGGAATCCCCATAAGGGAAGAAGGGAATCCCCATAAGGTTAACAGCTGATCTTTCAGCAGAAACTCTGCAAGCCAGAAGGGACTGGCAGGACATATTTAAAGTGATGAAGGGGAAAAACCTACAACCAAGATTACTCTACCCAGCAAGAATCTCATTCAGATTTGACAGAGAAATTAAAACCTTTACAGAGAAGCAAAAGCTAAGAGAATTCAGCACCACCAAACCAGGTTTAGAACAAAGGCTAAAGGAACTTCTCTAGGCAGGAAACACAAGGGAAGGAAAAGACCTACAATAACAAACCCAAAACAATTAAGAAAATAGTAATAGGAACATACATATCGATAACTACCTTAAATGGATTAAACACTCCAACCAAAAGACACAGGCTCGGGCCTCCCTGGTGGCGCAGTGGTTGAGAGTCCGCCTGCCGATGCAGGGGATACGGGTTCGTGCCCCGGTCTGGGAGGATCCCATATGCCGCGGAGCGGCTGGGCCCGTGAGCCATGGCTGCTGAGCCTGCGCATCCGGAGCCTGTGCTCCGCAACGGGAGAGGCCACAACAGTGAGAGGCCCGCATACCACAAAAAAAAAAAAAAAAAAAAGACACAGGCTCGCTGAATGGATGCAAAAACAAGACCCACATATATGCTTCTATAAGACACCCACTTCAGACCTAGGGACACATACAGACTGAAAGTGAGGGGATGGAAAAAGATGTTCCATGCAAATGGAAATCAAAAGAAAGCTGGAGTAGCAATTCTCATATCAGATGAAATAGACTTTAAAATACAGACTATTACAAGAGACAAAGAAGGACACTACATAATGATCAAGAGATCAATCCAAGAAGAGATAGAACAATTGTAAACATTTATGCAGCCAACATAGGAGCACCTCAATACATAAGACAAATGCTAACAGCCATAGAAGGGGAAATCGAAAGTAACGCACAATCATACTAGGGGACTTTAACACCCCACTTTCACCAATGGACAGATCATCAAAAATGAAAATAAATAAAGAAACACAAGCTATAAATGATACATTAAACAAGATGGATTTAATTGATGTTTATAAGACATTCCATCCAAAAAAAACAGAATATACTTTCTTCTCAAGTGCTCATGGAACATTCTTCAGGATAGATCATATCTTGGGTCACAAATCAAGCCTTGGTAAATTTAAGAAAACTGAAATCTTATCAAGTAGCTTATCCGACCACAACGCTATGAGACTAGATATCAATTACAGGAAAAAACTGTAAAAAATACAAATACATGGAGGCTAAATAATACACTACTAAATAACCAAGAGATCACTGAAGAAATCAAAGAGGAAATCAACAAATACCTAGAAACAAATGAGAATGAAAACACGATGACCCAAAACCTATGGGATGCAGCAAAAGCAGTTCTAAGAGGGAAGTTTATAGCAATACAATCCTACCTCAAGAAACAAGAAACATCTCAAATAAACAACCTGACCTTACACCTAAAGCAATTACAAAAAGAAGAACAAAATACCGCCAAAGTTAGCAGAAGGAAAAAAATCATAAAGATCAGATCAGAAATAAATGAAAAGGAAATTAAGGAAATGATACCAAAGATCAACAAAATTAAAAGCTGGTTCCTTGAGAAGATAAACAAAATTGATAAACCATTAGCCACACTCATCAAGAAAAAAAGGGAGAAGACTCAAATCAATAGAATTAGAAATGAAAAAGGAGAAGTAACAAATGACACTGCTTAAATACAAAGGACCATGAGAGATTACTACAAGCAACTATATGCCAGTAAAATGGACAACCTGGAAGAAATGAACAAATTCTTAGAAAAGCACAACCTTCTGAGACTGAACCAAGAAGAAATAGAAAATATAAGCAGACCAATCACAAGGACTGAAATTGAGACTGTGATTAAAAATCTTCCAACAAACAAAAGTCCAGGACCAGATGGTTTCACAGGCGAATTCTTTCAAACATTTAGAGAAGAGCTAACACCTATCCTTCTCAAACTTCCAAAACATAGCAGAGGTAGGAACACTCCCAAACTCATTCTAGGAGGCCACCATCAAACTGATACCAAAACCAGACAAAGATGTCACAAGGAAAGAAAACTACAGATCAATATCACTGATGAACATAGATGCAAAAATCCTCAACAAAATACTAGCAAACAGAATCCAACAGCACATTAAAAGGATCATACACCATGATCAAGTGGGGTTTATCCCAGGAATGCAAGGATTCTTCAACATATACAAATCAATCAATGTGACACACCATATTAACAAACTGAGGAGAAAAACCATATGATCATCTCAACAGATGCAGAGAAAGCTTTTGACAGAATTCAACACCCATTTATGATAAAAACCCTCCAGAAAGTAGGCATAGAGGGAACTTACCTCAACATAATAAAGGCCATATATAACAAACCCACAGCCAACATCGTCCTCAAAGGTGAAAAACTAAAAGCATTTCCACGAAGATCAGGAACAAGACAAGGTTGCCCACTCTCACCACTCTTATTCAACATAGTTTTGGAAGTTTTAGCCACAGCAATCAGAGAAGAAAAAGAAATAAAAGGAATCCAAATCGGAAAAGAAATAAAGCTGTCACTGTTTGCACATGACATGATACTATACATAGAGAATCCTAAAGATGCTACCAGAAAACTACTAGAGGTGATTAATGAATCTGGTAAAGTAGCAGGATACAAAATTAATGCACAGAAGCCTCTTTCATTCCTATACACGAATGATGAAAAATCTGAAGGAGAAATTAAGGAAACACTCCCATTTACCATTGCAACAAAAAGAATAAAATACCTAGGAATAAACCTACCTAAGGAGACAAAAGACCTGTATGCAGAAAACTATAAGACACTGATGAAAGAAATTAAAGATGATACAAACAGATGGAGACATATACCATGTTCTTGTATTGGAAGAATCAACATTGTGAAAATGAGTATACTACCCAAAGCAATCTACAGATTCAATGCAATCCCTATCAAACTACCAATGGCATTCTTCACAGAACTAGAACAAAAAGTTGCACAATTTGTATGGAAACAGAAAAGACCCCGAATAGCCAAAGCAATCTTGAGAAAGAAAAACGAAGCTGGAGGAATCAGGCTCCCAGACTTCAGACTATACTACAAAGCTACAGTAATCAAGACAGTATGGTACTGGCACAAAAAGAGAAATATAGATCGATGGAACAGGATAGAAAGCCCAGAGATAAACCCACGCACCTCTGGTCAACTAATGTATGATGAAGGAGGCAAGAATATAAAATGGAGAAAAGACACTCTCTTCAATAAGTGGTGCTGGGAAAACTGGACAGCTACATGTAAAAGAATGAAATTAGAACACTCCCTAACACTGTACACAAAAATAAACTCAAAATGGATTAAAGACCTAAATGTAAGGCCATACACTATCAAACTCTTAGAGGAAAACATAGGCAGAACACTCTATGACATAAATCACAGCAAGATCCTTTTTGACCCACCTCCTAGAGAAATGGAAATAAAAACAAAAATAAACAAATCGGACCTAATGAAACTTAAAAGCTTTTGAACAGCAAAGGAAACCATAAAGAAGACGAAAAGACAACCCTCAGAATGGTAGAAAATATTTGCAAATGAAACAACTGACAAAGGATTAATCTCCAAAATATTGAAGCAGGTCATGCAGCTCAGTATCAAAAAAACCAAACAATCCAAGCCAAAAATGGTTAGAAGACCTAAATAGACATTTCTCCAAAGAAGATATACAGATTGCTAAGAAGCACATGAAAGGATGCTCAACATCACTAATAGAGAAATGCACATCTAAACTACAATGAGTATCACCTCACACCAGTCAGAATGGCCATCAAAAGATCTATAAACAATAAATGCTGGAGAGGGTGTGGAGAAAAGAGGACCCTCTTGCACTGTTGGTGGGAATGTAAATTGATACAGCCACTATGGAGAAGAGCACGGAGGTTCCTTAAAAAACTAAAAATAGAACTACCATATGACCCAGCAATCCCACTACTGGGCATATACCATGAGAAAACCATAGTTCAAAAAGAGTCACGTACCAAAATGTTCATTGCAGCTCTATTTACAATAGCCAGGACATGGAAGCAACCTTAGTGTCCATCGACAGATGAATGGATAAAGAGGATGTGGCACATATATACAATGGAATATTGCTCAGGTATAAAAGGAAACGAAAATGAGATATTTGTAGTGAGGTGGATGGACCTAGAGTCTGTCATAGAGTGAAGTAAGTCAGAAAGAGAAAAACAAATACCATATGCTAACACATATATATGGAATCTAAACAGAAAAAAAAAAAGGTTCTAAGGAACCTAGGGGTAGGACAGGAATAAAGACGCAGACATAGAGAATGGACTTGAGGACATGGGGAAGGGGAAGGGGAAGCTGGGACGAAGTGAGAGAGTGGCATGGACATATATACACTATTAACTGTAAAACAGATAGCTACTGGGAAGCAGCCATATAGCACAGGGAGATCAGCTCGGTGCTTTGTGACCACCTAAAGGGGAGGGATAGGGTGGGTGGGAGGGAGGGAGATGCAAGAGGGAGGAGATATGGGGATATATGTATAGCTGGTTCACTTTGTTATAAAGCAAAAGCTAATGTACCATTGTAAAGCAATTATACTCCAGTAATGGTGTTAAGAAAAAAAAAAAAGAAAACTCCCCCACTACAGGATGTCACAAATTGAAAAATCTGTCTAGAATATTAAGAAAGCATTTTAAGATAGATGAAATACAATAGCTCAGCTCATCTGGGATGAACCCAGGGTTATGAAGGAGTACTAGAAAATAATGCTGGTATTCTGCCTCTCTTTTTTCACTTTTTGAATAGTAAAGTGATGATGACCAGGGACTGTTTTGAGAAAATAATTTAACACACTGTACGTTTCAGGGCCAGGACTTCCAGACCATGTGTTCATCCCCTGCTTTGGAGAAACCCTGCACTCTAATCAAACTAACTAATACATCCTATTTCTGTTAATTGTGACTGATCTCAGGGGAAACAAAAGAGTCACCAATCACATGGTATATCTCATTGTTTTTAAAGCCAAGGTCTATGCTACTCGTGATTCTATGAAGCTCCCCCTGATGCTCAATTTAAAATATTGTTTTCTTTTTTGAACTTCTTTAGCATTGTCTCTCAAATAGTATTTGTGTGGTTTATCTTTTCCCTAAATGTAAGTCCCTTTGGGTCAGGATGCATGACTGGTTCACACCTGTAACTCTCAAGGAACCTTTCAGTGCCTCACACGTTACAGGTGGTTAATAAATATTTGTAGAATGAATAATTGAATAAATATACAGTACCAGAAGACTATAATTAAATACAAATCCCTCAGACTTCTCCCAGCTCTTTTCAGGCTTTCCTCACAGGGCTCATTTTGTAAACCTTTAATCATTTTAGTAGCTCTCCAAGTTCTCATGCTTCAGCTATAGGGTCTCAGGGAGAGCAGAGTTCTTTCCTAACCACTGCTTTACAAAACACCATTTAGTAAATTCAATCAACTTTCAAATCACTTCCCCAGGACGGCAGTCAGTGTTTGGTCTCAAAATATTTAAAGCACCTTACATAGGCAGAGTACTAAATTCCTCTGAGGAAACAAGGGACAACATGAGCATAAATATAAGCAGCAAGAAATTTTCTACCCATCGCTCACAAATTCCAATTATATTACCGATGATTATACTTGTATGGGGGGTTGGGGGTGGGTGGGAGGAATTTGGGACTAACAGAAGTCTTAAATGTATGACTATCAGAGAGAGGAAGAAAATAAGGGGGAAAGATCAGTGATTGAGTTTTAACGTGTTCCTCTGAAAGATAAAACAAAGATGGATTGTTCATCTTTTATTATTATACAGCTTAGTAGTGGAAGAAATGATTGTGGTCACTACATGTATGAAAATTATGAAGGTCATGATTTAGATTAACTTGCAGGACATTTTTTATAAGGTCCCCCTTTTTCTCCTTCAGAGTGGTCCTTGAGCATCAATCAATGTTTGGTGGCTGCTTCTAGCAAGTCTTTTGCTTCATTAATTTTGGTTGCTAAGTAAGGAGATCCACCTGAGAGGACAAAGAAAAGTAAATGGATTAAAACACACTTCATTATTGACATTTTTTAAAGTCTCAAATGAAATATAATGCTTATGGAGTACAGACTTAGAGTCACTGTGCCCTAACATAAAATTGTCAGTTCTTTTTTAGAGTTCTTCACAATGAATTACTGCTAATGCAAAGAGCAAGAGGAAAATTGAGGTGAATTTCAAATTCAGAATCAGTATAAATCACAAACAGACGCTATTTGACATACAAAAATACTGGCCCCAAAACTGTCACGTTAAAGCTATTTAAGCATCATACTCCTTCTAACTTCTAGTCCTGAACACTTTCATTGCTTAACACTAGAACTAACAATCATATTACAGTTCATGAGTCCCTTTGTGTTTCTTTTTATTTTTTTTTCTCCCCTTGAGTACAAATGATCTATAGCTGTTGAAAACATCATAAGATCTCAGTAGCTCACAACAAACCAAAAACATCTAGATAGCATTGGTGTGTATATTGTCCTGACTTTATCCAGGCCTTTTACTGATATCATACCACCCACTTTAAAAAGGAAAAAGAAAAAAAAAGGGGGGGTAGGGGGGAAGAAAGCAGGGAAACAGAACAGCATAAGGGCAATGCTGAAGGAGCTATATTTAGCTTTTTACCCTTGAGGATTTCACTGACATTTTCACATCAAGATCTGAATGGCTATAAACACGTACGGATTATATCACAGAGTGCCCTTGAATATACAATAAGAATTACAAATGAAATCGATGCAAGTTTCCATATGAACTTGATTATGAAATAAACTGACTTAAGGATTATCTTTGAAAATGATCTCACAATTAGGTAATGTCAATCTTGGTAACAAGCTGTTTAAATTTTGAGAGTTACCAATGTAATGCCAGGCATCTTGTATATCCTCAACAAATACTAAAATATTAATTGAACTCAAACATAACCTTTAATTGATTGATATGCATTCTGGATATTTAAATCACTGGCCACAATATGCTCATTTAGCAGAAAGAAAAAAAATCAAAGGCATGGAAGATCGAAAGTCTCATTAAACATTATATTTATTGATGGCAATATTAGAGGAAAAAAATTGACAGTTTATTCAGAATAACATTGAATTACCCTTCATCTTCTTTTAATTAGAGGGACACTGGACTTTTCAATTATGTGCATGGTAGAAACTTTGGGTTCGGCACTCATTCTACCTTCCTAAAACTTAGAAAAGCTCCTAAGCCTAAAACTACGATTCCTACATTCTCTTCAAGTAGTGTTTGATTCAAATTAGGATCTATCAATGAGAGGCAGTCTTGTGAGGTTTGAAAGGCTGAAGAGAAAGGTTTTCTTGCTGGGCCTCTTTATTACTGCTGCTAGCAAGTGAAATCATGGTGTAGTAGTGATGGCCGCAACTGTGCTTTCCGTACAGTTCTAGTGGCAGTCCATGAGGTAGTCAATGAGTAGCTCTCCTGACAGGGCAGCTCTGTAATTACTAGGGGAGCCATTCTTGTAAGCCAAGTCTAAAATGTACTCCTCCTTTAGACCTCCCAACAGTTTGTAACCATTCATTCCCTGCACTAAATGCTCTCCTGCTTAAAACCTCTGGTTTCTGGCACTGAATCTTGACTAATATAAAATATATAGGATACATATCCTTTATTTAATGGAAACAACACAGTTTTGAATCTTTCGATCCTGCTTAAGTTTCTTGGGGGAATCATCTAGATTCCATTTAATTAGAATACTCACCCTCTGGGCTTCCCTGGTGGCGCAGTGGCTGAGAATCTGCCTGCCAATGCAGGGGACACGGGTTCGAGCCCTGGTCTGGGAAGATCCCACATGCCGCGGAGCGGCTAGGCCCGTGAGCCACAACTACGGAGCCTGCGCGTCTGGAGCCTGTGCTCCACAACAAGAGAGGCTGCGATAGTGAGAGGCCCGTGCACCACAATGAAGCGTGACCCCGCTTGCCACAACTAGAGAAAACCCTCACACAGAAATGAAGACCCAACACAGCCATAAATAAATAAATTAATTAAAATAATAATAATAATAAAAAAAGAATACTCACCCTCATTCTTGATCTCTGAACCTTTGTACTTTCACTAAATACGAGTGGAGCTCTTCTGCTTTGGGCTATCATGAACTATCAGGTTTTAGACCAACCCTCCCATTAACACCAACTAGAAGACTTTAATAATGTTCAAACACATCAGTATGAAAGCACGGGAGGTCTACCAAGTCCTCCAGGTCTTGAGGGCCAAGATACTGGAGATGAGGAAATGCACTGTGATGAGCCCAATATTCTGCACTGCTTTATCTCTTCAAAGAACCAGACACAAAATAGTATATACTATACAATTCCACTTACATGAAACATTAGAAAAGACACAACCTATCTATAGAGTGAGAAAGGAGAATGGTGATTGTCCAAGTTGGGGTAGGGATTGGCAGTGAGAAGGGACACCAAGGAACCTTTTGAGTTTCGAAATGTTCTATGTCTTCAGTATGTTACTGGTTACATGGGTGTATACATTTGTCAAATCTCATCAAACCGTGCATTTAAATATACATTTCATTGTACGCAAATTATATCTAAATATAGTTGATGAATTAAAACCAGCAAACTATATGTTGGTTATAAGAGATTAAAGAGTATAAAAAGGCATACACTAATGAAAATAAAGCTGGCATTGGTACGCTCATTATCAGATGAAGTACACTTTAAGGCAAAATGCAATACTACAGATAAAGTGGGAAATTTCATAGTGTTAAAAGAGTCAATCTTAAATTTGAACATACCTAATAACATAGCTGCAAGATATATAAGGAAAACACAGAACTAAAGGGGAAAATATACAAATCCATAATCAGTGGAAGATTTAATATACCACTAGCAGAATTAGACAAAAACAAACACTAATAAGAATATCAAAAAGTTGAATAACATGATGAACAAACTTGATCTAAATGACATACTTAAAAGTCTCCATTCTACAAATGCAGAATACACCTTCTTTTAAACGGCCCAAGCCACATTCAAAAACTGTAAAACTTTGGGAAGGTATTCAGACGTGTTGTGAATGATGCAAAAACAAACAAATATCAGCTTATCAAATCAGACTAAATTCACAACCAAGTTAGGTTTATATCAGAAATCCAACACTGGCTTCAACATTAGAAAATTAATCAATGTAATTCATCACATTAGCAGAATGAAGAATACATGTATAAGCATTTCAACAAATGCAGAAAACGTACATTCACAATAAAAACTTTCAGTAAGCTAAGAATACAGGGAAACTTCTTTTATGTGAGAGGACTTAAAAAAATATAGCAAATATCATACTTAGTAGTAAAATGTTGAAACCTTTGGTTCTGATATCAGCAACAAGAAAAAGATACCTATTATCATTTCTATTTAACACTTCATTGGAGGTTCTAGCCATTGAAATAAATGCCCTCCTCTATTGCCCGCCCCCCCGCCCCTGCAAAGGATTGGAAAGAAAGAAATTGTCATTCTTCACAAATGACATGACTAAGTATGCAAGAAAACCAAAAGGCTCTAAAGACAAAATCATAGAATTAATAACCAAATTTAACAAAATGGTGGATATGACAGCAATAGACACAAAAACTAAATTTCATGCCCTAGAAATAAATAACTATATAATATAAACTTTTAAAATAACACAGTTTATAATAGCATTTGAAAAACCAATACCTACGGTTAAATTTAACAAATTATGCATATGACTACAAATTGAAAAATCTCAGTGAAATAAATTAAAGCTGAGCTAAATAAATGAAAGGATGTCTTGTTCACGGATTGGAAAAATTCACTGTTGTAAAGATGTCAATTTGACCCAAACAGATCTACAGATTCACAGCAATCCCAATCATAACCTAGGAGGTTTGTGTGTGAGTTGTGCATGTGCACATGCAAATTGATGAGACAGTTCCTAACATAATAAAATGTAAAGGGCCAAACATAGCCAAAAAATCTTAAATGACAAAAAATGTAAAAAATTTACATTACCAGGGCTTCCCTGGTAGAGCAGTGGTTAAGAATCCGCCTGCCAATGCAGGGGACACAGGTTTGAGCCCTGGTCCAGGAAGATCCCAATGCCACGGAGCAACTAAGCCCGTGTGCCACAACTACTGAGCCTGCGCTCTAGAGCCCACGAGCCACAACTACTGAGCCCACCTGCCACAACTACTGAAGCCCATGCGCCTAGAGCCCGTGCTCCGCAACAAGAGAAGCCACCGCACCGCAACGAAGAGTAGCCCTCGCTCACCGCAACTAGAGAAAGCCTGCACACAGCAACGAAGACCCAACGTAGCCAAAAATTAAAAAATAATTGATTAATTTAAAAAAATTTATCGAAAAACTAACACAGGATATACATTGACCTCAATGAAGTTTGATGACACTATCAATTCATAGTGTCCAAAAATCACTGGGGCTCAGCAAACCCATGATCAAAACCACTGTGATGAGCATAGTAACTAGGCATTATTCTAATATAGTATTTCATTTGGTTCCTCCAACTATCCTTTGTAGTTGCTCAATTCTTATTTTCATTACATAAAGAGACTGAATCACAAAAAAGTTTAGTTACTTGCCCAACACTAGCCACAGAGTTAAAATGAGGTGGAGTCAGGATTCCCAGGAAGGTTACCACACCACATTGTCTCTCACTCTCTTTACAAACTTCTTTGCTTATTAAATTCCTACCATGTTAAACATTTGGTTGTTATAAACCTTTTCTACTTTCCTCAAGCCGGTAACCCCATCCCAGGTCCTCTTCCTTCTTAGGAAGATTGAAATCATGCCTTGTGGTTTACTTTTAAAGTATATGTCTATCTACTCATTAGATGATAAATACCTTGAAGAGCAATCATGTCTTAGATCTCTCTGTACTATCAGTACAGTTCTGAGTACACAGAAGGGAGTCAAGACGTGTCCTTGACGGGGAGAAGGAAGTGATGAATCACTATTCCCTTATTTTTTTGCAACAAGTACCAGTTTCAGAAAAGTAAAATCACTCCAGAGAGACAGAAAACAGGATAAACAAGTGTGTTACGAGTGGGTGCTTTAAAAATAAATATCTGCAAAACATCTGGGTAAAACAATCCTAACCAGCACAAGAGAAAATAAGCAAATATTCTACAACTAACAATTGTTACAAAGTTAGGTACAGGCATACCTTGTTTTCTCATGCTTTGTTTTATTGCACTTTGTAGATACTGAGTCTTTTACAAATTGAAGGTTTGCAGCAACCCTGTGTCAAGTAAGTCTATCAGTGCCATTTTTACAACAGGTTTATTTTTTAATTAAGGTATGAACATACATTGTTTTTTAAACATAATGCTATTTCACACTTAACAAACAACAGTATAGTGTAAACATAACTTTTGTATGTACTGGGAAACCAAAATATTCGTGTGACTTGCTTTATTGCAATATTTACTTTATTGGAGTGGTCTGGAACTGAACCTAGTATCTTTGAGGTATGCCTGTATAATTTATTACTACTGTGAGTTTCACAGAAAGTACACCAATGTGAGGATTAAGAATATATAAGTTCCTTTTTCCCTTGGGTCTTCCTTATGCAGATCCATATATTCCTTAACTCTCGTTAAAACCTATGAATGTCTACATCCCAAATCTGTAAGACAGAAGTAAGAAGTATTGCCATCTTCTGATTTGAAGGGTTCTTAAAAGCCACCCACCCTTCTCAAAAGAAAGATGTTAAAATCACATAGAAACACATAGGAGACTCACTTCTCTGAACTTCAGAGGAGTTCCACTGATCTGCTCCCCAGTGAAACTGGTGAAAACTATATAATAACCCCCAACCATTTGAAACCTCTAAAAACTGTCTTAAAAACAAAGAGAAAGAAGAAAAATCTACTAGAGAAGATCTGTGAGAAGTCAGTAGGAAAGGCAGGAACCTGTGGTAAAGGGCTCCCTCCTATGCCCCTCCCAGCTCAGCAAGGCAGAGACTCCATGCTGGACTGCTCTAGCAGGAACACAGGCCTCCACCTCTCCCCAGCTCCTGGACAGAGGGCTTTCTTTCTGGGAGGAGCAGGGTGGACCTTCGTATTTCTCTTCCTACTCCCAGTTGCCTGGTGCTGAGGCTCAGTCACAGGAAAGCAGTGGAACAGAGGCTCTACCGTGGACACGGCTCCCTCAGAATAAATACTGGGACCTCAACAGCTCTTTTCCCAGCCCACAAGGCATGGTGGTTTCACACCAGGAGAGGCAAGCCGAGAAGACCTCTGGCTACTTCACTAAAATCATCCAGCCAGTTAATAAACAAATAATAACAACAAGCTAGCCTGGGGGGTGGGGGGTGGCAAACCAATACCCAGAGCTGCTATAATACATAATCTAAAATATTCAGTTTCCAACAAGATAGTTCAAGGCATGTAAAGGAACAGGCAAGTATGACAGTATGACCCACACACACATCAGGAAAAAAGGAGCAACAGAAACCACCTCTGAGAGGGACCAAGTGCTGGATTTATGGAAAAGGACTCCAAAGTAGTCATTATACATTCACAGAACTAAAATTAACAAACAAACAAACAAATCACTAGAGGGGCTCAAGAGTAGATGTGAACTGGCATAAGACAGAATGAGCAAACTTGAAGATACAATGATGGCGATTATGCAAACTGAAGATCAGAGAGAAAAGGGGATGAAGGAGAAAAAAAACAGAGCCTCAGAGAAATGTGGGACATCATAAAATCCATAAAAATACATGAAATGGGAGTACCAGGACAGGAAAGGAGAAAAAAAATCTGTAAAGATATACTGGCTAAAAACTTCCCAAGTTTATTGAAAAACAATAACCTACACATCCAAGAAGCTCAACAAACTCCAAGTAGGATAAATTTAATAAGGCCTAAAACACACATCATTAAAAAATGCTAAAAGTCAAAGACAAGGAGAAAATATAGAAGGTAGCAATAAATTAATTAAAAAATGAGGCCATTAGACTGAGGTGGCTTTAATGCCTTAGTAGACTACATAATCAAACTAAAACCTAAGGCTATAAATCTCTCAACATTAAGAAATTAAAACCTGAGGACAACTAATCACCAACGGCCAAATAGACTTTTCCAAGTAAAGCAAGTGCTTACGCTACAGCCAATCAAGTTTGATTTTGCCTCTTCTCTATAAAAATCTTTCCACTAGAGGGCTCCTAACCACTTTCGGTTTGGTGCTGCCCAATTCAAATCAATTTTTGCTCAAACGAACTCTTAAATTTTTTAATATGCCTCAGTTTATCTTTTAACAGTAGCAAGAGAAAGACAATGTCACACTTATAAAGGAACCCAATAACATAAAAAGCTAACTTAGCAGAAACAATGGAGGCCAGGAAGGCAGTGGTATAACATAAAGTCCTCAAAGAAAAAACTGTTGACCAAGAATGCTATACATTCAGCAAAGCTGTTATTCAGAAATGAAGGTGAAATAAACATTATCCTAGATAATCAAAAACTGAAAGAATTTATTGTTAACCGATCCACTTTAGAAGAAATACTAAAGGAAATTCTTTAGGCTGAAAGAAAGTGACCTCAGATGGTAATCTGAATTTACATATACAAAGAGCACTAGTAAATGTAACTGTGTAATTATAAAAGACAATATAAATGCCTATTTTGCTTTCTTCTCTTAACTGATTGAAAAGGTAACTATAAAAAAATGCATAAAATGTACTGTTTGGTCTGTAACACAGAAATATAATACATGCATAATACACATGCTAGTAATAGCACAAAGGTGTATAGGAGCAAAGCTGTTATAGATTAAGAAAATAACAGCAGACAGTAATGATTCTAACACTGTACTGTTCAGCTTGTAACATTAGTAGATGTTATGTGTATAACAATAATACCACAAAAGGGGGAAAATGGGAATAGAGCTATATAGAAGTAATATTTCCATATATATTATAAGAGTTAAGCTAGTATAAATCTGAAGCTGATTCTGAGAAATTAAGATGTATATGGTAAACCCTAGAGCAATCACTTTTAAAAACCCTCAAAAATAATGAAATAATAAAATCAAAATGCTACATTAGAAAATATTCAGTGCAAAAGAAAGCAATAAAGGAAGACTAACAGAGGGGTAAAAAAGACATGACATGGAAAACAAAAAGCAAATGCAGGGACTTCCCTGGTGGCACAGTGGTTAAGAATCTGCCTGCCAATGCAGGGGACCCGGGTTCAAGCCCTGGTCCAGGAAGATCCCACATGCCACAGGGCAACTAAGCCCGTGAAGCACAACTACTGAGCCTGCACTCTAGAGCCTGTGTGCCACAACTATTAAGCCCACGCAGCACAACTACCAAAGCCCACGCACCTAGAGCCCATGTTCCACAACAACAGAAGCCACTGCAATGAGAAGCCTGTGCATTGCAACAAAGAGTAGCCCCCGCTCACTGCAACTAGAGAAAGCCCACACACAGCAACAAAGACCCAATGCAGCATATAAATAAATAAAATTTTTAAAAAGAGCAAATGTAGACATAAATCCAACTATATCAATAATAAAATTACATGTGAATGGAATAAACTATCCAATCTGTCATTAGGTTGTCGGGTTGGATTAAAAAAAACATGACCCAACTAAAGGCTGTTTACAGGAGACAGACTTTAGATTCAAAAACACAAATAGATTGAAAGTAAAAGGATGGAAAAAGATGTATCATGAAACACCAACCACAGACAAACAAGAATGGCTATACTCATGAGACAAAATAGAGTTTAGAACAAAAAAGTGTTACTATAAATATGTATGCTCTTAACAACAGAGCACCAAAATATATGAAACAAAAACTAAGAAGAATGAACAGAGAAACAGACAATTCAACAATAAGGACTAATGCCCCACTTTCAATAATGGATAGAACTAGACAGAAGATCAACAAGGAAGCAGAAGACCTGGACAACACTTAAAACCAACTGGACCTAACAGACATCTACAGAACACTCCACCCAACAACAGAATATACATAAGTGCACATGGAACATTTTCTAGGAGAAACCATATGATAGGCCATAAAACAAACATCCATAAATTAAAAGGATAGAAACAATACATTATGTTCTCCAACCACAATTGAATAAAATTAGAAATCAATAGCAAGGTCAAATTTGGGAAATAAATACTTACAGGCCATAGCTTAAGTAGTGCTTAGAGAGCAATTATAGTTGTAAGTTCCTGGGTTAAAAAAGAAAAAAGATCTAGGGACTTCCCTGGTGGTCCAGTGGCAAAGAATCTGCCTTCCGATGCAGGGGATGTGGGTTCGATCCCTGGTCCGGGAACTAGGTTCCCACATGCCACAGGGCAGCTAAGCTGCACGCCGCAACTACTGAGCTCGAGCACTGCAAAACTACAGAGCCCACGTGCTCCAGAGCCCACACGTCACAACTACAGAGCCCATGAGCCCTGGACCCTGTGCACCACAACTAGAGAGAGAAAACCCGCACGCCACAACTAGAGAAAAGCCCATGCGCTGCAATGAAGAAGCCTGCGCACCACAACAAAAGACCCCACATGCTGCAACGAAGATCCTGCCTGCCTCAACTAACACCCGACGCAGCCAAAATAAATAAATGAATGAATGAATGAATGAATAAATTAAATTAAATAAAAAAGAAAAGAAAAAAAGATCTCAAATCACTAACCTAAACATCAGCCTTAAGACACTGGAAAGAGAAGAGCAAACTAAACCTAAAGCAGGAAGCAGAAAGGAAATAGTAAAAATTAAAACAAAAATTCATGAAAGAGAGAATAGAAAAATAAAAGGGAAAATCAACCAGCCCAAAAGATAGTTCTTTGAAAAGAAGTCCTTAGCTTGTTGATTAGCAAAACAAACTTTTAGCTTGTCTGACCAAGAAAAAGAGAAAACAGATTCAAATTACTAGAATCAGAAATCAAAGAGAGGACATTACTATCATACCTTGCAGAAATAAAAGTAATTATAAAGGAGTACTATAAATAACTATTTCAACAAATTAGAAAACATATATAAAATTAGACAAATTCCTCAAAAGACACAAATTACTGAAACTGTCTGAAGAAAAAATGGATAATCTGAACAGATCTATTACAAGTGAAGAGACTGAATCAGTAATCAAAAAACTATGCAAAGAAAACCCAGGTCTAGATGGTTTACAGAAGGGGAGGGAATGCTTCCTAACTCATTTTACAAGGCCCATATTATCTTGATAACAAACCAAACAAAGACATCACAAGAAAACTATAGATCAATATTTCTTATGAATGTGAATACAAAAAACTCAACAAAATACTAGCAAACTGAATCCAGCAACATACTAAAAAATTTTGTACACCATGACTAAGTGGGATTTATCCCAGGGATGAAAGATTGGTTTAACAGCCAAAAATCAATTAATGTAACCCACTACATCAACAGAATAAAAAGCAAAAAACAAAAATAACATAATAACCTGAATACGTGCAGAAAAAGCATTTGACACAATCCAACATCATTTCATGATAAAAACACTCAACAAACTAAGAATAGAAAGTAACTTCTTAACCTGACAAAGGGCATCTATGAAAAAGCCACAGCTAATACCCCACTTAATGGGGGAAAGATTGGGTGCTTTTCCATAAGATCAGAACCAAGACAAGAATGTCCCTGCTTACAACTTCTTCTCAACATTGTGCTGAGCTTCTAGTCAGGGAAATTAGGTAAGGAGAAGAAATAAATTGCATCCAGATTGGAAAGGAAGAAGTAAAAAAAACTCTATTCACAGATGACATAGTTTTATATATAGAAAACCCTACTGAACTTACCAAAAAAACTACTGGAATAAACAAGTTCAGCAAGGTTGAAGGATATAAGATCAATATATAAAAATCAATGATATTCCTGTACATTCACAATGAACAATTCAAAAATGAAATTAAGAAAATAATTCTAGGGACTTCCCTGGTGGCCCAGTGGTTTAGAATCCACCTGCCAGTGCAGGGGACTGGGTTCGAGCCCTGGTCCGGGAAGGTCCTATATGCCACGGAGCAACTAAGCCCGTGAGCCACAACTAATGAGCCCGCACTCTAGAGCCCGTGAGCCACAACTACTGAGCCTGCACTCTACAGCCCTCAAGACACAACTACTGAGCCTGAGAGCCACAACTACTGAAGCCCGTGTGCCTAGAGCCCAGGCTCCGCAACAAGAGAAGCCACCACAATGAAAAGCCCGAGCACCGCAACAGAGAGTAGCCCTCACTTGGAGCAACTAGAGAAAGCCCGTGCGCAGCAACGAAGACCCAATGCAGCCAAAAATAAATAAATAAATAAAATATAATTTAAAAAAAGAAAATAATTCTATTCACAACAGTATCAAAAAGAATAAAACACTTTAGAACTATAAAATATTGGTGAAAGAAATTAAAGAAGATCTAAATAAATGGAAAATATCCCACGTCCATGGATCAGTAGATTTAATGTTAAGATGGCAATACTCCCTAAGCTGACTTACAGATTCAACACAATCTCTATGAGAATTCCAGTTGACTTGTTTGTAAAAACTGACAAGCTGATTCTAAAATTCACATGAAATTGCAAGGGACCCAGAATAGCCAAAACAATCCTATAAAAAAGAATAAAGTAAGAGGAGTCACACTTCAAAAAATTAAAACTTCTTACAAGGCAAAGGTTATCAAGACAGTGTGGTACTGGCACCAAAGACAAACATACAGATCAATGGAACAGAACTGAGGATTGGGAGATGGGGTGCGGTGGAGCTAAAGGATGATAAAGTTTCCTTCTGAGGTGATGAAAATGTTCTAAAATTGACTGTGGTAATGGTGGTACACATCTGTAAATATACCAAAAACTACTGAATTGTACACTTTAAATGGATGAATCATATGGTACATGAATTCTATCTCAATATAGCTGTTTAAAAAAAAAAAACAACAGATAGAAGGCTCTGAAGAATACTTTGAGTCTGATTCAGTTTATCAGACCCTTATAGAGAATCACAGAAACCTAGGGCTGGAAGAGTCTTAAAGGGTTCTTACCTATTACACAATACATCAATACCTCCTATTACATCACCAACAAACTGTCCTCCAACAGTTTGGGATCTCAGATTACCTTTACTGCTTTGCTTGAACGTCACTTTTTCCACTGCTGTAGCTCCAGTGCCTAGAACAGCGCCTAGCTCCCAGTACGTACTTGTAATTAATTACTAGTTGACTGATATCTCATGAAGGGGAACTAGGATAGCTCCAACTACAAGCACAGTCTTCCTTATAGAGGTCCAATCTCCACTGCTCATAGTTTCTTCTAAGTGAACATAATTCTGCCTCCATAAAGGCACAGAAGAGAGACTTCACATATTCATGCAACATTTTAAGTATTAGATATTGCATAGAAGTCCTCCAATTTTCTCACGATAGCAAGGCTTCTTATTTATTATTCCTTCACCCAAAAACCTAGGAGTTACCCTTCTTCATTTTTAGTACCCCCAATCCATGAGCTTTGTTGGCCTTATCTTCAAAATATATCCTGAATTGGACCATTCTTTACCTCCTTCGTTACAAAACCCATAGTGTAAATCAACGTCATTCTTTCTTTGGTAACAATTTTCTCTACTAACTTCCTTGCTTCCCCTCTTGACATCCTATAGCTATCTTTTCTCCATAGCTGCCAAAGCAGACTTTCTGATATTGTAAATCAGATCATATCATTCCCATTACACTTAAAGGTAAAAGCCAAAGTTCTTAGCATTAGCTCTCCAGCTACGTCATCATCTGTCCCTGGATGTTCTCTCCAATCATATTTCCTACCACTTTTCTCCTTCTCACTACACTCTAGCCAGTCTCCTTACAATTCCAGAAATACACAGTATGTTCTCATTCCAAGACCTTTGCACTTGATGGTCCTTCTGCCTAAAATACTCTTCTTAAGATTTCTGCATGACTTCCTACTCCCTCAGGTCTTTGCTCAAATATCATCCCCTTACAGAGAATTTTAAGATGATATAAGTAATACTGCAGCTGCCTCCTCTCCAGCTGCTGACCTCTACCCCTCCCCCACTCTGCTTCATTTTTCTTAAAAGCTCTTATTATCATGTGACATTTTTCATACTAGCCTTTTCTGCCTAACTACTCCCAAAACTTAGTGGCTAACAACAACAATATTTTTTTCCCCCTCACTATTCCATGGATTAGCTGGGCAGTTCTTCTGAGCTGGGTCAGGTTAGCTAGGCTGGATGGTACAGGGTGGCCTCACTGGGACTTCACCTGGGATGGCTAGTCCTTACTCTCAACTTGGCCTTTTATCCTTCAGGAGGCATAGACCAACCTGGTCTTCTTCACATGGTAGTCTCCAGGTTCTAAGAGGGGAACGGCTGAAGCTGCAAAGCTTCTTGAGGCCTAGACTCAGAATTCATACAATGTTACTTCTGCTATATTCTGTTTTGTTGAATGAGTGAATGACTACTCATATGACACTGCTTCCAGCTCCTCAACATCCTGTTTGGCTTCCTCTGAACACTACTTCGTTTGTCCATGTCTTCCAAAACCTAGCATCCAGAAAGGGACACAAAGTTCTGGACAAGATCTAACTTCAGCTCAGTACAGCTGGGTAATAAATATTAGTTGAAAAAGTGAGTGACAAGTACAGAAGATTGTGGTAATATTCAGTCTCATAATACAGATACTGTGTGCCCTTTAATGCAGCTTAAGAATGCACTGGCTTATTTCTAGTGGCTTTTACACCGTTGAAACTTATAGCCTTTAAGATCAAATATACCCCCATGGCTCTTTTTCATTTGTAACACTGCCAAGTCTCTACCCTATATTTACAAAATTGATTTGGGGGACCTAAAAGAACATTACATTTAACCCTGTTGAATTTAAATTTAATCTCTTCTAATTCATCGATTTCTCTAGTTGATCATTTCCACTGACACACTTTTTGGTCTGAGACGAAAAAGTTTGAAAACTGTTGCTTTCATACAAAATACATGGCATTCAAAAAAATAATTACCTTGTATACCCAAAGAAGGCCTGAAAAGGGAGAAAATAAGTTCCTAGAGGAGTATTAGGAACCCCTGGGGGTCCACAGTGCACGCCTTGCTAAGGCTGCTATACATCAATGAGAATGAACAAATGACTGCTCCACATTACAATATGGATGAATTGCACAAAGATAATGTTGACCCAAAGCAGCCAGATGCAAATGACTAGACATTCAAGAGACAAAGCTAGGGCTTTCCTGGTGGCGCAGTGGTTGAGAGTCCGCCTGCTGATGCAGGAAACACGGGTTCGTGCCCCGGTCCAAGAAGATCCCACACGCTGCGGAGCGGCTGGGCCCGTGAGCCATGGCCGCTGAGCCTGCGCGTCTGGAGCCTGTGCTCCGCAACGGGAGAGGCCACAACAGTGAGAGGCCCGCGTACCGAAAAAAAAAAAAAAAAAAAAGAGACAAAGCTAACCTATGATATACACATCAAGATAGTGGTTCCTTTTAAGGTTGAGGTAGACTGAAAGGGGTCTTGAAAGTACCCCATAACTTTTAGGGGTATGGTGATGTTTTCGTCCTTGATCTGGGGGCTGTTTATATGAGTATGTTTGTAAAAATTTATTTAGATACATATTATGATGTGAACTTTTCTGCCTGTATTTTCTACTTCAATACAAAGAGAACCTAAAAATAAAAAGAGATTGAGGAGAAACATAATCTCTTTAAAAAAAGGAAATCGAATTACATCACTCTACTGCTTAAAACCTGACAGTAACTTCCCACTCTATTTAGAATAAAGTTCAAATATTGGGTCGGCCAAAAATGACCCAAATATTGGGTCATTCGGGTTTTTCTGTGACATCTTACGGAATATTAATATTATACAAAACCTATAGTGTTTCATTACCATAAAGCAGACTGTTTTCAAACTCTGGGCACCACCTCATCTCATGCAGCTTCTCCCCTTGCTTATTACACCCCTATCACACTAGTTTTCTCCCTTAAGCACAATAAGTTCTTTCCTCCTAGGAACATGCTAGTTCCTTAACTTTCCAACCACTCTTCACATGGCTAGCTTCTTTTCATCCCTTAGACCTCCTCAGAAAGGCCTCCCCAATCATCCCATGTAAAGTTGCCTCTTTCCCGTATTCTATAATCTCAGGCCATTGTGCCCTTTATTGCACTTATTGCAATTTGAAATAGGTTTACTTGTTTCTTGTCTGTCCCTCCACTAGAATGTATGTTCCACGAGGACAAGGATCTAGTTGCCCTGTTTTACAGTTTTGGGTTTTTTTTTAAATTTATTTATTTTATTTTTATTTATTTTTGGCTGTATTGGGTCTTCATTGCGGCGCGCAGGCTTCTCATTGCGGTGGCTTCTCTTGTTGAGGAGCACGGGCTCTAGGTGTGTGGGCTTCAGTAGTTGTGGCACACAGGCTCAGTAGTTGTGGCACACGAACTTAGTTGCTCCACAGCATGTGGGATCTTCCCGGGCCAGGGCTCGAACCCGTGACACCCCTGCATTGGCAGGCGGATTCTTAACCACTGCGCCACCAGGGAAAACCCGCCCTGTTTTACAGTTTAAATCCCAAGATTTATTAGCACAACGTTCTGACACCTTGTAGAAGTTGAATAAATAATTTCTGAATGAATAAAAGAATAGTTTCAGGTCATTTCACATCAAGCTAATAAGTCTTTTAAAATTTTGATATGATCATTATATATTCATTTTCACAACACCATTTTACCTGTGCATTTATTTGTATGCCTTCTTTTTATTGATTTGCTTATTCATTCACTCATGAAAAAAATTAGAATTTATTAAATGTCAAACACATAGGTTCTAAAGATAAATAAGCCGTGTTCTTTACTTTTTTTTTTTTTTTTTGGCGGTACCCGGGCCTCTCACTGTTGTGGCCTCTCCCACTGCAGAGCACAGGCTCTGGACACACAGGCTCAGCGGCCATGGCTCATGGGCCCAGCCGCTCCACGGTATGTGGGATCCTCCTGGACCGGGGCATGAACCCGCGTCCCCTGCATCGGCAGGAGGACCCTCAACCACTGCGCCACCAGGTAAGCCCAAGCCATGTTCTTTACTTTTAAATATCTCACCACTTATCAAGGAAAATTAATATGTGAGAAAACAAAATTATCTTATACAAAGTCTTAAATCTAATTAAAATGTTGAAATGAAGGGAAATGAAAGATGAGCCCTCTAAAACAAATAATAGTCTAGTACATCTATCAAAAAGGAAATTGAGCTAATTAGGCATCACTTTTTCTTAGTGATTCCATGTTGACTCTTAGTGATCATATCTTCCTTTTACTAAATGTTTGAAATACACCTTTTAAATGCAGTATATTGTAATAAGTTGTAATATATTATTACCAGGGCTTCATGTTAAATTTGGCTTCTTTTACAATAAGGGTAATTAAGGAAAACCCATTCAACAGTATAATTACTTTGACTTGTTTTTAATCCCAATATTTAATTTAATTTTGATTTAAATACTATTAAAGAAGAGAGAGCATTATATGTTTATTGAAAGGGGACATACATGGAAAAAAGACTGAGAATGTGCTGCGGCAGGCAGATTTCAGCTAAGTGTAAGGAAGAACTTTTTAGTAGTTACTGCTGCCTATCAGAGCACTGCTTTGCAAAGCAGGAAGCTCTCCATCACTAAATATCTTTAAGGAAAGCTAACAGGGCATTTTTCCCAGGATGGAGCAGAAAGATTTAGTAGGCAGCATTGATTAGATCAGTGTCCTCAAACTATGGTGAAGCACTTTTTAAAAAATTTTCTTGGATGTCACAGCAATGTCAAATGGCTATAAAGATTTCTGAATGCTTACTTTTGATTTCAGTTTTTGATTTGTTGCACACAGGTAACAAACTGGCCTGGTATGAACAGGCAAACTACACTTTGAGAAGCACTGGATTAGACAGTCTATGAGAGATCTCTGAGGTTCTATAGTTTTTCAAACTTACCTAGTCTGTCTTCCTATTTTCATTAGGCATTAATATCAAACTACTGACTTCATTACAACTAATCGTTTTCTCCAGTAATTTAAAAAAGTATAAGCTAAAAGATATTCTAAAAGCACTAGATCAAAGAGCTGAGACATTTTTACTGCATTAACCTTTTATCTCACTAAAAAAAAAGGCAAAATTTACTTTTTTTTTCCCCAAAATTTACTTTTTACCAAAGCACATCTGAATGCTCATTTAAAACTGGTTACAAAAAATTTATTTCCAGTTATTTCCCACACCTAATTTTCTGGTGTCACTTTCTTTGCACAAGCTAATAATGAAATATGTAACAAGTTATCTTGATCACACATTTGAAGTTCTGCTTTGTTTTACCAGCTGGTAGCAAAACCAAGAGAAAAGTCACGTGGGGGTGGGGTGGTGAGAGAAAGAATATGCATGAATTTCAGAAGCACTGGATGGAGGAGTCAAGTGTTTGCAACCACCTGTAAATAACACTCAGTGGTGACCTGGCCAAGTAAATACGGTAAAGAATTGTAAAAAGAGCAGGCAAAATTGAGAGTTGCCCGTTCTCATACTTCCCCAAATATTCCTGGCTTTTTCTCTGCAAGGACAGACATTTTCATTTAAAATCTATTATCTTCTTATAGAGACAGATTGTACCAGGTGAGGAATACCCTTATCTAAATATAACTACTGTAGAGTTAGAAATCAGAAAATATAAACCATTGTGAAAATAAATAACAACAACAAAATCCATTATCTTCTTCCCGTTAAAAATGAAGCGAAACAAAACAACCTTCCTTCTCAAGAGATAATTTCCAGATTTATGAGCTATCATCTCCCAACTCCATCAAACATGAATTTTTTCCCCTCAAGTAGTTGCAATATTCCTTAAATCATCATACTTGTACTAGAGCAGGAGTTCTTAACTATGAGAATATGGATGGGTTTTAAGAAGTCTATGAACTCTCTGAAACTCCAAATATTATAAAATTTTGGGTGAATGAGCAATTATATGGACAAGATGTCTATAGTTGTCACATTTGTTGTTGACAACTGTTGATTAAAAGCATCTTTCTTAGGTTAAAAATGTGATCCGAATAGAAATACAAGGTACGGGTGGGTTCTTAACTAATTGAATAGGTATATAAAAGTATTACATTATATATCATATAAAAAAAGCTTTAGAAATAAATCCTTTCATTTTGTAGATGATAACATTGACATTTGGAGAGGTTAGGGGAGTGTTCAAGGCCATGCTGCTAGCTAAAAGGCAGAAGATGAAGAAGAAGAATGCTGGCTCCTACTTCCGGATCCATTCCCTCCCACTCTGCCACCAATGCAAGGCCAGACTAGAGGATACTAGTAAGCACACTAAGGGCAGCCAACAACCCCAATTCTGATAAATATACAATCTCAGAATAAATCAAGTAATTCTTTAAACACTACTGGCTCATAACATATATAAACATTTTCTATATTTTACTAAAGGTATCTAAAAATATATATTCTTTTAGACACATCTTAGAGCTCACTTCCTTGCCAGTAGACACAATCAACAACTTGTCAATCATCTGAAATACATGAGTGCTTGATCCCACTGCAATCAACGAGAGAAGAGCATACACTTGATAAACTCCTCCCTCCCTCCCTCTCCATCCCTCCCTCCCTCCCTCACTCCCTTCCTTCCTTACTTCCTCCCTTCCTACCTTTCTTTAATATCTTTATTCCCTCCCTCCCTCCCTCCCTTTCTTTAATATCTTTATTGGAGTATAATTACTCTACAACATCCCCATATCTCCTCCCTCTTGTGTCTCCCTCCCACCCTCCCTATCCCACCCCCCTAGGTGGTCACAAAGCACCGAGCTGATCTCCCTGTGCCATGTGGCTGCTTCCCACTAGCTATCTATTTTATGTTTGGTAGTGTATATATGTCCATGCCACTTTCTCACTTCGTCCCAGCTTACCCTTCCCCCTCCCCGTGTCCTCAAGTCCATTCTCTATGTCTGTGTCTTTATTCCTGTCCTGCCCCTAGGTTCATCAGAACCATTTAAACACATTTCTTTCTGAGTCAATTACTCTGAAAGCCCACAATGCGAAGTAAATTAGTTGAACGGCTCTTTTAGTAACTGTTGAAGCTGTTTAGAAATTTTAAGCAAAACCTCTTTTCAAAGTTTATTCTCTTGTTTATTCACACTAAAGAATAGCAAGCGCAAAAACCAAAGGAGATGGTATTTAGTGAAAAGAATTTTTTTTTTTTTTTTTTTTTTTTTTTTTTTTTTTTTTTTTTTTTTGCGGTACGCGGGCCTCTCACTGTTGCGGCCTCTCCCGTTGCGGAGCACAGGCTCCGGATGCGCAGGCTCAGCGGCCATGGCTCACGGGCCCAGCCGCTCCGCGGCATATGGGATCCTCCCAGACCGGGGCACGAACCCGTATCCCCTGCATCAGCAGGCGGACTCTCAACCACTGCGCCACCAGGGAGGCCCAAGAATTTTTATAGTAAGTAATTCAGTGAGAAAGCTGAAGAAGAATGCCTGATTTTAGAGTCAGGATGGGTAGAAATCCAAACTCTGTTTCTAAGTTTTTTCAAACTAATTAGAAACCTGAAAGTCTGTAAGAATCCAAGAATCCTCTCTGCCCCCCCTACTCCCCCACTTCTGACCTCTGAAATACAGTGTAACCTTCTGCCATCTGTTATTTTAGAGCAGAAACAGTGAAAAACATATGGGCTTTCTCTCTCAAGCAGCTGTAGGGCAGTTAAAGTTATAATAATTGTCTTTCTGTAAGATAAATCTACATTGAAAACCTGGCCAGTTAAAAAAAAATAGCTCAGCCTCAGAGCCTTCCAGAATAAAATTAAGAAATTCAGAATCATCTGTGACATACTACATTAAGAGATTTAGAGAATATCCTCTAAGTCTTGTACTTTTATGTGTAAGGTTAAACAAATGTAATTCATGATGCCCAAATCAGTTAATACAGTCAAAGAGTCCACAATCCATGTTTTTTCTTTCTCCATCAAAATGCTAGGAGCCTCGGGACTTCCCTGGTACTCCAGCAGTAAAGAATCCACCTTCCAATGCAGGGGACATGGGTTCAATCCCTGGTCGGGGAACTAAGATTCCACATGCTGCGGGGCAACTAAGCCCACACACCACAGCTACTGAGCTCATGTGCCTCGACAGAGAGCCTGTGCGCCACAACTACAGAGCCCACGTGCCCTGGAGCCCAACCGCCACAACTAGAAAGAAGCCCGCGTGCCCCAAAGAAGATCCCGCGCACCACAACAAAAGACCCTGCATGCCACAACTAAGACCTGATGCACCCAAAAAAATAAAGAAAATAAATAAGTAAAATAAATAAATATTTTTTAAAAAAAGATTAAAAAATGCTAGGAGCCTCAAACAGGGGTTAGATACTCATATATAGAAATCGCTAACTAAGTTTTCCAAAACTGATAACTATAAATGCATCACTTCGGTGGGTCACTGAACCCCAGTCTAGAGGCTCATTTATTTATAAGAAAAATCACAACACGTGTGACACATAAATTTCCATTTCAGCTATATAACAGGAATTTTACCTACCTTTATCTGGGTGATTCAAAATCATGATTCTCCTGTGAGCTGCTCTAATCTTGGCCTTGCCGGCAGATGGGCTGTAAAAAGAAATTAAAGTGCTTGTAACAAATAGTGTCAAATGCAGATTATAAATTAATGGTTTATATGAGTTTTAAGAAATTAAAAACTAATGAGAATTTCACCATCTTGTGGATAAATATGAAATTACAGCTTGTCACTTCATTCTACCAACCATCAAAATAAATCATATTCAATGCTGCATGTACTTTCCTTCAGTCCTTATTCTCAATTAAAAAAAAACATATACATAATATATAGGATAGGAGAATCATAGCCTGTAGACTACTACTGTGAGTTTGAAAATTTATGCTTCAAGCTCTTTGAGGGGAAGGCAGTATATATAATGTAACAAACAGGTATTTGAACTCTAGGGCTACCAGACTTCAGGATTTTAATCCCAGCACTGCCATGAAAGATGGGGTAGCCTTGGTCAAATTTTTTACCCTCTCTGAGCTTCAGTTTCTTCATTGTGAAACAGGGCTAGAAACAACATAGTCCTCATATAGAGCAATTACAAGGATTAAATCAGTTGATGCCAACAAAGTGCTACAGCAGTGCCTGGTGTATAGCAAATGTTCCATAGTAGTTAGCTTTTACTATTATTATCTTTCAACAGAACATCTCAAAACCCTTCATAGCTCATAATTTCTTTAGCTTTGTGAGAAGCCTATGGGAAAAGCTTGGCTGTTAGAGCCTATGCTCTAAACAAAAATTAAAGGAGAAAGTTAAATAAACCTAAAATTATTCCTGCAAAATCTAATTTATCCAGTACTGGAACTCCTTCTCTCTAGTACATTTTCCAGGTAAGGAAAAAAATTAACACTAATAATAACAAGATCCTGGTGTTCCAACTTAATATTTATACTAGCTTATCTAAGCTGCTTTTCTGGGCCTCAAATGGAAATAACAGTAGCTGACTCAAAGTACACAGTGGTTGCTGTGAAACTCAAAATAATCTATATGGATGAACCACACTGTAGGGGCTAAATGCAGGAACTTTTAGAGATATTCAGACACAGGTTTAAATCCATCACTCATAATCTATAAAACTTTGTCTTGGGATTTCCCTGGTGGTCCAGTGGTTAAGACTCCGTACTTCCTCTTCAGGGGACGCAGGTTCGATCCCTGGTGGGGGAACCAAGATCCCACATGCCATGTGGTGCGGCAAAAACAAACAAAAAAAACACTTTGTCTTGCTTACTTGAACTCTCTGACTTATAATTTTCTCACAAGCAAAATTTTCTCATAAGCATACCTCCTAGGATTATTTTAAGGAAAAGTTAGATTATATAAGCAAAAGGATGAGCATGACCTGACATACAGTTAGTGTTCAAAGAATAGTAGTTATTATCATGAACATAAAGAATGCTTATGAAAATGTATTACATTTCTTACTTTTTAAAAAATGGGGTATAAATAATCTAATCTAGCATATCTTGAATGACTCAAAAAGCGTTATAGTGAGTAACAATTAAGTGCAAAGAAACTCTCAAGGTCTGCAGAGGTTTGCTTGCCCTTCTCCTAAATGGTCATAAAATGCTATCCATTTTTAACTTCTTCTGTCTGTTTTGAACACTGCCTTCCTTGCTGTCAGTCAATCCTCAGTTCTGCCAGTGTTCTAGTCTCTAGCTATTACTTGCCAGTTACTTGCTACTTCTAATCTCCTGGGGTTAAATAACAGATCATCAAACATGTTAAAATACACTATCAATTGTTACATAAGCATATAAACATTCTTCTATAAATAAAATAAATAAGTCAAGTCAAAAAGCAAGTCAAAAGAGAAATCAAAAAATATCTTGAGACAAATGAACAACCTACCAAAACTTATGGGATGAAGCCAAAGCATTTCTAAGAGGAATTATAGTCATAAAAGCGTACATTCAGGGGGGAAAAAAGAACTCAGAGAAACAACCTAACTTTATACCTCAGGGAAGTATAAAAAGAACAAACTAATCCCAAAATTAGTAGAAGGAAAATAAAGATCACCGTGAAAATAAATGAAATAGAGACAAAAAAGACCAAAAAAACCAAAAATCAATGAAACTAAGATCTAGTTTTTTGAGAATATATACAAAACAGACAAACCACTAGCTAGATCACCAAGAAAATAGAGGACTCAAGTAAAATCAGAAATGAAAATGGAGAGATTACAAATGATGCCACAGAAATACAAAGGATAAGAGACTACTGTGAACTGTACTATACAATAACAAATTGGACACCCTAGGAGAAATAAATGGATAAATTCCTAGAAACAAAGCATCTACCAAGACTGAATCATAGAAAATATGAACAGACCAGTTACTACTAATGAGACTGAATCATCAATCAGAAAACTTCCAACAAAGAAAAGTCCAGGACCAGATGTCGTCACTAAATTCTACCAAACATTTAAAGAATAATTAACACCAATCCTTAAACTCTTCCAAAACTTGGAAGAGGAGGAAACACTTCCAAACTCATTTTATGAGGCTAGCATTACCCTGATACCAAAACCAGACAAGGACACTACAAGAAAAGAAAAATACAGTCCAATATCCCTGATGATCACAAATGCAAAAATTCTCAACAAATGTTACCAAATCTAATTCAACAATACATTAAAAGGATCATATACCATGATTAAGTGGGATTTATTCCAGGAATGCAAGGATGGTTCAACATCTGAAAGTCATTCAATGTGATATATACCACAGTAACAAAACGAAGGATAAAAACACATAGTCATTTCAATAGATGTAGAAGAAGCATTTGAGAAAATTCAATATCCATTAATGATAAAAACTCTTGACAAGGTTGGTATAGAGGGGACGAACCTCAACATAATAAAGACCATATATGAAAAGCCCACAGCTAACATTATACTCAATGATGAAAAGCTAAAAGCTTTTCCTCTAAGATCAGAAACAAGACAAAGTTGCCCACTCTCACCACCTTTATTCAACATAGCATTGGAAGTCCTTGTCAGAGCAATTAGTCAAGAAAAAGAAATAAAAGGCATCCAAATGAGAAAGGAAGAAGTAAAACTGTCATTATTTGCAGATGACATGATATTACCTATAAAACACCCTAAAGACTACACCAAAAAAACTGTTAGAACTAATCAACAAATTCAGTAAAGTTGCAGGCTGTAAAATCAATCTACAATAATTTATTGTTTCTATATACTAATAACAAACTATCAGAAAATCAAGAAAACAAACCCATTTAAAATTGCATCAAAAATAATAAAATACCGAAGAATAAATTTAACCAAGGAGGTGAAAGACCTGTACACTGAAAACCAGAAGACACTGATGAAAGAAACTGAAGACACAAAAAAATGCAAAGATATTCTGTGCTCATGGATTGGAAGAAGTAATTTTTTAAAAATGCCCATACTATCCAAAGCACTATACAGATTCCATGCAACTTATATCAAAATTCCAAAGGCATTTGTCACAGAAATAGAACAAAAATTCCTAAAATTTGTATGGAACCAACCACAAAAGATCCTGAATAACCAAAGGAATCTTGAGAAAGAAGAACAAAGCTGCAGGCATCAAACTTCCTGATTTCAATCTATCAATATATTACAAATGCTCTAGTAATCAAACAGTATGGTACTGGCATAAAAAGACACATAGATTAATGGTACAGAACAGAGCCTAGAAATAAACCCATACATATACGGTCAATTGATTTACAACAAAGGAATAGAGAATATACAGTGAGGGAAAGGATAATCTCTTCAATAAATGGTGTTTATTGGGAACAGAAAATCTGAACAGTCATATGCAAAGGAATAAAACTGGACCTTTACCTTATACCACACACCAAAATTAACTCAAAATGGATTAAAGACTTAGATGTAACACTTTAAAACTACTAGAAGAAAATATAGGAGATAAGCTCCTTGATATTGGTCTTGTAAAGATTAAGCAAGATGAGAGAATCCTAGTTCTTAAACAAAGCATTAAAAATTAAATGTAGCTCTGATATATCTCCAGTATAGACAATTCCACCACAAATTGAAAATGTAACTTTAAATATCATTTTGCCTAGATCAGGGATTTCAAACTGCTCCCTGGAATGCATTTGACTGGGAGTAGGTGGGTGAGGTGTGTAGAACAGAGTAGTGTTCCCTGATCCTGTAGCAAATGGAGCAGTTTTGGTCTCATCTTTTTCTACTACTAGTCTACTGAATAACATTTAAACAGAGTTCCACAGAAGTTTTTTTAAAGTCTGAAAATCACAAATGTGTGCATAATTTCAGAATATATCAGGTATATTAAGTTTTCCTGGGCAGCTCAGTAAAATATTTCAGGCTTACACAATATGTAAGAATATAGAGTGTCATCTAGTAACATAGTCATCTAGTAACATAGAGGTTTCTTTGTTTTTAAATAGAGTATCAACAGAGTCAGCTCCATTTTGTCTTTACCTACTTGTTATGTAGTCTAAATCATTTGGATTCACTTATCACAGAAAGTGGAACCACAGCAATGTATTCACACCTTAAAGAATCTCCTCAAAATCAAAGCTGCCTGACTGAAAGAAAGGGCTAGAGGAAAGCAAATAAGTTCCACCTTTCTATTTAATGTGTTAAGGGCAAAATTTTAGCTTCTGCATTCATGATAGAGATGGGAATAGAGCAGTGCCAACATTTATTCAGCACCTGTTACTTGGTAGGCACTTTGATAAAAAGGTATCACTCATGTCATTATAAATTCCGACAAGGCAGATATTATTAATTCCAAATCAAAAATGAAGAAGCTGAAGTGCAGAAAAGCTAACAATAAGTGTCTCAGCGACAGAATCAGGATGAGGATCTGTCTGCTTACCTAATATTTATTGAGTAGTTACCAAGTTCTATGTTTATGCTAAAACTTCATATGTGTTAATCTTCGCAGCAACCCTATGCAGTAAAAACTAATATTTTCTCTATTTTACAAATGATGAGACTGAAGTCACGCACCTAACAGGTGGTAAAATTGGTATTTGTACCCAGATTCACTTGTTATCAGAGTCAGTGCTGTTAGCCACTCAATTTTCCTTGTGAAATTTTGTACAGCTTCCAGCTCAATGGGATAAAACTTTATAACCATGTATCTTAAGTCAACTCCTAATTATCTTTCCTAAAAACAGGAGTACCTTGGATGATATTAAATGATACCCTCAAAAACTTTTGTGTTTGGTTTAATAATGTGCATCATATTCACATTTCAGCACTATGAATGGGATGATATGAGGGCCCAAGAAAAATAACAATGCCACTCTGAATAATATTAAAGAAAAGAATAGTTAGCAATACAGCTAATTTCCTAGTTTGGTTCCCCTGCATTTCTTTTTTTTTTTTTTGTATTCTCAGTGAGAGAGCCCATCTCTTCTTATTTTTTAATTTTTTAAATAAATTTATTTATTTTATTTATTTATGTATGGCTGCATTGGGTCTTCATTGCTGCACACGGGCTTTCTCTAGTTGCAGCGAGCAGAAGCTACTCTTCATGGTGATGCACGGGCTTCTCGTTGCAGTGGCTTCTCTTATTGTGGAGCATGGGCTCTACGGGAATGGACTTCAGTAGTTGTGGCATGCAGGCTCAGTAGTTGTGGCTCACAGGCTCTAGAGTGCAGGCTCAGTAGTTGTGGCGCACGGGCTTAGTTGCTCCACGGCATGTGGGATCTTCCCGGACCAGGGCTCGAACCCGTGTCCCCTGCATTGGCAGGCGGATTCTTAGCCACTGCGCCACCAGGGAAGCCCCCATCTCTTCTTATATTTAAATGAAGCACCAAGCTAAATTGAGCTGTTCCTCCCCTACCCACCTTTTTGTTTTTTCTTGATTAGTCATAAGAAATTACAAAATGTTTGGCCTTAAATATCTGCTAATCTAAAAGAGATTTAAAAATTCTGTTGATATAGGACTTTATGATCTATTCTCCTTAATTATGTTGACTAAGTCACCATAGATGTGTTGTAGGTAACATATTGTAACCAACCCCCATAAAAATTTGAGTGAGCTCTAAGGGAACATAAGGTAAACAAATACAGATACTGGTAAATCTATGGTAGGGGATGTATTATTAACTTTAAGTGTTAAATAATATACAGCAATCACATAATATCATTAATTTTCTCCAAGCCGTCCAGAGTTAGACAATAAATGGATACTAAGGTAAAACAGGTATAATGAAATATGCTAGATGTCAAATTGTGGAACTAGGAAAGAATTGTGAAACAGATCCCATGTTATAATTGAAAATATGATACATACCAAATTAGAAAACTGAATCCAGAAAGAATTCATTGTCACAATAAAGGTTATTTTGATAACTGCATTGGAACTTTAGTATTCAAATACAATAGCTCCTTGTTAAGAAATAAAGGCACATCACAAATATGCCTGATTTTTTTTAGGGGTGGTAGGATAATCTCTTAGATTTGAGGTTTTAAAATGTAAAAATTTGATATTTTCTCCTCTGCCTCCTATTCATAATTTAAAATATAAGGATAACTTTACTGTCACATTTTTTTCTTTTTCAAGACAAACTTAGCCACAGAACAAAATAATACTTATGCAGCACACCTACCTTACACCTAAAATAAGACTCGCTTCTCGCCTACTCATTTTTTGTTCAAATCCTCCTTTATAGTAGGATGAAAAACTCTATACAGGAAAGAAAGAGCAAGAAATAATTAGTTCCACATGTGAGGTGGCATGACCTCAATCCCATCACACAGCTGCAATAAGAGTAATGCATTTTCCAGAAGTCAACTTGGAATTGTGGGAGGTGGGGAGGGAGAGCACTAAACAATAATCCTCTACAAGAAATTATGACCAAGATAAACACTATACTGAAGGAATAAAACAGGTCAGTAGAAGCAAAAGGCTACAACTTTATCTAAGCTCTACAGTAATTTTCTCTTTGGATAACCTTGACCAAGTCACTTACTGTAGAGATGACAGACATCTTTTTTTTTTTTTTTTTTTTTTTTTTTTGCGGTATGCGGGCCTCTCACTGTTGTGGCCTCTCCCGTTGCGGAGCACAGGCTCCGGACGCACAGGCTCAGCGGCCATGGCTCACAGGCCTAGCCGCTCGGCGGCATGTGGGATCTTCCCGGACCGGGGCACGAACCCGTGTCCCCTGCATCGGCAGGCGGACTCTCAACCACTGCGCCACCAGGGAAGCCCGACAGACATCTTTTTAACCTACTAGACCGGCTGACTGAGAAAGAGGAGAAACTGACAAGGTGAGGAGGACACCAGGATATTAGACAGGGAGGCCAAGAGACCGGAAGCCTAGACTGAAAGGTCAATGTGGCTGGAGAGGCCTGAGCAAGGAGGAGAGAAGTGGTAGAGAGATAACAGGCGCCAGATTGTGGAGGGCCCTGGAAGCAATGGAAATGACTTAGGATTTTATTCTCAGTGGTAGGAGAACCAGAGCACTGGGGTAACAGATTTGACTTGGTTTTAAAAGAATTACTCTAACTGCTGTGTGGAGAATAGAAAGACAGGTACAGAGTGCAGGCAGGAGACCAGTTAAGATGACATAACAGTAATCTAGGCAAGAGATGATGCTGGTATGGACCAACGTGGTAGTAGAGGAGGAGGTGAGAGCTGTCAGATTTTGGATGTGTTTTGAAAGCAGAAATAACATTTGCTTGGATTGAATATGGGATATGAGAAAAAGCAGGGAACTAAAGATGATGCAGTAAACGCTGCTATACACTGCACAGATCCCCCTTCAGAGCTGAGGCACTTACTCCTCAGACACTAGGGCTGCCGCTGGCAGACAGCACTCAGCTGTCAAACTCCAGCAATTGCCTTGGCTGAAGAATGTCAAGCTCACGCCCCCTTCTCAGGAGGGTCTCTAGCTGATGACTGGCTGACGTCAGGGTATAAACACTGTGCTTCTCCAGGGCTCAGTCCTTGGACTTCTTAGCTATATTTACCTCCCAGGTGATGTCACTTAGCTTCATGGCCTCTTGCTCCAAATCAGGATAATCACGATGAGTCACCTGAGTGTCAGAGCTCCCTGGGGGGCTGGCTGTCTCAGGCCTTTTACTAAGACTGCACTGCAGCCTAAATTATCCCTCCATTCTTCTTCCTTCTCTTGCCTTCTGGAGCTGTTGATCCTAAGAGCATTCTCTAATAAACTAACAGCTTGCTAAACTTTGTCTCACTCTGCAAATGACTGCAAGGTTTCTGGCCTAAATTGCCATTAATGACTTAGAGAAGGCGTGGTTATTTGTTATTTGTTTCTTGTGGGTAACACATATCAGGAGATTGGTTTTGGTTACATTAAGTTTCAAAAAAGTCTATGTAAGTGGAGGAAAAGTCTGACCTGGAGATAACATTTGGGAGTCATGAGTACACAGATGGTATTTAAAAGTGTGAGACTAAATGAGGTCACCTAGAGTGCTAGTGTAGATAAGAAGTCCAAAGCCTGAGCCCTAGAAACTGCAACATTTAATGGCACAGAGATGGAGAGGAATCAGTAAAGGAAACTGTGACGGCTTAGCGGTGCAGGAGGAGGAAAAGCAGATGTCAAAAGTGAGGAAGTGAAAAATAGTTTCAAATGCTTCCGATAGGTCAAGTAAGACAAGAACTGAGGGCTGACGGCTGGATTTACCCTTTGGTAAATCTAAGTCTAGTGAAGGTACTGGAAGTGAAGGTTTGATTAGAGTGAGTTTAAGAGAGAACAGGAGAGGGCTTCCTTGGTGGCGCAATGGTTAAGAATCCACCTGCTAATGCAGGGGACATGGGTTCGAGCCCTGGTCCGGGAAGATCCCACATGCCATGGAACAATTAAGCCCACCCGCCACAACTACTGAACCCCGTGCATCTAGAGCCTGTGCTCCGCAACAAGAGAAGCCACCGCAATGAGAAGCCCGCGCACCACAACTAAGAGTAGCCCCTGCTCACCACAACTAGAGAAAGCCCGCGTGCAGCAACAAAGACCCAACGCAGACAAAAATAAATTTAAAAAAAAAACAAAAAAACAAAGAACAGGAGGAAAGGAATGGGAGACAGCAAAGAGAGACAACTCTTCAGCAGCTCTTAGAGAAAACAGGATGCATGAACTCAACTTTTAGAAGGAAAAAAAATCACACACGATTGAATGTGTGCATGTTTCTAAAACGTGAACCCATATTTTTCTAAGGAAAAACAAATAAGTGTGTGCTTGCATAAAACAAAATCTGAAAGTATACACACTAAAATGTTATTTTGGGGTGGTGGAATTATGAATAATTATTTTCTTCATGTTTATTTTTACTTTCTAAATTTTCAACAATAAACACAGTTACAAATACAATTAAAAAAAAAAAAGGACTAAAAGGAAACCACGTAAATTATTAGAGCTTAAGAAGTGAGTCCTAAGGAGCCAGATGTGGTCATTTGTATAAGCTATTCTCTTTGAACAGCTTGTCATAAATTTCCATTGGTAATAATTCCCTGGCAATTAACTCATTCAACAAATACATTAGCACCTACTACGTGCCAGGAACTTTTCAAATGAGACAAGTGAAGTTCTGTCCTTTATCACATAGATGCTAATCTATCAATGTACCAGTACTGTGAGGAATATGATGTACTATTCCAAATTTCAAGTAATTAACAATCTAGTAAGAAAACAAAAAACAACCCCCTCCTCCAAATTGTGAGGGGAGGAAGGGAATCAAATTGTTTAAGTACACATACTAATGTGGACAAATTATGTATATATACACAAGCACACACACACAGGGGAATATATAAAGGAATAAGAGATATATAGGGGAATACATATAAAGGAATAGAAAACTTAAGAGAGGAAGAACAGCTGGTTTTAAGGTTTCTCTCAGGTGATCAAAATTTTTACTAGATGCATACCTTACTCCCTAATATTTCTATGAGTATCTACCTTTGTGAGCTCCAAATTTTCAAATTTTCAGCATAATAAACACAAATTGATGATGTTTCATGAACTGTCATTTCCACTATATTCACAAAGCTCATTAACCCTAAAAGTAGCGATTATATCTAAGCAAATTTTTTACTTTGTTTTTTCCAGGTAGAAAAGGAGACTAAGAAAAGGTTACTTAAAGTCCAGCATCTGGATGAGGCTCATACCCTAAAACACTGACCTGTTTACAAATAAGCTTACAAGTAAATATACAATTATCATAATCCTTCTAAAGGAACTGTATCATTTTTGAGGATAGACATTTAATATTTGGGGGCTATATACAGAAAGGCAGACAGAGAAAACAATGAAAAAAAACTGCTCATGCTACTTCAGAAAATCATGCCTTCTAAACTCATATGGAATTTAGGTTTTACATTACATAATTTAAAACAGAAATTGTAAGCCCTTTGAAGCTTACAAGTAATACACCAATACGGCATTATATTAGGATATACAGACATAGGCAATGCAGAACTATTTTCTGACAACACTGGTGGGTCAAGGAAATGTTTAAATTCAAAAAAATGTGATTACAATAAGGAACAAGTATATCACCAAACAGATGGAGTAGATGGTTATATTTTTCTAATAGAATTTCCAAGAACAGAAATAGAGGGATTTATTCTGCTGTCTATTAGAAACACACCCTGAACCTTACAAATTATTATTTTGTATTATTTTATTTATAAAGTATATATATATAAACAAAAATCAAAACAATTTTCCTTCTAAAATTAACACTGAATGCTCTAGTGCTATATATTATTAAAGAAGATGTGAAATGAACCAAGCTAAAGTCTTCATTAGCTAATTTACTCAATCACTTGAAACATGAAAGCCCTCCAAACAACCAGGAAAATATATCATTCCATAGTCTTAAGAGAAGAAACACATTTACCATAAACTATAAACTTTGATTATGTATAATAATCTATTTGATTTATAGAGCCACAGGATGATTTTAATTAGTGTTATTTCCATGAATTTCACTTAACCATAAAACAATGTAAGTCCAATTTTAAAAACTTGTATTAAAGTAAAAAGAAAAATTAACAAATAGAAAAATAAAAGCCTCAAAAGAAGATAAATGACTTGGGTTTTTTCCCCCAAGAAAAAATTAGGAGTAATTAGACAATAGCTGGGTCAATAATATACATTAATACTTTAAAAAAATCAAGTAAAAGGTACTGATTCAAAACAGCAGACTGAATAATAAAAGTCTTTTGCTTTCCAAAGTGCCTCTGAAATGAGAAAAGAGATATTTTAAACAAGAAAAATCCATAAGAGGCCTAGAAAACAAGAAATGGATTAAGTAGCAAACCAGAAAGTTTAAAGAAATCCTGGAAGATTGAAAACAGGTAAGACTGCACATATAGAAAAAATCACAGCAGCCTCAATCTAGCAGCCCCTCTGACTAAATTCAGAGTCAACAAATACAAAAAATAACATCAGGGTAATTAATTAAACCAGAACAGCAGAGAGAGATGATTCCTAACTCCATTAGCATAGGGCATAAGGGCCTGCCACTTACCACTTCAGCCCTCAGGCCAAGAAAGAGAATCATATGCCTGGGATGCACCCAACTGTGAGTGGTAGGTCCCAAGAGAAGCAAAGGTGAGTACCAACAGATCACACTGAACCCAGAGGGCTGAAGAGGGGGACAGTTATGTGAAGCAGTAAAATACACATAGTACTCAACCACTCCTGCATTCTGGAGGTTCCAAGACTGCCTCTGGGCTCCTTGATTTGGAAGAGACATGACTGTTGATATAAGCTACCTACGTGCTCACAGCACACTGCCAATCTTCTCATTCAATTAAATTGTTGAAGTAAATCTACCAAACTGCTAAGAAAGGCCACTTATATGAGTTCCAGGAGCAGAGACACATTGGAAGGAAAAACTAAAGAAAAAATATATGAGGATCTTACAGAACAAAAAATAGACAATTTTCACATAAGCCAAGGCTAAAAATTCCTGTGAAATTTCAGAACATCAATAATAAAGAGAAAATCCCCCAAATTTCCAGCACTAAACAACAAACACACAAACAAAAATCACCCCAACGTAAAAACCAAAAGCACAAACAAAAGAAAATCAAAATCAAAACAAGCAGAGTACAAAGGAAAAAGAACACCAGAAAATCTGGCTAAGTCTGAGAGTACCAAAAAATGTGGCTGAGAGTATGCAGGAAAGTATAAAGGTGGGCATGGAGATTCCGTCTGAGCAGAGACTTCTGTAGTATCCCTCTAATACTGGCTCCACCAGATTCCAAGGAGCCAGCAGCTATGTGACAACAGTGAGAGGGAAAGAAACAAACTCTCCATGCATTCTATGTGAACAAAATTATTCTAGGCAGTATTCCAGAAGAATGGGGAAAAAAGTATGAGAAAAAGAAAGATGAGATTTAAGAAAAAGATGGTGTTAAAGCATCAAAGAAGCGAACAAAGTTTAAGAAAAAATGAAAAGAGAACCCATAGGAACTTGAGCCTTGTACATTCTCCTTTGAGTGACAGGGATTTATTGACACACGACTACAGTCCCTATTTATTAGTAACTCTATTTGATTCAATAATGAACACAGTTACAAAATCAAAACACTGTAAATGCTGTGCTTATGAATTTGGCTTTTTGGAATCAGTGCCAAGAGAAAGTATGTATATATTTCATTCCTCAATTTCCCTGGAACAATTAATATTTAAAGAAGTATTTTAAAAACTCCTATCTTCACTGAGGTATAATTATGATGATGATAAAGATATTCCAAGATGTTTCACTGCAAACTGCAAGAGTAGTACTTTGTGGAAAAGGGGCCAGATTTATCAAAAGGCACTTGTCTTAACTTGAAGCCCACAAAAGGGAGGGAAAGGGAGCACGTATCACTTTTGTCTCCTTAAGAAATGCAGGGGCTGGGACTTCCCTGGTAGTGCAGTGGTTAAGAATCTGCCCGCCAATGCAGGGGACACAGGTTCGAGCCCTGGTCCAGGAAGATCCCACATGCCACGGAGCAACTAAGCCCGTGAGCCACAACTACTGAGCCTGCGCTCTAGAGCCCGCGAGCCACAACTACTGAGCCTGCATGCCACAACAACTGAAGCCCACGTGCCTAGAGCCCATGCTCCACAACAAGAGAAGCCACCGCAATGAGAAGTCCATACACTGCAAGGAAGAGTAGCCCCCGCTCGCCACAACTAGAGAAAGCTGTCACACAGCAACGAAGACCCAACGCAGCCCATAAATAAATAAATAAATAAATAGAGACACCTTTGAAAAGAAAAAAGAAATGCAGGGGCTGCATTCAGGATACCCATAATAATCTCTTAAACTATTCTACCTTATCTGTGAGCCTGCACAGAGCAGTGAAATGTTTCTCATTTTCTTTCACTCTTTTCCTTTCAGTGTTAAATAATGTAGTTCTACAAAACACAAGTCTATTTATGGTATAAATATACCTACTGAAGATCAGCATAACAGGAGAGAAATGATTTCTGAAAGTCTCTCAATTTGCTATACATAAACATATGGAAAGATTTAAATAACTATGTCAAGCCACCATCACCTAAGTCCCTGGACTATCTCAGTACCCTCTTAACAGGTTTGACAGCTTCTCCTCTGACTCATTCTAGTCTATACTCTTTGCAGCAGGGAGAGTGATCACCTAAATTGGTAATCATGTTGCCCACATGCTCAAAACCTTCCAAAGGCTTTCCATCACACTTAAACCAAAATCTGCTGTCTTTGTCACAGTCTATTTGGCCCTAAGTGGTCTGGGCCCGAACTACCACTATTCCTTCCACATACTCCACTGGAGTTACTCTTGCTGCTAAACTCATTTCCACCTCAGGACCTCTGCAGTGTTCCCACTAGAAAGCTCTTTCTTCAGATGTTCACATGGCCTGCTCCCTCATCTTCTCAGAGACGCCTTCCCGGACCTATCTAATATAGATTCCTCTCTGCTGTTAAAGAATCAATCTCTTACGCTGATTTAGTTCTCTAAAGAAAACTAAACTTCTACCTTCAACACCTCTACATATTATGTAGCTTATTTATTTGTTAATTGTTTCTACTAAAAAGTAAACTCCTAGAGGGCAGTGTCTTTGTCTGGTTCATGACTACCTCCCACTTCCCACAATAATGTCCAGTATGTAGTAGGTGCTTAATGAACATTTATTGAATGAATGCTAAATACCTATTAATACTTTAGTCAAATAAAATATAAACAGGAAATCAGAAAATAAACACATGCTCCCTCTAATCACAGACATGCATTTATAAGTCTGCAAAATCACTTGCAGTTCTTTTGACCCCGAGTTTAATTATCTGTCATAATATAGTATGTCATCCTTTGAAAGTGTGGTTATTGTTCGTGACTAACTAAGCCTCACAAGCCTATAATGCCTTTGCTAAAACAAGCCATTCATTCTCAAATTGCTGTAAGCCAAGCTGATCTATCCCAGATCTTCTGTTTCCCAGAAATCAATGTTTATGTTGTACTGCTTCAGTGAGTTTTCTTTGCATGGTCTCCAGTGGTCACAAACCACAGTTCACCACACTATAGCTTTTTAGATACCTATTATCATTCATTTTTTACTTATATTCAGCTCAGCAGAGTAGCTGTAATGCTGGTAGATGAATTTATAAGCCCTATAGGTTTCAAGGTTGGAATCATATAATTTTATGTTTGAGATAGCCAGGTGTGGTGGTACGAGGGAACTAGTTTCAAATTTGAAGATGAAATAAACTTTTGGGTAAGCTCCATCAGGACAGGCACCATGTCTGTTTTGTTCACCAGCTATGCCTAGCCCCTGGCACAGGACAATCACTAAATGAATACTAATTAAACAAGGAAAATAAATTACCTCAAAGTTGACATAATACTACTAAAAGGAATACGATAATTAAAAGTCAAAGTCAGGAATAAGCTTAGATATAAAATAATATGACCAAGAAACTTAAAAGAAACTAAATCAATAAAGTTGCCAATGATACAAACATTTGTATGAAAATCCAAAACATTTTTCTGAATTACTATCAATAATGGCATATAAACAAAAATCAAAGCAAGGTTAGATTTCTAACTAAAGCCATTTTTAACTTACAGCAGTTGAAATCTTCTTTGCAGTTTCTGTGATTACTTGTCCTAGAGGTTTCCAGATTTGAAATGTGTAGCGACCTAAATAGCAACAGGAATAAAAGCAAATATATTTTCGGGGCTTCCCTGGTGGTGCAGTGGTTGAGAGTCCGCCTGCCGATGCAGGGGACACGGGTTCATGCCCTGGTCCGGGAGGATCCCACATGCCGCGGAGCGGCTGGGCCCGTGAGCTGTGGCCGCTGAGCCTGCGCGTCTGGAGCCTGTGCTCCGCAACGGGAGAGGCCACGACAGTGAGAGGCCCGCGTACCGCAAAAAAAAAAAAAAAAAAAAGCAAATATATTTTCTATAATGAAAGCCAACACCCACAAAGTGCTCACCATAGTATTTATTAATAGTTTACTTTATATATGTTATTTTAATAACTATCTCAAAATCTACCAGAAAGACAGTCACATTTTTTCAAATTTCTAATTTATTAAATGGAGGATAGATTTCATTTTAATATAATTTTCATAGCTATTAAATTAAGCTTTAGTTCATAATTATAAAATTAGAAAATTTCAATGGTTATGTATAAAATCCTACTTTTATACAATGTTACAGGTCATAAAAACAATAACATCCTAGTACTCAATTTCTCGCTGAGGATGACTACTCTCCTAAAAGCTTCTTTTATTTTAGTGCTTTCCTTTCTTAGGCATCCTAATAATCAAAACTCCTTTGAGTCTGGACAACTAAGTATCAATAGCAAAACAGGTCCTAAATTGTTTTGAGGGCATAGAACAAGAATAAAATATTATCTGACTAATTTACCTTTTGTTCCCTAATCAGAATGTGTGTCTACTAATACTAGGGTCTCTTTTCCCAAAGCTCTGCTAGAAAACCAGTTATGACCCTCTGAACTTAAATTCAATTTCTAACCATAACATTATTTGCAAATCAAGATTTCTACCAGGAAAGTTCAACTACACAGATGTTTTATAAGAAGTAACCTGTCTAAATATACTGTCATTCCTGTGCAAACAACATGTTACAGGGAAAAACAAAGGATGCTAGACATAGGAAGATGTGAAGTAGCCAATCTAAGTGGGAGATAAAAAGCTCTTGAGATCAAGTAGAACATTAAATAAAGTAAAATTAAATGAAGCTGAAACCCTAACTCATCTAAATCTCTTATATAAATATCAACTTCCATTTGATTCTACAACAGTATAAAATATGGCTTTTAAAGTGCCTCAAAATTCCTTCAAAACCACAATCATGCAATCTCAATGTAAAAAAGCAATTAATGGCTTCAAGAAGTGACATCTGGGGACTCCCTGGTGGCGCAGTGGTTGAGAGTCCGCCTGCCGATGCAGGGGACACGGGTTCGTGCCCCGGTCCGGGAAGATCCCACATGCCGCGGAGCGGCTGGGCCCGTGAGCCATGGCCGCTGAGCCTGCGCTTCCAGAGCCTGTGCTCCGCAACGGGAGCGGCCACAGCAGTGGGAGGCCCGAGTACCGCAAAAAAAAAAAAAAAAGAAGTGACATCTGGACATTTACTTTAACCATAAAGGAGAAAATCTAGTCCAATAGTCTAGGGGTACTTTCTCCTAAATTCTACTCTTCAGTCGTATTTGACCCTGAAAGAGAACTGCCTGCTATTAATATTCTAGTTAGTAAACTGAATTTGGCAACAGAGTAGTATGTATAGAATACATACACCAATTCTTCTCATTGTAGAAACAAGACGTTGGCAAAAGTATATCTTTCTCTAATTTCAAATAAAAATCTTACATTTGAATTTGAAATAACTATGCCTATTTTGCTACAGTAATTAATACAAAAATTGTTTTATGTTTATGGGCAAGTTTGTCTGAATTCCTTTTCAGACATGATACTCTTCTCATGAAACCTCAGTAAGTAGTTAACTATAGTTATATGAGACACAAGACTTTGACAAGAACCAAGAGAATCTGAACCACTGATCTTCCTGATTTTAAAGTTCTTACTGGTAAGGTGCTTTAAACAGAGTTGTGTGGAATTAAATATTATACAAAACAAAACAAAATCTTTTATGTCTCTTTTTCTATTGGATCTCACTGCATATAACCACAATGGAATGTAGCTCCACCTAAAAAGAAGATCCAATTAACAAGATCAAATCCATGGAACTTGAGACACAAATGCTAAATGAAAAATGTAAATCTTTATCAACAAGGAAATGCTCTGAGATTAACATTTAATTAGAGAATAGCTATGCAATTTAAAACTATAAATTAATGGTTAGAAGAGACAGCAACTTTACTTTAAATCTTTATAACTATTCTTTCTAAAAAGATTTTGGCAGTAAAAGAAATTCTCCTGGGTTTCTCAAAGAAATTACACCAACATGTTAAAATGAATGATAAATATACTATAAAGAATGGCTACGCTCATCAGAAAGAACTGACAGCTCAGAAAATGTGTATTCTTATCAGTAAGAAAAAAATATGGGACAATAAAAGAGCCCCATTATCACTTACACTGCTTCATATTAAAGAGATTTTATTTTTTAATAGTACACTATAGCTCAAACTAAAAAAATGTCAGGAAGATCAATTATTATCGGGGCTAGTTTTCCTAGCTTTTGTATCGTTAATTTCCTTCACTACAAAGTTTATCTAGATTTTGCTGCGCTGACAAATTTTCAGTGACTATAAATGTTGCAAAGAATGGGAACATATGTCTTAAAATCAAAAAACCTCAAAATGCTAAGAGTCTTCTCATGAATCACTATAGAAGCTACTTGGAAATATTTCCCCTGCAACATTTATTGATATATATCCTTTATTTATCTTACCTGCAAATCCAAGAGCTGCAATACCCAGTCCCACAGCTATCAAACCTCTTGCCTATGGAGGAAAAAATGATTATCACTTATAGTGTTACATACTGGGTTTTTAAAGTAAATCATTTTAAATAATGAGAATAATTATGATTAATAACACATTTTCCTCAAGCTCTGTGGTGTAGAATTTTTAAAAATCTGCAGGATTACAGCTAATTTTCAGTGAATTAAAATAATTCTAGATTTCATTTAATTTCCATATATTTGAATTTGTTCTAACGAAGAGCTTTTATGTTACCTATTGCTAAAATGTTTTCTATAGACCACTCCTTTTTTTTTTTTTTTTTTTCGGTATGTGGGCCTCCCACTGTTGTGGCCTCTCATGCTGTGGAGCACAGGCTCCGGACGCGTAGGCTCAGCGGCCATGGCTCACGGGCCCAGCCGCTCCGCGGCATGTGGGATCTTCCCGGACCGGGGCACAAACCCGTGTCCCCTGCATCGGCAGGTGGACTCTCAACCACTGCGCCACCAGGGAAGCCCCTATGGACTATTCTTAATAGTGGGTTTAATGTATCTATCTTCTATAAAGCTAAAAGGTAAATATTTCCTCCTCATTTACATATGCAATGCTCAATGGACTCTGCTATACTTAAAAAACTTGATAAAATGTATCCATGTTTAGAAAAGAAGTCAAACTGCGAAAAATTAGTAAAAGTGATGAATAACTTAAGAGCTAGCTTATTTCTACCTTTCTAGACCAATGTAAAAATTTTACAGTAAGAGCCAAGAATTCAGAATTTAAAGTTATGAGCTCATCCTGATAAATTTTAAATTAGTTATATACTCCATATCAGTCTATGCTTTTCTCCTTAACCACCTTGGGAAAATATTTGTCACAACAGAAAAAGGTCTTATGTAGCAAAGATCAATGGTTGCCCCCCAAGATCCATTTTCCCCTTCTTCTACAGGATCAAAATTCCTATTTTTAGCCAGACACATATTTCCAAGCCCCCACTTAGACTTAGGTACAGCTATGTTTACTAAGTGTTGGCTTATAGGATATAAGCCGAGTGGTGTGTGCAGCCTCAGAGAAGTCCTTCATGGGACGGTGGAATGTCCTTCTCCCTTTCCATTCCTCCTTCCTGCTGGCTGCAATGTAGACATTATACCAGGAGCTGCCATGTCAGATAAGGAAGGAAGAACAATGAGATGAAAGGAGACTGCATCCTGGATGATAATGTAGCTGCCACAGCACCCCTGGACTGCTTCTATTTACATGAGATAAAAATTGGGCTTCCCTGGTGGCGCAGTGGTTGAGAGTCCACCTGCCGATGCAAGGGACACGGGTGCGTGCCCGGGTCCGGGAAGATCCCACATGCCATTGAGTGGCTGGGCCCATGAGCCATGGCTGCTGAGCCTGTGCGTCCGGAGCCTGTGCTCCACAACGGGAGAGGCCACAACAGTGAGAGGCCCGCGTACCGCAAAAAAAAATTTTTTTTTAATAAATAAATAAAATTGTCTTCCTAAGATGATACTACTATTTTCAGTTTTCAGGTACTTGCAGCCAAATCAAATTTTGATGGGATCAGAATTAAGGAGAGACACTATAGAAACGGTTTTTGTCTGGTTAGTGGTGAAAGAGGCAAACCCATAAGATCCAAAAACTAAAAAAAAAGCTACAATAATCTCACTAGGGAATAGAATGGAGTCATTTCACAACAGTACAGTGGAAATCATAAGATGGAGGCTGAGACTAGATGGATAGTAAAACCGGAAAGCCCTATAGCCATCAGTTTTCAAGTTCTGTAAGGGAATGCAAATCTTAGGAAATCAAAGCCCCAAGTCTTCAATAGGAGACTCTATAAGGATAAACATCAAGACACAAAGGCCAACTGTATGAAGGTGCTCTAACTTTAACACCCAGTAACTCTCTCTTAGAAGTCTAGAGCCCTTCATAGACGAGATGAGGAAAGTTCATCTAGGTTTCCCCTCCTCAGTTCCAGTTCTTTTTTTTAAAAAGAGTTAGACTTTTCTAAAAAAAATCAATTTATTTATTTATTTATTTTTTTTTTTTGCAGTACGCGGGCCTCTCACTGTTGTTGTGGCCTCTCCCGTTGCGGAGCACAGGCTCTGGACGCGCAGGCTCAGCGGCCATGGCTCACGGGCCCAGCTGCTCCGCGGCATGTGGGATCTTCCCGGACCGGGGCACGAACCCGTGTCCCCTGCATCGGCAGGCGGACTCGCAACCACTGCGCCACCAGGGAAGCCCCAATTTATTTATTTATTTTGCTTCACTGAGTCTTCGTTGCTGCACGCGGGCTTTCTCTAGTTGCGGTGAGCGGGATCTACTCTTCGCGGCAGCGTGCGGGCTTCTCATTGCGGTGGCTTCTCTTGTTGCGGAGCACAGGCTCTAGGCGCGCGGGCTTCAGTAGTTGTGGCATGTGGGCTCAGTAGTTGTGGCTCGCAGGTTCTAGACTGCACGCTCAGTAGTTGTGGCGCACGGGCTTAGTTACGCTGCGGCAGGTGGGATCTTCCTGGACCAGGGCTGGAACCCGTCTCCTGCGTTGGCAGGCGGATTCTTAACCACTGCGCCACCAGGGAAGTCCTCGGCTCCAGTTCTAAGATTCACCTTTTCACCAGGCAGAGCACCAGGGCAATCTCAGGAAAGGAAGATTCTTTCCCTGGCAGAGAAGGACAAGCCTAGAGCTAGCTAGCAAGAGGCCAAACAGTCTTTGAGGTTCCCTTCAGGTGGTCTAGACGTAATTACTCCTGAACTGAAGGGAAACGAGTATTGATTTCAAGAAGATGTTCTGTTGAGGTATATTTTTGCTATTTTCTAGATTTTCCCAGGGGCTACATATTTTGAGTTTTCCAGTCTTATTTTCCGTTGGTTTACTTTAAGGATCCTCAGTCCAACCAAAGTACTCAACTGGGGCTTCCCTGGTGGCGCAGTGGTTAAGAATCCACCTGCCAATGCAGGGGACATCGGTTCGAGCCCTGGTCTGGGAAGATCCCACATGCCACGGAGCAACAAAGCCCGTGCGCCACAACTACTGAGCCTGCGAGCCACAACTACTGAGCCAGGGCACCACAACTACTGAAGCCCACGCGCCTAGAGCCAGTGCTCGGCATCAAGAGAAGCCACCGCAATGAGAAGCCTGCGCACCGCAACGAAGAGTAGCCCCCGCTCACCGCAACTAGAGAAAGCCTGCACGCAGCAACGAAGACCCAACTCAGCCATAAATAAATAAATTTATTTATTTTTTAAATGTACTCAACTCAATTTCATGTGTGAATTTATTTTCCTTCCTCATAAAACTTGTTTATTCTTTCATCTGACTAGAAATATTTATCTTTGCCTATCAAGATCTGATGTATTCTTAATATTTCAGCTTGAACCAGCCACAGAATGGGAGAAGGCATTTGCAACACATAATGATAAGCACATACCCAAAAATACAGAGAATTCTTCCACATTAGAAAGACAGATGATCCAGTAGAAAATGAACAAAAGAGTCCAGGGGGACTTCCCTGGTGGGTCCAGTGGTAAAGAATCTGCTTTCTAATACAGGAGACACAGGTTTGATCCCTGTTAGGGGAACTAAGATCCCACATGCCACGGGGCAACTAAGCCCACGTGCCACAACAAAGAGCCCACATGCTGCAACGAAAGATCCCACGTGCCGCATCGAAGATCCCATGTGTCACAACTAAGAGGATATGGGGAGGGGGAAGGGTAAGCTGTGACAAAGCGTGAGAGTGGCATGGACATATATACACTACCAAACGTAAAATAGATAGTTAGTGGGAAGCAGCCGCACAGCACAGGGAGATCAGCTCGGTGCTTTGTGACCACCTAGAGGGGTGGGATAGGGAGGGTGGGAGGGAGGGAGACGCAAGAGGGAAGAGATATGGGAACATATGTATATGTATAACTGATTCATTTTGTTATAAAGCAGAAACTAACACACCATTATAAAGCAATTATACTCCAATAAAGATGTAAAAAGAAAAAGAAAAATCCCACATGCCACATCGAAGATCCCACGTATCACAACTAAGACCCAGCACAGCCAAAAATAAATAAATAAATAAAATATTAAAAAAAAAAAAAAGAGTAGGTCAGGGACTTCATAGAAAAAAATCTAAATGGCTAATAAACATATGAATACTAACAATAACCACAAAACCAAAATGTTGTAGAAATATTAATACAAGAATATAAAGACCTCTGGCCTTTGTGGAATTTGTTCTATCCACCGATGCATCAAGCACCAAGCAATAATATCTACACTTCTAGGGTTGTTCTGAGGATAATATTAATAATGTATGTAAAGGACTTAGCACAGTGGCTTGGCATATAGTAAACAGGCAGTAAACGTGAACCACTTTAATGTTATCAATAAGAATAACTAGCTATCAGGAATGTAAGTGGTGTAACAGAAATACGAACAATGTTTCACAAACTCTTAAATTTGTCCAAGTAAAAGATTCACAGAAGTGGTTTTTGAAGTAGGCCGTGGAAAATGAATTGGTCTTCTCTAGGTTAGATAATCCAAATTTTCACATTTTGAAAAATGCATCTTTGAAAAACATAAAGTCTTGAAAAGTTGAGTTATTTTAATTTCACAATTTTATAGGTTGATTACTGCATCATTTTTATTATTTCTACTATTCAAATATATATATATGAGACAAATAGTTGCCTTTATTCTAAAGAGATTTTTATGTCAAGGTATTTATATCAGAAACATTAAATCATCAGACATTTGATTATTTTTCACTTCAATCTAACAATAGGTAAGGCTCAATTGTGTTTAATAATTAAAAATTCAATTTAATTTAACAAATTAAGTATTGAGTACTCTGATGATTATTCTCCATTTGTCTCTCCAGATTCATTTTCCACCCTTCTCTGCCTTGCTCTTTCCCTCTGTCTTCCCTTATCTCAAAAGACTACATTATCCAGTCCTCGCTTGCCCTCTCTCGCTTCTGGTTGGGTTTTGCCAATGAGAGGAAGTGTTGAACAGAACACCGTGCACTGGTTACCAATCCCAGAAAAGGACTCTATACATTTCTGCCCATTATATCTTGGTATCAAGGTTGTGAAGGAAAACACAACAGTCAAGCACTAGGTAGAACAATGATTTACTCACATAGAGAAGAGACAAAGTAAGATCAGCTCCAGTCATGTGCACTAGTCTCATACGGCTAGTGGCTGCCAGCCAGCGGACAAAGGGAAATTGGCCCACGAGCACCCTCCCCCTCTTTATCTCACACTATCCCTAGAGTGTGAAATACTGAAAGCTGGGGGCAAGCCTGAAACAGGGGACGATAATCCCACAAAGTACAGGTTGTGTGAGCTCCTCATCTCTTGGTAAGGAAGTGTTCCAAGTCCAAGACCCATTCTTACGAGGCCAAGAGGGGTTGAAAGGCTATGCACATGAAACTGTTTCCCAACAGGAAGCATCAGCAGAAAAGCAAAGAGTGGAAGGAGGTAGAAACAATAGTACAACTTATTCCCTGCTATATTTCCTCTTTGGCCATGGCTCTTGTTGAGTGGCTCCTCTTCCATACCTGTAACTCTCACTGGGTTCTGGAGCATAGTTCCCAACCCCTTGCCTCTTTGCCTGAGTGGATAACTGTTTCCAACCGGTGCTAGTCCCTGCGTGATTCATCATCCCTTTTTGGTTACTTTAAACTATGCCCACAACTCTGCAAATAGTCCCTTCGTTAAACTATGTTCCAAAAAAACATCCATTACTACCAGGACCCTCAATGATACAAGCATGACTGTACACCAGTCACTCTACACAACAAGGCAGAGGCCTATATCAAATGGGTCCTCTACAGGATGCTAAACATGGTGAGCCTCCAACGTTTATGCTAATCTCCGAAAGATCTTTATTTTTAACCTATCGCATTTATTTCACTAATGTATGCTTAGATGTGTTCTGTCTCCTTAAGCTTTTCTAGATAGCAAGAGCTTTTAAAAAATGTGATGAACTCTATGGATCAACACCTTAGAAAAGCACAAATATATATATATACACACTAGAAAAGCACAAATATTTTTGTATATAATTTGAGGGAATCCATGGGTTTCCCTGAAGCCCTTCAGCTCACAAACCCCAACATGAGAACCTCTAAAAAATAAATAAATGTGGGGCTTCCCTCATGGCACAGTGGTTGAGAGTCCACCTGCCAATTCAGGGGACACTGCTTGGATCCCTGGTCTGGGAAGATCCCACGTGCCGTGGAGCAGCTAAGCCTGAGTGCCACAACTACCAAGCCTGCACTCTAGAGCCCACGAGCCACAACTACTGTAGCCCGTGTACCTAGAGCCCATGCTCCGCAACAAGACAAGCCACCGCAATGAGAAGCCCGCGCACTGAAACGAAAAGTAGCCCCTGCTCACCACAACTAGAGAAAGCCCACGTGCAGCAGCGAAGACCCAATACAGCCAAAAATAAATTAATTAATTAAAAAAAATTTTTTTAAATAAATGTGGACTTCCCTGGTGGTGCAGTGGTTAAGAATCTGCCTGCCAATGCAGGGGACACGAGTTGGATCCCTGGTCCAGGAAGATGCCATATGCCGCAGAGCAACTAAACCCGTGCGCCACACTACCGAGCCTGCGCTCTGGAGCCTGTGCACTGCAACTACTGAAACCCATGCGCCGCAATTACTGAAGCCCGCACACTCTATGGCCCGTGCTCCGCAACAAGAGAAGCCACCGCAATGAGAAGTCCACGCACTGCAACGAAGAGTGGCCCCCACTCACCACAACTACAGGAAGCCCACACGCAGCAATGAAGTCCCAACACAGCCAAAAAAAAAAAAAGAAAAATTAAAAATAAACAAATGCCCACTGAAATAAGAAGGGTGTTTCATTTACTTTGAGTTCCTAGAGCATATCAGAAGACCTGCCATTTATATTTCATTTCTCTCTTTTTTTTTTACATCTTTATTGGAGTATAATTGCTCAACAATGGTGTGTTAATTTCTGCTTTATAACAAAGTGAATCAGTTATACATATACTTATGTTCCCATATCATTTCTCATTCATTCAACAATAGTACAATAAGAAAAATAATGCTAATGCCAGAATTAATCTCTATTTATGAAGACTAACTTTATAGAAAGATAAACACTAAAGGCCTTGCAACCTTTAAAAACAACAAAAACAAACCCAAATTAGGTAGATCATTGGAGCAAATAAGAATGTTCAATACATGACCCCAAACTGTGCAATCAAGTCTTACTCATCCACACTGAAAATGGACAAAGTATTAGCATAGCTAATCAACAACTCATTTCTTATTGGAATTAAATTACTTATTGGAAGGGGACTGTATCTGATTTACCTCTTTAATAGTATTTTCAATTAATTTGATATTAAAATAGTTTATACTTTTTGAGCATAAACAATTGATAACAAAAATCTATTATTTGGAAGTAGAACTCAACTGGAAATTTTAAAACTATTATGCATCCTGCACTACCAGATTTCTGTACTCTGTAATAAGAATAAAGGTCCTCTGCATAAAGTTTTCTATGGAAATACTGTCAGAGAGATAAGCAAATAAGTTAAAACTTTAACCTCAAACGGTCCAGAATAAGAATATTATTTGTTTCCTAGAGAAAAATATTTATCTACTACCTGTTTTTCAGTCACTAGAAAGTCATTTGTATTTTTTTTCAGACACAAATTTAGAGAGCTCTAAATCAACAAATTCCACCAACTCTCCACATATGTGAATGACCCAAACAGAAAAAAAGAGATCATCTAGTTGCAAATACAGAAAACAGGAAGCACAGGAAAATCCATCTGAAATCTGAGCAAGTAGTTCATGCAGAATTCTCAGCCATACCTTTATCTGACCTTAAATTTTTTTAAGTAAAATAACATCTAAAGCATACTGGGGCTTAAAAAAAAAAAAAAAGCTCATGGTTCATTTGGCATAACTGTGTAAATATCAGAGAATTTCATCAACATCTTCTCTATTTGACTACTGTTGAAAAAAATTTCACATATGCTTTATCACTATGCTATTTCACATTTACTTAAACTTCAGTGTTGTAGCTTCAGGCTAACAGGATCTATTTTATTTCTTTTATATATGTAACACCATATTTGATCTATGTCAAGCACAATGATGTGCTTCAATTTTTATTCTGAATGTTTTTTTAAACAATGATGCTTTAAAACTAAATTGCCAGTAACAGAACAAAAGCAACATTGAAAAGACAATTTAAAAGCAAAATGGAGAGTAAGGCATAGTGTTAGTACAATAAGTACTGTCATTGTCTACCAACTAGGCAATAACCAGGTTAACTGTCTATGATTGCTCATGCAACTAGACTGATATCACGTTACATCTGTGTTTTTACAGAAACTAGGGAAATGTTGCTACTTCCTTGACTTAGGGAAATTAGAATATGGGCTGAAAATAAGACAGGCCGTGTGATTTAAAAAGACAGATATGTATACACCTGTACTCTGGCCTAAGCTAAAACGGCCATAGGTGTCAAACATATGTAGGAGACAGTAGATGGTAAATGTGGATGCCATACAAGGTATTTTTGTTGTTGTTTTAAACATCCACAAGGCTGCCTTCAGGAAGTTTTAGTTTTGAAACTTTTTCTTTGAAGGTTCAGATGGTTAGAAAAGTAGCTAACACTTTCTAGGCCTGCAGAAGATCTAAATAAATTCTTAGATACATTTTTTTCTATATAAAATTATGTGAGCACGTATTTATAACAAGTTGATCTTTCTATAAAAAAGGTATATATGTGCACATATATACCTAAAAACTAATACAGTTACAAATCAGTTAAAAATTCTACCAACTAATTCTTTTACAACTGGTCCAGACCAGTGTTTGGGGAAAGTGGTCAATATAAGAAAAATAGAAAAATTCCATTCATACCAAATTTGGACATTCAGTTTTTAACAATCTCATCATAGTCACCACAGAAAACAAAGATGATGTGTACACATATAACTAATTTATGTGTTATTGGCCAATGGTATTTAATTAAGTTTTTAAAAATTCATGACAACTTTAGATTATATTTCTCAAAAATGCCAAAAAGCATAGTTTTCACTGCATCCCCTTTGACCATACACAATGCATGAATATTTTAGATTTTAAAATGTCCAAGCATATGTATAATAGCATTGCAGAAATTAACGAACAGTAAATTCCCAGTGAAATCACTGACTGATTTAAAATGGTTGGAGAGTTACCATAACGAATCCTCTGCCTAGGGACTTCCCTGATGACACAGTGGTTAAGACTCTGCACTCCCAATGCAGGGGGCCGGGGTTCGATCCCTGGTCAGGGAACTAGCTCCCACATGCATGCCACAGCTTGCCTGCAAGCTGCAACAAAGGAGCCCACGTGCCACAAATAAGACCCGGCACAGCCAAATAAATAAATAGAATAAATAAATAATAATTAAAAAAAAAAAAAAAAAGAATCCTCTGCCTAGACTGCTAAAGCTGACTGGAGAAAAGTCTTATGAACACACTACATAGCACCATTACAAAATTATGGTTTCTGATGGCAGCTGGCCTTTCAAATCCACTCAGTATCATCATCTCCTTCAACCTTGATTCATACCATTCCCCATTCCTTTTTGCCCTTACTGTTCTAAATTTTACTTTTTTCATTAGCCTTCATGTTTTTCACCCATGAAGCAAGCATGAACTTCCTCAATCTTCCACCCTTTCACCCCTGAATGTATAATCCATGTGCTTCAAAGTTAATCAGGCCTGGGCTCCAATTCCAGCTCAACATTTACCAAATCTGCGACCCTAAGCTGATCTCTCTAGGCCCATTTCCTCATCTATAAAATGGGAATGTGGGAATGTGAAAACCTAATCACAGCATGCTCAAAATGATTTATGAGAAAAGATTATGAAAAATGACCAACGCACTGTGTAAACATGGCAGATGTCTGTTAGTTCTTTCTTCACTCCCACAATTTTACTCTTAATCATTTCTGTTCTCTGCTCATTCCTCCTGGAAAATCCCTGCTTATTTCAAATAGCTTTAAGGTCACCTCCAGGTAAAACTTACACCACCCATCTCCTCACTCAAGTAAAACTTTTTAGTGACCCCATGGTACTTAGCAGTTCTATTATAGTACATAGCACATTATTTAATAATGGCTTACCTATTTCAAACCCTTGCTAAAATGTGAGCTTCTGGAGGTAGGGACTGTTTACCTCTTTGGATTTCTGAAATCTAACAAAGTACCTAGTACATAGTACGTTCTCAAAAGTTAATATAATGGGATGAAAATGATCTTAAGAAGCATCCCCACTATCCAGATGCCTTTTGGAACTTGAATTATTTGTGTACTGTATTGGTATCTGCTAGTGGATGGAATTATGATTGAAATGGGAAAATATAATGGAAAATGATAGTTAAATTTAATCAAGAAATTAACACATAATCATGTCTCAAAATATTCTGGACCAGGTATATATATCCAAAAGTCTCACAGAAGAAAAACAAAATGAAGTTAAGGGCCTGTGCCAGGTAAATTTCATTACAAAAATGAAATGAATATAATTCACAGATCCATGTAGAAAAACATGATGGAGTAACTGAATTGTTAAACAAAGAAAAATAACAAAACTCCAAATAAAAAAAGTCAGGCATTTTTTCAAGCAGCCATTTGGAGACTCTCCCATCTCTGAGTATTTCAAAGAGATAGACAATAAACAACAGAAATCAGAAAAGTATACAACAGAAAGTGACATGTGCTATGAAGAAAATTAAGCAGCCAAAGAATTACGTGTGGGGACTTCCCTGGTGGCACAGTGGTTAAGAATCCACCTGCCAATGCAGGGGACACGGGTTCGAGCCCTGGTCGGGGAAGATCCCACGTGCTGTGGAGCAACTAAGCCCGTGCGCCACAACTACTGAAGACCGCGTGCCTAGAGCTCATGCTCTGCAACAAGAGAAGCCACCACAGTAAGAAGCCTGCACGCTGCAATGAAGAGTAGCCCCCGCTCGCTGCAACTAGAGAAAGCCCATGCGCAGCAACAAAGACCCAACGCAGCCAAAAATAAATAAATAAAAACAAATAAATAAATTAATTTTTCAAAAGCCAACATTTGTTGAGAGACCAGATGTGAGGTATAAAAGAAAGAGAAGATGATGAATGGATAAAGAAAGTGTGGTGCCTATGTACAGTGGAATATTATTCACCCATAAAAAGAAGGAAAGTCTAGCATTTGTGACAACATGGATGAACCTGGAGGACATTACACAAAGTGAAATAAAACCAGACATAGAAAGACAAATATTGATTGATCTCACATACATGTGGAATCTAAAAAAGTCAAAAAACTCATGGAAGCAGAGAGTAGAACAGCAGTCAACAGAGGCTGGGGTGGGAGAAGTGGGGTGATGTGGGTCAAAGTTCCTGTAAGATGAGTAAGTTTTATACTTGAAATTTGCTAAGAGTAGTAGACCTAAGCTTTCTCACCGTATGTGTACATACATGTGTGTGCACGCACACACACATATACACACAGAAGGTAACAATGTGAGGTGACCAATGTGTTAATTAGCTTGAATTATGGTGATCATTTCACAATGTATATGTCTATTAAATCGTGTTGTCCACCTTACATATATACAATCTTTATTTGTCAATTATACCTCAGTAAAGCTGGGGGGAAAGAATGTCAAGGTTACTGCCTTACACAACTGGAAGAATGGAGTTGCCTTTTGCTGGGAGGAAAGTCTGTGAGAGGGAGTGGGGCAGAGGGAAGGGCTGTCATAAGCTCCTTCGGTCTTGCTTTTCTAAAAACATGCCACCCTCAGTGTGATAAGTGAAACTCAAGCAAAGCTGTACAGGAATTCCTAACACCTAGGGAAGGAACGGTCTCATCTACTAATGGAAAAGAAGAATGAGCAGGTTGTCTCAAAATACATCCTTTCTTTGTTATCTTGCAGTGGCTCAGTTCTCAAGGGTTAATCACAAGCAAACCACTTTCTGCTGAACTCAGTGTTTTATGCTGCCTTATTATTTGGTTCAATTTCTACAAAGAAAGCTCTTTGAATTTAAACAGCAAGTGGAAAGGAGAAAAAAAGGAAGAAACAAGAAAGACTGCTTGGCAAATCAGAATTTGAGAAAGAGAGGTAGTGAACATGCAGATCAACAGAAGGAGAGCAAGGGAATTTATATTCCAGAAAAAGTGTCAGACATGATAAAATGACATTAGGAAGAGAATTTTTACAATTATCCTTCCCTAAAATTTTCAAGCTGGCATGAATGTCCCAGATTTTCATATCTAAATCCACCTGGCCCTTACCATTACTGTTCCATTGCCAAAAAAAAAAAAATACACTTGAACTTCTCTCAAAGCACCAATTCTTTAATTAATTTAAGTGAAAATTTTTAATTAAGTAAAAAGAAAAAGCTATGTTAACTACATCTTACTTGCTTGACTTTAAAGTCACTTAATTTATTTTAAACCATAGGCAAGCATTAATATCTACAGCATGACTAGAGAGTAAATAAAAGGGCAAAACAAAACCAAACTGAAACAGTAAAACAAAATCCAAAAGCAAACATAATAAGAAACAAAACTCTCAGGCTCAGAACAAATGAGTACTTCTCCACTCTAATATAATGAACAAAAAATTCTCCAAACTTAAATCCTTGCTGTAACTGATGATCTTACGAATATTAGCATTTATTCAGTGACCCACTGATGCAAAGCTTGTCTCTAATAACGCACGCAGCTTTCTTTGTTCACGTTAAATGTGACTAGTCAGAAAGTCCTGTCCCTACACCAACCTAGTCCTGGTCACCTCAGAGAGTACCAGGAGTCCCTGGGTTCATCACAGGTTTGCCAAACCAGGCTGCACATTTGGCTTCAAGTTCTCAAACCCAAGGATACTGTGATGGTTCACTTTATGTGTCAGTTTGGCTAGCTCAGTCAATTAAACCTTAATCTAGGTGTTGCTGTGTTGGTATCTGGTACATGTGGCTAACATCTATAATCAGCTGACTTGATTAAGTAAAGCAGTTTATCTTTGATAGCATAGGTGTAACTCATCCAATCAGTTGAAAGGTCTTAAGAAAACTGAGATTTCCCTGAGGAAGCAGAAATTCTGCCTCAAGACTTAGCTGCTGTCTGAAAGTTGCCAGCCTGCAGGCCTGCCCTACAAATTTTAGACTTGCCAGCCCACACAACTGTGTAAGCCAATTCCTGGAAACAGATAAATAATACATTCTACTTAGTTCTGTTTCTTTGGAGAACCCTGGCTGATACATATTTCTACTGTGTTTCAGGACCAGAAAATAATGTTTTTAGGTATATCGCCCTAACTCATTCATTATTCACTAATTCAACATTTATTTAAACATTTAATCGGGGTACTTACTACAAACCAGGCACTGTACTAGGGGTAGAGATATGGATCAACAAGGTCACCTCACAAAGGTTACAAACTGATTCACAATCTCAAAACAAAACCTGTGAGTCCTCAAAAACTTACTAGTTTGCTTTTATATTTTATTTCTCCATAAATTTATCTAATTTCTTTTAGAACTTACTAGATTTTTAGCCAGAAATATTTCTTAGGATAATAAAGGGATGGTTATTCTAGTTGTCAATGACTCTCAGAAGTTGACACATGACACACCCTCTCTTAGGACCAGATTTTAAATCAGATCATGGACCATAGATAAGATTCCCTCTAGGCTACTTGCAAAGGCACATGGTTGTAACCCCATCCCTTTGTCATGTTACCTCATGATACCTCATCAATGTGCAGAGACACTGGAGTTAAGATCCACTGCTTTATACAGCTACACTGAGATAACCAATGTGCTGAGAATAATCTAGTGCACAGATTTTACTAATTAGTGTTAACACATTCCAACAAATTTGAAACAAGCATGCACTAACTAAAAACTCTCTTTAAGGTGTATACGATTATAATAATATAGTAATTGACTTTTTTTTTAATTGGTAAAAACTTTCACTTTAACACTAGGTTTAACCTGAGGGAGAGATTCCATTTTTCTATCTTTACTACTATTTAGTAAGTCAGTGCTAGTAGGGCATAGTGGAAGTAAGACGCTGAAAGATGGTTTCAGCAGATATTTGATCAGAGGCTGCCAATAAGAAACTTGCACTTACCCTTACATGTTTTCCCTGTGAGCTGGTCCCTACCTGTGTCTGGACCAGGTCACCTCCCAAAATAAGCTCTCCATCCTCTGAGGCTGCTGGCTCTGAGTAAGGGAGTTGGGGTATCTGAGTCATATCCCTACTACCCTCATTCAGTTGAGTCTAATATGTCTCCACCCTTCTGTTTCACCACTGTTCACATAAAGATAGTAAGCTGTGACAAAGCAAAAGAAAGGCATGGACATATATACAGTACCAAACGTAAGGTAGATAGATAGTGGGAAGCAGCCGCATAGCACAGGGAGATCAGCTCGGTGCTTTGTGAACGCCTGGAGGGGTGGGACAGGGAGGGTGGGAGGGAGGGAGACGCAAGAGGGAAGGGATGGGGGAACAGATGTATATGTATGACTGATTCACTTTGTTATAAAGCAGAAACTAACAACAAAAAAAAAAGATAGTATTATTGACCCCAGTCCCTAACACAGAAGGATGCCTGGTATATATATGGCTTCTCAGTTACTAAATAACAAAGAAAAATGGAATGACTCTAGATAGGCAGCAGGAACAAGTAAATTTCCAAATATGAAAGAAATCAATGCCAACAGTACCCTCTCCCCTATTCAAGTACTCCCACCTCTCTACATCCCAGTTTATTTGTCTATTGTAATTCCAGACCACAACTTCATAACTTGTCTCCTTTACTGAACTGTGAGCCTCTAGAGAGCAAGAAGCAGGCATTATTCATCTTTGTATTCCTAGAATACGTATGGGTTAAATAAAAGTTAGTGTTAATTGACTGGATGGATGAATGTGTGTGTAGATGGTTAGGTGGACAGGTGGCCAGTTGCTAAGTACTCTGCTTCTGGGTCATAGATGGCTTCCGAGAAGAGTCCAGATAAAACTGAAGGATAGGGTCAATGCTAGACCAAGAGGGAAAAGGGAGGATACAGGAGAGAACAAAGGTTAGAAGCTGGGAAACCTGAATTCTGATTGAGAATCTGCCCTTAACTCACGGTGACCTTAGGTTATTGCAATTGAATATACGTGTATATTGGAGGGCAGGAATCATCTACAGAGTATGTTAAATATCTACAGAATATGTTAAATACAGACTAGACCAGTAACCTATGAAATATTTCAAACACAGAGCAGACAACTTGTAAAATATAAGGTCAACTTCCATCTATTTAACAATATGGAATCATCTCAAGATAATAACCCTAAGCAGACAGGCCAAAAAGGGGCAAGATTTTCAAAGCCAAATTCTAATTAGAAAATTAAACCAGAATGATACTGAAAGGTGACTTCAGTGTTTGGAAGATATCTGTTAGGAAGTAAGAACTATGGCAAACTTTACATCCGTGCTCTGTGGCTCTTCATGCTACATGTGTCAAGTCTATCAGTGAAGCTTGTGAGACGTGTTCTTTGGCCTGAAGCTTCAGATATATCTGCTCTAAAAAGCTTGGTCTTCTGGGCAATTCAAGGTTCATTTAGTTCTAGGAGTTAGTTTCTTTAACTTGTTCGTCACTGCTATTTTATTCACTGGCCCTAAACTTCTCTCTTTCAAATTTAAGGATTTTCCTTAGTTCTTTCTATTATCTAAAATTTGGAGAAAAGGGACTTTTTTTACCTAACAGATATCCTTTATCATTTTGTTATTGTACTGACTTTTATTAAATTATTTTTGTCCAATAACTTCCTGAATTAAGAGTTCTACACTATTCCTGAATTAAGTTCTAAACTATTTTAGCCTACCTTCAAATGAGCCTTCCCTGCCTCTTTCCCCCTCACACAATCACACACTTCTCCCGCCAATTAATTTATATATTTTCTCTTTCAGGAAATGTTCCATTTCTATTTGACTTTTGAAAGGTGCAAACAGAAGTACACACAGTACTCTAGGAACAGACACATTATACTTTTATACAGAAAAGATATGTTTTGGGAATTCCGTGGTGGTCCAGTAGTTAGGACTCTGTGCTTCCACTGCAGGGGGCCCAGTTCGATCCCTGGTTGGGGAACTAAGATCCCACACACACACACACGCACAAAAAAGATATGTTTCTGTTTTATTTTCAATACTTTCCATAAGATGTCCAATGTTTTGTTGGCATTTTTAGAGCTGAAAGAAATGACAGAAAACATCTAGCCAAAACCCACTCCACTTCCTCCATTTTTACGGAGGAAGACACTGAGATCCTGAATAGTCACATGCCCTGTCCAAGTTGCAGCCATTGTTTTTTGTTTGTTTGTTTGTGTTTTGTTTTGTTTTTAATTTATTTATTTTTGGCTACGTTGGGTCTTCATTGCTGCACGCAAGCTTTCTCTAGTTGTGGCAAGTGGGGGCTACTCTTCGTTGCTGTGCATGGGCTCCAGTAGTTGTGGTGCATGGGCTCAGTAGTTGTGGCTCACAGGCTTAGTTGCTCCGCAGCATGTGTGATCTTCCTGGACCAGGGCTCGAACCTGTGTCCCCTGCATTGGCAGGCGGATTCTTAACCACTGCGCCACCAGGGAAGCGCCACAGCAATTGTTATCAGTGTCTGCACTGGGACTGGAACACAGGTATCCTAATTCCAGACCAGAGCCCAGGTCTTCAAGCAACAATTTAATCTCCTACAGTCTTTTAATAGATTATAAAAATCATTCAGTTATCTTTCCAGTGTGAGCTCATACTCAATGAAACATCCCTAACTGACTTTAGTGCCCATTCACAAACCTTTTGCCTTGTACAACTTCTTACTAGGTAGTTTGATAAATTATCCAGAGAAAATAGTGTCATTTAATTGTCTAATGTCAAGTCAGATCCTAGCACTGGTCCTTGATGTCCTCACTCCTTATATAATTCCCTATTTTTTTTTCCACAAAATTTTACCTTCCCTCAATCTCCAACAAGAAGTTGTACGTTCAAAACTCCTACATTTAATATAAAACTAACCAGTTTGTTAAGTATGAAAGTAGGATTACTAGTACCTCCTTCAACTTCTGGATGAGGCCACGTGGCAATCTGTCACACTCCAGTATAAAGGCCATTAATAATGAGAGGCATCCATTTAGCCAACAACTCAAAGCCTTACAATTGTCAAGGGAGTGGTTCAATGAACATTCTCAAACTGATGCTACAAATTCAAATTGGGACAATCTGTCTTGAAGGTAATTTCACCATAGGAATCAACAGCCTTAAACATATTCATGTCATTAGGCTCAGAAAATAATCAGAGAGGTGCATAAAAACTTTTATATGAGAATATGCATCACTGCATTATTTATAATATATAAAACTGGAAACAATTTGAATATCCAACAATAGGGGAATAATTAAATAAATTAAGGCACATCTAAAATATGCATCCACAATTAAATAATATATTGAGGAATGTTTATAGACCATGTTAGAGAATAAAAGCAAGTTATATGACAGAACGTTCAGCATATACGCACACAGGAAAAAAATGGAATGCTATAAAACAAAACATTAACAGTAGTTATATATTCTTATTACCTACCTTTTATCACTAAAACAAAATCTTTGGATCACAGACTTTGGAATTCAAAGAAATATGGTTTGAATTGCTCTCTACATGTCAGCAACATAACCTTGGCCAAGTTACTTAACCTCTATACTAGAGCTTCCTCATCTGTAAAATGAGATAAACAATACCTACCTCCTTGGGTTGCTATGAATTTTTAAAAATTAGGACATACATATACATCACCTAGTATTTTACATGTGGTAAACATTCAATAAATGGTACCTACTTCAATTACTATATGATATTATTATACAATTGTTTCTTTTAAAATCAGGGGAAAAATAAAGGTTAAAAAAGAAAAGTTGTGGAAGATCCCACCAGTCAGAAGGGTTTAATAAATAACTTCTTAAGTCAGAAAACCCTCTGATCTGTCTACTTTAAAATAAACTTTAAAAACAAATTCTTCAACAGAAACAAATATACCTCATCTTTGGTATCTCCCTTTTAATCCTGCGCTTAATTTTGCACCCTGATCATAAAAGCGATCTTGCTGTGTCTCTAGCTAGCCTCCTCCCTATCATGTACTTTTTTTTTTTTAACATCTTTATTGGGGTATAATTGCTTTACAATGGTGTGTTAGTTTCTGCTTTATCACAAAGTGAATGAGCTATATGTATACATATGTCCCCATATCCCCTCCCTTTTGCGTCTCCCTCCCACCCTCCCTATCCCACCCCTCCAAGTGGTCACAAAGCACAGAGCTGATCTCCCTGTGCTATGCGGCTGCTTCCCACTAGCTATCTATTTTACATTTGGTAGTGTATATATGTCCATGCCACTCTCTCATTTCATCCCATCTTACCCTTCCCCCTCCCCATGTCCTCAAGTCCATTCTCTATGTCTGCGTCTTTATTCCTGTCCTGCCACTAGGTTCATCAGAGCCAGTTTTTTTTTTTTTTAAGATTCCATATATATGTGTTAGCATGTGGTATTTGTTTTTCTCTTTCTGACTTACTTCACTCTGTATGACAGACTCCAGGTCCATCCACCTCACTACAAATAACTCAATTTCGTTTCTTTTTATGGCTGAGTAATATTCCATTGTATATATGTGTCACATCTCCTATCATGTACTCTTACAAGCTTTTACTATACTGACTTCGAAGTCCCTGGCAAGCACCCCTTAAACTCTCTCTTTCGGCTTACCTGCAACACCTTGTAATTCGGTTATTCTTCTTGCTTGGGAAATCATCCCACTTCCTGAAAGCTACTTTTACTCCCTTACAATAGGGTCTTTTACTTTAAGGCTGTAATTTCTTACAGTAGCAATGCTTATAGCTTAATTTCATTAAACAGTATTCTTTTCTTCCTTTCTGAGTTAAGGTGAAATAAAATTAACTCTGCTTTGAAGTTTAAGAATTTTTAAACAGGGCTTCCCTGGTGGCACGGTGGTTAAGAACCCGCCTGCCAACGCAGGGGACACGGGTTCGAGCCCTGGTCCGGGAAGATCCCACATGTCGTGGAGCAACTAAGCCCATGCACCACAACTACTGAGCCTGCGCTCTAGAGCCCGTGAGCCACAACTACTAAGCCTGTATGCCACAACTACTGAAGCCTGCGTGCCTAGAGCCTGTGCTCTGCCACAAGAGAAGCCACCGCAGTGAGAAGCCCATGCACCACAAAGAAGAGGAGCCCCCGCTCGCCACATCTAGAGAAAGCCCACACACAGCAACAAAGACCCAACACAGCCAAAAATAAATAAATAAAATAAATTTATTTAAAAAAACAGAATTTTAAAACATATCTTGAAGCTTCTGAAGACTATGAAAAGTACCACAAAAACCAAGACTGTATATCATTTCTTGGAGTTGAATTTCATCAATTTCTGATATCTAAATGATGGAGAAATAATATGGTACAGTATAAAAGTCAAGGACTTTTAGAGTCAAAATTGGTTTCACATCCTAGTCCTGCCACTTACTAGCTATATGACCTTAAGAAAGTTAATTAACCTCTTGGATCCTCAGTTTTCTTATATGTAAAATGGTGAAAAGTAACATCTAACTTCATGGGTTATTATGAGAAGCGGAAGAATGTAATACAGTGCCTGGTAAACAGCATTCACTAAATGTTAGTTCATTTCCTCCCTAACTATTTGTTTGCATATCATAAACTCAATACATTCATGCATATTTTTACCTTATTTTTATATATTCAATGATTAAAATAAAAAATATTACTAATATTATGGGGGCAAGAGACAGGTATGAAACTTGTTACCTTATAAAAAGTTTAAAAGATTGGGAAGCACTGTTTGAGGACAAACAAACTCAGAAAAAAAATAAAGGTTATTAAAAAACAAAAATCATGAGAAGATCCCACATGGTCACAGCTTTTGTACTGGCCAAAACTGATTTTATACTACAAGCACCTGAAACAATCCCCTACAAAATCTCAGTTAAGAAACCTTACCATATTGATCAAATATAGACAAGAAACTTAGTGCTAGGAATAGATCCATTGACACAAAACTGAGAGTAAATGAGTCAACGATTCTAAACTGTTTCTGAATAGTAGAATATCACAAGCTTTCTAGCCTGGAAGGAAAGAATGAAATGGGTTACCCCAAATGGAAATATACAAATTAGGTATCATTTCATGGCACTTACTAAAACTTTTACTTAAAATTCTTTACCTCCAGCGAGCAACTAAGCCCATGGACCACAACTACTGAGCCTGCGCTCTAGAGCCTGCGTGCCACAACTACTGAAGCCCACGAACATAGAGCCCGTGCTCTGCAACGAGAAAGCCCACACACAGCAACAAAGACCTAATGCAACCAAAAATAAAAATTAATTAATTAATTAAAAAAAAATCTTTACCAAAAGCACGTAACACTTCTAGAAATACTGTAAGTACTATGCAGTAATAAAGTTCTTGGTGACTAAAACTTTAACATCATTCCAGCTAGGCTGTACGTCTATGGCTGCTTCTGCTTTACAACAGCAGAGTTTCGTAGTGTGACAGAAGCCATAAGGTCTGCAAACCTAAAATACTATTCAGCCCTTTACAAAAGAAGCTTGCTGCCCTCTGTCCTTGAGGGTGGCAATCCTGGCTCACTCATCTCCTCCCCACACACACCACATATATAGCTTCTATGTATTTGGTGTTAAAAAAAAATCTATTATACTGAATTGAATCGACAAACTTTAAAAACAGAGTTGGAGACTGCCTGTGTTATCAGAGGCATCAAGCAATAAAGTTACCAAAATTTGGAAAAGCACGTCAGAAGAAGTCAGAGCATCATGTGTACTCTGACTACACCTAATATTTAATACATGCTTATATTTTATGCCTCTCTTTACCATTAAAAAAATCAGAGAGAGAATATCATTTATCTTAGTCTTTTTTATTCCTTAAGGCCATCAGTTCACCATACTGTAAAACATGTCCTCTAATCCTCTGTTTTTCTTCCATCTAGTTGTTTCATTCCTTTGTTAATTTAATTATTCAGTGGATTTATAGCGCAGTAACCAAGGCTGGTACCATGCTGAGAACTGAGAGAACAAGGATCCTTAAAACTTGGTCCTTGCCTGTAAAGAATATCTAATTTTAGTTTAAAAGACATGTTTCAAAAAGGAGAAGAAGCACTATTTAAATAATGCCAGCAAATCAACAAGTGGGCCAAGTCAGGTATCTGTTACTATCACCTAGTTTCAAATATCCACCAGAAACACACACACACACAAACACACATTACTTTAAATGTTCCACCATCTTGAATCAAATAATTTCTGAGAACTGGGAAAACAGCCCACTCCATCATAGCTGCTACTGCTGGGGGAAAAAAAATGCATCAAAATTGTTTACAAATTCCCTAAGGCATTATATTCTTCCAAAACAGCAAAAGCAGTAAATAACCTTCTAGATAAATATGAACTGCCTGAAAGTGTTATAAAATGCTAAAACTTCTATCTTGAGACTGCAACATTTAAGTTTCAAGATAGACAGCAGTTGTACCAGAGGAAAATTTTTAAAAAATAATAAATTCTGCATCAAAATGGTAGCTGTGATGGAGAAATATGGAGACTAGTCACTCAACAAACATTTGTTTAGCATTTATCTATAAATATACAAATACTTATTTAGCATCTATGACAGGCTCTGTGCTAAATTCTGGGCAGAGTAGTGAGCAAGACAGACACAGACTCTTCTCCCTTAGAAACTAACATAAGGAGAAATCCAACAGAAAAGGAATACATGCATCAATATGTTGAACCAAACATCCATGTTTATTAAGCCACTCAGTAGTAATAAAAGTTAATAGCTGTTCCTTTAATAAACAATTAAGTAACTACCATGTATCGACTGCAATGCCAATCACAGAAGCAAGCATATAAGTTCTTGCCCTTAAGACTTCACAACCTAGGTGCTTATACATATATAAATAATTTTGATATATTATAAGAAATAATTTAATAAAAAACTGTATATGACTTTCTAAGGAAGTACTTAGGATAAAACGACTTTATTCTACTAGGGAAAGGGAACTCGAGTCAGGTAAGGCTTCACATCAGTAACCTGAGTCTTAAAAAATGAACAGCAGGGGCTTCCCTGGTGGCGCAGTGGTTAGGAATCACTGCCTGCCAGTGCAGGGGACAGGGGTTTGAGCTCTGGTCCGGGAGGATACCGCATGCCGCAGAGCAGCTAGGCCCGTGCGCCACAGCTGCTGAGCTTGCGCTCTGGAGCCCGCGAGCCACAACTGCTGAGCCTGAGTGCCACAAGTACTGAGGCCTGCGTGCCTAGAGCCTGTGCTCTGCAGCGAGAGAGGCCACCCAATGGGAGGCCTGCGCACCGCAAGGAGGAGTAGCCCCCACTCACCACAGCTAAAAGAAAAGCCCGCGCGCAGCAACGGAGACCCAATGCAGCCAAAAATAAAAATAAATAAAGTAAATATATTAAAAAAAAAAAAAAAAAAAAGAACAGCAGTTTGCCAGGCAACGAATTTCAGACAGAGGAGAAAACTACAGTAAGTAAAGTCATAGCACAGGGTACAGTACAGTGAAGGAGATGGAGAATGAAGCTGTGTAAGTCAGTCATTTAGGGGTTAGTTCATGAACAGTCCTGTATATCACAATGGCATATTTATACAATTTATATAATTACCATGGGAAGTTTGGACCTTGGTAAATTTATAGAAAGGAACTTGGTAAATTAATTTAAAAAATTATGGTACCGTAATTAGGTGTGTAGTATAGAAAAATAACTGATGGCTGTGTGAAGTGTAAAAAGGGTAAAGGACCAGAAGCAAAGAGACCTGTTTTTTAAAGGCTATTATCAATACAACAGGTCAGAGGAGAGATGCTAAAGATCAACAGAATAACAGTGAGAAGGGAGAAAGTGGAGTGTTGATGGCATTATTCAAGGTAGTGGATAGGCGAGAATCACCATGCATACGGAGGGGATATAATGAGCTACACTTTAGATAAGCTGCATTTTGTATTTTTATTTGTAGGACTCACTGGTAGACAACTGAAAATTCTTATTAACTCCATTCTTCTCGTCCCTTCCCATTCCAGAATAACATCTACTCATTCAACAATTTCTTTTTAAAGTGCTTACCACATAACAGGCACGTTTATAAATGTTGGAAATAGGACTTCCCTGGTGGTCCAGCGGTTAAGACTCAGTGCTTCCAATGCTGGAGATGTGGGTTTGATCCCTGGTTTGGTAACTAAGATCCCGCATGCTGCGAGGTGCAGCCAAAAAAAAAAAACAAAAAAACAAAAAACCGATAAATGTTGGAAATACACAGACAGCAAAGTCCCTCTTCAGGGAGCTTACATTTTAGCCTCCTCTTATGATAACAATGATAGGAACACTGTTTTACAGTGAAAGGAACAGTGAGGAAAGAAGAGGCCAAGGTTGGGCTTCCCTGGTGGCGCAGTGGTTGAGAGTCCGCCTGCCGATGCAGGAGACACAGGATCGTGCCCCGGTCCGGGAAGATCCCACATGCCGCGGAGCGGCTGGGCCCGTGAGCCATGGACGCTGAGCCTGCGCGTCCGGAGCCTGTGCTCCGCAACGGGAGAGGCCACAACAGTGAGAGGTCCGCGTACCGCAAAAAAAGAAAAAAAAAAAAGAAAAGAATAGGGCAAGGTTAAAAATATGGATATACAATTCATAATCCATGTGATTTCTTCAAAGGTAAGCTTCAAGGTAAAATATTTTAAATTCCAATTGGAATTGAAAAATAAAAGTGGTCTCTTTTTTTTGGTAATGAATAAGCACTTGATAATTTACACGTTTGATAGGTTTTGATTTTCATGTATCAGGTTTGCTTACACTGAAACATATATGTGGCTAATTTTCTTATATGTTACATCATCCTAATAATACTAGGAGTTACACTCTTCAGGAAAGTACTGAAAATTGAAAGGCTACCAAGTCATACAAACTGAGTTTTGTTCAAACTGCTTTAAAAATTAATATTCTCCTCTTGACTTTAAAGTTTCTTTTCTACTTGTCCATGAGGAGCAGCTTTGCTAAAGCAAAGTCTGATCATGACTTGTGATTATTAAACAATTAATTGTAAGATAGTATTTTATTCAAAGTACTATGCAGGTATTTCCTCCTACCTTTTTACCTTTTAATCTCCCAAACAGGCTAATGAACCTGAATTCTTAATCCCTAAAGGAAAGCTTACATGAGACAGTTATTTAACATCTACAACTGCAGATATATATTTCAAAAACTTTAAAATAAATTGCATCTTTGTAAAAAATGGTATGAAAAATGTCTTCTTCAATTCCTTGACAAACATTTGATTTTCTACTATTTTCAATAAGATTAGCAAATACATCCCATACTTAGGTCATTTGTTCTTTGTTATCCTACACTTTGTCAACTTCCCATCACTTTCAGTACTTCTAAGTTTCCCCAAAGTTATTATTATCAACTCTCTTATGTTCCACCTCATCATTGGTCACTGCCTGGACCAGTGATTCCCTACAGAAGCAGAACAGACCCTTAGGGACCTTCTGAAAATTTGCAAGGACATTTTTTGGTTGTCACGATAAGCTGGATAGGAAGGAAGCTATTTAGTGGCTGAGGACTATGGATCCTAGAAGTCCTAAAATATATGAGACAACACAGGACAACAAACAACTGCCTGCATCCCTCAAGATTTTAAAAGACTCTACTGGACACTGAGTAGGTGAAAAGCCTATGTATGATCATCTTAGTCTAGGACTTTACTACATATAAAATATATCATTTTTGCACCATTTTAGTGAAGACTGAATTTTCCAGAATTGCAGCTATCATGTAAATTGAGGTAAGACTCCACTTTGTTTCATTCAAAATTTTACCAAAAATTGTTCACAACTTGGGAAAAATTAGTTTGTCGATGACAATGACCCTTATGGTATTTGAACTGCCAATGTAATACATCTGAAATCAGCCTGCATTTATAGCCATCCCAATCACAATGATTTCTTTGCACTGGTGCAATATGCCAGCAACTGATCAGTTCTTCATTGTGTCTTCTAATGTAATCATGCCTGAGTACTTACATATTTAAATAGTAGACACGTTATTTTCTAATAAAATACTTATTTTACCTTTATGCTTCAATTAGAGCAGTACACTGATTTTTTAAAATTATGCTTATGGATATTTTTATTGCCTATAAATCTTTAGGATATTACAGGAAACTTTAATATTTATTATAAAAAGGGGGCTCTGGGCTGGACAGGTTTAGAAGCACTGGCCTACACTTTAGCCTTCATGTGCCCAGACTACTAAAGATGTCTCCTAACTGATAGTTTGGATTCTATACACTCCCTTTTCTAAAGAAAAGTAACTACAGATGTAAAAAATCACCAATATCATTTCTATCTTCAAAATACCGTAGGGCTCCAATTGCCTTGCAAATCAGTCCAGTACTGAGATTTTTACAACTCTCCATAGAGAGATGAGTTCTGCCTAACCTAATATCTTATCCAGTTTACATCACAGACTGAACACTCTATTCAGAAAGCCTTATTTCTGGGAACTATCCTTAATATTTTGAAATATTTTGTAATAACCTATAAGGAAAAAGAACCTGGAGATATATATATATATATATATATATATATATATCCGAATCACTCTGCTGTGCACCTGAAACCAACATAACATCGTAAATCAACTATACTTCAATTAAAAAAAAAGTTAAATAATAAAAAAAAGAAAGAAAGCCTTATTTCTAAGGAGTCAGCAAGTCACAGTGGAAAGAGTGTTAGGATTTAGAACCCTAGGCCCACCACTTATTAGGAGAATGAACCCGGATGAGTTACCACTTTCTGAGTCTCCGTCTCCTCGTTTAAGTGACAAGTGAAAAGGACCTTCCTCACAGGGCTGTGGTACGGAATGAATCAGACATAGCAGGAACTCAAAGAGTTTGCTACTTCAAACTTTTTATCTGTTTTGTTCATTTACTTCTTCCAAGGATGATACCTGGCTGGTATCCAGCAGTGCTCAAGAAATGTCTGTTGAACAAAAGCATATTGCTTTCTGAAACCTTTCCAGCCCACTGACTGTTCCAGAAATTTATCAATTGAGTAACGATAACTGAGTGCTTACAAATTGAGTGCTTACTTGAAGTAAACACCCAGTCTCTGCTCTTAGGAAACAAAAAAATGCTGGAAAATGACACGTCAACATAAAAGATGTCACAAGACTGTGTATGACTAGTCAACGAACAGTATGGACAACAAGTGCTGTGCATCTAAGGGCAAGACATATCACTGTTGGCTGGATCAACACGGAAGGTGGTGTGGAAAAGGGATAAAACAGACTTTCTCCAACTAATCCATTCTTCTCACACATAGCCTGAGAGAACTTTACAATTGTCCAACAGGTCACTCCTCTGCTTAAAGCTCATCAAAATGGTACCTCAGGATACCCCAACCTCTTCACGTGATTTACCAGAAGCTTCCTATGTTCTGGCCCCCGTTTGGGAACAGCACAGATCAGTAAGGTGGCCCACTAACTACATGTGGCAACTAAGTATGTGAAATGTGTCTAGTCCGAACCGAGACGTCCTGTTAGTGTAAAATACACACTGGATTTCAAATACTTAGTACCAAAAAAAAAAAAAGTAAAACATCTCATTAATAATGTTTACATTGGGACTTCCCTGGTGGTTCAGTGGTTACGAATCCGCCTGCCAATGCAGGCGACACGGGTTCGAGCCCTGGTCGGGGAAGATCCCACATGCCAAGGAGCAACTAAGCCCATAAGCCACAACTACTGAGCCCGCGTGCCACAACTACTGAAGCCCACGCGCCTAGAGCCCGAGCTCTGCAACAAGAGAAGCCCGCGCACCGAAACGAAGTGTAGCCCCCCATGGCGGCAGCTAGCGAAAGCCTGTGTGCAGCAACAAAGACCTAACGCGGCCAAAAATAAACAGATAAATTTATTTTTTTAAAAAATAATGTTTATATTGATTTCACGTCAAAATATCACTGTGGACATACTGGATTAAATAAAAATGCATTGTTAAAATTAAATCCACCTATTTTTTTCACTTCTTAAATATGGCTACTGAAAATCTAAAAACACGTATGCGGCTCGCATTATGTTTCCACTGGACAGTTTCTTTTCCCAGCTCTACATTTCTGCCTGAAGAGACCCCTTACTATGTCTGCCTGGGCCCTGTTTACCTGGCCTACGACTCTGTAGATGATACTACTGGCGCCTGAAACGCTTTTTCCTCTTCACCGAGTCTGCCGCTACTCGTTCTTCAGGCCTTAGTTTTACAACGATGGTTACAGCGCTTTCTCCTAGAAGCCTCCCCTGGCCTCACGCCCTAGCCCCGAAAGACTCGACTGGGGTCTCCTCCTACATGATGGGAACACCCATCCTACAGCACTTATCACACTGCATCTGCAATTGCCTGTTCTCTGGTCTGTCTTCCCGACAAGAATGAAAGCTCCTTGAGGGACCAGAGATTCTCCGAACACGCCTACTCGTCAACGCCGGGCACCGAGGAGCATCAACTCTGAATAAATGAGGGGTGGGACAAAGATAGTGGATGAACACCGGGACGACCCCGGTTCGGAGGTAAGGGTGCAGAGAGGTGAGGCAGGGACTGGGCGGGGGAGGGGGATGGTTTGGGGAGCGCTAGCAGGTAGGCTCGGGCAGGTTGGAGCGGGAGAACGGCAGGAGAGCCGGCAGACTCACCAGTCTCCGGTCAATGTCGGCGTCCGACCGCTTGGTCGGGGGCGGCGAGTACTCAGCGTAGCGAAGGCCCTCGCCGGCAGTGGCGACGCCGCCACGGGCAGCCATAGCAGTGCGGCGCGGGGCACTTGGAACGCCCCGCTGCCTACGAGGCGGCCTCAGGGACAAACTAGTTAGGGCGGTCCGTTCGCGGGTTTTACCTATGCCTCTCCCGCTGCGCTAGTGGAGGGCGGGGCCCCAGGGGATCTCGTTCTCACCCAGGCTCAGACCAACTTGTCCCCTCAAGCCAAAGGTCAGATCCTAGCTGGGGCCCCTAGGCTGTGGAGGAGTTTTTTCTTTGTTTCAGATTTACAGGCCTAAAGCCAACGTTGGGACTCGTGGGGCAAAGCGTGATGGGGCCTGTCTTCCTTCCCCTATCCCGACCTGAGAGCCTGGGTTTAAGCCCTGCAGTCTGATGTTAGATCTGATGTTGGTTTCATCAGATGCCGGACCAGGAGAGACCCAGAGAGTCTAAGTGCAGTGCCGAAGTTCCCTGACGTTCCCTGAGACCCACACCAGACCTTTCTAAACCTGCCCTCCCACACACACCCCGCCCAACCACTGATCATACTTCATAAGACCACGGTTCTCCCATCCATGAGGGCAACAGAAGTGGCAATCTGCTTACTCCACCCCTTCCCGCCATATGATTGGCTATATGTAAGATGAAATTACAAAGAAACTTGTAACCTTCCACCCCACAAATGGTTTTGTACTGACTTGGATATAGAAAGACCCACTTCGTTATTCGTTTTTTTCTTTTTTGTTTATTTTATTTTTCTGATTTATTATTATTATTATTATTTTATTTATTTATTTTTTTGCGGTACGCGGGCCTCTCACTGTTGTGGCCTCTCCCATTGCGGAGCACAGGCTCCGGACGCGCAGGCTCAGCGGCCATGGCTCACGGGCCCAGCTGCTCTGCGGCATGTGGATCCTCCCGGACCGGGGCACGAACCCGTGTCCCCTGCATCGGCAGGCGCACTCTCAACCACTGCGCCACCCGGGAAGCCCTATTATTAGTAATTTTTTAAGTAAAGCCTTTTGGAGTAAAAATTAACCAACAAATGAAGCCAGTGTAGTGCTTTCCAACTCCTGTACCAACTTGGCAGCTCTTTTGCCTTTTATACCCATTGCAAAAGCAGCTTACAAATCTTTTCTTTTTTTTTTCTTAATTCCTGATTTAAAAGTTTTGAGGATCTACTAATTTATTGATTTAGTTAATATTATTAGCAAGCCCAAGAAGTTAGGGCCTGGAGGAATTTTACAATCCAGTAGGGAAGATAAAACTAATACCAAGTGATTATAATGTATTCCAGAGCATGAGACTATATGCATCATACAGCAGTATAAAGAGGAAGGGACTAGGAGGATAGAAGAGATCTGAGTTCTGGTGCATGTTCCTTCGTTTTCTAGGCTTGTGTTCCTGAATATACCCATTAACTGCTTCAAATCTCTCCTTACTTGTGGAAGGGGAGTAACATTTGTCCAACATTCTGACTCAGGGAAATTGTAAGGATAAAATGAAAAAAGGGGGCTTCCCTGGTGGCGCAGTGGTTGAGCGTCCGCCTGCCGATGCAGGGGATATGGGTTCGTGCCCCGGTCCGGGAAGATCCCACGTGCCGTGGAGCAGCTGGGCCCGTGAGCCATGGCCACTGAGCCTGCACATCCAGAGCCTGTGCTCCGCAACAAGAGAGGTCACAACAATGAGAGGCCCGCGTACCAAAAAAAAAAAAAAAAAAAAAATGAAAAAAGGAAAAAAAGGAATATGGAAGTAATTTGTACAATACACTTAAGAAGAGAGTTACCACCACAATTTGATTGGTGTTTCTGGGAGGGAGCGGCCATTTTTAACCAGGGTCATCAGAGGAGGGTTGGTGGAGACTGAGCCATTGAGGTGGTTAGTGACGAATGGGTAAGACTTTTTTACATGAAAGAGGAGGAAGACTGGAAATTTTAGCTGGAAACAAACACACAGAAATGAAAAAGGTGGCGTGTAGAACTGGGTTAAAAAAAAACATGCCAAGACTCTTCAGAAAAATGGCCTTATTACAGAAATTAATTTTCATTAGACTGATCCACAAGTATCGAGGACGTTGGTGAACTAAGTAAATAAATTGGATTGGAACCCACAAGTCATTCATTCATTCATCCATTCATATATTCGATAAATATGTGTTAAGCATCTGTTAGGTATCAGACACTCTACTCGGCACTGAGTCTACAATGCCAAGTAAATAAATAAGATACAGTAAGTCCCCTACATACAAACCTTCAAGTTGTGAACTTTCAAAATGTGAACATGCATTCGCATGTCCAATCACATAAGTTAGTTCACGTGTCTGGAGCACACTGTCACATGTGTGCATCCTCTACAAGTGGTTGTGCTTTTATGTACTTTACTGTACAGTACTGTATAGAGTACAGTACCTTTATTTTAAGCGCAGGATGTCCAGAAGCAAGCGTAAAAACAGCGATGTTGCAGCTGGTACTGCTAAGAAGTACAAAGGGATAACAATGGAAACAAAAGTGAAAATAATTGAGAGTGGAGTGGGGTGAAAAGATGGTAGACGTCGTTCATTCTTATAACATGAATCGTTCAACCACCGGCATGATTCTAAAGAACAAGATCATGGAATGTGTGAAGTCTGCCATGCCGATGATGTCAACAATAATACAGAAGAAGCGTGGAAAAGTGATGGAGGAATTTCGCGCCAAGCTGGCGGGTAATCCCCGCGTCAGTGTGACATGCTAGCTCGGAAGTGTTTTCTGCCGCTGTCGTGGTTCGTCCACTAAACTGCATGGTCGCTGTGTACATGGGCAGAGCATGGGCATCGGCAAGAACAGGGACCTGCCCTGGGCCCTGGTCAGGAATGAATACAGGTATTTCCAAAGAATGACCACAACCTCTTCAGTAGAAGGTAAACAGAATTTGGTGATTATGGGTAGGAAACCCTGCTTCGCCATTCATTCCAGAGAAGAATCGACCTTTAAGGGACAGAATTAATATAGTTCTCATTAGAGAACTCAAGGAACCTCCACAGGGAGCTCATTTTCTTGCCAAAAGTCTGAATGATGCCTTAAAACTTATTGAGCAACCAGAATTAACAGATAAAGTGGACATGGTTTGGATAGTGACAGGCAGTTCTGTTTATAAGGAAGCCACGAACAAGCCAGGCCATCTTAGACTATTTGTGACAAGAATCATGCAGGAATTTGAAAGTGACACATTTTTTCCAAAAATTGATTTGGAAAAATATAAACTTATCCCAGAATATCGAGGTGTTCTTTCTGATGTCCAGGAGGAGAAAGGCATTAAGTAAATATTTGAAGTATATGAAGAGAACAATTAATGTGAAAATGTTTTCTGATCTATTTCAAGCCTCCTCTTCCCTCCCCACCCCCCAAAAAATATGTATTTTTTGTTATAGAGACTTTTGTTGATTTTAGATCCATGGATAATTATTTCTAAACAAAGCACTTTTATTCCCCATTAATCTTAACTAGACTCCATAAGATACCATTTGTGAAACATTTCTTGCTGTAACTGCCTGAATACCCATCAGGAGTCAAGAATAGGTGACCAGCACCTGCCTAGGGCAGAATATCTACCAAGACAGCCCAAAGTGGGAGAGTCCCCTGGTAGCATGTATTGAAACAACCAGAGCCCATAGAGCTAGGAGCTAGGCAAATGGGTCCAAAGGTCAGAAATGGATTATAAACAGAAGAGCTAGCATTCAATTATTAAAATTAGATCAAAAGAGGGACTGTGAATTACTTTATATCACACTTCTGAAAAAAATTCTGTTCACTCAGACCAGGAGTCAATAAGTTGAAAACTCCAGGATATAGCAGCTCATGCAGCTCAATATCAAAAAAACAAACAACCCAATCCAAAAATGGGCAGAAGACCTAAACAGACATTTCTCCAAAGAAGATACACAGATTGCCAACAAACACATGAAAGGATGCTCAAAATCACTAATCATTAGAGAAATGCAAATCAAAATACAATGAAGTATTACCTCACACCAGTCAGAATGGCCATCATCAAAAACTCTGCAAACAATAAATGCTGGAGAGGGTGTGGAGAAAAGGGAACCCTCTTGCACTGTTGGTGGGAATGTAAATTGATACAGTCACTATGGAGAACAGTATGGAGGTTCCTTAAAAAACTAAAAATAGAAGTACCATACAACCCAGCAATCCCACTACTGGGCATGCACCCTGAGAAAACCACAATTCAAAGAGTCATGTACCACATTGTTCATTGCAGCTCTATTTACAATAGCCAGGACAAGGAAGCAGCCTAAATGTCCATCGACAGATGAATGGTTAAAGAAGATGTGGCACATATATAGAATATATGGAATATATTACTCAGCCATAAAAAGAAATGAAATTGAGTTATTTGTAGTGAAGTGGGTGGACCTAGAGTCTGTTATACAGAGTGAAATAAGTCAGAAAAAGAAAAACAAATACCGTATGCTAACACATATATATGGAATCCAAAAAAAAATTGGTTCTGAAGAACCTAGGGGCAGGACAGGAATAAAGACACAGACGTTGAGAAGGGACTTGAGGACACAGGGAGGGGGAAGGGTAAACTGGGATGAAGTGAGAGAGTGGCATGGACACATACACACTACCAAATGTAAAATAGATAGCTAGTGGGAAGCAGCCGCATGGCACAGGGAGATCAGCTTGGTGCTTTGTGACCACCTAGAGGGGTGGGATAGGGAGGGTGGGAGGGAGACGCAAGAGGGAGGAGATATGGGGCTATATGTATATGTATAGCTGATTCACTTTGTTATACAGCAGAAACTAACACACCATTGTAAAGCAATTATACTCCAATAAGGATGTTAATAAATAAATAAATAAATAAAGGGGAGTGGGGGGTGGGGGGTAAACTCCAGGATATTCCGCAGGGATAGTAAAGAGGCAGGTACGAGTCTACATTTCAGTGGTTAAAGGAGAAGGTCTGAGACCTTAAAAAACTTTGTTTCTGATCTTCAGTGAGATTGCATGGGATGTTACAATGATAGAACAAGAATCGGCTGCTCTTTACAAAAAAGAATAATCTAATATCAAGCATAATGGCTAAACTAAAAAATTCAGAGGTAATAAATTGAGAATGAATATTGCTAGAAACCAAAATTAGTAAGTTAGAAACTAAACTTCACAGAATTAAAAAATAAAAATTAAAACATGTTTTACCCATCACGTTAGCAACGATTTAGACTAAGTATCCAAAAAAAAAAAAAAAAAGCATTTTCTGGCTTATAAATTGGTACAACCTTTTTAGAGTGTAAGTTAGCAATATGAATTAAAATTCAAAATGTTCTGGGTTTGGACACAGAACTTCCACTTCTAGAAATTAATCCTGAACAAAGAAATGGACCCAAGAGTATCTGTTGCAACTTTCTTTTTCAAACTTGGAAACGGCCCAAATGTTGATTAATAAGAAATAACTAACCAATATGTCTATAAAATGTAACAGCTGCAGCAGTTCAAAAGCATGAAGTACTGACAGAAAAATGCCAAAAATTGCTAAGTAAAAGAAACAAATTGTGTGTAATACTCAAAAATGTTTAATAAATGTTCATGTGTGGGGGGGAAAATAAAAGTGATGGAGGAGATGGAGAAACTTCTCAGTGTGCGGATGCAAGATCAGCATCAGCGTCGAGTCCCGCTCAGCTTAATGCTGATTCAAGAGAAAGCTAAAAGCCTTTCTGAAGACTTGAAGAAGGAACACAGCAAAGAATCAGAGGGCACATCTTTTAATGTCAGCCATGGCTGGTTTCATCAGTTCAAGGCTAGAGCCAGCCTTCACAATGTAAAATTAAGTGGCAAGGCAGCGAGTGCAGATTCAGTAGCTGCCAGGGAATTTCCTGAATTGCTTTGAGAAATTATTGATGAAGGCACGTATTCACCCAAGCAGGTTTTTAATGTGGATGAGACAGGACTGTACTGGAAGAGGATGCCAGACCAAAGTTACATCCGTAAGGAGGAAAAGTTGATGCCAGGCTATAAACCAGCAAAGGACAGGCTAACTCTGTTGTTTGGTGGAAATGCTTCCGGTGATATGAAACTGAAGTCTCTCTTAGTTTATCATTCAGAGAACCCAAGAGCCCTTAAAACATAGCCAAGGGCTCTTTTCCTGTTGTGTGGAAGAGTAACCCCAAAGCCTGGGTTACCCAAGCCATTTTCCAGGACGGGTTTTTCCACCACTTTATCCCGGAAGTAGAGAAATGTTGCTTGGAGACAGACATCCCATTCAGTGTTTTTTTGCTGCTCGACAGTGCTCCGGGCCACTCCCCATTCATGGACAACTTTCATCCCAACGTCAAAGTAGTGTATCTTCCACCGAATACTATGTCACTCAGCCAACCTATGGACCAGGGAGTTACAGCGACTTCCAAGAAATATTATTTACGTTACACTTTTCGTCAGGCAGTTAAGGCAAGTGACGAATCAGGAACAACCTTGTGACAATTTTGGAAGGACTATAACATCTACAAGGCTATAAAATCATTGACTTTGCTTGGCGTGAGGTTACAGCCGTCACCATGAATGGGGTTTGGAAGAAGCTTTGCCCGCAATTTGTTCGTGATTTTTGTGGATTTGAGAAGGTGGATGAGGAATCCAAAGAGGTCTTCAGCCACTTAGTGACCCTCAGCGAGAAGCCCTAGCTAGATCTGCAAGACGACGACTTCACTGAACTCCTTGCTGTGCAACACGAGGGGCTTACTAATGAAGACCTGATGAGATTGGAGGGCCAGAGAATGGACGAAGAGAGACAAGAGGAAGAAGAAGTAACTGAAGAACCGAAGAGATTCATGACACAGGAAATGGCAAGGGGATATTCTTTACTTGAGGAGGCAATGTTTTTGAGGCACAGCACCCGACCGTAGAACGGTACACAAAGGTTGCAGCAGCCATTCAGAATGCAATCCAGTGCTACCATGTCATCTACGACGAGAATAAAAGAGCTACTTCCCAAACATCACGGGGTCGTTTTTTTCAGGAGGGTGGAATTGAATCCGGCAAGGAACCAGACCTGTGCCATCAACGTCAGGCGTGGGTGAAATTGCAGCTTGCCCTCCGTCTCCTGTTGCTGACGATCCTTCAGCTCTACCATCTCGCACCTCCTCTCCCTCCTCCAGTCAGTAACTCTTCTTGCCTGTTCACTCGATGCCAGCCCCTGTATGCCAGCTGTTGTACTGGACTGCTGTATTTTCAAGGTAGTGTACTGTAAGATTAAAAATGTTTTCTTTATTTTCTGTGTTTGTTTTTTATGTATGATTTGTGTGAAAAGTATTATAAACCTATTACAGTACAGTACTATATAGTCGGTTGTGTTAGTTGGGTACCTAGGCTAATTTCGTGGGACTTACGAACGCGCTCTCGGAAGGGAACTCATTCTTATGTAGGGGTCTTACTGTATCTGATTTCTTGGAGTTCACAGACTCCACTTCACCGGAGGGTTATGGTGTCCCCTAGTGGCTGGGCCCTTGCAGTCACAGTTTTCCAGCCTGGAGCAAAGGAGCAATTAAAGCAAGACCCAGGTCAAATGCAGCTCCTCTTATGGCAGCTGCTGCCCCTGCTCAAGAACTGGAGGGAAGCTTCCAGAGTGGTAGTCAGAAAAAGAGGAGAAAGGAGAACCGGGCAGGGGAGAGGATAACAAGGTGGAAGGGAGTTGGGCTCAGCAGGGCTGTAGCTCGGACTCTACCTACTGAGAGCAGATTGCTGGCTGCTTGCAGGCTTGCCCCAGTTCCACTGCTGCCTTGGGTATCTCCTCCTACAGCAGTAGCCACTTTTAAAGAAAAATCTTCCACAAAGACTGCTCAGTTGTCAGACTTTGGTTCTTTGCTATGGTTACCCTCTTTGCTATGGTTACCCTCACCAGCAAAAAAAAAAAAAAAAAAAAAAAGGGGATGGAAACAACAACAATTAAGTCCTCTCTCTCCCCAGAAGGATCTCTTCCTGCTTTAGCTAAATTTACTTCTCTGGCTTCCCTGAGAACGAAGAGGAATCCTTCTTGTGAAACCCAAAAGGGAATCCACATTAAATTTTCATTGGCCTATTTTTATTAGTTAAATCACTTCAGAGACAGGTAACACTACATTCAATAGACTTTTTAAAAGAAAAGCAGGTATTGGTAATACATCTTAGATATATCTCAGTAAGAAAAAGGTTTTAAACATTTGTTGTTTTAAAAGACTTTTGGCAAAAAATAAATAAATTGACCTCTGTGTGCCTCGGTTTCTCGGCAGTAAAGTAGGGGATAATAATAGCACGTCCTGTGTGAGGATTACATGAATTGACTTTTGTAAAGCTCTTAGAACATATCTACAACTTACTCTATATACCGAGTAAGTTCTATTTTCTTTATATTACCTCTTTCACCTGTTTGTTTCCTTGTATATTTTCTTCTTGTTCCTCAGCCCCAACTGTTGTGTTTGATCCCCAAGTAGTTGTCTTGTCTTTGAAATGATAAAATCTGATTAGACATTACAAAGTAATACAGTATAAGTGTTGGGGGCGGAAGGAGTTGTGTTTACAGAAATGAAATTAAATGCTTTGGAAAGACTCGACAAAAGCAAGTTAGAAAAAAAAAGAAGCCATCAAATGGCAGGTGTAAGAGATTCAAAAACTCAGCATGATTCTACACTCAGTTTGCTTTTAAAATGTCTCGTTCCTGCTTTATTTTAACAAACCCAAATTAGTAGTCATTGAGGATAGATCACCAGTGTAGAAGAAATTGGAGGCAGAACTGAATCAGAGGGCCCACACCCAAGTAAACGACTTTGGCCCTGCAGGTAAACATAGAGTACACGAATAGATATAGTGGATAATGTCTGTTCTTCTATTTAAATAATAGCACTTCCTGTGTGAGGATTACATGAATTGACTTTTTTAAAGCTCTTAGAACAATGCCAGATACATAGTAAGTTCTAGAAAAGACCCAGGCGGGAGTTGGAGAAGCGAGTGCTCAAGCTGGCCACGGAAGGGTGAATACAAGTTTGCTGGATTGATAAGAATGAGACAGGCTCGGGGGTGAGGAGGGGGTTGGGTTGGGGGGTCGGGAATGATGTAGAGAAAGCATTGTATATGAATAGTACAGCAAGTCATCCAGTTTGGCTAACCTTAAAGTACAAAGAAGACAATGAAGATGGATAAGGGTAGACAGATAACCCAAGGCCAGATATGGCGCAGCTTTATTTAATAAGAAAAGGCATTTAGAGTTTATCTCATAGGTCAAGGCAAGACATCAAAAAATGTCAAATGTGGTAGCAACGTGATCAGATCTACATGCTAGGAAGATCATTCTGGTAGCGATGATGTGGGATGGATGTGGCAAAACTAGAAAAGGGAGATCAACAAGGGAGTTATTGCAATAGCCTGAGTATGAGATGTTGAGGCCTAAACTAGGGCAGTGGCAGGGACATGCAAGGTGTGTAGTAACCTTTAGTGGTTTCCTCCCCACACTCAATCCCTCTTGGCCCCATCCAACAAGGACCCAAGAACTGACTCTGTTCCTTACTCTCAGGGTGGGCCCACCACTCTGGCCATGGTGTTTGTTTCATGGAGGGGCACATAGCCCTTCTGGGATATTGGGATTATAGCAGAAGTTTGCTGTGTGCTTCAGGGAAAGCAGTTTCTTTCTATTCAGGTGGACATGAACAGAGAAGCATGAAGCCCTAATTGTGGTTGATAATCGTTTGACAGCCATGAACTAGGGTGACCTTGTAATTTATCATCCCAAACTGGATCACATTTGAATGAAAGATAGTGCTATAAATACTTGTGTTAGGACAATAGATGTAACTGGGAGTGTCCTGGCCAACCAGGACACATAATGCCCCAACTGAAACCGTACACCTCAGATTGGGACTTGAACCCATGCGGCTGGGACTCGAACCCGGCCAAAATCCAGTCTTCCAGCTGAGATCACACACCTGGTTTTAGGACTTAATGAAGCTCAGGTTCTTGATGTCTCATCGCAAAAAGAATTCAGTGAGACACAAAGTGATCGGTAAGAAGTGGATTTATTTAGAGAGAAACACACTCCACAGAGTGTGGGCCATCTCAGAAGGTGAGAAAGGCAGCAGGGTATGGGGTTGTCCGTTTTTATAGGGGTGGGTAATTTCACAGGCTAACAAGTGGGAGGAGTATTCCAGCTATTTTAGGAAGGGGCAGGGATTTCCAGGAATTGGGCCACTGCCCACTTTTTGATCTTTATGGTCGGTCTTGGAACTGTCATGGCTCTTGTGGGTGTGTCATTTAGCTTGCTGATGTGAGGCTCAAGATCTAGTGGAAGTTGTCTGCCATCTTGGATCCATTTGGTTCTAATCAGTTTAAGTTATGTCCTCGGGCTATGTCATTCTCTCAAAGGTTGTGCCCTGCCTCCTTCCCTCCTGTTTCACCACCATTATAAGAGATGGCCTGAGGATGCAGCAAACATCCCCGAAAGCTACAAGGAGGTCAAAAAGAAACTGAGTCCTTAATCAAACTTCATTTGAAGTTTGCCCCATCTCTGAAATTTTTAGTTATGAAGTAAAAATTCCCTTTATTTTCATTTCTCTTTAATTTTGTTTTTTAAAGTGTAAGCATTTAAAAAGTAGAAAGAATAGTATAATGAGACCTCATAGCCCCTAAATCCAGATTCAACAATTGTCAAGATTCTGCCACAATACTCTCTCTAGGGACTTCACTGGCGGTCCAGTAGTTAGGACTCTGTGCTTCCATTGCCAAGGGTATGGGCTTGATCCCTGGCCGGGGAACTAAGATCCCCCCCACACACAAAAAAAGTACTCTATTTTCCTTTCTTGGATGAAGTATTTTAAAGCAAATGAAGATACCATTTCATTTCATCCTGAATATTTCAGTATGTTTCCTGATAAATATGGACGTTTTCTACCATATCACACCACTGAGACATCTAATAAAAATTGATAACTTTTTTTGTCATCTAATATCCAGTTATATCCAAATTTCTCTCATCATTATGAAAAATGTTTAAATAGCTGATTTGTTCACGTCAGGATCCAAACGAAGTCCGCATACCACAGTTTATTTTTATGTCACATTAGTCTCATTTAGTCACAAAAATTCCTTTCCCCACGTTTTTTCATGCCACTTGCTGCCAAACCCAACTACGTGTGATGCACAGCAAGGCCAAACAAACCAAAACATTGGAGTTTGGAGCAGAGAAAGGTTTATTATGGGGGCCAAGCAAGGAAAACAGGTGGCTTGTACTGAGAAACTCTGAACTCCCCAACGGTTTGGGGGGAAGAGTTTTTATAGGCAAAATTTGGGGGATGGGCTGCAGGGTGTGTGACTTTCTTCTGATTGGTTGGTGGTGAGGTAACAGGGTGGTGTTCCAGGAATAATTCTCCACGTGGGTGGGGGCCTTAATTCCTGAAGAAGAACTCAAAGATATTGTTATGCATATCTCTTGAGGAGGAACAAGGACTCTACCTTATCACTGCACTATCCTTTGACTGCTTTTCTTTTGGTTCTGTATTCCCTTGTTATCGAAACAGATTTGTATCTGCTGGCCAGTCTACTGTACTAACACTGGGCTGTGGTGAAGGAAAGTACCGGTGTTTATCGTAAGGCACCGGACAAGGAGCATGAGGCAGCAAATGCTCAAATAACCTGAACTCCCCAATGGGAGGGAGAAGACCTAGAAGTCAGGAGAGAATGGGGCTATGGAAACCAAGAAAATTTCAAAAGGGATGAAATAGTGAGAAATGTCAGATACCTACAGGTAAGGAATAAATGTTCCCATTGAATGTGGCAAGTAGGTGGTTGCTGGTGGAATCTCATCCAGACTAGAAGTCATCACCACCCACACCACATTCTAGAATATTCTAGAGAATATCCTTTTTAAAAAAGTATAAAAAGAGCAGTATGTAATCCTATTTCTCTGTGTATTGATATCAGACAATTTATATAGCAGGAAGAGAAGGGAAAACTCACTAATTTGGATTTTATCATCAATCAGATGATTAGGTTTTTAAAATGACTGTTACTCTGTGATCAGCTGGATATTTTCTTAAATGTTCATCCTTCAGAACTTAAGTAGGATGACAATGAACTGCTCTGCCTTCTCCTTAATGATATTCACTGAACTACCGATAGCAAGAAAATACAGCTGAAGAGTGATTTCAGGACTGTATTTCTAATCTTACAGGAGATTTTAAAAACAAAGAAGTGAATCTAAAGGGAATCACTAGGGGATAAGCCAAACAAAAACATGTTTTCATTTTTTTAACTTCAACATGTATTTTCAGCTGACTGTCAATAGCTGGAAAGCTGGGTTTAGCCTATGTCAAAGGCAGAAAGGTAAGTGCCCTTCATGGAGCTGTCCACTGTCTAATTGTGGAAAAGCGGTATCAGCATCATGTAGATTTGTCTACAATGGTCCCCCAGAGCAGTATCTGCAGCTCAGGTGCCAGCTAGAGATAATCCCATGAAAGAAAACCTGGCACCAGTCCCCATATGTTATTTTCTGGATCCAATTTACATTTTGTGCTTTTGTCTAGCTGAGCCAAAACAGCATAAACAATGCCAAACCCGGTTTTCTGATTATTTTCAGGCTGATTGAATCTGGCACATGACATGGTTTTATCTAATTAACCAACATGTGGTACAAAACAAAACAAATTTGAAATGGAAAGCTCTTTCTGCCTTTATTGAAAGACTGAGGTGAATATATAATTATTTTGTCCTTGTCTCTCAGCCAAAATCATAGCTGAGAAAGGAGGCCATTTTCTACTAGATAGCAAAACAAGTTCTGTGTATTACTTATCTATTACAATGAAAATGTATTGTGTTTTACATTTTCCCAAATCCAGCCCTTCCCATGTCCCTCTCGGTCCCCAAAGGAGGAGAAATGTGTGGAAGATATGTTCCTAATTGTGGTATGATAAGAAATATATTTGGTCTTTATTCCTGGTTCCTGGCACAAAGCTCCTAAAACCCTTGGACTTTCCAGCAAGGAGTGCCTTTTGTTATTCCTAAGGAGCTCCTTAAGAGCACCTCTGAGTTTAAGCTAAGGAGGTGATTTAGGGTGGGGTCCCTGGGTAGCCTTAGGATGGGGATAGTCAAAGGGATTCGAAGTTTGAAATGTTCAGCCCCACCCCCAACCTCTAGGAAAGAGAAGAGGGTGGCCTGAAGATTAAGCTCCATAAAACCTCCTAAAAGAGGAGATTTGAGTTTCCCTGTTGGTGAACTCATCCATGTGCCTGGAGGGTGGTGCCCCCCCAGCTCCAAGGGAACAGAAGCTCCTACACTGGAGACTCTTCCAGACCTTACCTTATTGAAACTGAACAGTACCCTGTAGGGCTCCTGGGCACAAAAGCCTTTCTGTGTCCCCCATTTCTTGATTACAGGAAAGAAGCTTCATTATGCCTTAATGAACTTGCCTGAGTTCCAAACTGACAGGTTCAAACAGTTGCTAATTAAAGGGAGAGGAGGGGCTTCCCTGGTGGCGCAGTGGTTGAGAGTCCGCCTGCCGATGCAGGGGTATGCGGGTTCGTGCCCTGGTCTGGGAAGATCCCACATGCCGCGGAGCAGCTGGACTAGTGAGCCATGGCCGCTGAGTCTGCGCGTCCGGAGCCTGTGCTCCGCAACGGGAGAGGCCACAACAGTGAGAGGCCCGCGTACTGCCAAAAAAAAAAAAAAAACCCTTGTTTACTGTGCTTTTCCTGGTAACCTCCCACAACTGATTATCCCCACTCTCTGCATATTCCTTTTTTATAAATTTATTTATTTATTTTTGGCTGCGTTGGGTCTTTGTTGCTGTGCACAGCTTTTCTCTGGTTGCATCGAGCAGGGGTTACTCTTTGTTGCAGTGCGCGGGCTTCTCACTGCAGTGGCTTCTCTTGTTGTGGAGCATGGGCTCTAGGTGCGTGGGCTTCAGTAGTTGCAGCACTCGGCTCAGTAGTTCTGGCTCACGGGCTCTAGAGCATAGGCTCAGTAGTTGTGGCACACGGGCTTAGTTGCTCTGTGGCATGTGGGATCTTCCCGGACCAGGGCTTGAACCAGTGTTCCCTGCGTTGGCAGGCAGATTCTTAACCACTGTGCCACCAGGGAAGTCCTACATTTTCTTTTGTCTTTAGCTGAGGATGATACTTAAGGTGAGGACTTTGGTTATTTTGACAAGTTATTCAGTTTTCTTTAGTCTCTCCTATGTGTACATGTTATTAAACTTGTGTTTTATTTTCTTGTGTTAACCTGTTTCATGTCAACTTAATTCTTAGACCAGCTAGAAGAAAATTTCTTCCTCCCTAACAGGCTGTTTGTTAAAAAAAAAAACCCTCAAAACTGGATAAGAGAGTCTATAATATTTTGAAGAAGAATGTTAAGCAAGGTAAAAGTTCAGCTATCAATTTAGGGCTGTAATTCTTCCATCCTTACTATATCATAAATGGTGGTCGGAAAGCAGGTGTAAGCAGATAGGGTAAGGGGTCCCCGGAGAAAGAGAACCAGGCATGGCTTTTTTGACAGAAGAGAAGTCCTTTTGGCCTAAGCCCTTTTGTGAGATCTAAGCCTGGCCACAATGTTTGCCTTTGAGTTGGTCTCAGTAACTAATGATCTTAAGGGAAGTGAGGGAATGCAGGAAAGGAAAAGCAGTCAAGAAACAATATTTCAGTGATATAACAGAGCCCTAGGATATACATAACAATCTGATGCATGTCTTTGAGTTCTGCAGGAACTAAGGCCCCTGACCCAGGTGGAGGATGGAATGATGATGTTGACCCTCATGACTTCAATCAACTAAAGCTTGGATTCTGTTGACCTTTGCCCAATTCTATGCTGAATTCATCACCACCCAAGTCCCTTCATGAATACATGTGTCCTTAGCTTAAAATGTCCCCAATTTTTCTGTTTGGGGAGACACTGCTTTGGGGAAGATCCCCGGTGTTTTCTTTACTTGCTACAAGTAATAATAAATCCTTCCTTCTCCTGCTTTTTGCCTTGGTTGTGTCTTTTGGCTCGACATCCACCAAGAGGTAATCCCAGTTTTTCAGGTAATGCAGGCATTGTATTCCTCATCTAGAATTGCTTCAGAATGTCCCACACAATGGTGAGTACAGTGGTACTCAGTTAAGTTTTGTTTCTTGTTGATGGCAGCAATAACACCGTTAGAGCAGGAAGTGGTATATAGCCACAGTTTTTTAAGAGAGAAGAACTAGTCTCTAAAATGATGCTAAAAAAATAAAATGTATTTAAATATAAATTTTCTAGACTGGGGGGAGCCATAGTCCAGGGGTAACTTGGTTGGCATAGCCATGATGGATGGTGAGGCCTGGGTTTAGTGTGTGTGATGGGGTCAGGGGTGATGGGAACTCAACCAATGCAACCTCTGTGTGCTGTGAGGCTGAGGAGATGACCCACATGGTGAAGAGTTTGGTTATATGTGAGTAGATTGAGCAAATAAGTAAACATCTCAAAGATAAGGGAAATCAGGTTATTAATTTTTGAAGGTACAGATCTGAGAAAGGGAAGATTTAAAAAATCCTGTGGTATTTGATTGGAATTAGTGTAAACTCACAGTTTTATATTTATATCAGTGTCTAACTGTGTTAGTTTCCTATTGCTGCTGTAACAAATTACCTCAAACTTAGTGTCCTAAAACAACATCTATTTATCAGCTCACAGTTCTATAGGTCAGAAATCCAAGAGGGCTTGGCTGGATTCTATGCTCAGGGTATCACAAGACCAAAATCAAGGTGTCATCAGGCTGGGCTCTTATCTACGCTCTGGGAAAAAGATCTGCTTCCTTCGCGTTGTTGGTAGAATTTAGTTGCTTGTAGCTGTAGGACTGAGGTCCTTGTTTTCTTTCTGGCTGTCAGCCAGAACCATCCTCAGCTACTTGAGGTCACTTGCATTCTTCAACATGTCATACCACCATCTTCAAGCCAGCAACAGTATGCTCAAACCTCTTGTGCTTCAAATCTCTGACTTCCCTTCTTCCATCTGGAGAAAATCTCCTCTTTTAAAGGACTCACCTGAATAGGCCAGGCTTACCTGAATAATCATAAGGTCAAATGATATAAGACTATAATTATATCTGTAAAATCCCTTCACAGCAGTACCTACATTGATGTTTGTTTGAATAAATGAGAGACAAGAATCTTAGGGAGCCTACCCCAGAATTCTGTCTACTATACTGTTAAAAAAATGATTAAAGAAGACAATTTAGATCATATGAACAAACTTTACTTAACACTTGATGAAGTGGACAGTCTCTGTTTGGAGAACTGCAAAATGGGGTGGGAGCCAGGAAGCTTCTGTAGAATAAAGAACAAGGAAGAGAAAAATAGAAAATATCTGACTGGCTGGGGCCACAGAGTCAATCTTGCTTGGGGTGAGAAGGAACAAAGAAGTAAGTATAGAGCCCAGAGTTGGCTTGGAGTTTGGGGGTTGGCAACTGGATGTACTGCATTTCTGGTCAAGCAGAGCATTTACAGGGACATGAAAGTTATCTAAGTTTTGGTTTGCTGACATGGCACCCCGGACCACTCTGTCTGGGTCTAGAAAATTATTTCAACAATACTATCTATTTATCAATGGGTCAATAAACATCTATATCAATAGATATAAAAATAGAGATATGTGTATGTGTATATGTATATTTCCTATTTATGTCTTCTGAAAGAGCCTAGAAGCAACGATATCTCAGGAAAAATGAGCACAACTTGCACCCAGTGTTGGTTTCTAAATACCATTCCCTACGAAAAGGAAACATATCTCTTTGGAGGAATGGATAATTTCTCAGAAGGAAAAGTATGTGATAAGCCTGAAACATCTTGAACCAGAAAGTAGGGAAGTGCTCAAAAAATGATGGGACATGTCAAACTGAGAGAGGGGCTAGCATGAAGGGGCTCTCACTGGCCAAACATGACAAAATAAATGAAAGTAATGGATTATAACCCATTGAACAAATAAACATCCATGAGTCCATATTTGTATAAATGAATACATAGGGGAAAAGAGAAAGCTCTTCCTTAAGGTGGAATGTCACCCAATAAATGTTGAAGGAATGATGGAGTTAGAAATAACTATGTTGCAATCATAAATGATTCAGGCAGGAAACATCAATGGATGATCAGACCACTGGGTAAATGCTTGATGAGGAATAGGATATTTACATAGTCTCAAAGTATTTCTTCATAAATTGCATATCAGTTACTTATTAATTATTCATTAACTATACAGCTGAGAAACCCAGCATGTACCATCTTAACCAAGCGATGATAGTTAGCATTGTCAATAATGGGACAAACTGCCATCATATGTTTCCTAATATGATACACTGAGAAAAACAGAACATCTCTGCTGTGGTATTCCTGCCAAAATGCATAGTTTTATTTAATTCTTGAGGTGACATCAGACAAACCTTTGCAAAGAACACAGCCAAGTTACTGGCCTGCATTCTTCAAAAATGTCAAGGTCATTAGAGACAAGGAAAAATTGGGAACATTTCCAGCTTGAGAAAGATCAGAGACAGGACAACTAAAAGGTCCTAGATTGGATCCTGGATAATAAAGACAAAAAAGGAAAAGGAGGAAAGAAGACTGATTTTTGTCTGTTTTGTTAAGAAGGACTCTTGGGGACAACTAGCAAAATCTGCATGGAATCTTGTGGCTTAGATAGTAGTATGTATCAATGTTAATTTCTTGATTTTTATGAGTATACTATGGTTATGTAGAAGAGTGTCTTTATTTTTAGGAAATGCACACCAAGGTATTTAGGTGTAATGGGGCTATAGTCTACGGCTTACCCTCAATTAGCAAAAAAAATTAAAAAACCCTGTTGTGAGTTGAATTGTGTCCCTCAAAGAGATATGTTGAAGACCTAAATCTGTACATGTGAATATGACATTATTTGGAAATGGGGCCTTTGCAGAGGTAATCAGGTTAAAGTGAGGTCATATTGGATTAAGGTGGGCCTAAAATATAATGACCAGTGTCCTTACAGGGAGAGAGAGATTTGGAGACATAAGGACACACAAGAATGAAGGCCAAGTGATGGCAGAGGCAGAGATTGAAGTTTGGCAGCTATAAGCCAAGAGACGCCAAGGATTTCTAACAAACACCAGAAGCTAGATGATAAACATGGAACAGCTTCTCCCTCAGAACCCCCAGAAGGAACCTGCTCTGCCATTTTGTTATGGCAGTCCTAGGAAACTAACACAAACCTTTTATTTGCTTGCTATTAACATCAGCATCTTATATACATGATTTTCTGGACTTAAATATTCTAAAAGAGCCACTGAAAGAGATATATGAGAATGTGTTGCAATGTACATGTAAGAAAAATGTGTCATTTTTCTATGTACCTATCTTTCATTCACTTACCTGCAGGAAACTTGCAAGTGATGTCAGTGTATTTGCTTTGGTCTGAATGTTTGTGTCCCCCACTCCAGATTCATGTTTAAATCTTAACCCCCAAAGGTGATGGTTATTAGGAGGTAGGGCCTTTTGGAGGTGATTAGGTAACAAGGGTGGAGCCCTCATGAATGGGATTAGTGCCTTTATAAAAGAGATTCCTCAGAACACCTTAGCTCGATCTGCTGTGTGAGGTTACAACAAAAAGTCTGTGACCCAGACGAAGGCCCTCACCCAACCGTGTTGGTGTCCTGATCTCAGACTTCCATCCTCCAGAACTTTGAGCAATAAATTTCTGATGTTGGTCTGCAAGGCAGAAATAGAGACACAGATATAGAGAACCAATGTATGGACACCAAGGGGGGAAAGTGGCGGGGGTAGTGGTGGTGGTGGGATGAATTGGGAGATTGGGATTGACATACATACACTAATATATATAAAATAGATAACTAATAAGAACCTGCTGTATAAAAAAATAAATAAAATAAAATTCAAAAAGTAATAAATAAATAAATTTCTGTTGTTTATAAGCCACCCAGTCTGTGGTATTTTGTTATAGCAGCCTGAATGGACTAAGACAATATCTTTAATCCTCATTTCCTTGCTGGATAGTATCTCCTTTAAAATACCCAATATGGGACTTCCCTGGTGGTCCAGTGGGTATGACTCCACGTTCCCAATGCAGGGGGCCCAGGTTTGATCCCTGGTCAGGGAACTAGATCTCACATGCTGCAACTAAGAGTCCTCATGCCACAACTAAAAGATACCACATGCTGCAACTAAAGACCCCACGAGCTACAACTGACTTGGCACAGCTTAAATAAATAAATATTAAAATACCACAATATGATCAAACAGAGCTAGAGAGCGTAGAGAGCAGTAGACAGGGGAATTCGATTTGAAGCCTGATTTTGGAACTAACGCAACACAGGAACAAACACAGTGCCTAACAGTGTTTGACACACAGTAGTAGCCCAGTGTGTGTGTGTGTGTGTGTGTGTGTTCATTCTGAGTTGCTTGCTTCATCTTTAAAACTAAGAAACTAACATTCTTCACAGATTATGTCAGGATAAATAATAATGAGATCATAAATGGAAAATTTCTTTTTAGATTCTCAACCTTCCTGTAGAGCACATTTATATTATCCGTAAAAATGTTACCGTCTCACTGTTACAATACTATATGCAGATCCAGATTATCCAGTACACCATTGTTAACTTGCTAAATAATAATTATAAAAAAACACTTTATGATTTCCAGCATGGAATAATGACATCTGGCTCTGAAATCATGTAAAAGCAAATGGATAGGAGAGGTTTTACAGAAAAGGAAACAGCTTCAGAGGAGTCTAGTAGTTCACTTAACGTCATGTACTCTAAGAAAAAGACACAATATGGGTAAGTTTCTTCTTTAAAATTCCCCAGATAACCTGTGTCAGTCATCTCTTTAGAACACAATTTAGTATTCTGGCCAGAATTAAACATCTGATCTGAAGCACAGATTGCTGACAGTAACTCAGAACTAACCTGACTATTACTATTTATAGCAGGATACATTGATTGCTTCATTTATTTTCCTAGGGATTTAAAACTTAATCATAGCATTTCATAAGCCAGAAGCACGTGTTTCTTGGATTAAATACATCCTGAGAGGGAATAACAGCATGATGACCCAAGGTCTTTTGCCTTAGAAAAAGCATTGCTGACAAACATTGCCAGGAAATAGAAGATACCGTGTTTTGTTGGGTCTTAACTTTATTTTTGTGGCCAGATTCTGCATGAGTATGTAAGGTTTTGAGACAAGTCTGTTGGATTGTTTTAACCTAAATTAAGCTCCCAAACCTCTATTGAATACTGACATTGTACAAACTGTACTATTTTTCTAGCATCTTATGTGTCCTTCCTATATTATAGCCATGATAATTTATTGAAAACAAAAGGCACTTAGGATGATGTGGGTCTGCTCTTCAAAATACTTTTATTTTTTACAACAGGGTGTCACAAAACCTGTCCCATTGATGTGATGTCCCTGTACTCCAGCCAAAAGAACAATGTGACCTTTTGGGATCACCTGCATGGGATCCAAAGAAATGATACTCTGACAAACAGACACAAAGGATATGTGTCTAACTGTCTAAACAGTTAGACATTTCTTACATCAATAAACAATTTTTAGGGCTTCCCTGGTGGCGCAGTGGTTGAGAGTCCACCTGCCGATGCAGGGGACACGGGGTCATGCCCCGGTCCGAGAGGATCCCACATGCCGCGGAGCGGCTGGGCCCGTGAGCCATGGCCGCTGAGCCTGCGCATCCGGAGCCTGTGCTCCGCAACGGGAGAGGCCACAACAGTGAGAGGCCCGCGTACCGCAAAAAAAACAAAAAACAAAACAAAAACAATTTTTATATCCTTACACTTCCCACATTCTCCTGAAAAGTGTCAGGTATTAAATTCACTACCATAGCCTCTGTTTTAGTACATTCTGTGTACATATTTCATCATCCTTCCCTCACAGACCAGCTGATGATTCTTCTCCTATACTCTACAACACCTACTCTATCACAAGCTACAAAAAAGCCTAAATTGTCATTCTGCTTGCACACAGTCCTGTGGTTTTAGCCTAATGTTCTGAGAAATGACTTATTAGAAGCAATTTAAAATAAATGTTCAAGACTGCTCCCTACACGTTGTCTACTTATCAGCCTTGTAAGCCATCATTCTATTACAGTCTAGTAACTTCTCTCTCATCTTTCTGGACAAAAAGCAAACCAAGAGCTGCTCCTATAGGTGCTGAGAATGATGACTTATTAGCTGGAGCATCAGCTCAAACCTAGAATCTTGTCATCTAAATCATGTCTGTTGCAGGTGAGGCTCCTCACATGTAGTTACTTAGGTATAGCTCCTCCAGTACAGTTCTCTTGACCTGAAGACCTATGAAGTAAAGGGACAAGTTATCAATCCCCAATATATCCAACATAAAATGGTGGCATATGCATAGGATAACTAGTCTAGATACTCTGTTCAAAGGCGAAAAATGGAAGGCATGTAGGTATCACTGGGCTATAGCAATTTTGAAATCCAGGGAGGTACAGATGAATACCTCCTTGATAAGGACTCAAGGAATGGAGATAACTCTTTATGGCACTTGGTTACACCCTTGGGGCTTTAAGTTCTGTCCTTAGAGTCACATTTCCTCTTCCATGAAAGGTAGCCCAGGTGTGCATTTGTGTCGTTTTCTCAGCCTGATTCCTGTCAGTACAAGACCATTTTCATTTTTTAATGTATATCTCTTTCAGTCCAAACTGGTGGTGTTTCTGCAAATACAATTCTCTCAAAAAGTCTGAGATTTTTTTATGAATCTCATTTGGATTTATTCCATTGGACAAAAAACACACCTTGTCTTTTGCCTTGAAGGACAAACTTTGGACAACACTCTTTAGCTTCTGAAAGTTTTATTCTTTGATTGAATAATTCCCTGAGGTATTTATCACCTTAGATCATTTTGATGTCTTAACAGAAGTGACAGCCACTCTCAGCTTCCTCTTTAGCCATTTGAGAGGGCACTTTGAAAAACCAGCAAGTCCTGGCTCCTTTCATTTAATAATCCTTCATTTGGGTAATTTCTCTCCTCTCATCTTTTACTATAAGCAGCAAGAATAAATTAAGCAGGATCTTCAACTTTCTGCCTGGAAATCTCCTTAGTTAGCTCACTCACACTCAGTTTATTAGGTACACTTTCTACTGTCCACATTCCTGTAGGTAACAATGTTGCTAAGCTACCTATCACCGCATAACAAAGATCCCAGTTCCTGATAACACTTCCCTCATCTTTCACTGGCAGCCTCCTCATAGGCTAACAGGCTTCAGCTAACAGTCTCTTCAATGGTCCTAAACTTCACTCGCTTTTTCTGCAAAGTCCTTTCAGCTCCTGCTCTCTGTTCCAAAATCAAGCCCATATCTTCAGGTTTTTTTTTTAAACTGCACCACATTTCCAAGTACTAAAATCTATATTAATTGTCTACTGCTACATTACATTTTATCCCCGTTTTGGGGTAGGATGAAAGAATTACTGAAGGCCACCTTGAAATCTGACTACTATAGTATTTAACAATATTTAACACACTACATGTCTTATTTTTGTTAGCTGTCCATCTAGAATGAAAGCTTCATTATGGCAGGGCTTTTTGATGGATTGATTCACTGCTATATCCCCAATGCCTGGTACACACTAGGTACTCAACAAATAAGTTTTGAATGCTGAATTAAGACTACATTTCTTGGCTTCTCTTTTTTTTTTTTCCAAAATAATCTTTAATATAATTCCCTCCTATATCCCTATATAGTAATGCTTTAAGCTTTCATCATAATATATGTTAATAGAAACAACATAGCATCATAAGATCCTTTCATTCTGAATGTATTAGTTGCTTTTATTGATAAATGAATATGTTCTAAGTCTTCCTGGCAAATTATATTTACAAAAGAAAAACACCTCTGGAATTCTATATATACACAAATGCCATCAATAAAGAGGGAACTGGAAATTAATGCTCAGGTTTATCCTTAACCTGGCTAGTTTGGAAGAATGACTCACTGAGGGACCAGCACTGAAGATTTTGATTAGTCAAATAAGGAAATAAATCTTTGGTTGCCATAGCTAATTCTTCACTCATAGTTTTTTCTTCATACCCTCAACATTTTTGAGCATCTACTATGTGCCAGTCCTTAAGCTAAGTGCTGGGAATGCAACAGTAAATCAGAAACATACTATGTATGCTCTTACAGCCTCATAAAGACAAATCAAAGAATTTCACTGCTGAAGATGTCTCAAAGGTCATAGTCCAGAATTTCCCAATGCCTATTTCATGAATCTGAGAAGCAGATTTTCACCTTCCCTTCTTTACATATATTGTTTGACAGAAGACTCAAATACATTTCTCTCTTCCATCTTGTGATGGGCAAAATTCTAAAATGACCCCCACTATCTTTGCCCCCTGGTGTTACTCCCAAGATTGTGTTGTTTTACAGCAAAAGGGATTTTGCAGATATAGTCAAGGTTACTTAACTTGACCTTAAGATAGAGAAATTATCTGAGTGGCCTAAGCTAATCACACGAACTCTTTCAGAACAGAGAACTCACCTACATACTTACTATACAACCATCAAAATCTTCATATCAAATTCATCTCTCACATCCCATTCAGTTTTTACAAAGTATCCAAATAATATCCGTTAGAGTTAAAGATCCGATTTGGAGTTAAATATTGCATTTAGCTGTCACCTCTCTTCAGACTCATTCAACTTGGGACATTTTCTCATCCCTTCCTTGGCTTTTATCATCTTGAAACTTGAAGATCACAGGCCAATTATTTTGGAGAATGTCCCTCCGTTTGGATTGGTCCAGTTTTTCTTCATGATGGTTGTGCATATTGCAGAAATGAAACTGTTTTCTTCTCACTGATTACTATAAAAGAGCATACAATTTCTATTTTTATGGTTACTAGTGATGTTAATTTTGATAACGAGGTGGTGTCTGCCAAGATCCTCCATTGTAAAGTAGTCTTCTTCTCTTTGTAATTTTTTTTAAAACATCTTTATTGGAGTATAATTGCTTTACATTGCTGTGTTAGTTTCTGCTGTATAACAAAGTGAATCAGCTATATGTATATATATATATCCCCATATCCCCTCCCTCTTGTGTCTCCCTCCCACCCTCCCTATCCCACCCCTCTAGGTGGTCACAAAGCACCAAGCTGATCTCCCTGTGCTATGCAGCTGCTTCCCACTAGCTATCTATTTTACGTTTGGTAGTGTATATATGTCCATGCTACTTTCTCACTTCATCCCAGCTTACCCTTCCCCCTCCCCGTGTCCTCAAGTCCATTCTCTACATCTGCATCTTTATTCCTGTCCTGCCCCTAGGTTCTTCAGAGCCTTTCTTTTTTTTTTTTTTTTTAGATTCCATATATATGTGTTAGCATACAGTGTTTGTTTTTCTCTTTCTGACTTGCTTCACTCTGTATGACAGACTCTAGGTCCATCCACCTCACTACAAATAACTCAATTTCGTTTCTTTTTATGGCTGAGTAACATTCCATTGTATATATGTGCCACAGCTTCTTTATCCATTCATCTGTCGATGGACACTTAGGTTGCTTCCATGTCCTGGCTATTGTAAATAGTGCTGCAATGAACATTGTGGTACATGACTCTTTTTTTTTTTTTTTTTTTTTTTTGCGGTATGCGGGCCTCTCACTGTTGTGGCCTCTTCCGTTGCGGAGCACAGGCTCCGGACGCGCAGGCTCAGCAGCCATGGCTCACGGGCCCAGCCACTCCGTGGTATGTGGGATCTTCCCGGACTGGGGCACGAACCCGTGTCCCATGCATCGGCAGGCGGACTCTCAACCACTGCGCCACCAGGGAAGCCCTACATGACTCTTTTTGAATTATGGTTTTCTTAGGGTATATCTTGGCTTCTCTTATAACTGGGTTTGGTCATGTAACTAAATTTTGTCCAGTAAAATGTAAGCAAAAGTGACGAGTGCAATGTCTATGGTGTACACTTAAAAGGAATGGGCTTGTCCTCCGGTTTCCTTTCCTCCCTCATCACTGGCTGGCTCATTTATGCATTACATACAGATAAGAGAAACACACTAGAGAAGGCAGAGCAACACAATAGAAGCCAGGACCCTCGACATCATAGAGTCACTTACTAGCCCTGGCCTGCATATGCCAGGACTGGTACCTAGGAGCAAATTTCTAAGCTATTTAAGCCACAGCTAATTTGAGTCTCTACTATTGCAGCTGAACCTAAAGTTTAATCAATCTAAGTTACATGAGTGAGGGGGGACTAGATAGAAATACAATGATGCCTGCAATAGCCTGAGGAAGTAAGATAATGGCTAACTAGTATTTAGACAATGACAAATAAGGAGCACTATTATATAGTGGCAGTACACTGTAGGAATTTACCACAATTTCTTAATCTTTTGTTGATAGACTTGTGAGAAGTTTCTAGTTTTCCACTCCCATGAAAGTTGCTCGTACGAACATTCTTGCACATGATTTGGTGAACACATGTACAGTGGAATGGCTGGATATGAAAATATTCAGCCTTAGAAGATTCTGCCAACAGTTTTCCAAACAGGTTGTCTATAATTTACAAGCCCATTAGAAGAGCATGAAAGTTTTAGTTGTTTCACATCCTTGCCCACAATAGTTTTTTCTTTTTAATTTTAGCCCTTCTGTTGAGTGCGTGGAGGTATCTCATTGTAATTTCAATTTGCATTTTCCCCAAGACAAATGAAGTGGAGCCCCTTTTCATACATTTATTAGCTATTTGCATATCTTTTTTTTTTGCGTGTAAAGTGCTTATTCAAGTATATTGCCCAGCTCTCAATATACTTGAATAAGCACAAAAACCTCAATAGTTTTTGAATTTAAATAATAATGATCACTGCATTTATTTATTGAGTACACCAGGTTGGATACATGGTACTAAGCACTTTGTACTTACTTAATGTATACAACAACAGTATTCAGTTGGTCTTATGACTCTTATTCCCATTTTACAGTTGAAGAAACTGAGGCCCTGGATGTTCAGTAATTCATCCAAAGCCTCTCAGTTGTAAGTGGTGGAGCCAAGATCTAAACACAGATCCATCTGACAGGCTAAAGTTTGAACAGCAAACCCTTAGTAGATAACATAGGAATCACTCCCTTTCCTCGGGCTGCATGTAACTTCATTACTTTAACCATCTTACTGGTACCTCAAGGAATGGAGCCACATAGTTGGTGAGCTGCTGATGACCACTCAGAAGAGTCTTGAACTTCAACCTGTATGGTGTGCCTATGGGGATCCCAACCCCAAATCACACTCCTGGAAGTACTGAAAGGCCATGGGAATTTCTAATATGACTCTTTCTCCAAGTCAAGTCAGATAGGAGAACCCAAGGTTTTATCCATAGAAATGGAACTCTTATCAGATTCCAGAATGGATTAGAGATGGAACAGTGTCACAAAATATCTATGAAGTGCTGAGTGCCTTCCAGTTATGCCAAAAGAGTTCCAGTTTCACTGGGGACTGTACTTCTGTGCCAGGCATTTATATGTTGGTAGGTAAAACTATATACTGCTTTATTTCTATTCTGAAAGAGATTTTAAGATAAAACAAACACACTAAGGATATAGTTCTGTAATGTTTTAGCAATTGAAAGCCAAGAGCTGCTGGAACTGAAGTTGAGAACCCTGACAAATTTAAGTATTATTAGAAAACATATATAAAGCTCTTGAGTTGACAGCTCAAAAAAAATAACTTCCATTTATACATCATCAAGGTGTAATTTATGAACCACTTTCACATATGTTATCTCATTTGGCTCTCACAAACCCCTAAAAGTAGATTGGACAGGTGGTATTATGATTAATGTTTCCATCTTACAAATGAAGCAACCAAAGTTCAGAGCGTTTTAGTGGTTGCCTGAGGTCAAAAAACTCTTAAATGGCACTGCCAGGTCTCAAGGGCAGGTCTTTTGCTTCCCCCAGCTCGCCTCCCAGCACCACACATTCTCTTAATGACCTCGTGATATTTACAAAGGACTGTGAATGCTCACAACAGAGTTGGCTTAGAGTTAAAACATCAGAACAGTTAGGAGTTCCCTAAGAGGGGGCACTTTTGGAAAAGGCACAGTGATTGGATAAAAAATAGTGCTCTAGAGAGTTTCTCTTTGATTCATCATTCATCACAGCTAAAGGACCAGTTCAGGGGAATCTCTCTCCCAAGCCACTGACTTGAGTCTTCAGAAGTTTTTCCAAAGTTAAGGGAGCTTCCTTTCTCCCTGCAGCCAGTAGAGGCCTTGTGAAGGCTACTACACAGTGTTAGAACCCAGAGATGGAAGCAACTACCTATTCCTCAGATTTGAATTTACAAACAACGAAATTCAGCCACCTTCCAGAAGATAAGAAATATTACGGAAAGCACATTTCTATATTCCTTATTTTCCCAAGTGACAGGACACATTGTCAACAGAAATATAGAGGGAACAAATCTACATCTTTCCATTCTTAAGTAGAATTTTTTGTGATACACTATAAAGCTAACTATTTTAACACTGTTAAAGAAAAGGAATTTGAACCAAAATTAGCATGTCTGCTATTCATGAAAATTTGACATGTTAAATAAAGTACTGTCCTATAGGTAGTTTGATCATGTAATTGTAGGATTGCATATTGGAGTGTTAAGGCTTTTATTAATGTAGATTCTGATAGGTTTAGAAACTTTGACACAACTGCTTTGTAAAATAATATACAGCTGCTCTTTGGGAAAACTATAATAATTGAGAAACGTTCCAAATTCCGAATTTTGCCAAAAAACATATTTTGTCACAATCGTCTTTCAAAACGTAAAAAGCTAGACTTGGACTCAGAAGACCTAAATTCAAGTTCTGGTTCTGCCATAGATTTGTTACATAATGCTGACAAGTCACTTTACCTCTCTAAATTTCTGTTTCCTAAAATAGGTGGTAGTTAGATAATCTTAAACATGGAGCTAGAATACAAGGTTCTGTTTGTTCCCCACTGTAGTGCCTGGGTCTGATAGAGTAGATGGCATATACTTATCATTCAATAAATATTTATTACATGAACTTAAGGTGACATTACTGCAGCATTCCTGATTTTACGTTACAAATTTGAAGAATTTCTAAAGAATATGAAATTGTCATGATAGAAATATGCTCACTCACACACACACACACACATACACACACACACACTTAAAATGAGGAGATGCCAAGTATTAGGTGTTTCACATAGCTCCTGTGTTAGAAGAGGAAAAAAAAGCTTTAGAATAACTGCTGTCCTACATCTATTGGATTAATCTAGCTTTCCACTGAAGAATCAAATTTAAGGAAGCAAGACTTTTTAGAATTTTCAGACTGTTTTCACGGGACACTTAACAAGAAAAAGCCAAGTCTATGTGTCTCTATTTATATATATTTATTCACTCTAATGAAGGAATAATCTAAGGCAACTGATTTAAAAATCAGATATATATTCCCATTTATTTCCTCAGAAAATAAAGACACACTTGGATGTTAGCATTAGATCAGGTAGGTGAAGGTTCTTTTTGATGTAATTTTTGCTCATTGGGCTAGCTAAAATTGCTCACTGAGCCCTGAATTCCCATTTCCCAACAGTGTCTCATTTTACAGCATTTTCTTTTGTACAGCTTTTGAAATCCTCCTCTTTTCACTCAGCTTCCCTCTTCCCCACCAAAATGTCTTTTGCTCACATTAAACTCCTTTACCTAAAGGAAAGAATAAATGATTATTTCCCAGAGGCAGTTCTATTTTAAAAGAAAACCATTTCCTAAACAAATCTCTAATTGGCCAAATTTCAGGCAATTTAACAATCTCACTAGACGTCACGTGTTCCCCAGGTCCCTTAAAATATATAGGTAATTGTCTAGTATAGTGGTTCTACAAACTTTTAAGCCATGGAACTCCTGCTTCAAACAAAAATCAGGCAGCAGTCCACTGTATAGAAGAGATAAGGGCTAAAGTACTAGGGTGGAAACAGTGATGGGGATCCAGAACATTCCTTATTCTCCCTGCTTCTCTCCACCAGCATTGCTACAGAAGCACATACCTCAGGATAACCCATGTAAAGGCCAGACCATCTTCTCATACAAATGCACACACATAAGGTGAGAGAATGGGTGATAAGCCAGTAGATGACTCACTCTCTCTTTTTTTTTTAACATCTTTATTGGAGTATACAATGGTGTGTTAGTTTCTGCTTTATAACAAAGTGAGTCAGCTATACATATACGTATAGCCCCATATCTCCTCCGTCTTGCGTCTCCCTCCTACCCTCCCTATCCCACCCCTCTAGGTGGTCACAAAGCACCAAGCTGATCTCCCTGTGCTATGTGGCTGCTTCCCACTAGCTATCTATTTTACATTTGGTAGTGTATATATGTCTATGCCACTCTTTCACTTCATCCCAGCTTACCCTTCCCCCTCCCCATGTCCTCAAATCCATTTTCTACGTCTGCATCTTTATTCCTGTCCTGCCCCTAGGTTCTTCAGAGCCTTTCTTTTTTTTTTTTTAGATTCCATATATATGTGTTAGCATACAGTATTTGTTTTTCTCTTTCTGACTTACTTCACTCTGTATGACAGACTCTAGGTCTGTCCACCTCACTACAAATAACTCAATTTCATTTCTTTTTATGGCTGAGTAATATTCCATTGTATATATGTGCCACATCTTCTTTATCCATTCGTCTGTCGATGGACACCTAGGTTGCTTCCATGTCCTGGCTATTGTAAATAGAGCTGCAATGAACATTGTGGTACACGATTCTTTTTGAATTATGGTTTTCTCAGGGTATATGCCCAGTAGTGGGATTGCTGGGTCGTATGGTAGTTCTATTTTTAGTTTTTTAAGGAACCTCCATACTGTTCTCCATAGTGGCTGTATCAATTTACATTCCCACCAACAGTGCAACAGGGTTCCCTTTTCTCCACACCCTCTCCAGCAACTATTGTTTGTAGATTTTTTGATGATGGCCATTCTGACTGGTGTGAGGTGATAACCTCATTGTAGTTTTGACTTGCATTTCTCTAATGATTCTCAACGTCTCTAGTGACGTTGAGCATCCTTTCATGTGTTTGTTGGCTATCTGTATATCTTCTTCGGAGAAATGTCTATTTAGATCTTCTCCCCATTTTTGGATTGGGTTGTTTGTTTTTTGATACTGAGCTGCATGAGCTGCTTGCAAATTTTGGACATTAATCCTTTGTCAGGTGCTTCGTTTGCAAATATTTTCTCCCATTCTGAGGGTTGTCTTTTTGTCTTGTTTATGGTTTCCTTTGCTGTGCAAAAGCTTTTAAGTTTCATTAGGTCCCATTTGTTCATTTTTGTTTTTATTTCTATTTCTCTAGGAGGTGGGTCAAAAAGGATCTTACTGTGATTTAGGTCATAGAGTGTTCTGCCTATGTTTTCCTCTAAGAGTTTGATAGTGTCTGGTCTCACATTTAGGTCTTTAATCCATTCTGAGTTTATTTTTGTGTATGGTGTTAGGGAGTGTTCTAATTTCATTCTTTTACATGTAGCTGTCCAGTTTGCCCAGCACCACTTATTGAAGAGACTGTCTTTTCTCCATTGTATATTCTTGCCTCCTTTATTAAAAAATAAGGTGACTGTATGTGCATGGGTTTATCTCTGGGCTTTCTATCCTTTTCCATTGATCTATATTTCTGCTTTTGTGCCAGTACCATACTGTCTTGGTTACTGTAGCTTTGTAGTATAGTTTGAAGTCCTGTAGCCTGATTCCTCCAGCTCCGTTTTTCTTTCTCAAGATTGTTTTGGCTATTTGGGGTCTTTTGTGTTTCCATACAAATTGTGCAATTTTTTGTTCTAGTTCTGTGAAAAATGCCAGTGGTAGTTTGATAGGGATTGCATTGAATCTGTAGATTGCTTTGGGTAGTATAGTCATTTTCACAACGTTGATTCTTCCAATCCAAGAACATGATATATCTCTCCATCTGTTTGTATCATCTTTTATCAGTGTCATAGTTTTCTGCATACAGGTCTTTTGTCTCCTTCGGTAGGTTTATTCCTAGGTATTTTATTCTTTTTGTTGCAATGGTGAATGGGAGTGTTTCCTTAATTTTTCTTTCAGATTTTTCACCTTTAGTGTATAGGAATGCAGGAGATTTCTGTGCATTAATTTTGTATCCTGCTACTTTACCAAATTCATTGATTAGTTCTCGTAGTTTTCTGGTAGCACCGTTAGGATTCTCTATGTATAGTATCATGGATGACTCACTGTTGAGCACCCTGAAGAAACTTTTAGATGTCTATTGCAATTCACATTTTGGAAAACATATTCACATTTTTTTTTTTTTTTTTTTGTGGTACGCGGGCCTCTCACTGCTGTGGCCTCTCCCACTGCAGAGCACAGGCTCCGGACGTGCAGGCTCAGTGGCCATGGCTCACGGGCCCAGCCACTCCGCGGCATGTGGGATCCTCCCGGACCAGGGCACGAACCCGTGTCCCCTGCATCGGCAGGCAGACTCTCAACCACTGAGCCATCAGGGAAGCCCCATATTCACATTTTAAAAAACACTTTGAGGATGTAGCAAAGCGAGAAGTGAACAGAATAAGCAATTTAGATTTTGCCCATTATCTTCTATTTCTATCTCATGTTTGAAACGTGGGTGTGTTACATGGTTGTGTTGTAAAATAAATATGGTCAACTAAATGCATTCCTGAAGTCAGTATTACTATTACAAGCTCCTTTAACAGAACTGGTTTTCCTCTAATGGGCTTTCCCTTACTCAAAATTTGAATTTAATCCAACCACCAAAACAACTACTTTATCTTCTGAAAAAAAAAGTTTCTTTGGTGTTTTCCCAGCAGAAGAGATTTTGAAGATCACCTCCAGAAAGGCCACCCAGATCCACTGTTTGCACTTCTCACCCTGCAGTCACCGCCAACCCAACTGTTCTCAAACTCTCACCTTCCTCCTGATTCATGATGAATGGTTGTGCCACCTACCCATTTTAGAGAGCTAAAACCTTAAAGTCACCATAAAAACAGCAACAATTAAATTACTGGGGTTCTCAACTAGACATATTGTGTAGGTCAGGATTTTTTAACCTGATCTACTGATGTTTGGGGCAGGATGATTCTCTGTGTGGGGGGCTGTTCTGTGCACTGTAAGGTGTTTAGCATTATCCCTGGCCTCTACTAGATGCCAATAGCCCCACTTCCACCCCCTTCCAGGCTTCACAATAAAAATGATCTCCAGGTGTTGCCAAATATCTGCTGGAGGCAAAGTCAACTCCATTTGAGAACAACTGATGTAGATTAACTCTTTACTCCTCACAATACCCCACAGGGTCCCACCCCAGACCTACTGAATCAGAAACACCAGGGTTAGGGTCCAGAAGTCTGTTTCAATACACCCTCCAGGTGGTTCTGATGGGCTCCGACATTTGAGAACCCGTGGTCTACTTGACAGACCTCTAACGCTGCAGGTTGCATAGAAACCCTGACTTCCTTCCCTAACAAGTCCCTTGCCTTTACCTTCTCCTCTCCTGTCCTACTCCACACACACTGCCCACCATTCATTTAAATCTTTCATTAGCTATCAAACATGTATTTGTCTTTATTTTCTAAGCACCAGTAATATAAGCAAAACAATCGAACTCCTAAGTGGCTTGATGAATACAGGCTGGGGTGTTCCAGACATCCCGCCCCACCTGGAGTAGGTACACACCTTGTCAGTGTAAGCCACAAGCCTCTGGCATTGTGCCTCTTTCTTCTTGGTGAACTCCTTGACTTTTGTGGCTCATTCTCAAATGTCCCTTTTCTTTGAATATTCGGAGGGCTAATCCCTACTTTCCCTGAACATCCAATAGCCTTACACATCTTCTTGTTATTTCGCTTATCCCATGGTGGCATTAACGTTTGTTTATGCGTCTCCTAGAGTAGTGGTTGGGTGAGGGAAGAGCCTTCTTTTCTCTTTGTGTAGCCAGCTACACAAAGGACAGTGGTGATCATCGCAGCACACATCAGAGTCATCCAGGATCTATTAAAAAATTGGATGCGGGGACTCACCCCCGGACCTATAGAATGTTGCAAATCCATATTTTAAACTATCCCCACACCATAGTTGAATTACTGCCCAACGTCTTGCACAGAGCAGGTGTTTAATCAAAAGTTCTTGAATGTCTGATCAATCACTTAGCAGGGCTGCGTAGAGAATCAGCTCTGCCTTCCCCTCAGCTTGCTGCTCCAGTTCTGCTTTTTCTTTCACTTTTGATTTCACTTTCCATTTCCTTTAACTTGAAAGTACTTGGCAGGGGCTTCCCTGGTGGCACTAGTGGTTAAGAATCCGCCTGCCAATGCAGGGGACACGGGTTCCAGCCCTGGTCTGGGAAGATCCCACATGCCACGGAGCAACTAAGCCCGTGCGCCACAACTACTGAGCCTGTGTGCTGCAACTAATGAAGCCCATGTGTCTAGAGCCCGTGCTCCACAACAAGAGAAGCCACCACAATGAGAAGCCTGAGCACCGCAACAAAGAGTAGCCCCTGCTTGCTGCAACTAGAGAAAGCCCGCACGCAGCAACAAAGACCCAACGGCAGCCAAAATAAATAAATAAATAAAGTTTTTAAAAAATAAAAAAAGAGAAAATACTTGGCAAAAACCAAACAGCAGTCAAAACTGATAAAAGGCCAAATTTTGTTTAGATAATTTTAATTGTTGACCTAATCTCTGGAATCTGAAGGTTAATATATTGTTCACAGTCTCAAATATCCTGCAGGAACCTCAAATTATCGTGACCTGTTAAATAGTCCTAAGTGGTTTTCAGGATTTCAGTTACCTGGTGGCTACTCCCTACTCCCTGCTTGCATAAGGTCTCCGTGATTGATCATAGATAACTTTATCACCCTTTAAGGTGGTTGTGAGACCTCAAACCCACTCACCTGTAGTTGGCCAGGCGCGCTCCATTCAACATCCCAGGCGGGGCGGCGCGGCCGGCGCTGTCATCTGCGATCAGGTCAGAGGGCGCCAGGGAGGAGCAAGGTCGGGGAAGTCCTGGGGGGCGGGGCAGCCCGCGGCTGGTAGCGAGAATCGAAACTCAGCTGCTAAACCCGCCACTCCCGCTCTTCGGAATCGCATCTCGAGACCCGCGAAGCGTCCCAGCTCTGCACTCATCCTTCCCGCAGCGGCGGCGGCCCCGGCCCCACGGGCTCTGGATCATGTACACCCGCAGTGGGGTGCAGGGCTCCGGGTTCGGAGCCCCCGCCTCTTCCCGCCCGGCCCGGGACCCCCCTGCGTGGCGCAGGGAGCTGGGTCCGCCGCAGGCCCCGAGGCGGGGTTTGGAGGAGGCTCCCGAGAGCCCTTCGCGGGAGAGCCCGCAGCACGCGGGCCAGAGGTTGTAAGTATTTAATCACCTGTCCTGCGGGGCGGAAGCCCAGACCCCAAACAGGCCCGCAGGTTCTTCTCAGATCACTGAAGTTTGAACCACAGGGGCCCCATTACAGGGTCTCTAAGAAAATGAAGGCTCATTTGTCTAAACAATAGCATCCATGAATTACCTTCTAAATTGAGTGTGCCGGTCCGGGATGCTTACTGAACATCCGAGCCCCCGTTCCTTTTGAGGACACTACTTTCCTGATTCTTGTGACTGGCTACAGGACTAGGCTACTACTGGGTGTGTAGTAACTGCCTAGGCTTCTTACTAATTTTCCAGATATCTCCAGAACTCATGCTCTTAAATAGTATGAAAATATTTTTTTTTCCCTTCCTATCTTAAAAAAACTGATGCCCTAAATAGTATCTTCACATCAGCTGGGAGGGTAAGGGTGAAGAGGGAATGTGTTATTGGGTAGAAATGCAAATGCTGCCTCTAGGAGCCTGCATTCCAACAAAACTCCCGGATAAAGTAGCCTCTTAGGACCAGAGGACTGAGCCGGAGAGGAAGTGAGTGGGTGCAGTGTTTCTTGCCGCGGGTGTTGATAAGTGTTCTACACAGGAACAGGTAGGTAGCCTTTATTCCTGGTCTTTGGTTTAGAGACTACAGTTACTATCCTGGAAACATTTATTATGTAAAGTGTCAGTGATCCTTTCCCACCAATGGAATGAGATGCTTTAATCCAACAGTAGGGTTTGTAAAGACATTACTGCTTTTGAAGTGCTGCTTCTGTGAACTGGAACTTTCCAGATGGTTTCATTTTCAGCTCCCCCTTTTCATCAACTTCTAGTTACATGAAAGATAAACGTTGGTTTCTAAGGAACAGTATATAACCTTATGCCCAATAAACAGATTTTCTTTCACCCCTTAACTTTTGAAAGAATTCATAAGTACCAGGCTTTTTAATATTATTCAGCTTTGGGTTGCCCTTAGGTGGGGTGGGTGATCTGGGTGATTTCAATTAGAGGTCGCTGCATTTCTTTCCTACTCAGAATGGGGGTGGGGGGAGCGGGGCGGAGCGGAATTCCCCAGCTGTCCAGTGGTTAGGACTCAGCATGCTCACTGCTAGGGCGGGTTCAAGTTTGATCCCTGGTGGGGAACTAAGATCCTGCAAGCCGAGCGGTGCGGCCCAAAGAAGAAGGGGGGGATATCTGGTCATAATGGAAGTCCTTTAATTCTGAGTAATCTACATCTCTGTAAGCTGTAGCATTTGATGTAACAGAGGTCATGGATGTACGGTTTCACGTTGATGATAGATACCCTCTATGTGCTTTTTTTTCTATTTTAAAGATCTACTTAGACATAATCATTTAATTGCAAGCTCATAACATCTCATAAACATTAGCAGTTGCATCTGTCTGGTTTCTTATTTGTAAATTAATGGTAAATTACCCCAGAATCTTGCTGGACTAAATTACTCAGAAAGGGGCAGTTTTCTAATTAATTTTCCAGGCCTCAGTATCTGAAGACCTCACTACATTTTGTGATTTTTAATTTGCCAGTAGACCATTAGAGAATACATGGGTGAGTTCAGCTGTGTTTCACAGAACTCATTATTTTCATGTGAACCAGTTGCAATAAGCAGAACATTATAAGATACATTTCCTTTTAGGTATATAACAAGTAAGATCCTGTTTGGACCACTCTGAATTCTTCTTACATCTCCATTAGTCACTTATATCTACTGTTTATTCTTTTTTTTTTTTTTTTTTGCGGTAAGTGGGCCTCTCACTGTTGCGGCCTCTCCCGTTGCGGAGCACAGGCTCTGGACGCGCAGGCTCAGCGGCCATGGCTCACGGGCCCAGCCGCTCCGCGGCATGTGGGATCTTCCTGGACCGGGGCACGAACCCGTGTCCCCTGCATCGGCGGGCGGACCCTCAACCACTGCGCCACCAGGGAAGCCCTACTGTTTATTCTTGCTTGTCTCCTTTAATGGAAGCAGGAAACCAAGGAAAATTGTTAAATGGCAAATAACATCTCAGTAAAATTGACCAAAAAATGCCGTTAAGATTTATTTGCTTGGAGAGAAATTAGAAGCATTTTCTGATAGAAAATTAAGAAAAAGGAAGGATAGAGTTAAGTGCTTAATAGTGAAACTTCACTTGTTCACTTTCAATATGAGCTTATTTATATGATAAAGGGTTGAACTTTGACACCTTGTTTTGTGTGCATCCTTCCACTTATTCATTAGGGAAGCCCCAACGTGGGAAAAGGAGGAGCTTTGATGCCAGGCAGACTTGGGTTCAAGTTTTGATTCTGCCATTACTTACTCTCTGAACTTCAGCTACTTTATGTCTCAGTGTCCTCATTAGGTGAAGTGAAATACCAACCTCTCAGGGTCTGTGTATGTGTGTGTCTGTGTATGCATAAAACAATTTCATGCCTGGCAGAAAGCAAGTATCCAGTAAATGTTGGGTACTGATAGCCTTGAATGCATTTACCAAATGTTTATTGACCAAGTACTGTGCTGTCACCCTGAAGTGTTTATGCCTTGTAAAAACACACTGATTTAAAGTGCTGACTTACATATAAATATAGAGAGACTTTAAGGGAAGTTGTTAGAATGATTCCTGAGGACCTCTAATAGACTCTAAGGCTAAGGCTGAGCCCTTAACTATATTTGGATTTAAGTAAAGTGTTTACTAATAAATATTGGATTTCCTAATGATTTTCAGTTCGTGATTTTATCTTGTCCTTAAATATTGTAAGCTATTTATACAGATTTGAAGAGGAAAAAAAGTTCACACAAACTTCTAATCCAAAGTAATCCTTTACCCTTCCCCCAAACTCTAGATAAATATAAGACTAAGGCATGGGTTTTTCTGGAAGGGAATTTTACCCAAGTCTGGGCAAAAGGCTCTTGCCTATGATAGCAATACAGGCAAGGTTCACTTTGTTCAGATACTTGTCTATAACTGTACCTAGAGGTGGTCCTTTAGCTTGACGCTGTTTGAAGGAAATATAAAGATATTCTGAAAATGAACCCATAATGTGGAATTTCACTATACAGTTAACTTTAACATAATTTGGATACAAACTCAGTTTACCTTAACATATTTGTGGCCAACTTTATAGCAAAAACTATAGAGACTTAAAGATTAGCAATAATAACAGCAAGCACTTACGAATTTAACTTATGTTTGTTAAAGTGCATTGCATATGTTAACTCTTTTTTTAAAAAAATTATTTATTTATTTATTATTTATTTTTGGCTGCATTGGGTCTTCGTTGCTGCGCGCGGGCTTTCTCTAGTTGCGGTGAGCGGGGGCTACTCTTCGTTGTGGTGCGTGGGCTTCTCATTGAGGTGGCTTCTCTTGTTGTGGAGCACGGGCTCTAGGCGTGGGGGCTTCAGTAGTTGTGACATGCGGGCTCAGTAGTTGTGGCTCACGGGCTTAGTTGCTCCGTGGCATGTGGGATCTTCTGGAACCAGGGATCAAACCCGTGTCCCCTGCATTGGCAGGTGGATTCTTAACCACTGCACCACCGGGGAAGTCCTGACATTCTTGTAACTTAGAATTCCGAGGATTTTAAGGAGCTCTGAGCCAGGAACCAGGGACAATGATTGAATACTTTAACTTTATCATACCACGGTAGTTTAAATAGCCTCTATGGCAGCCAGGGAAGCTTGCTGTTCAGATCTTCAAAAGACTTTACTGTGGGGAGCACAGTCAACTGACAGCTCTAGTTGCCATCCTTTTGAATCCATTGTACCCTTTGCTCTGAGAGGACACTTATTCTGCACTCTTCCCAACAGTGTCTGAGCATTCCAGGTGGGACTCCTTTATGGGGCAACTTTTTTTTTTTTTTTAAAGGGCTTCAAATGCTTGGCTTATTTATTTATTTATTTATTTATTTATTTATTTTTGGCTGTGTTGGGTCTGCAATTCTGTGCGAGGGCTTTCTCTAGTTGTGGCAAACGGGGGCCACTCTTCATCGCGGTGTGCGGGCCTCTCACTATCGCGGCCTCTCTTGTTGCGGAGCGCAGGCTCAGTAGTTGTGGCTCATGGGCCCAGCCGCTCTGCGGCATGTGGGATCTTCCCAGACCAGGGCTTGAACCCGTGTCCCCTGCATTAGCAGGCAGATTCTCAACCACTGCACCACCAGGGAAGCCCTATGGGGAAACTTTTGCCAGAAGACTCCCCATTGACCTATCCAAGAGTTTCTCAGAACCGTCTACCAGTCTGAGGCTCTTCCTACGCAATCCTCCCTCTCTCCCTTCAGAGGTGTCAGACCTGCTCATGTTCTTACGGCTTTCCCTGCCCACTGCTGCTTGCTTACCTTGTATCCTTCACAAGACTTCCTCCCAGTAAATCTCTTGCTTGTCTAACCTCATCTTGATTTCTACTCCTCGGAGGACCCAAACTGACACAGCCTTTAGGATACACCATACCCCTGACAACAGCAGCTTAGACACCATGGCTGTTGGGAGTGCTATATGTCCTGGGGAAACCCACTCCTTTTCCTTATTTCGTCCCTTGGGGCTCAGGGGACATTCCTTAGTTTCCTTCCTCTAACTTCAATACTTTGCCCGGTTTGTTGTGCTCCAGGGAAGAAATTAACCCTGGTAACTGATACATTATTTTCCCCTTCATCCTCAAACTCTCAAGGGAGAGTGAAGAGAGAATAAAGAATGGCTTGGGGGCTTCCTTGGTGGCGCAGTGGTTGAGAATCTGCCTGCCAATGCAGGGGACACGGGTTCGAGCCCTGGTCTGGGAAGATCCCACATGCCGTGGAGCAACTAGGCCCGTGAGCCACAACTACTGAGCCTGCGTGTCTGGAGCCTGTGCTCTGCAACAAGAGAGGCCGCGATAGTGAGAGGCCCACGCACCGCGATGAAGAGTGGCCCCTGCTTGCCGCAACTAGAGAAAGCCCTCGCACAGAAACGAAGACCCAACACAGCCATAAATAAATAAATAAAAAATTTAAAAAATGTATTTAAAAAGAATGGCTTGGTAAGCCCACTTATTAATGGCCAATTCCTGATTTTTCTCTCTTAAAGAACACTGTGTTATTTTAGTATTAAACATTTCATAAATGTAAGATGAGATATAAGATGGGATAGATGATAACATAGTCATTAAGTTATAGCATTAGTTCCATTTTTATAAACATCACTATTTAATCATTGTTGAGTATGCTCTTAATCCTGATGTATAATTTATAACCAAGACAGACCATCAAAAACTTCTTAAGTCATTCTTGACTCAGCTCATTTGAATCTGAACTAGCCACATAGAATAGTCTTAAATGAAGTGCAAGTTTTTACAAACTTATGAGAGCCTACAGGAACTGCTTTCACTACTTTTTCTTCACTGCAAATGCCCCAGATTTCTCTTCTGTCTCCTCTTACGACAGTGAGAAAATAAGCTTTTGCCTATAGTTGTTAAATGGCATAAAAGCATCAGGCTATTACCCCTCCTTGGAGATGGAGAACTGAATAATGCCTGAGTTCCTTTTAGTGCTCTGAAATAATGGTACATAGGAAGAGAAAAATCTATGATTGATTCTAATGAGAAATCTTCTTGATGGCTGAATATAGATAGCTATTCATTAGGGAACTATTTAACTCAATCTCCAGGCAAGGCTCGTAAGCATTCAGCAAGTTTGTAAAACAACAGACAGTATTTAACTCAATGATAATTTTATGACTCAATGAGCTGGGTAGGTGTCTCTATGACCAGATTCTACTACCAAACTAATCAGTAGAGCTCTGCCTATTTGACTGCTTTTAGGTCTCGTGCTCTTTGGAAGCCTCTGTTTGACTGCTTTTAGAATTGAGAAATGTGACAAAGCACTGCAATACTGTGGTAGCAGAAAGGAAATTAGTTATGACCTAGAATAGTTAAACTGGGTACTCCGAGGGACTGAAACCAAAATAACAATCAGTACCTCGAACTTTTATGTCTTGAGCTTATAACCACATGCTAGACCCTGTGCTACACACATCATATAATTCATTTTTCTCTTCACAATAAACACTTTGCCCCATGATAGTTGAAGAAACTGAGTCTTGAGAGAGTGTATGATTTCCTAAGGTCTCATGACTTTTTTTAGTCACAGAACCAGCCCTCAAACCTGAGTCTATCTACCAGAGTCTGGATCCTGAACATGATGGAGCTGGAGGGGGAGTGACAGTGCAGCTCGTGAATTTCCTATCGGTGGTCCTATTTTCACATCAAGAAAATAGAATTTCTATAAACTAAAGAGAGTGGTACTATAGAATCAGCAATGTGACATTTATTTACAGCTTTAAAATGATTTGGATAGAGAAGTAATTTGTAGGAGCAAAGTTTCTGTGGCAATCCTGTTTGCTGCTTTTCTTCATGACAGCTTGGTTGGCTTACATTTAGAACAGTTTTCTCACTGTCACTGTTTCTGAGCAACCTAAACCACATACTGCCTTCCAGAGATCTTTCAGACTTCTGACCACAGCCTGAAGTTAGCAATGCATTTGACATTCATGACTTAGTACATGTATGGGTCTAGGTCATATGTGAGTTTATATATAACTGAAAAAAATGTCAGAAAACTGTTCTCACCTTTACTATATGTGATGGACTTTGACATTTTCTATTCTTATTCATTAAAAATAAACCCATTAAGTTGATTTCATGGCCCATTAGTGGGTTACCACCTACAGTGTGAAAAGCAAAGCATTGTTCTTTGCATGGCAGAAGAGATTGTTGGAGTGAATGGAAAGAAAAGACATTTTGGTTTGATTAGGTCAAATTTACCTTCCTGTTTATACAGGAGGGGAGAAATTATGGTCCTGTTTAGGATGAATTTCCAACTTTTCTGCACTAGATTCCACTCCTTAACGTGGTATGCATTTGAATTCTGCTAAGTCTTGGGGAGCAATCATCTTTGTTCAAATACAATAACAAAAATGAGTGGGCATTTCTCAAAAAGTCTGACAGCTGAAACAGTGAAACAATAAATCAACAGGATGATCAAAGCTTGAAAACACATAATACCTATAATAATTGTTAGAAGCATAGCAGAAATGAGAAAAAAGAAACTTAGTTCAATTACACAGTAAGGTTACTTACTTCAAAGTCAGTAGAGTGCTATAAGGTTATACTATTGTTAAGATTAATTGCATCTATTCAGAATGTATTTGAATCTGAAACAAAACCTTAACAGGAAAAAAATCATCAAAGGGAGAAGACTGCATCTGAAGGGTCTTCTATATCAGAGAATCAGCCAATGATGGTTCCTTTGTTCTGTAATGTTTGTAATTCACCCTCCCCACCACCATGAACACTTAAAAGGCAATTTATTAAAGTCCTGTAGAAAAACTGAAGACATTTCCCATCATTAAAACTCAAGGGCTGGTATTGCCCAGTGTTTGTTCTGCTAGGGAACCAGTGAGAGTGGAAATCCTGTGCTACCTAGTCCTGTAAGAAATTCTGAACCCCTGATTTAAGAAATCTTTATTTTAAATATTTTCTCATTTAATACTCCTTGGAATATTTTTTCGTGGTTATAAAAGTAAAGTCATATCTGCTTGTTATAAAAATCTAAACATTACATTGGGAATTCCCTGGTGGTCCAGTGGTTAGGACTGAGCACTTACACTGCCGTAGCCCAGGTTCAATTCCTGGTCGGGGAACTAAGATCCCAGAAACCATGCAGCGCGGCCAAAACCCCCAAAAAACCCCAAAGACTAAACATTACAAAACTAATATAGAAAGGATAAGTCCCCTGCAATTCAGATCCTTAGAAATAAACACTTCAAGCTGTTTGATATAAGGACCTCTTTATCTTTATTTTTTAATTAATTAATTAATTAATTTTTTTTTGCGGTACGCGGGCCTCTCACTGTTGTGGCCTCTCCCCTTGCGGAGCACAGGCTCCGGAGCACAGGCTCAGTGGCCATGGCTCACGGGCCTAGCCGCTCTGCGGCATGTGGGATCTTCCCAGACCGGGGCACGAACCCGTGTCCCCTGCATCGGCAGGCGGACTCTCAACCACTGCGCCACCAGGGAAGCCCAGGACCTCTTTATCTTTAAAGTGTAAATTGTTCTTTTTAACTTTTAATCCAAGTAGAAAGACTTAGAGCCATTATGCCCTTCAATTTCTACTGCCAATAGAAGGTGACAATAATAATAAGTGTCTTATACATAATATGTTATATATAATTATTCTAATAAAATAGATATCTACAAATAGGTGTCTTAAGCATAGATGGCTTTGTTTCTCTCCTATAAAATAAGTCTGAAGGTAGGTAGTCTGGGGCTGATATAGTACAAATAATAGGCAATCGTAATAGAACATTTGTTATTTCCTAGCCTTGTTCTAAGCACTTCATACTCTAAGAGATAGATATTTGTTATCCCCATTTTACAGGTGAAAGAATAGAAAAACTAATTTGCTCAAAGTTATAGTTAGGAAGTAACAGAATTAGAGTTCAGAGCAGGGCAGTTTGGCAATAGATTACCACTAGTGTGGCAGTTTTACAGATTGCTTCTTTCTGCTCTGCTGTTTCTGATGTATGTCTTACATATTCAAGTTGCCTCACTGACCAAGATGGTTGCTTGAGCACCAGCTTACACTTCAACCTTCCAGGAAGGGGGGAGGGCAGCAAAAAAGGTTTTCCTGTCCATCTGTCTGTCTTCATTTAATGGAGCTTTCCTAGAAATCCTTCTCAATGGCTTCCCCTTATATCTCAATTTGCCAAACTTAATCACACAGTCATATTTGACTATAAAGAAGGTTGGGGACTATAGTCTTAATGGAGCACATTGTTAACCTGAATAATATAGGAGTGCTTTTAGTAAGGAGGTGGTGAGAATGAATGGTTAGGTAGGCCAGCATCTATTCTGGTTTAGGAACTGAGGAGAGTCAAGTATAAGAGCAGAAATTAATCATATGATCAAATTGTCACTGGAACTTTGGAAATGCAAATGGGATATCTAAGGAAGAAAATTTTAAATGTAGTCCACATTCCTGTTCAGAGTATTGATTTTAGAGGACTATTAAGGGTTTTCTTCTGGATGATGTTCTGTGCAATCTTTGTTTTATGCTTTGCACATCCTGCAGGATTGTTTATAATAGTGAACAATTGAAACAACTGAAATGGTTAAGTGAGTGGTTATATTAATGGTGCATTGATGTTGTGAAATATTATGTAGCCATTTAATATTAAGCTTGTTACGTGCATAATTGGGAAAACCACTTATAAGTGAAAGCAGCACATAAAATTGGACTTAATATATGATTGCAACTGTGTAATATGTACAGAATATAGGCTGAACTGAAATCCACCCAAATAACACTGTAATTGAGATCTCTGAGGAGTGGGGTTATGAGTGACTTTTAAATGTTTTAAAGGTAATTTTCTGTATTTTCTTATGTGAGCATATGTTTATTTCAAAATCAGGATGAATTTCATTTTTAAATATTCTATGCAGATATTTAGATATAAATACCTTATGTCTTGCATTTCTAGTTTTCTCCTTTAAGTTATAGATGGCCTTGAGGAGCAGTGCTTAAGACATGTGGACATATTCAGAGCTTAGCCTAATGATAACAATAATAATAAGAGGAATAATAATAATAGAAAATGTATAACAATTTGATAAGTGTTTTTATGCAAATGCCAATTTTCTTATCACTAAGCCATTCCTTTTTTTTTTTTTTTTTTTTTTTTGCGGTACGCGGGCCTCTCACTGTTGTGGCCTCTCCCATTGTGGAGCACAGGCTCCGGACGCGCAGGCTCAGCGGCCATGGCTCACGGGCCCAGCCACTCCGTGGCATGTGGGATCCTCCCGGGCTGGGGCACGAACCCATGTCCCCTGCATCAGCAGGCGGACTCTCAACCACTGCGCCACCAGGGAAGCCCCTAAGCCATTCTTAAATATTCTCTTGTTGGAAAAGATAGTCCTCCTTGGGCCTCTTGCACTCTAGATGTCTTGCTGGGTATGCCAAGATTGCATACCTGCCTACTCTAACCTGGACTATTTCTTAGGGTTGTTGTGTAGCTGGGAACCTTGAGAGATGAGGTACATTCTCCCCAGAACAAAGACCAGGCTTGCTTACTATCTGCTATAAAAATGGTGGATTCCACAATTCAGTGTTCCTCAGCTGCAATGCAAACACACTGTGTGTGCAGCATCCATCATGTTGACTTGGAGCCAGAGAGGACAGACATAAACATGCTGATGCCATGCCATGAGTAATAAAGTCCATGTCTTCTACTAGCATCCATGAAACAGTAATAGCCTAACTATTTGGCTAACTTTAGCTTGCAAGTAGGTTCAAATCGCATCCCAGACCCGACATCTCTATGTTCTGAAAATATGAATTCCTTGTAGTTACTTTTACTGAGGAAGCAGTTTAATACATTTTGCAAGTATACTTACCAATTGGTCCCCATCTCTACTTCCATCACTGGTTTTTGCCCTCATAAATATGGTGAGTCTCTCTGATATTATATTTCATATATATTCTTTGTATCTTTAGAGTGAATCTTTCTTGCTTTTTTCTTTAATAGATGAACTTATTATTTTTATTTATTTAGGGAGATTGCGATTGACACATATACACTATTTATTTTTAATTTATTTATTTTTGGCTGCGTGGGGTCTTCGTTTCTGCACACAGGCTTTCTCTAGTTGCGGTGATCAGGGGCTACTCTTCGTTGCAGTGCACAGGCTTCTCTTTGCGGTGGCTTGTCTTGTTGCAGAGCACGGGCTTTAGGCGCTGGGGCTTCACTAGTTTTGGCACGCGGGCTCAGTAGTTGTGGCTCTTGGACTCTAGAGAGCAGGCTTAGTAGTTGTGGCGCACGGGCTTAGTTGCTCCGCGGCATGTGGGATCTTCCTGGACCAGGGCTCGAACCTGTGTCCCCTGCACTGGGAGGCAGATTCTGCACCCCCAGGGAAGCGCTCTTGCTTCTTTTTTCGTAGCTTTTATCATTTACATGTATGTGTTTTAAGTGAAGAAGCACAACATCTTTCAGGTCTATCCTGTATGATTGTGCCCGTTGGTAACTATACAGACTTGCCTGGCTAAGGTAGTAATTTGGAGCTGAAATACATACCAAATCATTTGCCTTAGTGTGGGGTTACCTCCACCTGGCAGAAGGGGCACTTTTTTCTAATTTGCATAAATTTACCACCTCTCACTAAGCCATGGGCCTATGTGAGGATCCTGGGACGGATTGTGTGTGTGTGTGTGTGTGTGTGTGTGTGTGTACGTATACCTCTTTCTACTTTCCATAAAGGTATTCTATGAACAAAGGCCCTGATGACCTGGTGGTCTCTTGTTTATCTTTTCCTTCTGGCTGTCTGTTTAGCCCTCTGGGCATCTATTCCGCTCTCTAACAGAAGCTGTGAGTTACAGAACTAACCAGCTTCACATCAGTCTCTTGGGTGTGCAGACTATGTCAGGTTCTGCAGGCTCTGAGACCAAAGAGAATTCATTAGTCCTTCCACACCAGAGATGTGGAATGCAGGATCAGGGCTGGTGTGATGGGCTTAGGGGACAAGGATGATTTACTCAGTCTGATCTTGGTATTTTTCTTCTTAGGAATATGATCTGTTTATAAAAGAAGTTTTGCAAACCTGCATGCCTCATAAGGTTTGATTCACGTTGGTTAAAAACAGTAAGCTTCAGAGTCCTATGTTGAAGACCGTATTAAAAAAAACAATATAGAAAAACATATCTAGAATCTAAATCTCTATCCAGTGCCTTTGATTAACCAGAAATTTTCCTTTGTTTCAATTTCACCCAAGGATAAGATTTTCTTGAACTATGAAAACCTCAAACCAATTTTTTGTAGGACAGTAGACTTTATGTGTCTACTATTCTGCTTGAAATTATGTTTGTCACTTAATCTCTTTCTGAATTTTTTCTCTTGAGTACATTTCTTTTTTACTCAAACTGGTGTTGTTCCTAATTAGAAATTTAAATTACATCTGCTGCAGTTTGTACACACCAGGTTATATTTATGTAATACTCTTAGCCAGCCAAGATATTTTTCATGACTCCAACATACCATTTTTTTCATAGAGTGCTTATTGATGAGACCTTATAAAAATGCACAAGAATGTGCACAGAGAGGCAGTTGTGTAGCTCAGGAGAGACCTCACAAGGAAGAGATTTCTTAAATATATATATTTAAGATCTGTCTTACGCTGTTCTTTATACGTTCTCCCTTAGTATATCTCATGGATATGTGCTGTTGGAAAGTGAAAATAATCTTACAAATGGAGATATTTCATTAAATTTCAATGAGGTAATTAAGGAAACTCATTTTCAAAGGTATACATTTATTTCAGTGGCTTGAATGTTGCTTAATCAGGAAATGACCAGAATCTAAATACAGGTAGGTTGGGCTTGTCTCCATCAGTAGCTTTGAGAGTCAGGCTGTTGATAGGGATGACCTGGAGGTTAAAACAGCAGAGGCCCTTGCTGTGGGTGGAAACTACTTGGCTGAAAACATGAATAAGTTATACTTGTTATTCATGTCAAGGAAAAGCTAAGAGAGAAGGGATGAATATTTGTATCTGCCCAGGCATTATGCTCTGCCACAGGATATTAAAAAATAAAAAGCCGATCCTGAGACTTAAGCTCCTCTTCCTATAGGAAGGAAGAGGAATAGAGGCTCCATTATTTGGCAATGCTTTCTTCTGAATATTATATTTCAGATTTGACATTTTCAGCCAATAAAATATCGCTAAGAAGGTTGCTAAGGAATTCTCTAACATAAAACATTTATTACTGGGACCACTGTCCTTGAGCCTGGGGTTATGTTTAAATGTTTTCGATTAAAAGCCTCTGATTTCAAGGCTAGATAATTCTCCCCCTTTTTTCATGGCCCTATATTGTCTGGGTACTTGTTGGCTACACATGTTGGCCATAGATTGACCACAGTCCTATTCCTAAGACGAAAGATTCTAGTGTGATATTGTCACACTTAAACTTAATCAGATTAGATATTGCAGAATAAAACCTTTTACAAACTGCTTTTTCTTTTCAAACCTTTCCTGATATTTTCATAAGAGAGATTCATGGAACTTGGAAAATTCTCTATGAAGCTTCTCTTAGCAAAGTGCTAGCACAGAAACCCTTTTTGCCACTTGAGGTCCCATCCTTTAAGCCTCAACTTGCTATTCTTCTCTGAAATTTTCTACTTCTCTGGGGTCTCACTGACTCCCCTCCACCTTGCATCTCTGACTACTTCCATCACCCCACTTTGAGGCTTGTTTGAATCTCCTCGTGGTCTGCTCTGGTGGTTTCATGAATTGTTCCTAATTAAAGTGTAAGCTCTGTTAAAGGGGTTGGTGTCTGTTTTTTTGTATCTCCCCTCATGCCTCATAAGCCCCTAACATAACAAGTCCATAATGGGTGCTTGGCTAAGTAGATTTACTTTGTTTGGAAGTCTATCAAGAGGCCGAAGTTAAGGACAGTCATATTTTATGTTTTCTACATTGAGCTGAATACTTAGCTCCAGACACCCACCTGGTCTAAGTCAAAAATGCTTGGTTTGAGTCTCAGCACTATTGCTTAATTAACCTCATGATCTTTGGCATATGATTTAACATCTGTGTCTTTATCAATGATTTATTAATCCCTTAATTCCCTTTTAGTCCAAATGTTTGAAGACAGCTTGATTGATCTACAGCACTGGTTCTCAAAGTGTGGTCCCCAGGTCAAGAGTATTATCATCATCTGGGAACTGTTAAAAATGCAAGTTATAGATGCCCCCCGTCCCATACCTACTGAATCAGAAACTCAGCATTTTACAAGCCCTCCAAGTGATTCTGATGCATGCTAAAGTTTAAGAACTACTGATTTGCAGTGTAGTCAAATCCCTGGTATGGTGAGAAGCTCCATACCACAATGTTAATGGACATTGATGATTCTGCAGTCATTTCATGGTTGGCATTTAAATCCAGTATCTCGTTTCATCTTTAAGGCTCTGAAGAATGGCTCAGTATTGCGTCATACTCAAGTTTTCAGGTACTACCCACAGAACTGCAGCTCCTAAGCTTCTATAAAGTGTGGACAATTGAGGAGTGAAAAAATCTTTCTGAGGGTGAACAAAGAATATGCAATGGACAGGGAATTAATTTCCAGTGGCAGCCTCCTATTTTTGTATTCATCCCATTGTACGCATGCTAGGCTACACATGCAACGTCTGCTGATATACGTTAGGTAATTGGGCATCCAGCAGCCCTGTTTGCATGCAGAGGTGGTTGCACACCTCCCATGTACAACTTGAAAATTGAAGCCCAGTTTGAGGCTGGCTGAAGACTTACTGCTAGGAAAATGAGATAAGGAAGAAATAGCTTCTGTTAATCAGCGCTTTTGGCCTCTACTGTTCAATCTTTGCTAATTTATCCTTTGAAATTGTATGTTCCGTGTTGGACAAAGACTTCTAAGAGTATCTGGGATTTTTTTAAAAAGACCTACATTTATAAGCTGATTGTATTTATCCGTAACATTTCCCCTCACACTGTACCTACATGTACGCTGCAGTCTTGCTGTGCTGTATTTTTGCTCTATGAAGTATTCATACTTCTGTGGGACTACATGTATCATCACAAAGAGCCACCCCCCAGCACAGACTCACGGACTGGGTCTCTGGCATCATTTCATTTCAATTCAGCCCACATTCATCAAGCAGCTACTTTGTGCCAGGGGCTGGGCCTATATGGATCCCTCAAGCACAGTTTCTGCCCTCAAAAGCTCACAATATTGTAACAACTTCTTGCACCTTAGTGGTGAATATTTTTGCTTAAATGAAGTCTTCCCTGGTCCCCGCTCCCCACCCCCGCACCCCAGAGAATTGAAGTGACTTCTTACTTCTCTGAACTCCTGTTTATGCCCGACCTGTGTCCCCAGGAGAATGAGGGGCCCAGCGGACCCCTGCTTAGAAGTCAAAGCCCCCAAACACAAGACTGTGGCCATCTGGCCACTCAGATGGGTCATCAGGAGGAGGCGGCTGCATTGCAAATGGCCCCTACGCCCAGTTTGTGGGAGCCAAAAATGTGTGTTTCCTGTACTCCTGTAGTGAGTGACATGGAAGAGAATGCCAGTCATCTCAAAGGGATGTGCCCATGAGCGCCACCTGGAGGCACAGTGGATCCCTACAAAGACAGTTTACCAAGAGCTGACCCTGAAGAAGTCACTTGTCATTCTCCATCAACTGCTTTATATTTCCATATGTGGCCGTGTGCACTTGTTTTACTTTACCAGATAGATTGTAAGCTCCTGGAGAACACACCTGGGTCTTAAGAGGAATATTATCTTTCCTAGTACCTATTTGATGGTGATGATCATAAATACAGTATATTATCAGAAAGAATTTATGGTGCTTTATATGCATTAATAATTTCTCATGATAATCGATTTTTTTCTCTTCATTCTAGCACAGGTGCATATACCTTGATGGTACCAAATGAAAAACGAAGAAATGAGATGCAACGGAGTATGTATTTTATTTACCATTCAAAATACTTCTCATTTTTTTTGTTTTTAAACTACAGTTTTTGTTACTTTATACATAATTTTTTTTATATTTATTTTTGGCTGCGTTGGGTCTTCGTTGCTGCACGCGGGCTCTCTCTAGTTGCGGCGAGCAAGGGTTACGCTTCGTTGTGGTGCGCGGGCTTCTCACTGCAGTGGCTTCTCTTGTCACGGAGCATGGGCTTTAGGCACGTGGGCTTCAGTAGTTGTGGCTCGTGGGGTTTAGAGTGCAGGCTCAGTAGTTGTGGCACACGGGCTTAGTTGCTCCCCAGCATGTGGGATCTTCCCAGGCCAGGGCTCAAACCCGTGTCCCCTGCATTGGCAGGCAGATTCTTAACCACTGTGCCACCAGGGAAACCCAACTTTGGCAGTTTTAATTATACCTTTTAAAATTATTCTATTTTAATGCTTCTAAATTTGTTTCTCTGTGTTAATAGCAGAGCTCATTGCGTGGTTATAAATCTGAGGTTTCTGTTGGGCTTAAACAATTTCACACCTATCAAGTTCCTGTAAAATTGGGCTCACTGCAGATGTCCTTACAGGACTTAGAACACTTTTGAAAGAGACAAGTCATATATGAAATAGATTATAAAATAATCTGTCTCTTTCTAGACCTGTCCCATTCCTTTTTTATAAATTTTTATTTTTGGCTGCGTTGGGTCTTTGTTGCTGTGCGTGGGCTTTCTCTACTTGTGGTGAGCTGGGTCCACTCTTTGTTGCAGTTCCCGGGCTTCTCATTGGGTGGCTTCTCTTGTTGCAGAGCACAGACTCTAGGTGCGGGCTTCAGTAGTTGTGGCACATGGGCTCAGTAGTTGTGGCTCACAGTCTCTAGAGCGCAGGCTCAGTAGTTGTGGCGCACGGGCTTAGTTGCTCCATGGCATATGGGATCTTCCCGGACCAGGGCTCGAACCCATGTCCCCTGCACTGGCAGGTGGATTCTTAACCACTGTGCCACCAGGGAAGTCCCTGTCCCATTCCTTCTTAATGGAATTTTTTTTCATTCTCTGTGTTCCCATAATTTTGTAACTATCAGAGTCTACCCTCTGCTGTTTTTATTCGTGACTTCACTTTCCTTCTTTAGATTATAAGCTCTTTGAGGGCAGGGGCTACATCTTACTTGTTTTTGTGCTCCTTGTACCTAGTGGGCATATAACATGCTTAACTGAAGTTGTACAGTAAAATAAATGCTGCCCTTTAAAGTTACAGTATTATACCTTAGAGTTGGAAGGAGAACTAAAGTTCATTTAATTCACAAAGAAGTTCTGAGGCTTGTTCAAGTCAACTGTGGGGCTAGCACTGAGATTCTGTGCTCTCCTATCTTGATCTCAATAGGAAATTTAATTTTGTAATGACCAATGGACATAAGGGCACAGCAGGAAAGCAGCTCTATAAAGGTCTCCACTGGACAGGTAGGCCCCTGGGTGGTACACCTGAGTCTGTGCAGAATATGACAATCACAGCTATGCTAACACAGTGACTGTGGGCACTGCCTGCAGGTGACCAACGGAATCCCAAAGATTCTGGCATTTTACAAGTTTTTGATTTAAATAGTTAACAGGACTTTAAGCCTCAGTGCAGTCTGGATTTTTGAGATGTTTCAGAAAGTTTTTTTCCCTCTAATAGTTAAAAAATATTATAAATGGACGTTTGAAATAATCACTTCTAATGAGATTCGGGCATACATTGGAAGAACAGAACTAGTATCTCTGGCGCCCCCTGCTGCCAGTCAGTGTATATTTGGGGAATGAGCACTGCTCTACAGGGAGTAGGCTCAGCCTAGTGGTTCCAAGTGCCAGGAATCTGAGAGGCCTCGTTCCTCATGGTTACATTAAGCTTGGGGAATATTTAAAATCAAGTGAATACGGGCATTAGAATTTTATGGGGATTTGTGTTTACTGTGTGTGAAAAGTTCTTATTGACACATGAATGTTTTGCACACACTCTCTATAGGAAACTTTTAACATTAAATGACATAGGGTTTGAAAAATGCCAGAGTGGGAGGAAAAACTGAACTTCTTTATTTAGTAGGAGTTCAGATTGTTTTCAATTTTTTTAAAAAAATTATTTATTTTTGGCTACGTTGGGTCTTTGTTGCTGCGCGTGGACATACTTTAGTTGCAGTGAGCGGGGGCTACTCTTCATTGTGGTGCGCGGGCTTCTCATTGCAGTGGCTTCTCGTGTTGTGGAGCATGGGCTCTAGGTGCGTGGGCTTCAGTAGTTGTGGTGCACGGGCTTAGTTGCTCCGTGGCACGTGGGATCTTCCCGGACCAGGGCTCGAACCCGTGTCCCCTTCATTGGTAGGTGGATTCTTAACCCCTGCGCCACCAGGGAAGCCCCAGTTTTCAAATCTGAACCTTCTGTGAAGACTCTTGGAGAGAAAGTGCCTTAGGGTGACCCCAAGGGGTTAGGAGTGGGTGGGTGGTGTCTTCCTTTCCTGGATATCTCGTCCACTCATGCTTGCATGTAGTTAATTGTCCATCTGATGGTGGTCTGTTATGCTTTCAAGGGAGCAGTTCCCTTTTCACGCTCTAATAATTGATGATTTGATATTTCTCACCTGGCTTAGTGGCTGCAAAAGAGCTGGAGGACCTGGAGAGGTGGAAGGAACAACAGAGGATGAAGCCCATTAAGCTGGCACCCACGCAGCTAGGTAAGCCAGCAAGCCAGGTGCTTGAATGCGGAAGGACAGGGCCACCCAAGGATCCTGTTAGCACCTTGCCCACATCTGTCTTTCAATGTATGTTATAGGTCATTGGACCATTGTGCTGCTTGAAATGGAATGCATTTAATGTCAAAACATGCACTTAAAGTCAAAAGTATGCAGGTATACCGTTGTTTCTGATTTTCTGCAAGTAGCAAATGGATGATGCCACAGTTATGTGGGAATAAAAGGATGGCTTAATTGCCAAGTAATTTAGAGCCTCTTAGTTGATCAGCTCGGAAGAAATCTTACCTGGGCGCTGCATATGCCCTGTCATAGCTTTTGCTCCCATCCAGATTAGTGCTATCACAAGCATATTAATCATGGCAGTTAACTGGTTATGGGAAAAAGAATGAATGGAGAGTCAATTCCAACACTAAGATGTGAGTGGGCTGGGGACACAGGGTGGGTATAAAGAGAACATCGCCTGTGTTTTCATTCACAAATAGAGACTTTTGGGCCTCTGGAACACGTGGCAGTGTGATGAATTGTCTGTGCTGCCTTTGCCTGGTGTTTGAATCATTCAACAGGGAAGCTCTCTAATGGGAATCATTCACATCCTCTCTTTTCTCTTCCAGAAGCAGCTGAGAGCTTAAAGGGCTGGACACACAGTTCCCACAGATTTAGTTCACACAAATGTGTTACGAGTCAGAGGCCACTTACTCTCACAGTGTTTTTTATCTATTTATTTATTATTTTGGCTGCACTGTGTGGCATGCGGGATCTTAGTTTCCCTACCAAGAATCGAACCCACGCCCCCTGCAGTGGAAGTGCAGAGTCTTAACCACTGGACCGCCAGGGAAGTCCCTCATAGTAGTTGTCAAGAAGTATTTTTTCCAAGATGTAGGTAAAAATAACCTAATTTGGTAATCATTTAGTGAGTGCAAGTAATAGTATCATCATCCTCCCACTGTATTTCATGAGAGGGGTTAATCTTGTGTCACCTTTTTGCTGAATAAGCTGCATTTGAGGGGTGGAACCTGGAGACAGCTTTGTCCTTCCTAACTGGCCCCCTCACACCAGCTATGTGGGTCTACTTTTTCTTATGTTCTTTGGATGAAGTTAGATTTTTTTGGTATTTCTCAAATAATAAAGTTGTCCAGCTAATTCTAGGCATAAAATCAGTGTCATTTCAGTAATTAAGTTTAGTCCTAAATACTGGTCAAAACTCTGTTACTGATAGAGATGAAAGCTTCTTCCCTGCTCCAGCCCAGGTCTATTTTGGATAGAAAGTTGGCAAAGGAAATGGGGTGTGGCTGAATTTTTCACTATTGACTCCACTGTTCCCAGATTCTGACCCCTCATGGGTCAAAGGGAGAAGGAGAGGTTAGGGTCTATAGTGCACCGATCCCAGTTTCTTCAAGTTTTGGTGTGTGTTTACTGTGCATCTCACCCCTGGGGTTCTTGGAGTTCTTCAGGGTCCCTCCTTGCCTGCCGGCCATGTCTCACCTGGACTTCCTTGATAGATATCATACTTTTTCCTGCTGGCAGTGCTTGGCTTCACCGCTGGCTCTTGGTAGCTGGACTATCTTTGTAGAGCTCCATTGTACCTCTGGGTGGCCCACATGGGCAAGGCCCTTTTTAATTTATTTGGCCATGCCATGTGGCATGCAGGATCTTAGTTCCCCAACCAGGGATCGAACCCGTGGCCCTTGCAGTGGAAGTGCAGAGTCTTAACCACTGGACTGCCAGGGAAATCCAGGGCAAGTCCCTTTAAGATGACTTTAGATTGGCATTCTCTTTCATGACAACCAGATTGGGAGTGCAGGAAACACTTGTGCATTCTTCCCACAAACTCTGGGAATACAGGCCATTTGCCCTGCAGCCATCTCTTCTTTATGACCAGTCTGAGTAGCCACATGAGAACAGCCATGTGCCTTTTGGTTCTGACCTTCCTAAGCATGGGTCCACGAGGTCCCTCGGTCTCTTGGGGACACAGATTGAGCCCTTCAAGTGATTTTCATTAAACCTCTCTTACTTACATTGATGTGAAGATTCCTCCTTCCCCAAACACATACACAGAGAAGATGAAATTCACAAAGACATCTTTTCTCTGATTTCTACCTTCCTTTGACCTAGCTAACCTCTTTTATAGACTGAAGGTAGTTGCCAATTAAGGTTCCCCAAACTGGTTTTCAGTTACACCCTTGCAGATCCTGCCTAGGGAGCCAAGCACTTGCCTTGGGGATTTGGAGTTGTTGGTGCCTACTGTCTTGGGGCCTTAACCAAAAAAGAGCAGGAGTTCTGCTATATGGTGTACCTAGGAATGGTCAAGGGGGAAGAGGGTAGCGAGTAGAAAAGAATTCTAGAATGTTTTAAACTTTGAGATGAGTTTTAAAGAAAACCTGCAAATGCTTATACATCTTTCTCCATTTTTATTTTTTAATTTAATTTTTTAATTTTTGGCCACACCACGCAGCATGTGGGATCTTAGTTCCCTGATGAGGGATTGAACCCGTGCCCCCTGCAGTGGAATCATGGAGTCTTAACCACTGGACTGCCAGGAACGTCCAACTTTCTCCATTTTTAAATTCTCAACTCCTCCTCTATTCCTCTACCCCGTAAAATATTGGAATGGTTCTAGGAGATACTGAAAGTGGCTGTAACATTAGATAAAAGCCTCAATAGCCCTCACTGTTTCTTTCCTTAGGGCCAAGACCAAACAGGTATTATAGAGCTTTTGGGACTCAGAAGTCTCTGTGGTGTCTTTATCTGTTCAATTATAACAACTATGATGAATGCAAATTGCTTTACTGCATCTTCTGTGCAAGTGAATCTTTCAAAGAACTGATAACTTTTAGTGACCAAATCACTGGAGAATTATTTCAAAGGAATCTTTAAAATATGCACGCCAAGCTTGCATAAACACTGAGAAATCCCAAAACAGTAATTCTTAGATGATTGTCAAACTGCAAGGATTTCTGGCCCCCAGTTATTATAAGTTTAAGAGAGAGCAGACGAATGACCTAACATCCATATTTTTCTCTTGAATACCTAAAGAAAAGAACAATAAATAGTATGGATTGACAATCAATTTTAATTAGAATATTCCCATTGTACTTTTAAAAACTGGATTATAAAGACTGTGTACTCGTCTCATGGCAAGACCTCTGAGGCTTTCCTGAGCTTTCACTACTTGAATACAGGGCAATAGAGTCAGAAGAAGAAAAACATTGGAAGCATCACTGATCATCATCTTTATTAGGTTAAGGAATGGTCATACTCTAGCAGAAAGAATGTTCTGGAATGTCCAGAGCACTATTTCTTATTATTTAGCATGGACCTTCAGGTGTGATTTTGAATACCTACATGATTGAAAAACCTTAGTAGTATTGTCCTCTTCTTGGGGGAATATGGCCTTATCTTTCTGTCCAGCTCTTTCTCTTTTATGCAATTACTATTGTTTAATGTCTTATTTAAAAAACTGGTTATGTTACTGAACCAAATTTGGGCCTGCTCACCCATGCGCAGTAAAGCCAAGCTACTGACGCTGGGTTGTGATGAAGGGAAGTGCAGTGCAGTAAGGCATCATCAGCCAAGGAGGTGGGGACAGCTAGTGCTCAAAAAACCTGAACTCCCCGATGGGTCTCAGGAAAGCATTTTGAAAGGCCAGGTGAGGGAGGGGAGTGATCAGCTTGTGCACAATTCTGATTGGTTGACGGCGAGGTAACAGGGCTGGCTGTGTCACAGGGGTTAACATGGTCAATCCTTAGGCTCCAGAAGGCTTGGGGGCTATGTGCTCATGGTCATGACGTGCTTACATCTTCCATTTGATGTTGGTTTTAGCATCTGTAAAACAACTCAGGAAATGTGCATCAGGTACTATTCTCTAGGTACTTCACGGAGGAGCTAAAGCAGAGGATACAGGGGAGGGGTCTGTCCCGGGAAGAACCCATAGGGCCTTGCTCAGTTACAGTTCCTCCTTTTCTTTGATACTCCTTAATCTTGAGGAGAACAGATGTTGGACAAGAAAGGGAGTAACGTTTTGGGTGGAGAGGTTAATCATAAACTCGGCAGAGGAACTCGGTTTTAGGGGGACTCGGTTTCAGTTATGTCCTTATTTCCAGGGGTATGAAAATGTTAAACTCATGGTGTAGACGTATCATGTATTTAATTAGTCTTTGATGGCTGACAATTCAGCTTAACATTCATGTTTTACCTTCATGACTTTTTTTTTTTTCCTTAGGTGGAAACCAGTCAGAGGTTGAAGTCAGGCAGAGACAACAACTTCAACTGATACAATCTAAATACCAGAAAAAGGTCAGAATCCATTTCTTTTAGCTTAAATTTGGCAAGAAATTAGAGTACCGGCACTTTCAAAGTAACCATGAAATAACACAGTAACTTTATCAAAAGCATAAAACCTTCAAGCAAACTGCAAAAGAAAGTCTCAAAAATCGAAGAAGTCAAGATGTGAGAAGTGAAGGGATAAATACTGCAAATTCTCACCAAACCTGTCTATCAGTCAGTGAGACCTTTGGTAAAGGGGTTTTTCCCCCCTAGTTTAAGTCTCTACTATATTTAGAATATTCAGGTTCCAAGAACATGGATCTGTTTACTCCAATCCAGTCCTGAAAGTACTACAAATTTTTTTAAGATTTCAGCAATTTTTTTTTTTTAACAGTGAACTCTGAGTTTTATAATCAGGAAAAATTACCTGCCCTTTCTTCTCTCCAACCTGGTGGAGGTGGGCTGGGTACAGTGGAGACAGAAAGACAGATACCAAGGAAGAAACACAAAGAAATTTCATGGGCAGCAGATGTGGCCTGACCATCATCTGTGACCTAAGTAGCTCAAAGAACCAACCTATAATCATGGCGTGCTATAGCACAAAAAATACTGTAATTTGCCTTTCATCATAATTTTTTTAACAGCTTTATTGCAGTATAACTGCTTTACAATGGTGTGTTAGTTTCTGCTTTATAACAAAGTGAATCAGTTATACATGTACATATATCCCCATATCTCTTCCCTCTTGCCTCTCCCTCCCTCCCACCCTCCCTATCCCAACATCTAGGTGGTCACAAAGCACCGAGCTGATCTCCCTGTGCTATGTGGCTGCTTTCCACTAGCTATCTGTTTTACATTTGGTAGTGTATATATGTCCATGCCACTCTCTCACTTTGTCCCATCTTACCCTTCCCCCTCCCCATATCCTCAAGTCCATTCTCCAGTAGGTCTGTGTCTTTATTCCCATCTTGCCCCTAGGTTCTTCATGGCCATTTTTTTTTTTTTAGATTCCATATATATGTGTTGGCATATGGTATTTGTTTTTCTCTTTCTGACTTACTTCACTCTGTATGACAGACTCTAGGTCCATCCACCTCACTACAAATAACTCAATTTTTATGGCTGAGTAATATTCCATTGTATATATGTGCCACATCTTCTTTATCCATTCATCTGCTGATGGACACTTAGGTTGCTTCCATGTCCTGGCTATTGTAAATAGAGCTGCAGTGAATATTGTGGTACATGACTCTTTTTGAATTACGGTTTTCTCAGGGTATATGCCCAGTAGTGGGATTGCTGGGTCACATGGTAGTTCTATTTTTAGGTTCTTAAGGAACCTCCATACTGTTCTCCATTGTGGCTGTATCAATTTACATTCCCACCAACAGTGCAAGACGGTTGGACCTTTTCTCCACACCCTCTCCAGCATTTATTGTTTGTAGATTTTTTTGATGATGGCCATTCTGACTGGTGTGAGATGATATCTCACTGTAGTTTTGATTTGCATTTCTCTAATGATTAATGATGTTGAGCATTCTTTCATGTGTTTGTTGGCAATCTGTATATCTTCTTTGGAGAAATGTCTATTTAGGTCTTCTGCCCATTTTTGGATTGGGTTGTTTGTTTTATTGATATTGAGCTGCATGAGCTGCTTGTAAATTTCGGAGATTAATCCTTTGTCAGTTGCTTCATTTGCAAATATTTTCTCCCCTTCTGAGGGTTGTCTTTTCGTCTTGTTTATGATTTCCTTTGCTGTGCAAAAGCTATTAAGTTTCATTAGGTCCCATTTGTTTATTTTTGTTTTTATTTCCACTTCTCTAGGAGGTAGGTCAAAAAGGATCTTGCTGTGATTTCTGTCATAGAGTATTCTGCCTATGTTTTCCTGTAAGAGTTTGATAGTGTCTGGCCTTACATTTAGGTCTTTAGTCCATTTTGAGTTTATTTTTGTGTATGGTGTTAGGGAGTGTTCTAATTTCATTCTTTTACTTGTAGCTGTGCAGTTTTCCCAGCATCACTTACTGAAGAGGGTGTCTTTTCTCCATTGTGTATTCTTGCCTCATTTATCAAGGATAAGGTGACTATATGTGCGTGGGTTTATCTCTGGGCTTCCTATCCTGTTCCATTAATCTATATTTCTGTTTTTGTGTTAGTACCATACTGTCTTGATTACTGTAGCTTTGTAGTATAGTCTGAAGTCCGGGAGCCTGATTCCTCCAGCTTCATTTTTCTTTCTCAAGATTGACTTGGCTATTCAGGTTTTTTTTTGTTTCCATACAAATTGTGCAATTTTTTGTTCTAGTTCTGTGAAAAATGCCAGTGGTAGTTTGGTAGGGATTGCATTGAATCTGTAGATTGCTTTGGGTAGTATAGTCATTTTCACAATGTTGATTCTTCCAATCCAAGAACATGGTATATCTCTCCATCTATTTGTATCATCTTTAATTTCTTTCATCAGTGTCTTATAATTTTCTGCATACAGGTCTTTTGTCTCCTTAGGTAGGTTTATTCCTAGATATTTTATTCTTTTTGTTGCAGTGGTAAAGTGTTTTCTTAATTTCACTTTCAGATTTTTCATCATTAGTGTATAGGAATGCCAGAGATTTCTGTGCATTAATTTTGTATCCTGCTACTTTACCAAATTCATTGATTAGCTCTAGTAGTTTTCTGGTAGCATGTTTAGGATTCTCTGTATAGTATCATGTCATCTGCAAACAGTGACAGCTTTACTTCTTTTCCAATTTGGATTCCTTTTATTTCTTTTTCTTCTCTGCTGTCGCTAAAACTTCCAAAAGTATGTTGAATAAGAGTGGTGAGAGTGGGCAACCTTGTCTTGTTTCTGATTTTAGAGGAAATGGTTTCAGTTCTTCATGATCGAGAACGATGTTGGCTGTGGGTTTGTCATATATGGCCTTTATTATGTTGAGGTAAGTTGCCTCTATGCCTGCTTTCTGGAGGGTTTTTTTCATAAATGGGTATTGAATTTTGTTGAAAGCTTTCTCTGCATCTATTGAGATGATCATATGGTTTTTCTCCTCAGTTTGTTAATATGGTGTATCACATTGATTGACTTGGCGTATATTGAAGAATCCTTGCATTCCTGGGATAAACCCCAGTTGATCATGGTGTATGGTCCTTTTAGTGTGCTGTTGGAGTCTGTTTGCTAGTATTTTGTTGAGGATTTTTGCATCTATGTTCATCAGTGATATTGGCCTGTAGTTTTCTTTCTTTGTGACATCTTTGGTTTTGGTATCAGGGTGATGGTGGCCTCGTAGAATGAGTTTGGGAGTGTTCGTCTGTCTGCTATATTTTGGAAGAGTTTGAGAAGGACAGGTGTTAGCTCTTCTCTAAATGTTTGATAGAATTTGCCTGGGAAGCCATCTGGTCTTGGGCTTTTATTTCTTGGAAGATTTTTAATCACAGTTTTAATTTCAGTGCTTGTGATTGGTCTGTTCATATTTTCTATTTCTTCCTGGTTCAGTCTCAGAAGGTTGTGCATTTCTAAGAATTTGTCCATTTCTTCCAGGTTGTCCATTTTATGGGCATAGAGTTGCTTGTAGTAATCTCTCATGATCTTTTGTATTTCTGCAGTGTCAGTTATTACTGCTCCTTTTTCATTTCTAATTCTATTGATTTGAGTCTTCTCCCTTTTTTTCTTGATGAGTCTGGCTAATGGTTTATCAATTTTATCTTCTCGAAGAACCAGCTTTTAGTTTTATTGATCTTTGCTGTCATTTCCTTCATTTCTTTTACATTTATTTCTGATCAGATGTTTATGATTTCTTTCCTTCTGCTAACTTTGGGATGTTTTTGTTTTTCTTTCTCTAATTGCTTTAGGTGTACGGTTAGATTGTTTATTTGAGATGTTTCTTCTTTCTTAAGCTAGGCTTGTAATGCTATAAACTTCCCTCTTAGAACTGCTTTTGCTGCATCTCATAGGTTTTGGGATGTCGTGTTTTCATTGTCATTTGTTTCTAGGTATTTTTTGATTTCCTCTTTGATTTCTTTCAGTGATCTCTTGGTTATTACGTAGTGTGTTGTTTAGCTTCCATGTGTTTGTATTTTTTACAGATTTTTTCTGTAATTGATATCTAGTCACATAGCATTGTGGTTGGAAAAGATAATTGATACGATTTCAATTTTCTTAAATTTACCAAGGCTTGATTTGTGACCCAAGATATGATCTATCCTGGAGAATGTTCCATGAGCACTTGAGAAGAAAATGTATTCTGTTGTTTTTGGATGGAATGTCCTATAAATATCAACTAAGTCCATATTGTTTAATGTATCATTTAAAGCTTGTGTTTCCTTATTTATTTTCATTTTGGATGATCTGTCCATTGGTGAAAGTGGTGTGTTAAAGTCCCCTACTATGATTGTGTTACTGTCGATTTCCCCTTTATGGCTGTTAGCATTTGCCTTAAGTATTGAGGTGCTCCTATGTTGGGTACATAAATATTTACAATTGTTATATCTTATTCTTGGATTGATCCCTTCATCATCATGTAGTGTCCTTGTCTCTTGTAATAGTCATTGTTTTAAAGTCTATTTTGTCTGATATGAGAATTGCTTCTCCGGCTTTCTTTTGATTTCCATTAGCATGGAATATCTCTTTCCATCCCCTCACTTTCAGTCTTATGTATCCCTAGGTCTGAAGTGGGTCTCTTGTAGACAGCATATATACGGGTCTTGTTTTTGTATCCATTCAGCCAGTCTATGTCTTTTGGTTGGAGCAGTTAATGCATTTACATTTAAGGGCGTTATCAATATGTATGTTCCTGTTACCATTTTCTTAATTGTTTTGGGTTTGTTATTATAGGTCTTTTCCTTCTCTTGTGTTTCCTGCCTAGAGAAGTTCCTTTAGCATTTGTTGTAAACCTGGTTTGGTGGTGCTGAATTCTCTTAGCTTTTGCTTGTCTGTAAAGGTTTTAATTTCTCTGTCAAATCTGAATGAGATTCTTGCTGGGTATAGTAATCTTGGTTGTAGGTTTTTCCCCTTCATCACTTTAAATACGTCCTGCCAGTCCCTTCTGGCTTGCAGAGTTTCTGCTGAAAGATCAGCTGTTAACCTTATGGGGATTCCCTTGTATGTTATTTGTTGTTTTTCCCTTGCTGCTTTTAATATTTTTTCTTTGTATTTAATTTTTGATAGTTTGATTAATATGTGTCTTGGTGTCTTTCTCCTTGGATTTATCCTGTATGGGACTCTCTGTGCTTCCTGGACTTGATTAACTATTTCCTTTCCCATATTAGGGAAGTTTTCAACTATAATCTCTTCAAATATTTTCTCAGTCCCTTTCTTTTTCTCTTCTTCTTCTGGGACCCCTATAATTCGAATGTTGGTGCATTTAATGTTGTCCAAGAGGTCTCTGAGACTGTCCTCAATTCTTTTCATTTGTTTTCTTTATTCTGCTCTGCAGTAGTTATTTCTACTATTTTATCTTCCAGGTCACTTATCCGTTTTTCTGCCTCAGTTATTCTGCTATTGATCCCTTCTAGAGAATTTTAATTTCATTTACTGTGTTGTTCATCACTGTTTGTTTGCTCTTTAGTTCTTCTAGGTCCTTGTTAAACGTTTCTTGTATTTTCTCCATTCTATTTCCAAGATTTTGGATCATCTTTACTATCATTCTCCTGAATTCTTTTTCAGGTAGACTGCCTGTTTCCTCTTCATTTGTTATGTCTGATGGGTTTTTACCTTGCTCCTTTGTCTGTTGTGTGTTTCTCTTTCTTTTCATTTTGCTTAACTTACTGTGTGTGGGGTCTCCTTTTCACAGGCTGCAGGTTCCTAGTTCCCGTTGTTTTTGGTGTCTGTCCCCAGTGGCTAAGGTGGTTCAGTGGGTTGTGTAGGCTTCCTGGTGGAAGGGACTAGTGCCTGTGTTCTGGTGCATGAGGCTGGATCTTGTCTTTCTGGTGGGCAGGACCACGTCTGGTGGTGTGTTTTGGGTTGTCTGTAACCTTATTATGATTTTAGGCAGCCTCTCTGCTAATGGGTGGGTTTGTGTTCCTGTCTTGCTAGTTGTTTGGCATAGGGTGTCCAACACTGTAGCTTGCTGGTCGTTGAGTGAAGCTGGGTCTTGGCGTTGAGATGGAGATCTCTGGGAGATTTTCGCCATTTCATATTATGTGGAGCTGGGAGGTCTCTTGTGGACCAGTGTCCTGAAGTTGGCTCTCTCACCTCAGAGGCACAGCACTGACACCTGGCTGGAGCACCAAGAGTCTGTCATCCACACGGCTCAGAAAAAAAGGGAGAGAAGGAAAGAAAGAAAGAAAGAGAGAGGGAGGGAGGGATGGAGGGAGGAATGAAGGAAGGAAGGAAAGAAGGGAGAAAGAAAAAAATAGAATTAAATTAAAATAAAAAATAATAATTAAAAATATTTTTTAAAGTAATAAAAAGAAAGAAGGAAGAGAGCAACCTAACCAAAACACAAATCCACCAATGATAATAAGTGCTAAAAACACTGCTATGTAAAAAAAAAAAAGACAGAGAGACCAAACCCTAGGACAAATGGTATAAAAGCAAAGCTGTACAGACAAAATCACACACAGAAGCATACACATACACACTCTCAAAAAGAGAAAAAGGGAAAAAAAAATATATCATTGCTCTCAAAGGCCACCTCAATTTGGGATGATTTGTTGTCTATTCAGGTATTCCACAGATGCAGGGTACATCAAGTTGATTGTGGAGATTTAATCCGCTGCTCCTGAGGCTGCTGGTAGAGATTTCCATTTCTCTTCTGTGTTCGCACAGCTCCTCCTTCAGCTTTGCATTTGGCCCCGCGTCTGCGTGTAGGTCGCCTGACGGCGTCTGTTCTTTGCTCAGACAGGACGGGGTTAAAGCAGCAGCTCATTTGGGGGCTCTGGCTCACTCAGGCCGCGGGGAGGGAGGGGTATGGATGCGGGGCGAGCCTGCGGTGGCAGAGGCTGGCGTGACGTTGCACCAGCCTGAGGCGCGCCCTGTATTCTCCCGGGGAAGCTGTCCCTGGATCATGGGACCCTGGCAGTGGAGGGCTGCACAGGCTCCCAGGAGGTGAGTTGTGGACAGTGACCTGTGCTCGCACATAGGCCTCGTGGCGGCGTCAGCAGCCCCAGCGTCCCACGCCCGTCTCTGGGGTCCGTGGTGTTAGCCGTGGCTCGCGCCCGTCTCTGGAGCTCCTTTAAGCAGCGCTCTTAATCCCTCTCCTCGTGCACCAGGACACAAAGAGGCAAGAAAATGTCTCTTGCCTCTTCGGCAGCTCCAGACTTTTTCCCGGACTCCCTCCCGGCTAGCCATGGTGCATTAGCCCCTTCAGGCTGTGTTCACACCGCCAACCCCTTTCCTGTCCCTGGGATTCGACCTCCGAAGCCCGAGCCTCAGCTCCCAGCCCTGCCCGCCCCGGCGGGTGAGCAGACAAGCCTCTCGGGCTGGTGAGTGCTGTTCGGCACCAATCCTCTGTGTGGGAATCTCTGTGCTTTGCCCTCCGCACCCCTGTTGCTGTGCTCTCCTCCGCGGCTCCGAAGCTTCCCCCCTCTGCCCCCACAGTCTCCACCCACGAAGGGGCTTCTAGTGTGTGGAAACCTTTCCTCCTTCACAGCTCCATCCCACTGGTGCAGGTCCCATCCCTATCCTTTTGTCTCTGTTTATTCTTTTTTCTTTTGCCCAACCCAGGTATGTGGGGAGTTTCTTGCCTTTTGGGAGGTCTGAGGTCTTCTGCCAGCGTTCAGTAGGAGTTGTTCCACATGTAGATACATCTCTGATGTATTTGTGGGGAGGAAGGTGATCTCCATGTCTTACTCTTCCACCATCTTGAAGCTCTTCCTTTCATCATAATTTTGTGTTCCATTGGTTCAGACTGAAAAATAGTAACTGCTTTTTGTCTTCTGTAATCTCAATACAATTTAGCTAAAAAGAGAAGAATATATAAGAATCAAGAGGGAAGCTGAAGAAGCTGAAATCCAAAAAATGAAGGCAGTTCAGAGAGAAAAGGTAAGACATTGGAGAGAATGGTGAGTCAGCATTTACTGAGGGCTTCTAATGGGCCAGGTTCTCTCTAGACACTGTTCATATACAAAGTGTTTAATCCTCACAAGAGCCTATGAAGTGTATAATATTCTTATTACCCAAGTTTGCAAATGAAACTGACAGAGGATTAGATAACTTGACCAAGGACTCGTAGCCAGTAAACAGAAGTAGGGTTTGAATCCAGTCTGACTGATCTCAGAGCTAGAGTTCTTTGTCATCACACTCTCTCGCCTCCCAGGTAAGTGATCAAAGGAGTAGCTGTGTATTTGGCCAGAAGGCACAGCAGTTGGTAACAATGGCCACCAGTGGTACACCATCATATTTATATCCAAATATTGAATTTTCCAGGGTGAGTGTTAAATAGGTGAACATACCTCTCTCGCTGATAAAGAAAAAACATGCATTTACATTTCAGTATTAGTGATATGATCTATTTCAAACCTCAAACTGATGTTTTTAGTTTTGATACTCTTTCTGGGGCTTGGGGGGAAGAATCTCTTAAAAATGATCATCTGCTAGAGAAGGAAGAATGTACTGTTCTTCTTTCCCCATCCCCCCCCCACTCCTGCTCCCATTCCCCACAGAGTCCTAAGCTGTAGTAGGTTTTAAGTGTTGGAGGTCTGGGGGCAAGAGGTTGAATCACCGATGACCAAGTATGACATCTGCTGCAGGTTTATGTCATGAAAACACAATTCTTTTTCTTGCTGTCTGTATCTCTCTTCATCCTTCTCTTTTTTTCCTTTTAAAGATTGAGTGTTGGTCAAAATTTAAACCTGGTTACCAAGCAATAGATATTTTTACTAGAATTAATGAAGCCCAAAGCTGGTGGCTTGTGGAATGTGCAAGAGTGTTAGTCTTTTCTTTCCCCGAGGAGCTCTCTACCTGGCTGGGGAGCAAACTAAGTCTTTCTTGCCAGGTGTCCTGTTGTGCTGTGTGACCTTGGACAGGCCCCTACCCCTCTCTGAACTATTCCTATAAAATGAGTCTGTAAGCCCCACCTCCTTGTCTCTCAAGGCTGGGAACATGTGTAGATGTAGAGATGCTACATCTGTAGAGATGCTACATCTGTAGAGATGCTACATCTGTAAAGATGTAGGCTCTGGGGTAGAGATAAGATTGGACTTACACATGAGGAATTGAAATGCTGGAGGTATAAAAAAAAGAGTATAGGCACTTTGTTTACTAAATTTGATTCAGCAGCTCACTTCCAAGTCATCATCTATTATACCTTCATTGAAAAAATTCTCATAATAACTTTTTAAAACCTTTCTCTCTCTTTCTACCTCTCTGTTCCTCACTCTTTTCCATTCAACCCCACCCCCGCCCCATTTTTTCTTTCAAAGGAAGGTTCACACTTCAGTCTTGTGATTGTAGAGAAGGTATTCCCTTTATATAGCATAATCATTCTGTATTTCAGGTGCAACTAAGAAAATCATCAAATCTATTTAAGGGGCTTGCAGATCCTAAAGAATTGTGTTGTCAACTCTTATCCTAAAAGTGATTTATTAGTTGTCATTTAATACCCATAAATGGCTGGCTTGTGGGTCATTTATAGCTCATTTTTTCTTTGGTCAAATTATGTATACTATTCAGAAATGTTAGTGGCTGAAACAGTTTTCTTTAACATTGAGTAAAAGCAGCATTCCCTCCTTTTCCAAATTATACTGTAACACCAGATGTACAGCAATCATTAACTACAGAAGTCTTAACTGGGTTGGCTTTTCTAACATGACAAATGTAATGATTATTGGTATAAATTTGTCCAAAAGTGAGAGATGGGGAGAGGGAGTTGCTACATATAGATCCATCCCATTCAAAATGTGGTCCTTGAACCAGCAGCCTTGATATCACTTATTAGACCTACAGAATCTCAAATCCCACCCCAGACCTTCTGAAACAGAACCTGCATTTTAACAAGCTCCCCAGGTGATTCTTGTACACAAACCGGTTTGAGGAGCATTAATCTAAACTGCCTTACAAGAGAAGGAGCAGCCCACTCTGGTCCTTCCACAGACTTGATTTCTCTGGCTAATTGGCCCGGACTGCCACCCTGACCTAGCTCTCCCTGTTGTATATAAATCTGTTGCTTTTCATACCAGATGTGAGCCCATTTAATAGCTTATGTCATATAAAAGAAAAATGGACATTAGCCACCTAGAAATGGCATACTTCACATTGCCAGTGTGAAAATGGCCAAGGGAAGTGATAATGGCTGTGCTTATGGAGCATTTATTCCTTAAAATGCACAGCAAACACACACATGGACACCAGCTGACAAAATACCACCGTCCCCCTTAGGCACATGGCTGCTGTCCAGGAGCTATGAGCCAAGTCGAATCCAAGAGCCTATTGCCACCCGAGAACCTCTAACTTGGCCTCTTGGTCTTAATCCCCCTTGACCTTCAGTTTGTCCTCTCCCAGGAGGGGTCACCAGGGAACACTGGGTCTCTTTCTGATTGGTCACCACCTGTGTGTAAGTGAGGGGAGAGTAAACTGTACTCCCTGCCAGCACATATGGGTCCTTAATACGCACAAAGGTATGAAAGGCAGCCAGCTCTTCAGCCTCTGATCATGTCAGTGGGATCCAGGAAGAGTTAATCCTGTGGGTTAAGGGGAACTTTGGAGAGGCCACTGGGACGCTTCAGTTAAACTTGTATTCCCTACATTAGAGTATGTTGATGTTATGTATTCTTCCAGTGGTGTACTGGGGCCTCCTTGTCCTGGCTCATGAGAGTGGATTGTTCTATTTTGTGGGCTAGCGGACTTCATGTTGGTAGACGGAAACTGACCATGAGGAGTATTTTCACCACAGAAATCAGTAAATGCTACAAATCAACCTCCCCTCCTCCTCCCTGCTGGAGCTGGTTGTTAAACTTATCATCACACCACTGCTTTGCCCGAAAGGAAAGAGGTCCTCCTTTCACTGCCTCCGCCCCCCGCCCCGCCACATTCCCAAACCAAGCTTCAGAGGGCTTGGCAGCGAGGGCAAGGATTTTATGAATTATCTGGCACATTATGTGTCTGATACTTACTGATTTAAAAATAGATTACAACCCATGTGGTAGGCAGAAAAATGCCCCCTCCCCTCCTCTTCCACATTCTAATCCCTGGAACCTAGGGAGATGTTCTCTTACATGGCAAAGGGGAGCTAAGTTTGCAGGTGGAATTAAGGTTGCTCATCAACTTACTTTCAAGTAGAGAGAGTGTATCCTGCATTTTTCAGGTGGGTCCAGTGTTACCATAAGGGTCCTTAACTTGGAAGAGGGAGAGAGAAGATTGAGAGCATGAAGAGATGGAGCAGTAGAAAGACTGAGCCTGCCATTGTTGGCTTGAAGTAGAGAAAGGCCATTGGATAAAAGAGACTAAACCTATGGGTAGGAGCTACAAAACCATAACTGTGGTACCCCTAACTCCTACACTGAACAAATAGATGACTGACATCTTAGGATAGCAGAGCATGCAAACAGAAGATGTGGTTCTGGAAATAGAGTGCATGTTGTAGGGGTAGAAAGAAGTAAAGTCCCTGCTGTAGTCTTTGGAGGGGACTCATATTGCTAGCTACCTAAAAGCCTTGTGGACATAACAGCTGCTACTGGTACTGGATTCTGCCAATTTCCCTCAACATCAATATATTATTTTAGCCCTGTTAGACCCGTTTTGGACTTCTGACCTCCAGAACTGTAAGATTATTAACAAATTTATGTTGTTTTAAGCTATTAAGTTCATGGTTGTTATAGCAGCAATAGAAAACTAATACAACTTATGTGGTTTTAATGTGTATTAATTTTTCTTCCTGGAGATCTGTATGGCAGAGTAATAATTTGATTTTTTTCCAGACTTTCATAATGCCCACAAACTTAAAAAATAAAAATCTCCAATTCCATGTCAAAGACCCTCCCTACCTCCTGGATTCATCTTATTCTGCCTTTGATCCTCATATGTTTGAAATCATATTATATAGGGCTATATAGTTTACAAATTCTTTCATTTGATTCTCCCAACCTCTTAGGGTATTATTATTATTATTATTATTATTATTATTATTATTATTATTTCTAGGAAACAAGTACTAGCGAGGGCTAACAGTTTAAAAACAGTTTTAGGAATAAAACTCAACATCAAGGAAATTATTTCAATATTGTTTTTATAAACTTGGAAAAGTTTCCATTTCTTAAAACTTTCAAGGAACAAAACAAAACTTTCAAGTATTTCCCAGAAATATGGTTCCTACATCATGCATTTCTTTGTGGATGAGCTGGTGTGGGCATTAAGCCTCTGGTTGTTGGAATGCAGTAGGGTCCCATTAATTGACCCCATTAATTAATCCTGTAATGTTGGGATGTTAATTATATCTCTGAAATGCAGATGTAGTACTAAAAGGGTAAGCTGTAAGCTTCTTTATGTTTCACTTTCCTTAGCTGTAAAATGGGTATAATAATATAATAATGGGACTGGTGGGATTAAAGGATACAATAGGTGCAAATCTCTTTGTACAATGGGTAGCACTAAGTAAGCAGTGAAAAAGGGTGCCCTGACCTAATTATACATGTAAAGAAGTGCCCTAATTCATTTGACTCTACTATTATTTCAACCTCTTGTGTGGAAGGCAGAGAGGATTTTTATTTTACACATGAATTGGATTGGTTTAATTTATTTCTAAGTTAAATAAACCCACATGAACTGGGTTGCTGGAGAAAAAACACACTGGCTCTTCCTGTCACACGAGATTGCTGGGCTTCCCTCCCAGCTGGGTCTTTAACAATTCCTAGTGCACAGCACTTTCCTTTGCAGGCTAGGCTCATCTCTAATTACCGACATCTTCCTCCTTTCACATTCTTATCCTCACCTCTCGTTTTCAGCACATGACCTCATTTCCCACCTTCTAGTGAATAAAGACCACAAGGCTGGAAGCACCTATATTTTTCTGTTTCCTTACTCTTCCTTTGCTGTTTCTGCCCCCGTCTCGTCTCAGCAGGAATAAGAAAGTGCTCTTCCTTGTTGCTATGATGGACTCTCGCACCCGTGCTTCCCATCCCATCTTTCCTCCATCTCCCCGGGAACATTGCTGCTCCATCCGTTAACCCTCCTTTTCTCCTGTAGCTTTCTTTCTTTTTTTCTTTTTTTTTTTTTTGCGGTACGCGGGCCTCTCACTGTTGTGGCCTTTCCCGTTGCGGAGCACAGGCTCCGGACGCGCAGGCTCAGCAGCCATGGCTCACGGGCCCAGCCGCTCCGCGGCATGTGGGATCTTCCCGGACCGGGGCATGAACCTGTGTCCCCTGCATCGGCAGGCGGACTCTCAACCACTGCGCCACCAGGGAAGCCCTCTCCTGTAGCTTTCTTGTTGTTTCTGTTTTTCTCTCTTGGGGTATAATCATACTGAAATCTCTCATCTTAAAAACAAAGTGTCTCTGTTCTGGTTTGCTTTCAACTCCTCCCCCCCAAGCATCACAGCTCAGCTTCTTGAAAGCCTTTTCTACCACACTGGGTTCCTACATGCCAGTATGTAGACTGACTCCTTATAAATCACCTGAACAAACAAACAAACAAAAAAATCTCTGTTTTAAACAAAGTTCCCCAGGTGATGCTGAGCTCAGCTAGCTTAGAAACTTACCTTCTTTGAGTCCTCACCTTCACCTGTTGCTTGGTGGGCTGAGTTTGACTTCTGTCTCTAGTAATTCACTGGTATTTATCTAGCCAAGAATGACTAATGAGCTCTTAGTTGAAAAACCCAGTGGAGACTCTTCAGTTCCTAACTTATCTAAACTGTTTGTAATATTGTAACTATTAAATAGTACTTTGTCCTACACCTCTGGATTTCATCCGGATCCTTTTCCTCTGCTTGTTTTTCTGTTATTGGTGTTCTATCCAGGTCCCATCCATTCATCGTCTCTCATTTCCCTGTGCCTATGTCACCATATTCTTAGGTGAAAGCCCCTGCATTTCCACGTCTGTGGATTTTGCTTGTGCTGATGATTTCTGAAATCCACATCTCCAGACCATATTCCTGAATCCCAGAACCATATATTTTACTGTATGCTTGATATATCTTTCTAGATGTGCCACGGTGTATCTCAAATCCAGTAGGTTCAAAACTGACCTCATATTCATTCTGATGCTCTTAAGTGATAGTCACCAGTAATCTTCCCCCCTTTTTTGACTCATTCTCTATTAATATAGCCTACCTCCTACTGTTTCTTTTTACTCTCCTCTTATTTCTGTCCCCGACATTTTTCTAGGATTTGTCCTTTCTTTTCTGTCCCTGTTGTCTTAATTTGGGACTCATAATTTGGCCTGGATTACTGTGAGAACCACACCCTTGGTTTTTATATTTGTGGTCCTTTCTGTGGCTTATCCTTCGTGTTGCTTTCAGGGTGAGCTGCTTACTATCCTGCTTAAAATAACATAATGGCTCATCATTGCCTTTAATGAAGTCCCAACTCCTTTACTTGGCATATAAATTTCTTTATAATTGCCTCTTCCTACTTTCTCAACCTTGTCCTCCATGCGTCTCACCACATATCCCTTTGAATTTATCCACAAGCTTCTTGAGGTTTCCTGAACTGGCATATTCTCTTGTGCCTTTCTATATTGAAAATATTGTATGTTATAGGAATGCCCTTTTCCTATTCAGGGCCACTACTATCCCATCATTGTCTTTGTGCAAATTAGAGACAGATTCTTCATCCAGGCAGTCAGTTATGTGGGTGCTCAGATTGGTGACAGATGGTACTTTTGTGAGAAATAGAAAAAGACACCTCTGTTGTGCTGAAACACCCCATGCTGGGATGCAAGCCTTGGTAAGCTGAATGCTGCCTCTATTTCAGCCTTTTTCACCTCTCTGCTAGGCCCCTGGGCAGTAAGAAACCATACAATGGAGTGCAGTAGCCTTGCTCCCATCACCTCCTTTTCCTCCTGGAAAGTTCTTGCTTAAGATTGGTCTCTATCTAGAATTTCTACCTCTCATTAGACCCATGGTTCTTATCCTTTTATTTGGTCATCAGCCCCTAGGGAAATCTGAAGAAAGCTATGGACTCACACTCCATAAAAATAAGCATACTCCTATCAGACAGCTTATTCATGAACCCGAGGTTAGAAACCATATTCCAAATTTTATTCAAATTTTGGCTAATCTTAACCCTAACCCTAACCCTAACCCTAACCCAGGATGGGGTCTGCCCACATAGAAGGCACTGAATGAATGTCTGTGGAACTGTTGAAAGCATTTCCCAATTGCCCACTTCTGTGCTTTTTCTTTGTATTCATATTACATATTTGCAAACCTCTATTCCCTAATATATTTTACACACTGCCATCATGGCTTTCTTGTCTGTGTTCCCAACTAGCTTCTGAAATTTTCCAGAGTAGGCACTGTCTGTTTTTATTCCCAGCATCTAACAGAACATAGTACTGAGCATATAATAGGCATTTGATAAATGTTTGTTGAATACATGAGATTCAGTGATATTAAATGATTTGTTTAAGGTCACTCAGTGATGGTGGACCTAGAACTCATTCCATATTTTTTCTTCTGGACCTCATATTCTTAGATCTTTTATATTATGTATTTGTATATGTGTAAGTATGGTTGGGTGATTCCTTAACTCACTGTTAAATGGAAAGAAATAAGTAGTCTGACTAAATCTAAGTATTTGGATTAGTGTACTAAAACAGCTACCACAGTGGTAGGTATTGAATACTTAAGTACTCCAGTATTTTTCAAAATACTTCTCCATCAACTCTTGAGGGATAAACAGACCTTTGTTGGATAGAATTTAGCTACTGAGTAACTGTTTTTGTAAGTTGAGTCCAATGATAATCTGTTAGTGAAGAGATGAAATCCATGTTCCAATTTCTGACCTTGCTAAAGGACCCAGCCCTGGTCTCTAAATGCTTGTGTGATTTTCTCACTGTTCTCTAAGTAGCATTCCTAATCCTGGTTTAATCAATATCTACTGCTTGCTTCCTTGCTGTCTTTTACCTCGCGGCCCCCTTTTGTTCCCCCAGAGATGTGGGGAACTCATCACAATTGACTACTTTTGGTCTCATGAGTCAGGATTTTTTTCTAGATTGAGATCATGTTTATTCAGTTGTACAATTTTCTGTTAGTTTGCTTCCTAGAACTGTGATTCATTAATAATCCAATTGCCTTGTATTATAACTGAATTACAACTGAATTGTATTACAATTCTCTTGGATTGTAGTAAATTTCCTTTATGTTTTTTCTGAAACTGAAATCATCCATTTTACCTTTCAAAATGGGATGAGTTCTGTGTGAATGAAGGCTTTCATGGAAATGAACAATATGAACAGTTTTTTCCTCTCTTTGGAAGATGGAGCTAAACTTATGTTAGAGTTTGGAAGTGATGATTTCCATTATTCCCTTTTCACAGGTCTTCCTGAGGGACAAGTCCTTTTTTTTTTTTTTTTTTTTAAAGCAAATCCAGCTGCTTGACTTCTCCCTTGGATTCAATTAAAACTTCAAGTCTCTCCTGTGTTGTAGAACTTGTTTCAACTGCCCATTAAATTTGTTGTCTAGGAAGTCTACTTGTTTTTCACAGGCAAATTAAAAAAAAATGACAGCTGTATCATAGTAAAAAAACATAAGTGTTTCTGGGTTATTAAGTTGGATTAAAATATGCCAGAGCCATGGTGACAGTAATATCAAATGTGAAGTTCTTTATCTCTAGACTCTCCAAACAACTAATTTAAAAAATGAGAGGATTCATCTATGCAAGTGGATGGTTTTTTTTGGACATTTGCTGTTCAGTCTCTCAACAGCTTTAAGTATCTGATTCTAAGTCAGAAGGGAATTGAATTGGCTTATTGAAAATCTTTTCCTGAATGCTTTATTGTAATGTGGAGATATATATGTAGTATCAACTATTTAACCATTTATATATATACACATATTTCGTATCATCTATTTAATCATTTATTATAATTTTAATTTAACATGATTGGTGTAGAAATTTCATATTTTCCTTAGAACATTTTGAAAACACTGCTTAAGATATAAATGTTGCTATCATCTGAACTAAGGTAAAAATGTGAAATACTGATTCTGTGATTATACCAATCAAGTTGGAAGAGGGGAGTCATGGAAAGAACTTGGAGCTCCTGGCTTTCAGTGTAGGGCACATGCGTTGTGAGAGGGTTATCACCTTGGAAGCCCTGGTAGGTACCATATTGGACTACTGAGGCCACTTGAGCCTAAAGATTTTGGACCTTGGGTAACTTTAACATCATGATTCCGCTTAAAGCTTTCCTAATAGATTGCACTTTGATACTTGAAATTTCAGAGCAATAAACTAGAGGAGAAAAAGAGACTTCAAGAAAACCTCAGAAGAGAAGCTTTTAGAGAACATCAGCAATGGTAAATTTATATTTTCAGAACTTTGTACCTTTTATAGACATATTGTTCATTGTGCTTTTAAATTATAGGTGATAGTAACTATTCAAAACATCTGGTGTTGGATTGTTGACTATTAATTATGTAATTGAACTCTAGAAGTGAGGTTCTAAGTTTGGAGATATCTATACTCATTAAAGTATTCTTTAGTAGTCAACAGATTTGAAAGAATGCTGCCAAATTCGAGAAATTCCCCATTCTAAATAACTTGGAGGGCTTGCTTTTTGGTGAACCAGGTTACTTTTGATTATGAAGACTTCCAAAACACCAGTATAAGGAAGATGTTGTTTGAAGGAAGTACCCAAGCAGAATCTAAACTAACTAGGGATTTACCTAATGGACTGAGGACTTATATTTTTGTAAACAAGAAGTGAGAAGTAATTTCACAATTATCAGCAAAGCTCCCAATTGGTGGTCATACACCAAGGTACTTTTTCCAGTATGACTTGTGAATTACAGCAGCTAACATGTATAAGGCAACTACTATGTGCTTTATAATGTAGATAATCTACTCTCTTATACAAGCTTTAAAGATAAGTTTGTGTTCCAGCTCTAAGTAGGTAGGTTACTTGCACACTGCTTAAAAGAACAGACAAAACCAAAGAACCATATTTCTGTCCCTAGGTTAATTCCAAATATGGTAGAATTAAAACCAAGCAGATTTGGGTTCAAAATCCTAGCTCCATTCTTCAGCTGTGACCTTGGACAAGCTACTAAACCTCTTTAAAGCTTAGTTTTTCTAAAAAAAATTAGGGTTGGTAATATCTCTCCCATCGGCCATTTGTAAGGATTAAATAAAATATCTTATATAGGGCTTCCCTGGTGGTGCAGTGGTTAAGAATCCACCTGCCAATGCAGGGGACATGGGTTTGAGCCCTGGTCTGGGAAGATACCACATTCCATGGAGCAACTAAGCCCGTGCGCCACAACTACTGAGCCTGTGCTCTAGAGCCGGCGAGCCACGATTACTGAGCCCGCATGCCACAACTACTGAAGCCTGCGGCCCTAGAGCCCATGCTCTGCAACAAGAGAAGCCACCACCATGAGAAGCCCATGCACTGCAACAAAGATCCAATGCAGCCAAAAATAAATATAAATAAAATAAATTTATTTTTAAAATCTTATTAAAAATTTATTAAAAAAATAAATGGTATATAAGTGACTGAATTTCATGGGGACTTGATATGTAACTTCTTACAGAGGTTCTTGTTGAATGGGATCAGACAGCTTATTTTCTAGAGGCTGTTTAGAGATTTCTGGTTCCACCAGAACTAGTCATCAGCCTCCCACTTTCTGATGGACTGTACTGACTGCCTCCTCTTATCTATTCCTGTCGTTATACCTCATTTGTAGAATTTAAGATCATTCTGATGTTGGGGTGAGCATATGTGACACCTTAAGGTGTGTTCCTCTTCCAAGTACAGCATCGTCTGGTTTTCTCATTCCGCTGAGATTCTCCTGCCTCTACTGTAAGCAACAGCTCTTTGCTTTAAGACTCAGAGGTTGGAATGTAAAAGAAGTTTCTCAGCACTTCACTTTGCCCATTAGCAAGTTGGGTACCTGGCCTCCGCTACCCAGACCAGGAAAAGAGTGGAGATAGAATGGGGTTGGGTGGAAGTGCTAATGAATGATGTTATCTTTCCCCACTTTTGTTCTAAGGCAGACATGGGGGGCAAGGAAGCTGGTGTGAAGCTAAACACCAGGAGAAGTTGGCTGTCTTAGAGAGAGATAGAGGGCGGCAGGCAATAGATTAAGGGTTAAGGTATTATTGCCTCCCCCTTCTTTGGTAGAGAATGGATGAGAGTTGATTTCTCGGCCAATCAGAGGAGTTGAATGCCCCCAAATGCCATTGGGGCATTTGTAGCCTGGAGACACAATAAGAACAAATGTATTTATCTTGTGGCATCCTTGTTTACACTGGAAAAGGGAAGACCTGCTTACCAATGAGGGGTCTTAGGTACAGGACTGGGAAGTTGAACAAGTCCATCCTCTGGGGAGTTTTAAACATGATAAAGTGAAGGATGAGAGATTCCTGGAGTTTTAAAGGATGTGGGAGATTGTGTCATCAAACCTTTTTTTTTCTAGTCCTCCAGCTTCTTGAGTTTGTGTTTTACTGAATACTAGAGATCATCGTTTTTCTGTAAAGAAAGAAGAGTTCTACCCTCAGGCACCTCACACACTATCAGTGGAGCTGAATTCAATTACACGCACATTTCACTCTTGATCTTTCTTCTGCTTATCATAAAAGTCCCAGTTAACCAAGAAAAAGAGAAGTTGGCTAAAAATGAGAAGTATCTCAAATTGATTGTTAAAGCCTATTGAGAAACACAAGAAGAAGTATATGTGTGTGTTTTTTAAATGTATTTTGTTTTGAAGTACTTTTGAAATTAAAAGACCAATAGCTAATGAAATGAATGACCATTATATAGCTAGAAATATGAAAGAAACTTCTTGTATAAGATGGATCCTCTGTATAACAAGCCTTTATCATATTTTCTTAGAATCAGTTTATGGTGGAAGAATTGTATAGGAGAGCTATTAGAAATTTTTTAACATCTTTATTGGAATATAATTGCTTTACAATGGTGTGTTAGTTTCTGCTGTATAACATTTAATTTTTATTTATTTATTTATTTTTGGCTGCGTTGGGTCTCTGTTGCTGTGCGCAGGCTTTCCCTAGTTGCAGCGAGCAGGAGCTACTCTTCATTGCGGTGCGTGGGCTTCTCATTGTGGTGGCTTCTCTTGTTGTGGAGCACGGGCTCTAGGCTCGCGGGCTCAGTAGTTGTGGCTCACGGGCTTTAGAATGCAGGCTCAGTAGTTGTGGCTCATGGGCTTAGCTGCTCTGCGGCATGTGGGATCTTCCTGGACCAGGGCTCAAACCCGTGTCCCCTGCATTGGCAGGCAGATTCTTAACCACTGCGCCACCAGAGAAGTCCGAGAGCTCTTAGAATTTTAACAGCACAAAGTTTTCACTAGACCAACCAGGCTGTTCCCTATTCCATCCCCTTCACCAAAAAATTAGATTCTCCTGAAGCTAAGGAGATCTTAGGAGATCTAAGGATCACAGAATAGAAACGCAAATAAGGCATTCTTTCAATGCTGTGATATGTGTGTTTCAAATAGCAGACTAGGAGGGGTGTTCTTTGTTTTGTTTTTTCTGTAGAGAAGGGCAACCATGGACTTGAGCAGACTGTAAATCCAAGTTGCTGGAGAAAAAGCTCATGATATCATCCTGGGGCACCACCATGAGAATCTTAATGTATTCTTTCTTACCACCTTGTTCCTGACTTCGTTCATTTGCTTCTGATTATTTTTAGTGTTGTCAGTTATTTAGCTAACAGGCAGAAAACTAGGCTTTTATTGACATCCAGAGGGACTCTCCTGAGTGTAATAGTGAAAGCAGTTTATTGAATGCCTGTGGGGTTGCTTTCTAATTGTACGCATTAATCTGCCCAAGCAAGCTGGTGGAAAATACACAAGCAGATTGCATGTGCAGATGGAGCACACGGGATGGTTTTTATGAAAAGACCTCTGGAATGTACTTCTGCAGTACTGTCTTTTCCTTAAAAATCAAATGACTGTGACTATTTCAATTGGCGGCTGAGAACAGACCAGATTAATGGTGCATTAAGTCTGCTACTCTGGCTGGGGACAGACTTGAATTTCACAGTGTAGAGTTAGTTCTAGGATTCTTGAGCATGAAGGTGAAGGGTAGAAATAGACTTCTAACCTTGGCATAGTTTTCACCATTATTTTACTCTGTCATTCTTTACTACTTATAAAAAGACAAATGTGATTTTTCAGGATGGCCTTTTTAATTAGTCAATATTACTGGTAGATTTGAGGATTTGAAGTAACAGTTAATAAACCTTTGTGTGTGTGTGTGTGTGTGTGTTTTGTTATAATCAAAGAAAGGATGTTGTGATTTAGATTATTTAAATTTCAGCATTTGAAATTTAAATGGTAATTTATTTTGAGTCATAGTCATCTTTCTCACAATGTGGTTTTTGGATGGATGTCGAGACAGATTTGAACTTTGAGCCCATGTAATGAGTTATGGGTGTTAGGGTAAGATGTGAGTGGGGCAATCAGATGCATTTTGGGTGCAGGTGTTAGGAAAAACAATGTTCTCTTAAGGATTTGCTGGAGAGGTGAGAATTGGGTATATTTTAAGCATTTACAATTTTAACTCATATCTAATAATCATTTAAGCTAATTGTACATTTGTATAGTTTTAAAAATATACAAAGTTCTTGGCTCTTTTAAATGTTATTTCAAAGTAATAAGCTGCTGTATTATTGAGAACCTATGGAGTGTCAGCAGTGTTAGGCATATTATATACATTTTTTCATTTAATGTTTAGATCAACCCTATTAGGGATATATCATCTTCATTTTACAGGTGGAGGGTTGAGTAATTCAAAGTCACAGACATAGTGAGCAATGCAGCCAAACCTTGGTCTTGAGATTTGGAGGACCAGGGATAATGAGTAATTCACAGGTGTGCTGTACTCACAAGGTCAGGATTATCAGGCTAGGGCGGGGGTGATAAGCCCTGTAGCTACACGGGGGGGCCTGTGGAGAAGACTACAGAATAGGCCTGTGGAGAAGACTATAGAATAGGTCAGTTCAGAGATAAAGACTTGGGCAAAACTGACTTCTGATTCTTCCAAGGAGGATCTAAATTTTGCCTGCAAGAAGCAAAAGAAAAACTGAGGAAGTATGTCTGCTTTCTCTGATTTTCCTCAGACCCGAAGGACATCCTTTTCCAGGTCCAACACTGGATTAATTCCACAGTTAAGCTTCCTGTAGGGTACATGGGCTTTTGTGAGCTCTCCTGGCTGGACTGTACTCCTAGCTACCAATATTTCCAGGGGAGAAGGAGCTCAGTTCTTAAAACCTTGGTTGAAAAAGCTCTTGGAACCAAGCTCATTCCAAAGTAGGACCTTCTTATTTCTAAATTGCCAAGCACCACCATGAACTCAGCCTGCCGATGGTAATGTTGGGAAGTTTTCTTCATTTCCGCCATTGGAACCACACATCTCTTTAATTTCCATTTGAATGATAGTGTGATGAGTTCCTAGGAGGCACATCTTCATCTGTTTTAGTTTCCTAGAGCTGAGGATCCAGGCAGGTCTGCTGAATATGCACGCTTAGGTTCCAAGTTTGTCTTCTAATATGCTCCCTAAACTTCTAATGCCCTTCGTGGGAGCTTCCGAAAGACACTTAAGGGCTAAATTGATCCCTTATCCATATGGTAGGCTTAAATCCAACCTCGCATTTTATAATCCCAGTAAGGTGAACTGAAAGTCATCCTATTCATAACCTTCTATCTTATGCTAATGAAGTGAACTTATAGGTACAAAAATCCTCTGTTTTGTTCAGAATGAGACTGAACAGTTTATGAGAAATCTGAGAGAATCCCTATCTACTGACTGTTAAATCATGTTGATGGTTAAAATTTCTAGCCACTATCAATTCTTCCTGCAGATGTCCTAGTGAATGTTAACTCATTTTCATTCCCACTGCCACTACCTTCATATAGGTATTTGTCACATGCCACTTGCATTATGGCTTCTGTCTCCTTGTCATCCTCTGAGTTATTGGAATGGCTTTCTTACTCTCTTTGCCAACAGTCTCTTTTCTCGATTGTCTTATATGTTTGTCAGATTTCATTTTCTACAGCACAGCTTTTGTCATGTCACTATCTTATTCCAAAAGCCTTGATTACTTCCCATTGCTTATGAAATAAATTCCAAATTCTCTAGCCACACGATGGGGGAATTGTGAGCCACCTGAGTAAGAAGATGTCAGAAAGGACTGATTGGGTTTGGGCCTCTGTCAGGTTGATTTCGGGAGAGGGTCTGAGGAAGCAGGGTTTTGTTCTGGGTTGGCTGTTATCAGGAAGCAGGGGTAATAGTGATTAGGTATCAGGTATCTTTTTTTTTTAACTTTTTTTAATATTGGAATACAGTTGATTAACAATGTTGTGTTAGTTTCAGATGTACAGCAAAGTAGGTATCAGGTATCTTATTTAAAAGGAGGGAAGATACTTTTAATTAATTAATTAATACTGTAATTGATAAATAAGCAGTAGTCACTCCTATTAGCCAAAATGTTGGGTTGTTCGGTCACTTTTGTGGTTTAGACAAGGTTCATATATCTTTCTTTGTTCAGACATATCATGGAGTGGTCTTTTTTTTCATGATTCATCACCATCATAAAGTGACCTCCTCTGATATTGATATTGTGCGAAATTACTTTCAATAGGAGAACACCAAGGCTTAGCTGCGAATGCCAGGGCAGCTCCTGGATGTCAGGAACAGCTTCTGTCTTTTTCAGGATGTAGTTAATAGTTGGTTAAAGAAAAAAGTTGACTGGTGCCTTATTTACAAAATAGTTTCACTTAAGTATCTCCTCATTGGAACCTGGTACCATCAGTGCTCCTCTTGGGAGGCTAGATCTAGGATCAGACTGCCTGCCTGGTCTCAAACTTTAACCTCTCTCCTAACATTGAGCCTAGGTTTCCTCATATATAGCATGGGGTGGGGCTAATATTTGCTAACTCGAAGATTAATCAATATAACCCATGTAAGAAATCTAGCATAGTGCTTGGAGGGAGAAGGTAGAGTATAAAGGAACTCCAAACAAGGATAGCAAAGGAAGAAGTAAGAGAGAGGGACCAGCTGACTCCGGCCTTTATCTCCAAGGGTAGAGCCTAAGAACTTTTGGACACACGAGAAGACCCTGGGGCCTGGAAAGTGCTCCTGGTAAATGTACTGTACCTGGGGGAATATGTGCCTCCCCCCCCCCCCACCATCCTGGAGACAAGCTACCTGCACAGCCAGCCAACTTTATCACTTTTGTGTGAGTTCTAAGATCTTTACTGAAAAAAACTGCCACAAAATAAACTCTGGTCAAACAAATAAGGAATCCAAGAAAGAGGAAGATGTAAGATATCAGAACAATTATGAATAAAGAAGACAATGACATTTATAGCCAAATATATGATTAGCTTTTTTATTTTTCTTTTTTATTATTAAGAATCAACATGATGAAATTAAAATCATGGAGGATTTCAGTGCTATGGAAGAGGCACAAGGGAGAGAGAAGGATAGGAAGTAAAACAATTATTATTTTTTTTGCACGAGTGAATGCTAGTGAATTCCAGATTTTTTTTTTTTTTTTTTTTTTTTTGCGGTACGCGGGCCTCTCACTGCTGCGGCCTCTCCCGCCGCGGAGCACAGGCTCCGGATGCGCAGGCCCAGCGGCCACGGCCCACGGGCCCAGCCGCTCCGCAGCATATGGGATCCTCCCGGACCGGGGCACGAACCCGTATCCCCTGCATTGGCAGGCGGACTCCCAACCACTGCGCCACCAGGAAGGCCCTGAATTCCAGATATTGATAGAAAAAAATAAGTAATTATGTGTTTATTATATGTTTAATTGTATTGCATGTACAAATAGGATATATAACAAAAACGTAAGAAAAAAATCAAATGAAAAATTGATAATTACAACAAAAGGCAGAAAAGAGGGTGTAAGTTTTATAAGCAACAAGACAGCAATCACAAAAAAGGTATATAGGCTAAATTTCCTTATTTAAAAAAAGTTCCTGGATTGCAAAAAAAAAAAAAAAAGCAAAAATCTAGCTATATGCTACTCTAAGAGATATCTATAAAACAAAAGAGTTGGAAAACAAAGGCATGGAACATATATCCATAAATGCTAATAAAAGAAGGCAGATGTAGCAATATTAATATGAGACAAAATTGAATGCAAGATGAAAAGCATTCAACAGGATAAAGAATACTTTATGCACATAAAATATGTAATCCCAAAGATAATGTGAACTGTAAATATCAATATAGATTTGAAATATATGAAACAAAAACTGCTGAAGTCTGTAATATAGATTATGGATTTGTCAAATTTTCCTTTTATTCTCTGTAGAAATTAATAGGTCATCGTGTGAACCAAAAAACTTCATAAGGAATAGAGGATATGAATAACAATGACTTGGCATGATAACATAGACATAGTTACAAAGTGTTGTACCTAGTTTATGAAAATACCTATTCTTTACAAATATGACTTAACTACCATTGGCCATGACTAAGGCCTTAATGACTCTCAGTAAGTTCCCAAACTACTCCCAAATCCTATAAAGCCACTGTTCCTAAGAAAAATGTAATAAAATTAGAAATTAAGCAATAAGAAATTTTAAAGTCTATCCACTTAAAAATTTTTTTCTAGTTACCTTTTTAAAGGATTGTTAGGTTACCATCTGTCACCACACTAGACTTATTGCAGTTATCATTTCATAATGTATAAAAATATCAGGTCACTATGTTTTATACCTGAAGCTAATATAATATTGTGTGTTAATTATTCAATTAAAAAATAAAAAAATTAAAGATTCAGGTTCCCTGGGAGGATGGGGGGAGACTATTAGGATAAAAAATTTTGAAACCAAAACTGAAATTACAAATTACTTTGGGATAAGAGAATATAAATTTTAAAGTATTCCACATTAAAATCCACGGGATGTGACTACAAAATTATTTAGAAGATGCAGAAGTTTAAAAGCTTTTAGAAAAAATGGAAATAACATAACTAAGCATTTTATTAAGATAAGATTATAGCCATAAAATAAATACAAATAGAAGGGAGGAATAAATGGGAAAAAGTGATGAAGTTGAATAGAAAAATTTATCATCACTAAATTAAACCAAAATCTAGTTTTTTTGGAAAATTCTGGTAAAATAGATAAACTTTTGACTTGAGTAAGGAATAAGGAAGAACTCCAAGGATAAGAAAGGAAGTATAACCAAAATTCGAGAAGAGAAATACTATGTCCTACTTATGTTAATTTTTTTAACCCAGATTTCCTAATTTATTTCCTAGGAAAATATGTGCTATTAGACTTGAAACCTGAATAGAATAAAAATTCTAAATGGAAGGGAAAATGTAGTTTGATCTCACCTAAAAAAGACAATAGGCCCAGTTGGTGTAAAAACAGAAGAAGAAGGTAACTTTCTCAGTAAAGTCTGGAACAGGATAAGAGGACATTTGCTATTTATCACTGATACTGATTTTTAGATAGAAAATTAGAGAGAGTTTCTATTTCTAACAAAGAAAGAATTTAAATATTGGAAAGGAAGAGATATAAGTGCCTCTGATTGCTCACCTAAAACCTCTCAAGGAAATCAACTAAAAAATTATTAAAACTAATACAAATAGTTTGACTATCATGAATGAATCTAAACTCAATATGCAAACACTTCTGTCTTTGCACCATCAGACACACCATCAAAAGCTCATTATAAAATATAATTGAAAGAAAAATTTCATTTACAATAATCATCCACACTGTAAAACAGGTGAGTATAAGTCTAATAGACCTATACATAAAATAAAATACCTAAAATAAAATGAAAATATTAAATGTAGATCATCTATTTACTATAGAAGGGAAAAAAATCAACATTGTAAAGATAATTCCACTCATATTTATATATAAATTAAACAGGACCTTTTGTGAAATTTGATAAAACATTTTTAAAGAGAAAATATTAAAAAAAAAAATAGACAAACCTGAAAAACTGAAGGGACAGGGAGAAGCTTGTACCAGGTATCGTATACAACATAGGTATGGCAGTAATAACAGTGTTATTGGCATTGTAATAAATAAATTTAGTGAATGGGAGAGAGTCTACAAATAGACCCATGGATATATGGGAATTTAGTATTTAGGACTTTAGTTACTGATAAAGGTATTTGTTCAATCAGTGTCAAAAGGACAGATAATTTGACAAATTGTACTAATTCAGCACAATTAGAATGTAATGAAGAATGCTTTTATAATTTTGTGGTAAAACTCCTTTCTACGCTATATACACAACTTGGAAGCCATGAGAAAAAAAATACAGATTTGACTACAGAAAAAACCTATGATAGATGATGTAATGAACTACGTTACAAGTAAGTGATAGTCTAGGAGAAACTGTTTGCCTTAAAAATAATGAGCAAAGGCTTAATTTCACAAAGAAGCCTTACAAATTAATAAGAAAAAGGCAACTCTAGAAAAATTGGCAAAGGGCTTGAAACAAATAGTTAAAAGAGAAGAAATATAAATAAATGAAATATTCAGCTTCACTAATCAGAAAAACACAAATTTTTTATGTTACACTGGTAAAAATATAAATGTATTGATAATATCTCACATTAGGAAATGTGCTTTCATTTATTCAACAATATGTACCTGGTATGTGTCAAGCACTATACTAGGTTAGTATACACTAGGTTAGTAAGTTCTTGGTATGTACTGTGAATACCACTGAGTCGCGCTCCCGTTGCCCTCCCTCTATCTAGGCCCACTTCACTTCACTCATTTATATCACCGTCTGCACCCTGCAGTCATTGGCACTTGTGTGTCAGCTGACAGGAGGTGAGAGAAGGAAAAACTGCCCCATTCACTCCCAGCAAGGTAAAAAGAACCAGGGAGAGATTTGTCACTGGTATTTTTTCAGTGAGGGTACCTTTTAAATTATGACTATTTAGCTTTAAAATCGGTAGTTTAACATTTTTATTAGTATGTTTTTTTTATGCGGACTATTTAAAAAAATCTTTATTGAATTTGTTACAATATTGCTTCTGTTTTATGTTTTGTTTTTTTTGGCCGCAAGGCATGTGGGATCTTAGCTCCCTGACTAGGGATCGAACCCATACCCCCTGCATTGGAAGGCAAAGTCTTAACCACTGGACCGCCAGGGAAGTCCCTACTAGCATGTTCTTATGTGTCTTGTCATGGTGCAAAGTTGGCGGTTACCTGGTGGGTAACCAGGTAGAGGAAGGTGCGTAGCACCTTGTAGCCCTGGGGTGTGATTAGTGGCAGGAGCCTGATTCACAAGCTCCTACAGATCTAAGTGAATGTTTTTAAGCGTATTCTTTTTTTAAAATCCTTGCTGTTTATCTAGTTTATATATGGTACTGTGCATCTGTTAATCCCATACTCTCAATTTATCCCTCTTCCCCCTTCCCCTTTGGTAACCAAAAGTTTGTTCTTCATGTAAACTGATTCTTCCATGAACGTTAGAAACCCTAGTTGTCTTTTCTAACTATTTTTTTAAAAAGCCTTATAGGAATTATCTTTGCATTTCTGTCCTGTTTAAATGAGCCAACAGACACACATTTCACTCTCTCTGGCCTTTCCCGTATATTTTATCCTTTCAAAAAGGTCAAAAACTTTTTGATTGATGAATCTCTATTAACATTAATATTCCATCATATTGAAATATAACCAGCCATATCCCTTTCCTTCCCTGACTTTCTCACCCTCAGTTTCTCCTTCCAAACCCCTACCTGTCCTCAAACTACTGGGATAAATGAGTACACGTTTTTATACTCTGGGCCTAGGCAGCTCGTAGACCTGATACCAAGACAGCTTAAGGATGGGTGGGTTCCTCCGCTTTCCCACATTCTCCTCCCCTGACTAAGGTTCTGAAATAACTAAGATGCCTAGCTTAATCCTTGAGGATTCTATTCCTCTACTCTTGCTCAGCTCTTCTTGGCCTCTTCTTATGTACTACTTGTGGAACTGATGACCTAAATTGAGAGATAATTCTCTTGTATATATAAATTTATGTTGTATTACTAGGGTTGGCTAATTGCTGTGATCAACAGACCTCAAAATAAATAGTTTCTTGAGCATTATTTTTTTTTCTCATGTAAGACACGGGCGAACAGGTTTGAGAGGAGACCCCCTCCACTCAGATATTCAGGCACCAAAAACTGTTAGCAGTGCTACCACCTTCAATACACAGATGACTTCCAACTTTGTGCTGGGGTTTGCCTCTATTCCAGACAGCCAGAAGGAGGAGGAAAATGTATGGAGGTGCATGCGTAGGAAACTTATTAGTTCATCCTGGAAGTGGTGTGTGTCACTTCCTTCCTCATTCCATTGGTCAAAACTCAACCACATGGCCAGCCTTAGCAGTAAGGGAGGCTAGGAAATGTAGTCAGGTTGTATGACTAGAAGAGGAGAACTTCCATTTTGATGGATATTTAGCAGTCTCTGCTACAATGGAATTATGTCCAGGTGATGCTACCCTGAAGAGACATTTCAGGATAAGCCATAGGCATCACCCTAAGAACAAGTGTCATAAGTTGGAGATGAGTTAAGTAAATCTTCAAAGCCAGTCTGTTACTGGTGGTCCATCCTCAGTTGTTCTATGGAGAATAAAGGAAGGGATCCTGTATTTATGCCTGGGTCAAAGTGATAAAGTGGGAGAGGATCACCCTCCTCAGTAGGTGGCAGAGTCACAGTGGTGACAAAGAAAGAACCCCAATGAAAAGGTGACTCAGTGCTAGAGTCCAGGGTTCTTAGACTTGTTGGATTTCCCCTAAAGTAGATCTTCCTCCTTTTGCCCCTCAAGGAGGTTCATATATTTTGTTTTTATTAAATACGACCATAATTACCTACAGGAATTCCAATCCAGTTCAGCCAATGTGTGGAATTTACAGTATTGATAGTAGAAAAATGCCATTTAGCCTGGTAACTTGGAACTTGTCTGTATCGTTAATCACTTGGGAGTTATCCACCATTCTTCACAGGCCCCTACTTGTATGCCTCGGACAGTCCTGGGGCTCTGTCATTATGATTTGATCTTGTGGCATGAGTGGGGCGGTGATCGTTGGCACAAAGGCCATGCTTCGTGGTTAGCAACCCAGCCAGCTTAGGGCTTGGCGTTGGCAGGTAAGAAGCAACTGTTGGAACACAATGCAGGGCTGCCAGCCTGCTTGGTCTGAAGGTCCTTATTTGCTTATTATCATGGTGCTTCTTTTTCACTGCTTTCTCCTGTTGTCTGCTCTCAGCTAAGGCTATTCAGAAATCTCAACCAAACTTCTGGCAATACTCTTCTTTTTGCACTTTTGACTGATGGCTTCATAAAGCCCCAGACAACGGGGCAGCTTCCAGCCTCTGCGACTTCATTAGTCTCCTTGTCTATTCTGGGCAAGATAAGCAATCCTAGACAAATGGAAAGCCTGCTTGTCTCAGCTGCTGAAGCCTTGTGTTTCTCAGGGTTATGTTTGTCGCTTAACTTTCAGCTCTTCCTTTCCCAGCTCAAGCTTCTGACCTTGTTCAAATGCCATGTTCTACCTAAGTAATTATTTGAAGTGATGTTGGCATCTCTTTAACTTCTAATTCCTTTTTTGATTCCCCCCCCCACTGGATACCATTTATTTTTACCAGACCATTTGTGTCTCCTTTGATGCCCATGCCCTAAATGCTTGATAAATTGGACCTTAGCATCAGCCTAAAGTATTAGGGGGAAGCAGAGGGATGACAAGGAAGGAAGCAGAAGGGGCGCAGGCTGCAAGGGTCTGGTGCAGTGTAAGTCTGGCCTTGCTGAGCTATTTGATTGTGAATATGGATTAAGGGGATCAAAATCCCACAAATTACATGGGGAAAGGACAAAGGAACAGAAATTCACCACTGGTAAGCAGAATGGGGCAGTTGTTGCAGTAAGGACTGGGAAACAATTCCAATATTCATGCTTGACATACATGAGGGGAGGAACTGGGATGATGGTGTGGATTTTTAAGGAAAAATCAACTTATTAAAACAGAGGATTCGTCTAGGTCCATCTATCACAGTCTCTCAGAGCTAAAAAGAGATGCCAGAAATACAGACCAGAACTGGCAGCACTTCTTACCTTCCGTGGAAGGCACAAATCAAGTATAAAGGTGTGTGTGTGTGTGTGTGTGTGTGTGTATGTGTGTATGTGTGTATGTAGGGAGAGGGTCCGTTTCTGCTTTCAGAATTCCAAAGGGGTCCATAACTCATAAATGGTTAAGAGTTATGGATTAGCAGCTCTGTGTATGCTGAGAGTAGTCAAAGCATGAGTAGTCAAAGTGAGGTGACTAGGAGAGAGACCCCTGGAGGATGAAGGGCCTAATATGACACCAGTGTGGAGTGAGCTGTTGTAGGGGAGGGATATTCCACAGCCCTACAGTGAAGTCTGAGGGTCACGCTTTAAATGTTCAGATAGGAAATTAGGGCCCCATACTGTGGAACCTGAGAGGACATTTATCTCCATGTCAAAGTACACGAAGCAGAAAAAAATGAAATCATAGGTTCATATTCCACAAACCTAGTTTTACATTTTTCAAACTATGAATGCAGTCTTGCAATAGCATTTTGTTTTGGTTTTCTACTCTACCGTGTCCGCAAACTCACCTTTTGTTCTACCTAGGACACTTTTAGTCATCCCCCAATAACAGTCTAGGCTAGTACCCAAAGGCACAATAAATAATGATAGTTCTACTTTTACGAAGGCACTAACACCTGTTTGGGTTGTGCTAGCAAAACTGCTGAGTTCTTGAGAAGACTCGACACACAGTCGCCACACAGAGGTACCTGTCCAGTGGCTGTTTGTGACCCACAATCTTCAGCTTGGGTAAGTGGAACGTCATTCAGGGTGCCATCTGGCACTTTTTAAAGTGGATGAAGATTAAGGGCAGAGCGTGATCTGTACAGCATAGAATTTTGGAAGTAAAGGCAGGTGATCTGAGCTGAAACTTTGACCTCAACTATTGTCTCAGCTGTAAAACAATGCTTGTACTTGTTGCCAACATTATGGACTGAGCATCAGCCTCTGAAAAACCTTTGATCTCACCCAGTCATCCGTCCATCTATCCATCCCTCAAATTTTTATGTTTATATAAGGTCTACCAAGCACATACAATTTCTGCCTGGAAGGACCTTAGTCAAGTGAAGGAGAGAACCAGGTATAAAGCAGAATGGTGAGTGTAGAGCATGTAGCAGTTGGAAAGCTGAAGCTTAAAAGATGAGTCAGAAGAGAGTCATTCCAGGTGTCAGAAATTAGAAGCAAGAATTAAGGTATAATGGCAAGAAAAAGCATGGCTGTGTTAGGGATGAGTTTTGTATAGCCACAGTCTAGAAGGGCAAGCTAGAAGGCTGGAGAAGAAATCAGTAGCCATGAGGAGAGTTTCCCATTTGTGGCAGTCTGGGATGGTTCACTGTGTGGGCTGTCTTGGGTAGTGCAGGATTTGTAGCATCCCTGACCCCGGGTACAAGATGCTATCAGCAACTCCCGGACATTGAGGTTCCAGAGATGCCCCACACAGGAAGCTCATGATGCTTCTGGTAGAACACCACTGCCGACATGTACATGCCACGTTGGAAAACTTGAACCTCATTCTGTCAGTACTGAAGGTCCTGAAAGGTTTTAAACAGGAAAGCCTCAAGGTCAGATTTGCATTTTAGCTGGATCACTGGTAACCAGGTGAAGGATGGGTCTGAAGTAACAGAGAGGTCTCTGAGGCTTCTCTATTAGCCTAGGCAAGCAATGATGAAGACTTGAAGTAAGGTGGTGGGTGAGAGGATGGAGATGAGAGTGCAGGTCAGAGAACCACTTAGGAGGTGAACAAGGCAGGGCTTGGTTACTGACTGACCAACTGGGGGCAAGGAAGTAGTGTCATTAAGGATGACCATCGGAAAGGGTTGTAGTTGAAAGAAGAGATTGGTTTAAGTTTTAAAAAGTCTTAGCTTTTCAGGGTTTGGGCAGGTAAATGAGAGGTTTTTAGAGACATCTGATCTTCCTCTCCACCCAGTGCCTTTTCTCTTTAGTGACCACATTTTAAAATGTCAGGAAGACATTAGGACACTCCTTGGGAGAAAGTCATTCTCCTCTTACCTACAAACCTCTAAATGCTTCTTCTTTTTTCCGTGCTTCTAAGGCGGTGTTCCAAAGTCCAAATTTACTAGTGTGGGCTCCACAAGTCACATCAAATCCATCATCCCCCTCCCCTCATTGCAGGGCGCTGGAGGAAGGAGCTGAGAAGCTCTAGGTAGTAGCATTAAACCCCGTGTACAGACGCTCCATGACATCTGTCTGGATAGCCTTTTCATGATGGGGGAGGGGAGGGAAAGCAGGAGTTGGCTAGCTTTACCGCCTGGGTGTTTGGCTGGCAGGATGGTCTTGATTGCTGTTTGAGGGCTTCTTGAATTCTGTGGTTGAAACACCTGTGTGTTTGCTCTATTGATTTTGGCTCGTTTCTTCAATTTAACAAGATCACCCTGGAATTTTAATAGTGTCTTCCAAGGCATTAGTAATCTCTCCCAGAGCTGCATTTTCTGTGGATTGATTAGTGCCTTAGTCATAAGATCCTCAGAGCTATTAATAGGAAATATGGAGCAGTACTGGCTCCTTACCAACAGCATTCAATAGCTGCTCCCGTTATGACACCAAACTATTAATAATTTGTGGGTGTTCAATATATTTAACTGACTTTTTACCCACATTGTATTCTTCTCATACTGTCTAATCCATATGCATAGAAGTCCTCAGAGAATGCACTGCAGAACCATTTTTTAATGCTTTAGGAAAATCAAATATGTACATGACACTTCTGTGAGGTTAAAAGGAGACACCTGCAGTTTGCCTTAACTGTGGTCAGTGCACAGAAGGTGAGCACTGCATGGTCTCCATCTAGGTGGGGCGTGAGGAGCCACACTGTCTCAAGTGTTTTTAAACACAATTTAAATTTTACTATATAAGGCAACTTTCCTGAGAAAATTGTTCTTCTTACACTTACTTAAATGTGGGGCTGCCATGGCAGATGGAAATTTAATAAATGCCATATGACGATGTCAGTGAAAAAGACAAGAAGAAAATTCCTGTGGGTGTCACACAAGAGAACTTCAGACAAGAAGAACTTACAGTGTCCACTCACACATGGATGGATATAGTTCTCTGTACTGGGGGTGGGTGTGGAAGCAGAAGTACTAGCATCATCATACCCTCCCCAGTCCTGATCACTGAATGTTTCCAGTTGTACAATTAATGTACAACCCGTCTCTGGTTTGCTTCCCCCTGCCTCTTCTACAGGGACTAGTAATTTTTAAAAAACCTCATCCTGTTGTTCCACTGCCCAGTGGCTCCCTGTATCTTCAGGGATCACGTCAAAGTGCCTTAGCTTAAGCACAAAGCCCTCTCTGCCCTCTGTCCTCCTGTGCCTCCATTCTCCCCTGCCTCCCACAATTCACCTCTCTGCGGTCCTGTGGTCTAGGTCTCTGCTGCTCCAAGTGTGCTCCAGGGACCAGCAGTATAAGCATCACCTGGGAGCTCCAGACCTGAATCAGCCTGCATTTTAACACGGTCCACAGGTGATTTGTGTGCACCTTAATGTTCGAGGAGCACTGCTCTCTAATTCCCGCCTGTCTGGCCATATCCTCTCACTTCCACTACTCTGAACACTCAGTGCAGTTTGCTTTAATTTTTTACCCATGTGTCACGTGACCTTTAAAAAGTCAACACTGAAAGGCACACGTCCCTTGCATCCCTTCAATCCTACCTCCATTTCAATTCTTTAAACTCCTTGTATTACTTTTCCATTGCTGCTGTAATGATTTTTTGCCCATTTAGTGGCTTAAAACAACACAAATGTATTCTCTCGTAGTTCTGGAGGTCAGAAGTCAGACATGAGGATGAAGGGACTGAAGTCAGGGTGTCAGTAGGGCTGGTTCCTTCTGGAGGCTCGAGGGGAAATCAGTTCCTTGCCTCTTCCAGCGTCTCTTGGCTGCCACCATGCTTTGGCTCCTTGGCACGTGGATCACTTTAATCTTGACTTTTCATCCTCACCTCACCTTCTCTCCACACTTTGACCTTCTCGCCTTCCTCTTATAATGACCATTGTGATTATATTGGTTCCACCTGGATCACACAGGCCCCTATCCCGGCCTCCAGATCCTCAATTTCTGCAAAGTCCCTTTTGCCATATAAAGTATAACATAGGCCCATATCCCGGTCTCCAGATCCGCAATTTCTGCAAAGTCCCTTTTGCCATATAAAGTATAACATGGACAACTTCCAGGGATTAGGACGTGGACATCTTTGGGGGGCCATTATTCATCCCGCCACATTCCCTTAGCTGTGTCTTTTGTTATTTGGCTCTGAATATCTGTTAATGTGTATATTGCTATCTCTTGACTAATCAATGTTAGATCTTATTAATTTATTTCCCCCATTCTCCCAATATAATCATTCAGTATTTCAGGCTTTCTTTTATTATGACTCTGAAAATATTTTCTCACTGCCAAGCCAGTTATACTCTACATTTTTTTCCTTTCAAAACTTTGAAAAAATTTCATTTTATTTTTGCATTTTCTTAGTTTCCTTTGAACATTTTTTTTTTTTTTTTTTTTTTTTTTTTTTTTTTTTTTTTTGCGGTATGCGGGCCTCCCGCTGCTGCGGCCTCTCCCGTTGCGGAGCACAGGCTCCGGACGCGCAGGCCCAGCGGCCATGGCTCACGGGCCCAGCCGCTCCGCGGCACGCGGGATCCTCCCAGACCGGGGCACGAACCCGCGTCCCCCGCATCCGCAGGCGGACTCCCAACCACTGCGCCACCAGGGAAGCCCCTTCCTTTGAACATTTGATGGCCTTCCTTTAGCTTTTGTGACTGTTCTACAAAGTGCCTCTTGATGAAAATTTCCACACAATTTTCCACTTTGTGCCTGCCAGATAACTTGTCAATTTTGGGTTTCTTTCCCTTCCGGAAATGTCCCTCCTCTCTTCCTCCTCCCTCCTGACTTAACCTGTGCTGGTTGTTCTTTAAGCCTCCTACACAGCTGTGGTTCTGGGACTGTCCTTTCACGGAATGACTCCCAACCTCATCTGCACATTGGAATCACCTTGGGGGCTTTGAAGTTCCCTGATGCTTGGGTCAGAACCCCTGAGCTCCTGCTGTATTGTGGCCTGGGCTTTAGGCTTTTAAAGCTACCCAGGTAATTCTACTCTGCAGCCAAGGATGAGAATCACTGCTGTAACATCATCTGGGGAGTTGCTTTTGTTGCTTTTCTGTGTTGGGTTCCCTGATTTCTGGTTCCCTATTTTTTTAATTTCTTTCTTTTTTTTGGTGGAGCATATTATTTAGTAGCTTGCCAAGAGAAGATGTATGTTCAAGCCCTTGCATGTCTGAAACTGTCTTTATTCAGCCCTCACACTTAGCTTGCAATTTTCTGTTAAGTATTCCAAACTGCAAATAATTTTCCTTTAGCGTTTTGAAGGCATTGCTGTTCTAACTTTGAGTTATTTGTTCCTGAGAAATCCAAGGCCATCTGCATTTCAGTTCTTATATGAGGTCTTTTCTGTGCTTCTCCTGGAAATAATTTAATACCTCCTTTTTTCTGATATTCTGTAATTTCATATTGTGCCTTAGTGGGAGGGTCATTTTTATTCATTTTAAGTCTGGAAACTTATCTCTAGTTTTAGATGATTTTCTTGTGTTATTTCTTTGATTTCTTTCCCTTCATTTTCTCTTATGGAATTCTTATTATTCAAATCTTAGGCTTCCTTGATTTATCTTCTTTTTTGTAAAAATTTTTTCTCTAATTTACCTTTGACTACTTCTTTCCCCTTACTTCCTGGCATATTGAGCTAGAAAAAAGCCCAGTCCTTTCTCTCCTGAGTGTCTCCTTTACTCCTGCCCCACTGACACACACACACCACTTCTGAGGCCAGGTGTGTGTGGTGTTTTCCCCACCAAGCAGTCCTACAACACCAGCTGGGTGTCCTACCATTCAACTCAGTTCTGACACTCTCTGCCTGCCGATAGCGTCAGATTCCACAGGGTAAGGACTCAGTCCCACAAGACTGCTCCCCACTTCAGTTGCCAGTCACAAGTGGTAGGTCCCCAGGGTACCTACAACTTCTGTCCAACTTGGCCACAAATCACAAGTTCCCACAACCTGCACCTGGGGTTTACTTAATTTACTAGAGCCACTCACAGAACTCATACTACTATATACTTACTTATGTTTACCAGTTTATTAAAGGATGGATACAGATGAACAGCCAGATGAAGAGATACATAGGGTGAGGTCAGGGAAGGTCCCGAGTGCAGGAGCTTCTGTCCCTATGGAGTTGGGGTGTGGTCACCCTGCTGGTATATGGATATGTTCACCTACCTGACAGTACCCTGAACCCCCATGCCTCTGGGACTTTTATGGAGGCTTCCTCATGTAGGCATGATCAATTATTAATTCCATTTCCAGCTCCTTTTTCCTCTCTGGAGGATGGGGGTTTGAGACTGAAAATTACATACTTCTAATCATGGCTCGGTCTTTCTGGTGACCAGCCCCCGTGCAGGAGTCATCCAGGAACCCACATGGAGTTGCCTCAGTAGAACAAAAGACGCTCATTATGGGCTTCCCTGGTGGCACAGTGGTTGAGAGTCTGCCTGCCGATGCAGGGGACACGGGTTCGTGCCCCAGTCCGGGAGGATCCCACATGCCACGGAGCGGCTGGGCCCGTGAGCCATGGCCACTGAGCCTGTGCGTCTGGAGCCTGTGCTCTGCAATGGGGGAGGCCACAGCAGTGAGAGGCCCGCGTACCGCAAAAAAAAAAAGATGCTCATTATGCTTTAACCACTTAGGAAATTATGAGGATTTTAAGGAGCCCTGAGTCAGGGATGGGGTCAGAGATGAAATATTAGAACAAGAGATGCTCCTAAAGCTCTTACCATTTAGGAAATTACAAAGGTTTTAGGACTTCTATGCTAGGAACTTGGGGCAGATATATGTATATATATATATACACACACACACACACACACACACACACATATATGATACTATATACAAAATGTGTATAAAAATATACATACTTTTTTGTTATCTCACACATTTTATTGACTTTATCTTCTAAATATTTTACTGGTTTGTCTTTTTGTGGGGAAAGAGAAGATATTTTTAATTTCTAAGAGCTCCTCTTTTCTTTGCTGCTTTTAAAAAATAACAACCTGTTCTTGTTTCATGGATAAAATCACCCTCTATATCTTAGAGGAAACAGTACAGGGAGCAGTAGAAAACTTCAAAGAAGGGGGCCCAGAGGCTCACCGCTTAGTATGTAGGAGCTTACACAATCCTTTCATTCTTGCCCTGGGATATGACCACAGCTGCCTTCTGGACTAGGCCTGTCTGGTTTAGTTGATCCAGAGGATACACTTTTGATTTCCTCTCAAGGCTGGGAGAATTAGCACCTGAATTTTCAGGGTGGAAGCAGACATAGGCACCACCCTTTCATCCGACTGTCTTCCCCAGTAGCTGGTGCGTCAATTTCTGGGGCCCTCACATTGTTCTGTGGAAAACGCTGGCTTCTTGTGAGTCCTCTCTCCCCACCCAGCAAGTCTTTAGGTTTGCTCTTTCCTCTCCTAGCCACTTACCATTTCTTCATCTACTTTGTCTTCATAGATTTTTGTCTGGGAATACAGATTTCTCTTGGGTTTTGAAGCAGGGTTTGTGTTTGTTTCATTTCCTCCTCTGTTTAGGGTAATTTCTGAGAGGAGAATGGAGCAGAAACATATTCACTTCACCATCTTGAAATGGGAACTTAGTGCTTGTCATGGATTGAATTGTGTCCCCTCAAAATTTATATGTCGAAGACCTAACCTCCCGTGCTTCAGAATGTGATCTTATTTGTAGATTGGGTCTTTACAGAGGTCAAGTTAAAATGAGATCTAATCCAATAGGAAAGGTATCCTTATAAAAATGGGAAATTTGGACATAGGAGCAGACATGTGTAGAGGGACGTTGATGTGAAGAGACACGGGGAGAAGACGGTCATCTGTAAGCAAGGAGAGAGGCCTAGCTCCTTCCCTCACAGCCCTCAGAAGGAACCAACCTTGCAGACACCTTGATTTTGGACTTCTAACTTCCATGTGAGGCAATGAATATGTGTTGTTTAAGCCACCCAGTCTGTGGTAATTTGTTATGGCAGCTTGAGCCAACTAATACAATGCCATTTTTCATTTATTCACACAGTGCCCCACCCCGCTTAGTCTGATTCCTACTCTTTAAGACACAACCTAGTGTCACCCAGTTTGAGAAGGTGTCCTTGATCCAGTTTAATTAAATGTCCTTCTTTTTAGCATCCTTTGTCACAATACCTCTCATGATGTCACAATACCTGTAATCATTAGTCTCATTAATCTTTTTGTCTGGCTTCCACACTAGGCTATAAGCACTTGAGGTCTGGGGTCATGTCTGACCACAGTGCTTGTGCATAGGAGGCTGAAATATTGCTTATTGAATGAATATATTATAAGCATAGCTTGTGGGGGAGGATGACTAAAAGTTTATATTTTATTTGAATAACAAAAAATTTATTATTAATATGTTAAATCAATATTTTATGATAGAAAAATAATGTGAATATGACATAGAAATTTCTGGGACTTAGAACTAAGAAAAATAGTGATCAAAAGTTTTTTTCCCCCTATTTTTGAACAGAAACTTCCTGTCCTGCCCAGGGATCACAGCAAGCATTAGGACTGCAAGTAACTTTGAACTCTTGTAGTTGAGATGCCATGTGACTTCCTAGTTTCTGTGGCCTTTTCATTGACACTTTATGTGTCTAACCATTTTCTTTTCTGACTCAAAAACTAGGACCCATATTTTGATAAAAGAACAGCAAAGTGGTTAAGTTTAAAAGAAAGGTATACAAATAGGTTCCTCAATAAAGTCATCATATCTGCTTTAACTATCTTACTCCTCCTTTTAGTCCCTTGAATATAAGATGTGCCCCTGGCCCCCTTCCCCCATTTCAGATCTTGTATGGAATATTTGTGATAAAAACTAGCCTTCTCTAATATAAAAAGAAGGAGTCATTGGAAAATGACTCCCCCTCCTTTATATCTTATCACAGTCCCCTTGTTTTCAGGATATGGAGACAACGAAGTCCTAGGATATGTGTGCTTGTCTTATGTAGCAGGGTTTGGATATATGTGGGCTTTCTGAACACATCTGGAGCTCCACCTTTCTAATTGGTAGTGCTATAGCTGATACAATTCTGAGAGCCTCTCTCGCTTTCTGGCAAGTGCTTCTTATTATTTGATGGAATATAGGTTTTATAGTGACAGAATGGGGGAATGAATTAAGAAGTGCTTGAGAAAAATTACGGTAAGAGAAAAGGGGGGATCAGGCTACATAAACTTTATGGATTATTAATTAGTCCAAAGAACTAGGCCTGAAATATGTCACCTGCTGCCATGATGCTGCTGGTAGTTTTATGAGAACAATGGATTTCCTACGCATTAGCTTATCAGGCTGGCCTCTCTGCCTTACAGAGGGTGGGCTACAAATCAATGTGAGGGAGAGAAAGTGACATGAACAGATAGGATACTTGAAATCTCATAAATTCCAGCACACATGGTCTCTGCGCCCATGGGAGGAACCCTGACGTGGAGGGTCACTGGGACTGAAGGACATCTTACCGTGTGTGCTGGCTCTTCTGAGGTTCCCCCTTGAGGTCCTAATTCAGCCAGAAATGATGGCTCCTGTGCTCCTGGACAGGCTTTGCTTTCCCTCTCAGGAACAGAAGTGAACTTCAGGTACAGATTAGGGACGCAAAGACCTAGAGAGAAAGGCATCTCTGGGATTACATGGTATCGATCAGCTGACACGCTGTTTAATAGGATAGCATTAATGAGCAGTAGACATGTCAGTGCTTCTGTAGTCAGTGTCACCATTGCTTGCCTCTGATATTTATCAGCGAGTTGGAATATTCGTGAAAAATATATTTAACTTTCCTCTGATTCAAATCCTTCTCATTAGAAAGAATAAACTATGTTGATTATCTCTGAGGGGATATTTTTAAAGCTTAATGAAACATTTAGATCACCCTTTAAAATGTGCTGGATGATTGTGCTTATACTCACCTTCTTTTTGTGTATCCCAAGGGGCGTCTGCAGACATATGCATAAATCACTCAGTAAGCAAATGTATATGGAGAGCTTACTATATGCTTAGTATGAGGTTAACTTGTTAGAACTAGACCCATGCTAGGCAGACCGGTACATTGTTGTGATGCTTTTTTCCCATGATATTTTTTTCCTATACCATTGTAGGCCAGAAGACAGGCTTATATGGATTCTAAAAGGGAAGAAACTAAAAAATTGCAAAAGATGAAGGACGAACACCGCCAGAAGGTATTCAAAGACCCAATTAGCCACTGCTAATTATTTGCTTGGGGTACTAGATAATTTTGAAGGGTTTTGGAACAGAAATTCTTACATACATGAAAATCCCCCAAAAAAAACCCCCACAGGTGTTAAAAATGGTGAGATGTGAATGTGTTTTAAGAGTATGGTAGTGTGGTGGCTCCTTCTGGTCAAAACTCTCATGATACTTAGCCTCATGGGGCTACAGTGTGTCTGCTGTAGTTGGTGCCAGCATCTCATGGAGAAGATGATAGAACATTTGGGAACTTGTGATCTACAAAACATAACCAATGCCATGCCATTTTTTTAAACCAAAGATACATGATATTGCAGATAGTGTCCAGAGACTACTATAATGCATAACAAACAAAGCAGGCATACAAAATCATGAAACTGGCTTAAATGTTCATCTAAAAATATACATAGAATGAAAAGTAAGGATACTCTACACATATACAAATATGTGAGGCATTCCAAACAAAACATAAAATTCCAAATAAAGCGAGCAACAGAAGTCAGTGAAATGAATACAGAACCTCCTAATAAAAGTACTTAAAGGGTAATCCTTATTAGAATATGAAATTTCTGGCATGTAACTAAAAACAGTGTTGTGACTTAATGGTCATACCTGCCTTTGATATGTAGGCTCAGTGGTGCCAGAGGCTCCTCAACAAGGGCTGGGAGTGATGAGGAAGATGGGAGTCAGCTCCAAGGGGCTACTTCATTCCAGGTCCTTTAAAAAAGCAAAATAAATTATTCAGCTAGTTGAAGACCATTATATTCCCCATCATTTTTATTTTCCAACTTTTTTCTTGCTGTGTTTGTGGTGATAGCCTGTCATTTCTTCCAGAATATCTTTTTTCAAAAAAATAAATTAATTTTTTTATTTTTGGCTGTGTTGGGTCTTTGTTGCTGTGCACGGGCTTTCTCTAGTTGTGGTGAGCAGGGGCTACTCTTCGTTGCAATGCGCGGGCTTCTCATTGTGGTGCATTCTCTTGTTGTGGAGCACAGGCTTTAGGTGCGCGGGCTTCAGTAGTTGTTGCACATGGGCTCAGTAGTTGTGGCTCGTGGGCTCCAGAGCCCAGGCTCAGTAGTTGTGGCGCACGAGCTTAGCTGCTCCATGGCATGTGGGATTGTCCCAGGCCAGGGCTTGAACCCGTGTCCCCTGCATTGGCAGGTGGATTCTTAACCACTGTGGCACCAGGGAAGCCCTCTTCCAGAATTATCTCTTAAATCTGTTTCTTTAATTATACAATTAACTGAATTCTAACTCCCATTCTGAGTTCCTCGATTTCATTTAATTTGTTTTTTTTCCCTTATGTCTTTGTTGCACAAGGTAACTTATTATAGCAATTGTGTGTGGAAATCATATTATGAAATATGTACTAATTGTTGTTGCTGTAATTTGACCCTTTTGAGTGCTACCCTCCTCCCAAAAGTGGTCAACTTCTTACTCTTTCATAATTTCATCCAGCATACGATATAAATGACTGTGTTGCTGAGCTGTTTTGTGCATAGTACATAGTAATTAAATTGTTGAAAGAAATAATGTAAGTTGCCAATTTAGTTATTAAGCTACTATATAAGCAATAAAGAAACCATGAAACATTTTTATCCCTTGGTGTTTAACAAACTTTTTTCTTCTGACAAAGGCCTCATATTGAAATCCACAATTAAAGAAGCAATGTTACAGTAAGATTCTAGTAATTAGCATGTGGAAACGAAATTTGGTATACACTCATGTTGTATTTTCAGTAATGTCTCTTAAATCACATGAAGTGTTTCTGTGATCTTTTAACTTATTCCTAGGTCCTGAGGTACTTAGATACCAAGGAAGGTGTTGTGAAATCAGTGTAGATACGATTTACTTTAAAATAACTTTTAGTGAATTTTAAATAGTGTTTTATAAAGTTTGGTGTATATATTTAGAATGTGAAAACCATTAAAAGTAGAACATTTTACAAAGAGAATGCTCAACAGATTAGAAAATCAGATCTGGGATTTAATTTTCAGGTTGAGCAGTTACTTTAAGCAGTGAAAATTAAGTTTTTTATTTCTTAATCTTGTTTTTCTTCTGGAGTTAGACAAATATTGATACATACATATTTTCTGGTTATTGATTAAACATATTTTTTTACATAAATTATTTCCCTTTACTTACTGAAGCTTTCAGTAAAATGAATCACGAGCGTATAGATAATTCCATCACTAGGGACTTCAATAAGGGTAGAATACATAAGGATATTTACCTTGTTTTTGCTTCTCTCCCTTTTTGCTCAGTCTGTTGTTGTTAGAAAATGTCCCCTGGAGGCATTTCCTGGCTGGTAGAGTCTGTTACTCCTTATCACTTCAATGGTTTACCTTAAGAAAACAAGAAGAATCATGTTTATGGTAGGAAGATACAGAAAATAACACATTTGAATAAACCTACCTAGGGAGACAAAAGACCTGTATGCAGAAAACTATAAGACACTGATGAAAGAAATTAAAGATGATACCAGCAGATGGAGAGATATACCATGTTCTTGGATTGGAAGAATCAATATTGTGAAAATGACTATACTACCCAAAGCAATCTACAGATTCAATACAATCCCTATCAAACTACAAATGGTATTTTTCACAGAAGTAGAACAAAAAAATGTTAAGATTTGTATGGAGACACAAAAGACCCCGAATAGCCAAAGCAGTCTTGAGGGGAAAAAAGTAGAGCTGCAGGAATCAGACTCCCTGACATCAGACTATACTACAAAGCTACAGTAATCAAGACAATATGGTACTGGCACAAAAACAGAAATATAGATCAATGGAACAAGATAGAAAGCCCAGAGATAAACCCACGCACCTGTGGTCAACTAATCTATGACAAAGGAGGCAAGGATATACAGTGGAGAAAAGACAGTCTCTTCAATAAGTGGTGCTGGGAAAACTGGACAGCTACATGTAAAAGAATGAAATTAGAACACTCCCTAACACCATACACAAAAATAAACTCAAAATGGATTCGAGACCTAAATGTAAGACTGGACACTATAAAACTCTCAGAGGAAAACGTAAGAAGAAGACTCTTTGACATAAATCACAGCAAGATCTTTTCTGATCCACCTCCTAGAGTAATGGAAATAAAAGCAAAAATAAACAAATGGGACCTAATGAAACTTCAAAGCTTTTGCACAGCAAAAGAAACCATACACAAGACGAAAAGACAATCCTCAGAATGGGAGAAAATATTTGCAAACAAATCAATGGACAAAGGATTAATTTCCAAAATATATAAACAGCTCATGCAGCTCAATATTAAAAAAAAACAACCCAATCCAAAAATGGGCAGACCTAAATAGACATTTCTCCAAAGAAGAAATACAGATGGCCGAGAAGCACATGAAAAACTTCTCAACATCGCTAATTATTAGAGAAATGCAAATCAAAACTACAATGAGGTATCACCTCACAGCAGTTAGAATGGGCATCATCAGAAAATCTACAAACAACAAATGCTGGAGAGGGTGTGGAGGAAAGGGAACCCTCTTGCACTGTTGGTGGGCATGTAAATTGATACAGCCACTATGGAGAACAGTATGGAGTTTCCTTAAAAAAGTAAAAATAGAATTACCATATGATCCAGCAATCCTACTACTGGGCATATACCCAGAGAAAACCATAATTCAAAAAGACACATGCACCCCAATGTTCATTGCAGCACTGTTTACAACAGCCAGGTCATGGAAGCAACCTAAATGTCCATCGACAGACGAATGGATAAAGAAGAAGTGGTACATATATACAATGGAATATTACGCAGCCATAAAAAGGAACGAAATTGAGTCATTTGTTGAGACGTGGATGGATCTAGAGACTGTCATACAGAGTGAAGTAAGTCAGATAGAGAAAAGCAAATATCGTATATTAATGCATATATGTGGAACCTAGAAAAATGTTACAGATGAACCAGTTTACAGGGCAGAAATTGAGACCCAGATGTAGAGAACAAACGTATGGACACCAAGTGAGGAAAGCTGCGGGGGGGTGGGCGTGGTGGTGTGATGAATTGGGCGATTGGGATTGACATGTATACACTGATGTGTATAAAATTGATGACTAATAAGAACCTGCTGTATAAAAAAATAAATCAAATTCAAAAAAAAGAATCATGTTTATAGTAGGAAGATACAGAAAATAACACATTTGCATCATTGCATCTATTCATGTGTCTGTTCATTCCATTCATTCAACAAGTATTTATTGAACACCTACTGTGGAGTAATTGGAGAGTAGATTCTCTAGGTTGAGGTGACAGCACATTGATCCTGTCCTGTATGTCCCTGCCTTTCACATTCTTACATTACTCTGGTCTCTGGGGACAGTAGGTTCTTCCTTAAGTTTAACTTCTCAGTATTTTACATTTGATTCAATTCCCTCTTCTAGAAATTTATTTACACTTCCTTTTCCAACCTATACCTTCAGTGTATTCTTCTCCACTGACTACTACATTTTTTGTCAGCAAACATGCTTACTCTTGCCATTCTAAATAAAGAAGCCAACCAACTCCTTCCTTGATTCTGCTATCCTCAGAGCTAACACCTTTTCTGCTTCTACCAAAAAAAAAAAAAAAGGGGGGGGGGACAAAGGTAATATTACTGTAATCATACCTTTATTGCCCACTTTGTCCTTAATACTTTATGTTCTGGTTTATATTCATAAATGTTCTTACTGAAACTGCTCTCTAAAGGTAAAATCCGTTCTGAACATTCAATTCAGTGGTCTTTTTGCAATCCCTCTATCCCTGTAACTCTGACATTATTTAACACCATATAAAGCTTTCCTTTTCTGGCTTTTTTTTTAACTTTATTATTTTGGTTGATCTATCTCAGAGTAATCCATCCCAGTATTCATCCATCCATCCATCCATCCATCCTGTCAACAAACATGTATTGAGCTCCTATTATGCACTGAACCTTCTGCAAGATGCTGGAGCTCCAATTAGAAACAGGATAGACAAGGTCCCTGCTCTCCTGAATTTTACTTTTTCATGGAGAAGATGGACAAAAGGAGACAAATAAAAACATTGCACTTTTATTTTATAGTGATTAATCAGTTGGTAGTAATTAATGCTACACAAGAAAAAATTGTGTGTTGTGATAACTTCAGAGTGGTGTATCAAATATTGTCGATTGCCTAATTCTCTCCTAAAACCCTGTTTTTTTCCTTCATGTATTCATCCTACTTAGCATGGCCTGTGTTTCCGAGAAGTCAGAAGAAATGAGTCCAGGGATCCATTTGCAAATGGTCTAACTGATCATGGAAATTCTATTCTCCTTAACTATGATTGGTTCAGCCATTGATATGGGAAGTAGTTCCAACCAATAAGACTTATGAGAAGCCTGCCTTTCAGTACAGATTTTTATTAATATGTAATATACTACTCTTCCCATTTAGTGATTTTTGGCTTTATGTTTTTGATCTTTTAATTTTGTCTGATTCTAATATATTTTTCTGCCATCCTTCTTGTTAGAACTTATGTGGCAATTTCTTTTTCCATCACTTAAAAATTTAACCCCTGTGTGTCACTTGGCTTAAATTAGATTTCTAGTGACAAAAATAGCTGATTTTCCTTTTACCCAATTTCGTAGTCTCTTTTAATATATTCTCATTTATTGTGATTGCTACTGTATTTGCACATATTCTTGCTACATAATTTACTTTTTTTCCCTAATATCTTTATCGGAGTATAATTACTTTACAGTGTTGTGTGTTTCTGCTGTATAACAAAGTGAATCAGCTGTATGCATACGTATATCCCCATATCCCCTCCCTCTTGCGTCTCCCTCCCACCCTCCCTATCCCACCCCTCTAGGTGGTCACAAAGCACTGAGCTGATCTCCCTGTGCTATGCAGCTGCTTCCCACTAGCTATTTTACATTTGGTAGTGTATATATGTCCATGCCACTCTCTCACTTCGTCTCAGCTTACCCTTCCCCCTCCCCATGTCCTCAAATCCATTCTCTACATCTGTGTCTTTATTCCTGTCCTGCCCCTAGGTTCATCAGAACCATTTTTTTTTTTTTTAGATTCCATATATATGTGTTAGCATATGGTATTTGTTTTTCCCTTGCTGACTTCACTCTGTATGACAGACTCTAGGTCCATCCACCTCACTACAAATAACACAATTTCATTTCTTTTTATGGCTGAGTAATATTGCATTATATATATGTGTGCACACTTCTTTATCCATTCATCTCTCGATGGACTCTTAGGTTGCTTCCATGTCCTGGCTATTGTAAATAGTGATGCAGTGAATATTGTGGTACATGACTCTTTTTGAATTATGGTTTTCTCAGGTTATATGCCCAGTAGTGGGACTGCTGGGTCATATGGTAGTTCTATTTTTAGTTTTTTAAGAAACCTCCATACTGTTCTCCATAGTGGCTGTATCAATTTACGTTTCCACCAAAGGTGAAAGAGGGTTCCCTTTCCTCCACACCCTCTCCAGCATTTATAGTTTGTAGATTTTTTGATGATGGCCATTCTCACTGGTGTGAGGTGATATCTCACTGTAGTTTTGGTTTGCATTTCTCTAATGATTATTGATGTTGAGCATCTTTTCATGAGTGAGTTGGCAATCTGTATATCTTCTTTGGAGAAATGTCTGTTTAGGTCTTCTGCCCATTTTTGGATTGGGTTGTTTGGTTTTTTTGATATTGAGCTGCATGAGCTGCTTGTATATTTTGGAGATTAATCCTCTGTCAGTTGTTTCGTTTGCAAATATTTTCTCCCATTCTGAGGATTGTCTTTTTGTCTTTTTTATGGTTTCCTTTGCTGTGCAAAAGCTTTGACGTTTCATTAGGTCCCATTTGTTTATTTTTGTTTTTATTTATGTTTCTCTAGGAGGGGGGTCAAAAACGATCTTGCTGTCATTTATGTCATAGAGTGTTTTGCCTGTGTTTTCCTCTAAGAATTTTATAGTGCCTGGCCTTACATTTAGGTCTTTAGTCCATTTTGAGTTTATTTTTCTGTATGGTGTTAGGTGGTGTTCTAATTTCATTCTTTTACATGTGGCTGTCCAGTTTTCCCAGCCACTTATTGAAGAGGCTGTCTTTTCTTCATTGTATACTCTTGCCTCCTTTGTCAAATGTAAGGTGACCATATGTTCGTGGGTTTATCTCTGGGCTTTCTATCCTGTTCCATTGATCTATATTTCTGTTTTTGTGCTAGAACTATACTATCTTGATTACTGTAGCTTTGTAGTATAGTCTGGGGTCTGGGAGCCTGATTCCTCCACCTCCACTTTTCTTTCTCAAGATTGCTTTGGCTATTCGGGGTCTTCAGTGTTTCCATGCAAATTGTGAAGTTTTTTGTTCTAATTCTGTGAAAAATGCCATTGGTAGTTTGATAGGGATTGCATTGAATTTGTAGATTGCTTTGGGTAGTATAGTCATTTTCACAGTGTTGATTCTTCCAATCCAAGAACATAGTATATCTCTCCATCTGTTTGTGTCATCTTTAATTTCTTTCATCAGTGTCTTATAGTTTTCTGCATACAAGTCTTTTGTCTCCTTAGGTAGATTTATTCCTAGGTATTTTATTCTTTTTGCTGCAGTGGTAAATGGGAGTGTTTCCATAATGTCTCTTTCAGATTTTTCATCATTAGTGTACAGGAATGCAAGAGATTTCTGTGCATTGATTTTGTATCCTGCTACTTTACCAAATTCATTGATTAGCTCTAGTAGTCTTCTGGTAGCATCTTTAGGATTCTCTATGTATAGTATCATGTCATCTGCAAATAGTGACAGTTTTACTTCTTCTTTTCCTATTTGGATTCCTTTTATTTCTTTTTCTTCTCTGATTGCTGTGGCGAAAACTTCCCAAACTATGTTGTATAATAGTGGTGAGAGTGGGAAACCTTGTCTTGTTCCTGATCTTAGAGGAAATGGTTTCAGTTTTTCACCATTGAAAATGATGTTGGCTGTGGGTTTTGTCATATATGGCTTTAATTATGTTGAGGTAAGTCCTCTCTATGCCTAGTTTCTGGAGGGTTTTTTTATCATAAATCGGTGTTGCATTTTGTCACAACCTTTTTCTGCATCTATTGAGATGATCATATGGTTTTTCTCTTTCAATTTGTTAATATGGTGTATCACATTGATTGATTTGCATATATTGAAGAATCCTTGCATTCCTGGGATAAACCCCACTTGATCATAGTATATGATCCTTTTAATGTGCTGTTGGATTCTGTTTGCTAGTATTTTGTTGAGGATTGTTGCATCTATGTTCATCAGTGATATTGGCTTGTAGTTTTCTTTCTTTGTGACATCTTTGTCTGTTTTTATATCAGGGTGATGCTGGCCTCGTAGAATGAGTTTGGGAGTGTTCCTCCCTCTGCTATATTTTGCAAGAGTTTGAGGAGGATTGGTGTTAGCTCTTCTCTAAATGTTTGATAGAATTCGCCTGTGAAGCCATCTGGTCCTGGGTTTTTGTTTGTTGGAAGATTTTTAATCACAGTTTCAATTTCAGTGCTTGTGATTGGTCTGTTCATATTTTCTTTTTCTTCCTGGTTCAGTGTCGGAAGGCTGTGCTTTTCTAAAAATTTGTTCATTCCTTCCAGGTTGTCCACTTTATTGGCATAGAGTTGCTTGTAGTAATCTCTCATGATCCTTTGTATTTCTGCAGTGTCAGTTGTTACTTCTCCTTTTTCATTTCTAATTCTACTGATTTGAGCCTTCTCCCTTTTTTCTTGATGAATCTGGCTAATGGTTTATCAATTTTGTTTATCTTCTCAAAGTATCCGCTTTTAGTTTTATTGATCTTTGCTATCGTTTCCTTCATTTCTTTTTCATTTATTTCTGATCTGATCTTTATGATTTCTTTCCTTCTGCTAACTTTGGGGTTTTTTTTTTTTTTGTTCTTTCTCTAATTGCTTTAGGTTTAAGGTTAGGTTGTTTGAGATGTTTCTTGTTTCTTGAGGTAGGATTGTATTGCTATAAGCTACCCTCTTAGAACGCCTTTTACTGCATCCCATAGGGTTTGGGTCATCGTGTTTTCATTGTCATTTGTTTCCAGGTATTTTTTATTTCTTCTTTGATTTCTTCAGTGATCTCTTGGTTATTCAGTAGTGTATTGCTTAGCCTCCATGTGTTTGTACTTTTTGCAGTTTTTTTTCCTGAAATTGATATCTAGTCTCATAGAGTTGTGGTCGGAAAAGATATTTGATATGATTTCAATTTTCTTAAATTTAACAAGGCTTGATTTGTGACCCAAGATATGGTCTATCCTGGAGAATGTTCCATGAGCGCTCGAGAAGAAAGTGTATTCTGTTGTTTTTGGATGGAATGTCCTGTAAATATCAATTAAGTGCATCTTGTTTAATGTGTCATTTAAAGCTTGTGTTTCCTTATTTATTTTCATTTTGGATGATCTGTCCATTGGTGAAAGTTGGGTGTTAAAGTCCCCTACTACGATTGTGTTACTATCGATTTCCTTTTCTATGGCTGTTAGCATCTGCCATATGTATTGAGGTGGTTCTGTGGTGGGTGCATAAATATTTACAATTGTTCTATCTTCTTCTTGGATTGATCCCTTGATCATTATATAGTGTCCTTCCTTGTCTCTTGTAATAGTCTTTATTTTAAAGTCTATTTTGTCCAATATGAGAATTGCTACTCCAGCTTTTTTTTGATTTCTATTTGAATGGAATATCTTTTTCCATCCCCTCACTTTCAGTCTGTATGGGTCCCTAGGTCTGAAGTGGGTAGACAGCATATGTATGGGTCTTGTTTATGTATCCATTCAGCCAGTCTGTGTCTTTTGGTTGGAGCTTTTAAGCCATTTACATTTAAGGTAATTATCCGTATGTATGTTCCTATTACCGTTTTCTTAATTGCTTTGGGTTTGTTTTTGTAGGTCTTTTCCTTCTCTTGTATTTCCTGCCTAGAGAAGTTCCTTTAGCATTTGTTGTAAAGCTGGTTTGGTGGTGATGAATTCTCTTAGCTTTTGCTTGTGTGTAAAGGTTTTAATATCTCCTTCGAATCTGAATGAGATCCTTGCTGGGTAGGGTAATCTTGGTTGTTGGTTCTTCCCTTTCATCACTTTAAATATGTCCTGCCAGTCCCTTCTGGCTTGCAGAGTTTCTGCTGAAAGATCAGCTGTTAACCTTATGGGAATTCCCGTGTATGTTATTTGTTGGTTTTCCCTTGCTGTTTTTAACATTTTTTCTTTGTATTTAATTTTTGATAGTTTGATTAATGTGTGTCTGGTTGTGTGTCTTTGGGTTTATCCTTATGGGACTTTCTGTGCTTCCTGGACTTGACTATTTCCTTTTCCATGTTAGGGAAGTTTTCGACTATAACTCTTCAACTATAATCTCAGACACTTTCTTTTGCCTTCTTCTTCTGGGACCCCTATAATTTGAATGTTGGTGTGTTTAATGTTGTCCCAGAGGTCTCTGAGACTGTCCTCAGTTCTTTTCATTCCTTTTTTTGCTCCGTGGAATTTATTTCCACCCTTTTATTTTCCAGGTCACTTATCCATTCTTCTGCCTCAGTTATTGTTATTGATTCCTTCTAGAGTATTTTTTATTTCAGTTATTGTGTTGTTCATCACTGTTTGCTCTTTATTCCTTCTAGATTTTCGTTAGATGTTTCTTGTATTTTCTCCATTATGTTTCCAAAATTTGGATCATCTTTACTATTATTACTCTGAATTATTTTTCAGGTAGGTTGCCTATTCATCTTCATTTATTTGGTCTTGTAGGTTTCTACCTTGCTTCTTTTTCTGTAACGTATGTTTTTGTCATTTCATTTTTTTTTCTTTTGATGGGTGATGCTATATTCCTGTCTTTCTGGTTGTTTGGCCTGAGGCGTCCAGCATTGGAGTTTGCAGGCAGTTGGATAGAGCTGGATCTTGGTGCTGAGATGAGGACCTCCTGGTTGATATTCCCTGGTTTCTGAGGTTCTCTGTTAGTCCAGCAATTTGGACTTTGAGCTCCCACCACAGGATCTTGGGCACGACCTCCAGCCTGGGAACCAAGATCCTGCAAGCTTCATGGCATGGTAAAAAAAAAAAAAAAAAAAAAAGAAGAAAGAAAGAAAAAAGGAGCAGTAAAATATCAAAGAATTAAAATAGAAAGTAAAATTAGAAAGATAAAAAATATATTATGAAAAAAACTATAATTGAAACAACTGCAACAAGGTAAAATAAAACCACAACAGTGCTTCCCTGGTGGTGCAGTGGTTGAGTGTCCGCCTGCTGATGCAGGGGACATGGGTTCGTGCCCTGGTTCGGGAAGATCCCACATGCCGCAGAGCGGCTGGGCCCATGAGCCATGGCTGCTGAGCCTGTGCGTCTGGAACCTGTGCTCTGCAATGGGAGAGGCCACAAAAGTGAGAGGCCCACGTACCGCAAAAAACAAAACAAACAAACAAAAACACACAATGGAAAAAAGAAAAAAAAAAAAAACACGGGAGGAAAAACATGCCAAAAGGAGAGTACAATAACAAAGTATAAAGAATTAAATAAAATTGGAAAAGTAAAAGATTTATTAGGAAAAATAAAAATATAAAAGAATCAACAATGAATCAACAAGGTAAAACAGAACCCTAATCTAAAAGAGGAAAAAAAAAAAAGCCTTGGCTATGGAAGTGGAGTTTGGGGGGGGTTGAAGTTAGGTAAGGGTGGGGTTTAGGGTGGGGTGGGACTTAGATGGGTAGAGGGGTGATGTTGAAGCATGGGGCAGGGCCTCTGCTTAGGACCTGCACGTAAGGGGAAAGGCCAGATGTCGAAAGCAGGGCCTCTGGAGTTTGGAGTTCCCGAGTTTGGAGGTAGGGCCCTGAGAGAGGTTGTGTGGGTGGGGTTTAGCCCCAGTGCATTGGAGGCGGTCTCAGAGGAGGTCTCCAATTGTAGAGGTGGGGCCCTGGGTGGGGGTGTAGGGGTGGGGCTTGGGCTCTGTACGGCAGGAGGGAGGCTCTGAGGGCAGAGGATTAGGCCTGGGAGCCCAACAGGCTTCCCGGTGACTAATGGACAGGGAAAGCACTGCCCCCGTTCCCTTCCTTTCTTTCACGCCCCTCCCCTACCATGTCCCCCAGGGTCTCCCCCGTCACCACTGGACCCCTAACCGTGGGTGGGTCCCGCTCGATGCAGGAACTCCTCCCCTCCCCCAACCACCCCTCAGGGGTGTCGGTCCTGGAGGTCCGGCCTTTACTTTTGCTCCCCCTTCCTTCCCTCCCACTCCCTCAGGATCCATGCAGCTGGAGGAGGCATAGGTGGGCAGAGGATCAGGCCCAGGATCTCAGCAGGTTCCTGGGGGCCCAAAGGGCAGTGGAAACCTGGCCAAGCTCCCTTTTGATCCTCTGCCCTCCCAATGGTTCCCCAATTTACCCCTTTGGGCGTGGGATGCCTTTCCCTCCCACAGCTGCCCCTCAGGGGCACCAGTCTCGTCCCACCTCCACTTCTCCTCCCCCTTCACTCCCCCCATGCCCCACGTCCTACCCGGTTGCTGAGGGTTCCTCCTGTCCCCTTAGATGTCCGTGGTCCCCCACCGGTGCCTGGTAGGTGCCCTAGTTGTGAGGAGATGCGAATACTGCGTCCTCCTAGTATGCCGTCTTGACTCTGCCCCTCCTACATAATGTACTTTTAACTACATTTTCTTTCATGCTTTCTGTTTTTTATTTTCTTGACTCTGAATTTTCTGTTCCATTTATTTATTTTTCCTCTTTTCTCTCCTCTCCTTCCCATCATAAGAAATTTCACAGTGTTTTTGTTTTAAATTTTGTATGACCTTTGGTTGGCCTATTTAAGCTCAAAAAAGTCTCACTCCAGTTCAGGGAAATTTCTATTTTCCTTTCACACTTCTTCCCCTGTATTGTCTCTTCTCTCCATTTCTGGGTTATGTATCAAGTGGCTTTTGGAAATTCTAGATGTGTTCTCTATCTCTCTTAATCGTTTTTCTTATACTTCCTGTCTCTTTGGCCTTTTCTGTTGTATTCTGGAAGAAACCTTGAGCTAGATCATCCTGCTCACTACGTTATTTCATGAGTGTCCATTCTGCTTATTTGGCACATCCATCAAATTTGTTTATTTATCAAGGTTGCTGACTTTTTCATAGCCACGTTCTGTTTTGTAAGTGCAGTAGTCTTTCTGATCTCTTCATTGATGGTAATTATACAACCATTAAAATGTTCTATTTACTATTTTAGCAGTACTTTTTTTCCTTTCCATGTTAAGTTTTATCTCGTGTAGTTTTCTTTTTCGAATGTTTAGTGATTCTTGGTTATCTCCTCAAGTTTCTTTGGGCACACGGCCAAGTGAGACATACAGGAGCCTGTCTTCTGCATGTGGCAGCCTCTTGTTCTCCTAAAGTCAGCAGGTACTGGGACATTGTCCCATTTCTCTGAGCTCAGACACCCTTCCTCCATTCACTGTTACCCAAGGGGCCGTGTCAGTGCTTGCTGCTATGTACGCAAGCGTGGGAGGGGAAGAGCCCACTGCCAGGCTCATCTCAGTGTAGTTCTCCAACTGGTCATCTTCATGACTGCCTCCCAGAGCTCCTTCAGAAACACAGCTAACTCAGCCCTAGTTTATCCTGCATGCTTGTTTCTCCACATAACTTATTTTGTCTCCTTTCTACCTTCTAGGAATTCAAAAATTTTTTTCTGATAGGCTGAGTGCACTTACTGATTTTGCATGGTTGCTGATTTTATATAGTCATTTGGAAAATAAAAACAAACCCAAAAATGAGAACATACTTAAATTATTCAATGACAGAGAAAATTATCATAGAATACACTAGAAATCATGGTGAGAGCACTTTATGGGGAATGCATTCAAAGCTGTACCCTGAGATGCTCTACTCAGAGAAAGAAAAATCATAACTTTAAATCCAATCAGTACTCAAAACAGAAATGAATTAAGTATCCAGCCTAAGAATTTAGAACAAGAACAATAAACTGTACTGAAGGAAGTAATTAAGAACAGAAATTAATAACAAAATTTCAAGAAACAGCTGTTATAAAAATCCAACAGCTTGTTCTTTGATAAGGTCAACAAAATGAACAGATCTCTGGTAAGTCTAATGAAGAAAAGATTAGTAAAAATGCACAACTGCATTTCTACTGTTTCTACACAACAGTAGAAATGAGGGGCTAGAACCATAGTTTTAGAAAAGATTAAGTTTATTTTACTATAGATAATACTATGCTAATGAATTGAATATGTGGATTAAGTGAATGGTTTTATGAGAAAATGTAAAACTCTAAAATGATTCAAAGAATTAAAATAAAGACAAATGAAAATGTGAGTGATTTCTAAAATTTTCTGAGAATTACTTCTCCCTAGCAAGCTAAACCTGGATAATTTTCCAGGCAAGTTCATTAGAATTTTCAAGGAACAGATTTTCTTTCTATGTTCTACGAATTGTTTCAGAGAAAGGAAAAAGATGAAGTAATTTAGAATTAATATTATTTAACTATCATCCCCATGATGTCACAATCTGGTAAAGGGAGAAGACACACATACACACACACACACACATACACATACAGAGATTTATAGAGATTAACATCTGAAAGAAAATTCTAACTAATGGGATTTTTTTTTCTCTTAAATTATTTACCAAGACATAGTGGTTTTTTCTTGGAATGCAAAGATGACTAGCTACATATTATAACTTTTTTTATCATATCACTGCAAATATGGTAGGTCGTGAGAGAAAAAAATTTGACTACCTCTGTAGTTGTAAAAATGGGCATTGGTAAGTTAAAATCTATCAATTAAAAAAACATACTGAGCTAGAAATAAAATTTTTTCTCTTAATATACATATAGTCTTCCAAAGCAATAACCAACATTAATGTCAGTGGTAAAATATTAGAACAGTGAACAACATAAGGGTATTTGCAACCCCTACCACTAACCAGTGTTGTTCTGCAAATTCTAACCTAGTGCTTCTCAATGTTATTTGACGAAAAACTCTTTTTAGTGAAGGGGAAAAAACCTTCAGTTTTGCATGGAACAAGGTTTGGGACTTGTTTTAGTCAACTTGATAAGACAAAAATAAAAAAAGGAGTTTGTCTAGTTATTGGAAATAAGTAATTTATAGATGACAGCAATCTGCCCGTACAACCCAAGAGAATCAACTGAAAAATGCTTAGAAGAAATGGAGTTAGAGTTGGTTATAAAACATTTATATAAGAATCAACAACTTCCTCAAATATAAGCAAAAAATTAATTAGAAAATAGGGAATAAAAAGATCTCATCAAAAAGCAACTATGGGGACTACCCTGGTGGCACAGAGGTTAAGAATCCACCTGCCAATGCAGGGGACACGGGTTTGAGCCCTGGTTCAGGAAGATCCCCCATGCCATGGAGCAACTAAGCCCGCACGCCACAACTACCGAGCCCGTGCACTACATCTGCTGAAGCCCGTGTGCTTAGAGCCCATGCTCCGCAACAAGGGAAGCCACTGCAATGAGAAGCCCATGCACCGCAACGAAGAGTAGCCCCCGCTTGCTGCAACTAGGGAAAGCCCGTGCACAGCAACGAAGACCCAATGCAGCCAACAGTAAAATAAATAAATAAAATTAAATAAAATAACAAAAGATTTAAAAAGCAACCATGTAAAAAATTGCTCAATCCCTAAAAAAAAAAACAACCCACCAAAACCCCCCAAACCTACCCCCCCCCCCCAGAAAACCTGAGAACATTCCTGTGATCCATTAAAGTCAATTTGAATAAAGTAGAGATGGCTGATGCCCCTGAGTGGTAAAATCAATACTGTAATAACTACAGTTCTATCCAAATTAATTAGTGAGTTAAATGGAATTCCAATAAATATCTCAATGGAATTTGATGTAGTTTGAAAAACTACATCTACACTTCAACTGGGAGAATAAGCACAAGATTAAACAAGAAGTTTTATAAAAATACAGATAATAATTTGTGTGTTTGCTGGAGCAAGGAGGGCTTACACTATTAGCTATTAAAAAACATTAGAGACTCCCTTGTACTGCTGCTGGTAAAAGGGGAACTGGAGGGCTATCTGACGATACCAAATTCTAAAGAGTTTCCTAAATATAAAAGTATTAGATCTAAAAGGTATACATCTATTCTGAGGAAATAATCAGAGATGCACACAAGTTGTTTATATAAGAGTGTTTATTTTTAAAATCATCTTAATGGAAAATTTGAAACAATTTGTTCAGCATAGAGGATTTGAAGATTTTGAAGTTTGGAATACAGTGCATCAATTACTACTGTGTTTTAATGACGAAGGAATATGCTCACCTACGTGAAACTGAAAAAAGGCAAGATTATAAAATAGAGTCTGGGTGAGTTTAGAAGCCTGCCTCTTCTTCTTATGGTACTTTGTGTGTGGATTACTTTGTCTCTCTAAACCTCATCTGTTATGGATGATAGTAATGTTATTTACCTCATGACATTGTTTCTAAGATTACGTGAGAGAGAGCACATGGAGAGTTTATCCTAATGCCTGGCATGTGGAAGCCTGTAGATGTGACTCGAGGTGGTGATAAGCAGTTATAATTTCTGTATGTATGTAAATCAAGAAATGAAGGAAATATACTGACATGTTAAAGGAGCTTATCTCTGGGTGGAGGGTTTTTATGAGTGATTATTATGTTTTCCTTCATAGTTTTTGTACTTTCTACATTTTCGACAGTGTATAAGTAAATTTTATGAGAAAAAACTTTTTTAAGTTAGAAATTTAATTTCTTAAAAAATTTTTTAAGTTAGAAGAAATTTAATAGGAACTATTTATGGGTGGGAGATAGAGAGCTGTGTGATTCAATGACTATTGTAGCTGAAAGTCTACAATAGTAGACTTTTCAGAAAGCTGAAAGTTTATATTAAAATGATAGAATTAACAATAACTAGTAAGAAAGGAGTACACATTATTAACGCTATTTTTTCACTCTCCTACTTTACCCATGAGTATTTACTTCCTTGGATTTGGTTGGTCTCCTCTCAATATTTTGAGGTCATTTCCACTTTTTCTCATAGCCAAGGACATCTTTGTCCTTCTGGGCAAAGTTATTACTGTGGGGAGCCACAGAACCAAGACTCCTCTAAGTTGTCCCCGGCCCCAAACTCTTCTCCTGTTTTAAAAATCATTCAACATAGGGGTTCTTGAACTTCATGGCATTAACTCTCCTGCTTCTACTATCCTTTTCTTTGTGTTGAGTTGAGAGAACACTCTCTCCTGGGAGAAGTATGTCCTGCCCGTGTGATGGCACTTTAATGTTTACATAAAGCAGTCAAGCTGAACCATGTCAGAACACGCCCCATTGGAATTCAAACATGATTTTTAAATGACCCTATCCTAGTCTCCAGTTACTACAGCCTTGCTTTGGAACATGTCTTTAAACTCATCAGCTTTCTCAAGCATCCAGCCTTGAACACACCTGTTTGTTGTATAGTTGAGCCTTTGGTAAATTGCAACACGGAGAAGTGATTTCTATAACCTCTAGCAGGAGATGGTGACCCTTTTCTTTCTTGCTCTTAGCTTGGGCCCCCAGCAGTGATCCCTGGCAGCCCTTCCTCCAGTGAGAGCAATCCTGGCAGGGTGGGCACAGAAAGTGGCACCGTTTGCAGTGTGGTTCTCATTTACCCAACACCACTTGGCCAGTGTTTACAGCAGGTTCTGCTCTTGGCATCTCCAAGATGATATTTTGTTTTTCCTAGTACTTCAGTACCTTCTCTGTATGGGGCTCTGTCTGAATGCAGGGAGATGAGCAGAGCAGTGAGAAGACACACACTCTTTCCCCTGGGAGCCTTCGTGGATGCACTTAAAACGCCGAACATTCAGGAACATTTATTCCTTGTCTCTCATTTGCATCTCTTCCTTCGTATTCCTGTGTCATGTTGCTTGAACTTGTATTCAGTAATGCATCTTTTTGTTTTGTATCACAGTTGTTTCTGGGTCTGTCTCTCTCATTATACTGTGATTTCGTTCAGGTTGGAGCTGGGTCTTCTTTGCATCTCTGTACCTTCAGCCTGAATCCAGGTGTCTGGAAAACGGTTGGTGCTTCACAAATTTGTGTTGAGTGAGATAAGATTTGACAGTGCCTCAGATGCTGTGCGTCATGTCCCTCTGGCTTAGAGTGCTTTGATTTTCTTAATGTCCAAAGCTCAGTCCTTGGAACAGGAATGACTTATTTTGTATCTATCCAACGAGGTACTGCACTTATGTGTGAGAATCGCATCAATGAACCAGGAATACGCTTATAAAGCATGCAGATGCATCTGCAGTGGCTGTCAGTTCAGCAGAACAAATTAATTAGTTGAAATAATCCTTTGTGGCACCAAAAGAAAACCAGCCTCTCCCTAGTAAATATGGTTTGCTGCTTATAGAATAATAATCCTGAGTGCAGTGGAGCTAGAGCCCCCCCTTCTGCCACCTGGAGCAGTGGTGTTGCATGATGATGCCTCATCAGTTCCCTTACCCTTCCCTCCTGCTCTGTTTTCTCCTCTCCCCTGTCCTTGCCTCTGTAACAGGATGCTGCATGCTATTCTCTTCCCGTCCTCTTTTTTTCTTCCCTGACAGTCCTTGGCTTCATGATGTAGTATTTTGCTCTTTTATATTTTTACATATTAAAAACTGTATATCCATTGGGATTTTTAAATAAAGGAAAGCATAAAGAAACAGAAATGGTCTCCCACACAGATAAACCTTCTTGATGGTTTGAGGAGGTAATATATTCACGTGGCTCAAAAATTTAAAAAAAAACACTACTTATGATGTTAAAGTTTCCTTCCTCTGCCTATCTACTCGCTATGCTTTTATCTCCAGTGATAGTTAGCATTTTAGTATGTGGTTTACCATAAAAATGTCTAAAATATGATGTACACCAGCATATGAGTTAAAATGGATGTATGTGTATCTTTTCTATTTACATGGAATAGTCCCCCACAAAATTGCTCTAAACCTAACTTTTATTATTTAATGTGTCTTAAAGATCTCACCATAGGCAGCCCCTTCAGTCTATCTAATTCTTTGTAACTGCTGCATAGTATTCTGTTGTGTGGATGGTCTACCTTACTGTGCCAGGTCCTTGTTAATGTGCATTAAGACTTTCTCCTGAACTTTTACTGTTTCAATAATACAAGTATGCCTCTCCTTTTTTTTTTTTTTTTTTTTTGCGGTACGTGGGCCCCTCACTATTGTGGCCTCTCCTGTTGCGGAGCACAGGCTCTGTATGCGCAGGCTCAGCGGCCATGGCTCACGGGCCCAGCCGCTCCGCGGCATGTGGGATCTTCCTGGACCGGGGCACGAACCTGCGTCCCCTGCATCGGCAGGCGGACTCTCAACCACTGCGCCACCAGGGAAGCCCTGCCTCTCCTTTTATACATATCTTTGAACACTTCTGCAAAGGATGTGTACATTTTACATATCAATGTTTATTGCTCTCCAAAAACTAAATTAGTTTTTATTAACTTAGACACGCCACCGAAGTGCTGGGATGTACCTGATTCTCTATCAAACTTTTCTAGTTTCTCTCCCTGTGATAGAAGAAACATTTTATCTCATTGTTTTGATTTATATTTCTTTGACTTTGTGGAAGATGATGACTATTTTTAATTTACAGGCAGTCTGTAGTTTACCTGCCAACTTCCTCCTCCTATCCTTGGCCTTTTTCTGTTTGGTGGTTGTGTTTTCCTTGTTGGTTTTTATAAGGTCTTTAGCTACCTCCTCAGGCCTTCCCTGAGACTCCATCTAAAACAGGAACTGAGCCACTGAGCCTCACAACAGTGTGTTTAATCCTCTGCATAGGATTATGGGTGGATATTTTTCTCACTTATTCATGGGCTTCCTTTTTTCTAGAATATAAACTCTTAAGGAGCAAGGATCTCATCTATCTTGTTCATTATCATTTCTCCATCATGTAGATCCAAGCCTGCCTCATCATAAGCACTCACATATTGTTGAATGACTGAATAAAAGAATAATTGAATTAGCCTATGTATGTCATAAACATTTTTTAAAGTTTTTTTTTTCCCCAATTGAAGCTTTGAATTTTCATACAGCCAAATTTATTAATCTTTTTCCTTTATGATTTCTGGACCTTCCTCATTCCAAGTTTATAAATAAACTTACCCATGCCTCCTTTGGAAACTTCTATGGTTCCATCTTTTAGACTTAAATCCTAGGTCTCTATAAAATTTATTTTGATATAAAAATAAAGGATCTTGTCCTAATTTTCTCACAGTAGTTGGCTAGTCCATCATCATTCATTGAACTATCTCTCCTGCAACTTATGGTAAACTGTGTTTCCATGTAGTAAGTCTTTACCTAGACTCAATCAAATTGTTTTAATTACTGTAGTTTCATGATATGTTTTAATATTTGGGGAAGCTGGTTCTCCCTCATTTCTTTTCTTTTTTTATAGGATTTTTTTATTGCTATGATTGCAAATTTATTTTTTTCCATATAAATTTCAGGGTCATTTTTGCCAAGGCTGAAAAAACTATCTTAAAAATTATTTTAGGGCTTCCCTGGTGGCACAGTGGTTGAGAGTCTGCCTGCTGATTCAGGGGACACGGGTTTGTGCCCCAGTCCAGGAAGATCCCACATGCCGCGGAGCGGCTGGGCCCGTGAGCCATGGCCGCTGAGCCTGCGCGTCTGGAGCCTGTGCTCTGCAACAGGAGAAGCCACAACAGTGAGAGGTCCGCATTCCACAAAAAAAAAAAAAAAAAGTTAAAAACCCCCTATAAAACACATATTTTATATATGCATATTACTACATATTTCTTTAAAATAATTTTTTTTTAATGTAGTGGGATTGCTGGGTCATATGGTAGTTCTATTTTTAGATTTTTAAGAAACTTCCATACTGTTCTCTATAGTGGCTGTATCAATTTACATTTCCACCAAAGGTGAAAGAGGGTTCCCTTTCCTCCACACCCTCTCCAGCATTTATAGTTTGTAGATTTTTTGATGATGGCCATTCTCACTGGTGTGAGGTGATACCTCATTGTAGTTTTGGTTTGCATTTATCTAATGATTAGTGATGTTGAGCATCTTTTCATGAGTGAGTTGGCAATCTGTATATCTTCTTTGGAGAAATGTCTGTTTAGGTCTTCTGCCCATTTTTGGATTGGGTTGTTTGGTTTTTTTGATATAAAGCTACATGAGCTGCTTGTATATTTTGGAGATTAATCCTTTGTCAGTTGTTTCGTTTGCAAATATTTTCTCCCATTCTGAGGATTGTCTTTTTGTCTTTTTTATGGATTCCTTTGCTGTACAAAAGCTTTGAAGTTTCATTAGGTCACATTTGTTTATTTTTGTTTTTATTTCCATTTTCTAGGAGGTGGTTCAAAAAGGATCTCGCTGTGATTTATGTAATAGAGTGTTCTGCCTATGTTTTCCTCTAAGAGTTTGATAGTGTCTGGCCTTACATTTAGGTCTTTAATCCATTTTGAGTTTATTTTTGTGTATGGTGTTAGGGAGTGTTCTAATTTCATTGTTTTACATGTGGCTGTCCAGTTTTCCCAGCACCACTTACTGAAGAGGCTGTCTTTTCTCCTTTGTATTCTTGCCTCCTTTATCAAAGATAAGGTGACCAAATGTGTTTGGGTTTACTTCTGGGCTTCCTATCCTGTTCCATTGATCTATATATCTGTTTTTGTGCCAGTACCATACTGCCTTGATTACTGTAGCTTTGTAGTATAGTCTGAAGTCTGGGAGCCTGATTCCTCCAGCTCCATTTTTCTTTCTCAAGATTGCTTTGGCTATTCGGGGTCTTTTGTGTTTCCATACAAATTGTGAAAATTTTGTTCTAGTTCTGTGAAAAATGCCAGTGGTAGTTTGATAGGGATTGCATTGAATCTGTAGATTGTTTTGGGTAGTAGAGTCATTTTCACAATGTTGATTCTTCCAATCCAAGAACATGGTATATCTCTCCGTCTATTTGTATCATCTTTAATTTCTTTCATCAGTGTCTAATTATTTTCTGCATACAGTTCTTTTGTCTCCTTAGGTAGGTTTATTCCTAGGTATTTTATTCTTTTTGTTGCAATGGTAACAAAATCTTTTGTCTCGTATCTAGAACTGATGAGTTTAGTTTGTTCAGCGTTCATATTATCAAACTTAGAATGGTTTGGATATTAGAAGATGTTCCTTGGAGAAATGGGTTAATACATGTGGGAAGAATTAGCATCCTCTGACAAGATGGATTTAGGTTTTTTTTTCTTTTCTTTTTAAAAACAGCTCTATTGAAGTATAATTGATTACAAAGAACTACACATATTAAATGTGTATAATTTGAAGAGTTGGTACATATGCATACTCTCATGATACCATCACCACAATTAAGGTAAAAGACATATTCAACACCTCCCAAAGTTTCCTTGTGTCCCTTTGTTTTTGTGATAACAACATTTAACATGAGATCTATCCTCTTAAATTTTGAAGTGCACAATACTATATTGTTAACTATAGCCACACAGCAGATCTCTATAACTTATTAATGTTGTACAGCAAATCTCTATATCTTATTAATATAACATAACTAACTTTATACCCACTGAATAACAAGTCCCCATATCCCCCACCCCCTAGCTCATGACAACCATTATTTCTCTTAGCAGATGTCCTCAAGGTTCATCCACATTGTTGCATATTGCAGGGTTTCCTTCTTTTAAAGCCTAAATAATATTCCATCCTATGTGCATAACTAAATTTTAAAAATTAATTAATCTACTGATGAACACTCAGGTTTTTTCTGTATCTTGGCTACTATGAATAGTGCTACAACATGCAACTGGAGATACCTCTTTGATATCCTGAATTCAGTTCGTTTGGATACATACCCAGAAGTGGGATTGCTGGGTAATATGGTAGTTCTATTTTTGATTTTTAAAGGAACCTCCATACCGTTTGTCATTCCCCAACCAACGATGAACGAGGGTTCCTGTTTCTCCACAACACTGTCAACACTTACTCTTTATTTGCTATCCTAACAGATGTGAGGTGATATCTCATTGTAGTTTTGATTTGTATTTCCCTGATAATTAATGATATTGAGCATCTTTTCATATACCTGTTGGCCATTTGCATGTCATCATTGGATAAATGTCCATTTAAGTCCTTTGCCCATTTAAAAAACTGGGTTATTTATTTTTGGCTATTGATTTGTATGAGTTCTTTATACATTTTGAAAATTAACCCCTTATCAAACATGGTTTACAAATATTTTCTCCCACTCTATAGCTTGGCTTTCCATTCTGTTGATTTTTTCCTTTGCTGTATGGAAACATTTTAGTTTGATGTAATCCTACTTGTTTATTTTAGCTTTTGTTGCCTGTGCTTTGGTGTCACATCCAGGAAATCATTTCCAAGACCAATGTCAAATAGCTTTTCTGTTATGCTTTCTTCTAGGAGTTTTACAGTTAACACGTTTTATGTTTAGGTCTTTAATCCATTTTGCATTGATTTTTGTGTATGGTTTAAGGTAGGGGTCCAGTCTGATTCTTTTGTGTGTGGATATCCAGTTTTCCTAACACCAGTTGTTGAAGAGACAACATTTCCCCATTGTGTGTTCTTGGCACCCCTGTCAAAGATTAGTAACAGTATATGCATGAGTTTACTTCTGGGCTCTGTATTCTGTTCCATTAGTCTATATGTCTGTCTTTATGCCAGTACATTGCTAATTTAATTACTGTAGTTTTGCAAAATATTTTGAAATCAAGAAGTGTGCTTCCAGCTTTGTTTTTCTTCCTCAAGATCACTTTGACTATCCTGGGTCTTCTGTGATTCCAGATGAATTTAGAATTGTTTTTTCTATTTTTGTAAAAAATGCCATTGGAATTTTGGTGGGTATAGCATTGAATCTAGGTTGTTTTGGGTAGTATGGACATTTTAATATTAATTCTTCCAATCTACAAACACAGGATATCTTTCCTTTTATTTGTTCCTTCTTCAGTTCTTTCATCCATGTTTTGTAGTTTTCAGTGTACAAGTATTTTACCTGCTGGTACTCAGCATGCAGTCTGCAGTCGCTGTTTGGGAGGCTCCCTGCTCTGTGAGGTAACGGTCCACGCTCAAACTCCATGAGGTCCTGATGGCCCCTTAAATGAGTTATTCATATACTATCTGAGAAAGCTCCTATTCACATCTCCCAATATCTTTAAAAGGCTTGAGTGCATACATAGGGGATGTCCCAGACAAGGCTTCTGATGGCAGGCCACCTATGGGCATCTCGCTTGGAGCACAGGTGGTGTCCACACTCTCAAAGGCCGAGGCCTGTGGGCTGCCATCTTGGGAACACCCGCCCTCCCGGGATTTAGGTTTGAACTTAGGTTAGATAGGATGTACTAGAACTTTTGAGTGTAAATGGGCCCTATAGTTCTAGATATGGCTGTTTATTAACTACTGACAAGTTATCCTTAATCTTAACTGCCTATTTTGGATGCATTTATACAGAAGATTAGATAACAAAAAAAGTCTAAGCTCTAGTCTTTATTTTGCTACTTAGGAGCCACTTAGCATTTGATAAAATACTTAAACTGAGTCTCTGATCCTTTGTTTCCTGATCTATGAAACAAGCATAATAATGCTCATCAATTCATTCATCAAATAACACTTTATTTACCTGCCTACCTTTGAGAATTGTTGTGAGGATCAAGTAACAGAATTCTGGTGTAATTTTTGTTTGAAAATGTTAAGATCTTCTGGTTAAGCACTGCACTTTCAAAATATTTCATTGCTTATCTCCAGTCCCTCTTTCACCAAATCCCACTAAAAACACAATACACGAAATGTTTTTTAAAAAGGCACAATAAGCCAGTATGTAGAACAAAAGAACAGGCCAGGGGCTGGAGAAAAAAAAAAAACCCAAAACAAACAAACAAACAAAAAACAAGATATCAGCACAATTTCAAGCTGGAAAGTAGAGCAGGAAAAGGCAGAACTCATTTTCAAGAAGTGGTAAACTGAAGTTGAAGCAGTCCCGATACAAGTGTGGAATTGGAGGCACCTGGTATCTCTGAGGGCTAGGGTTGAAAAAAGGATGACTTGGAAATCTAACTCAGGAATGGTAAGACCCCTAGGACGCTTCCCCCACCTCACTGAAAGTTAAAAAAAAAAAACAGTTGTAAGGATGAGGGATGAGGATGGTGGTGTACCAGGAAGGGAAGTTGGAATTGGGATGGAGGTAGTAATAGAGATATAAATCTTCTCCATGGTAGGAAGCCAAAAAAATAAATACTATTTTAAAAAAATTAAGAAATAGAAGAATATTCATGCTTTGAAGGAGATAAATGACAGAGGAAACCACACACAAAAATTGAACTGATTGTGTGGGTGAGGGAGAGGACTGGAGCTTCTTTTATTTTAATATAAGCCTAGTATAAGTAGTACTGTTGCTTGGTAGACTTTTAAACTATGTTCATATAGCGACAAAAATTAAAATGAAAGACTTTATGCCATTGTAGAGAATGAGGCTCTAGCACCAGGCTTGGCATCTAGGTGTTTAATAAGTACTTGTGAAGTGGCTGAATGAATATTATTCAGTTATTTAGAAAAGTCTCCAATTTTACCCTTGTCATTGGTGCTAGGTAGAAATTAGAATTAAATAATGTGCTTTAGGGATTAATGAGTAGCATATTTGGATTGTCACAGTATAAGAAACCAGTCTTTTTATTCTGGAGACTATAGAATGTTGGAAGGCCTCTGAATATAGTTAAAAGAATAAAATGTCAATCTGAACTTTGAATTTATTTTATACTTTTCATCATGGAAGTTTGGGGGTTAAAAAAATACATGTGTTGGTATGTGTTTATCAAGAGGTGACAATATTTTCTCTCTCAGAAAACCTCTTTGACTTAGGCACTAACTTATGACATGGGCCTGATAACTTCCCTCTGCCTTTTTCTGTCATTGACATGAGTTTATAACTTGGTCTGCTTAAAGATGTATGCAGTTGAGTATTGAGATTATCTGGCACCTAGTTCTTTGGTTTAATACTGTAAACACAGTAACTGAGTGTGGAAGTTGTTGCTTCTTCCAAGAATATAATCAGAATGTCAGAAGCCAGAGATTTAGTTTTAGTAACATGATCTCCTATTTGAAGCAAAATATCCTCTCCAGGGAATCCAAAGTTCTGCTAGTATATGAAGTAACCAGTCAATGATAGGTATTCTTCTCCAGAATGGAAAGTGTTTTGGGAATTGCTCTACAGAATCAAGTCCAATATATATTTGTAAGTAGCCATGAATTTGTTGGGAAATAGAAGCTAGAGAAATTACCAAGAAATAGTATTGTGTAACATTTGTTAAGGAACTAATTTGTTTTGTTTTTCTTCGTAAGACACAGGTGAGTTTGGCTCACATTGTGTTTTCCTTTGTGTTATGTTGTACCAAATGGTCTAATATCTTGGACATGCACATTGGCTTTTTAATCTCACAATTTTACACTCACAGAGTTATTATTTGACTAAGGCACAATTATTTTTGCTACCTGGTTATGTAAGAAAATAATTTCACACGGAAATGGTACTTAAGTAAAAGTTTAAAAAATGAAATATTGTACCAGCTAAGGTCAAATACTTAATTGATTTGGGTGTCTTCTGTACAACCATGTTAATTGAAAACCATATTTTAAAATTTCATTGTTCCTAGAGTGAATTACTGGAATTTAAACGAGAGCAACAGGAGGAAGAAAGAGCCAAAATCCACCAGGCTGAACACAGGAGGTATAAATGGCAATAAAATAAGCATCCTTGGTTAAAACACTACCTATAAAGTTTTTTCAGTGTTTTGGGGAAACACTAAAGTAATATTGAATACAGTAGTGGAATCTATATTACCTTTTTTTTTTGTGGTACACGGGCCTCTTGCTGTTGTGGCCTCTCCCATTGTGGAGCACAGGCTCCGGACGTGCAGGCTCAGTGGCCATGGCTCATGGGCCCAGCTGCTCCATGGCATGTGGGATGTTCCCGGACCGGGGCACGAACCCGTGTCCCCTGCATCGGCAGGCAGACCCTCAACCACTGCACCACCAGGGAAGCCCTCTATATTACCTTTTAATCTTTATATTATTGGGGTGTGGTATGTGTGAGGATGCCAGCTGCTATGCGTGCACACACACACATACACATACAATATCCAATTTTTCTGAACTGGTGGCATAAATTGACACTAGAAAGTGAAATCAGCTCTCAAGCTATATGTTTATTTAGGTCATACTTAATTTTCCCCCCATGAAACAAAGCATATTAATCCTTTGATATGATGCTTTACCATCTGTAGACTACTTTAGAATGATTGAACTAGTATAGATGGTAAGATACTCATACTTGAATATAAAAGCTCAGACAAGAACTATCATTAAAGTTGTTTTATGTTGACTAACATATTAGGGAAAAAATCTTAAAATAGAACCAGTAAGTAATTTTTAATAGTGGAAATAGTCTCTATCTTATTTCTAATGTCAGGCAGTAAGAGTGCCCAGAATATCATGTTGATGTTGGACCAGTGCTAATAACTACCATAGATACCATTATTCTAGATTTTCCTAGGGAGCAGCTGGGTTATTTGAGTTTACTGCAGTGTGATTGTCTCAGGAGAAGAATTTAATGTAAAGGCTTTCATGATTTAAAGGAGCAAATTCTTTTGAAACTGACTGGCTTCATTTATGTGTTTAACCTTCCCACTATCACTAAAGTATATTTTTAAATTGTGGTGGTTTCATTTTGTAAATGAGACTTTAAAAAGTGTTATTGGAAGCTCCCAATTCTGCTGCAGTTGCCAACTGTGGATGTGTACTCATATTATTTTGACTGGATTTTTCTGCTTCCATAGCCCAGTCAGAACAGTTTTAAAATATCAAATGTGAATTTATGTGTTCTTCTCTGGTTATAAGGAAACATAAAAACTCTGATACACTGGTTAGACTGTTTTGTTGGGTAAAGGGGAACCTTTACTGCTACCTATTTTATAATAAAGTAGGTCATGAATTAGTTTAGTCTTTTACTTTTTTTTCTCTTTAAAAGTCTTCCTATTAAAAAACCTGATAGTGTATTTCTATAACACTGGTTAGTAGTAGCCAGTTATTTCTCTGAATTTCTGAGAATTGGATTATAAAGCTTTAAGCATTTTAAAGATAGTGGTATGTCACATTAATAGGTCCCATTGCTAAGAAATTAATCTTCAATGGGCACCCAATAAAAATGCATTATTTGATTAGAGGTGGAAAAGATTACTTTTTTGTTACAGGAACCTTGACCCTTATTCTCTATTTCCTTACTGCTGAATACCTAAATATTGGGGGCACTATTTATTTCCTACATCTCCTATTCTTTCTACTGATTCTAGTTAAATGTAGATCCAAATTTAATCCAATAGGAAATCTCTCTGGATAATAAACTCAGTAATCAGTTTTGAAACAACTGATCAAGTCTTTAAACATATTTTATGCTCTCTATCAGCTTTTGATAAAAGCTTATGTTTGTATTGTCCTTTGGAGTTTATAGTGAGCTTTTCTATGTTATCATATGAAAATACTCGTTCAGTTGTCTCTTAATGAATAAAATAGCTGTGTCCATTCCTGCTGAGGGCAACAATACAAACTATGTAGTTTGAGCATATGGAACATAAGTTAGGTTTTCTCCAGGGATATAATTTTATTGGAGACAAAAAGACAATGTGTTTCCTACTGTTTGGAAGTTCACATAGCAGAAAGTGCAGCCCTGAGTTTTATAATAGAAAGCTTGTAGATTCCTAATAAGCTTTACAATGAATCCCATAATGATTGAACCTGATTGCACCTGAACCTGACCCAGTGTAACTTTTTGAGTAAGAGAGGAAAGTTGAAGCTCCAGTGGGAAAAGACAGAGCACTGGGGTCAAGGACTTTAAAGGATCTGGGCCACAAGCTGGAAATTGGAATGAACTGAACTGATTTATTGAAACCTGAACCATCCTTGAACAATAGTTTTTATCCTTAGAAGAAAATTCAGAGCACTAGCTTGACAGCAATGAAATGTATGAATTTTCTAACACTAGTAAACAAAAATATAAACTGGTACTTTTTTCCCCTATTTGAATTTGTTACTGAGTCCAAGCTCGTACTTCTCGTCCCATGACAGGCCAATAAATCAGAGACGAGGTGCTGGTGCAAGGAATAGCGACTTTATTCGGAAACCGGCAAACTGAGAAGATGGTGGACTCGTGTCCCAGAGAACCATCTTGCCTGAGTTAGAATTCAGGCTTCTTTTATACTAAAAGGGGAGGGAGTAAAGTCAAACATTTCCTGGTTCCCGTCAGCCTCCAGTGGGGATGTGTTAATTTCTTCCTCCCTGCAGTCATTCACAGGTGGGCCTGGTCAGGATGCTCCCTGTGAGCTAAACAAAGGTATTTTACCTCATTATCTGAGAGGAAGGGTTCTCAAAAATGGGCCATTCTGTATAATTTAAGCTTATAGGCAACAACCCTTTAGTGATTAACTTGTAGTAGAATACAAAAGATTCTTCCCTATTACAAATTCTTGATAGAAATTGAAAAAGGTAATCTGTTTACCACCCATGATCTCTAGTTGACCCACTCTGCTGTCCTCTTAGTAACATGCTTAAAAGTGAATCACATCACCTTGTGTGCATCACAAGTCATCCATCTTCAAAGTGTTTGAGTGAATTGAGTGCAGTGGACAATGAACTACATTCACTACCATGGGTAATTTCACAATGCAGCTGTGGTCACAGAAGCAGGCCGAGGTGGGGACCATGCACCTGGACAATTCATTCATTCACCTCTTACATATCAGGGCACACTCTGTGAAGGCTTTGTTCTAGGCACTGGGAATAAGCGTAAACAAGGCAGAGAAAGTCCCTGACTGCATGGAATTTACAATCTGGAGGAAAGAAACAGAAGTCAACAATTTAACGGCGAGATTATTTCAGTGATACACACCAGGAGGACCACATCACAGAGTGATGTTAAGAGAGAGATTGGAGACGATAGTTCCTCAATGAAGAGGTGACATCCAAAAACAAGAGCTGGTCACATAGAGATGGGGGGGCGCAAATCATACAATGGAATGCCCCCTCTTTTTTTTTTTTTTTTTGCGGTACGCGGGCCTCTCACTGTTGTGGCCTCTCCCATTGTGGAGCACAGGCTCCGGATGTGCAGGCTCAGCGGCCATGGCTCACGGGCCCAGCCGCTCTGCGGCATGTGGGATCTTCCCGGACCGGGGCACGAACCCGTGTCCCCTGCATCGGCAGGCAGACTCTCAACCACTGAGCCACCAGGGAAGCCCTGGAATGCCCCCTCTTATCAAGCATAGGAACAAAAGCAAAGGCCCTAAGTCAGGAATGAGCTTGGTCTTTCTGAGTCCCAAATGATTTGATTATAGATGGTGAGGAAGAGAATAATACAACATGAGGTAAGAAAGGTAGGCAGGAAATAGAAGATTCTGTAAGCCAATGATTTTATTCTAAGACTAATAGGAGTCATGGGAGGGTTTTAAACAAAATTCCAGAAGGCATGATCCCTTTTATAATTTAGTAAGGTGGTTGTATGGAGAACAGACTGCAGAGGGCAGGAGTGGAAGCAGAAGCAAGATGGGAGATGATAGGGATTTGTACTAGAATAGTGGTCATCAAAAGAAATGGGTGATTTAGGATGTGTCTAGTGGGTGGAGCCAACAAGAATTCTAGTGGATTGGATGTGGGGTGGGATGGGGGATATTGAGGGAAAGCCCATCTTTGTTACTGACAAAAAGACTGGATAAAAACAGCCCCAGGCATATAGACCATCCAGAATACCATTGGTTGTGTAGTTTTAGGGGGATCAAGGTCAGTTCTGTCTTCCTTAATATTCAAGTCTCCAGCTCAAGTATCTTACTTCGATCTGCATGCTGAGAGGTCTAGAAAAGGTGACTTAAACATTCAGCTCTGCAGTGAACCAGGCTGACCAGAATATGGCACCTGGGTAGATTTTATAGTGAGAGATAAAAAAAAAGCCTTCTAATAACTAAGATGTGACCACTGCCAGATGCAGCTTCGAGTTGAGGAGAAAACAGCAACCCCATAAGCCAGAGACTAACCTGGGTCAACATGCAGTTGGCATTTTAGCTGGCACACTGAGCAAGACCACTAGGCAAACGCCCAGCCTCTGACTTTGCCACTCAGCAGTCATTATCCTCAAAGTTCCCAAATCTCCCACAGTCGCTGACCTACAGCCACCCACCATGACCACATTCGCTAAACTTCATGACTAAAAAGGAGGCTAACTTGACTGGGTCCTGCCTATCCTCCCTTCCACAAGCATGGATTGAGTGGTTGCTGTGCTCCAGGCACTCTGTTTCTGCTGAGAAGCTTATGGTCTTCATGACACTGTTCCTCAATAATCCGTTCACATCATAGGGTACCTGTTACAATGCTATTTCTCCAGCCACCATGTCCCTGACTCTACTCAGCCATACATGGGCAACTCAGAGCATGGTGTGGCCTTTTTCTTTTTTAAATTCAAAAATTGTAAGATATAACACACAGAAAGTCCATGAAATGAATATTTAGGATGATTAATTATAAAATGGACATCCAGGTAACCAGCTCCAGGAATAGAATATAACCATCATCCTATAGGTAACCTTATCCTGACCCTTATGATAATCACTTCTTGCCTTTATTGTTTTACCTCCTATATGTTAAACTTAATTTCTGAAATTGGTTGCTGCAAGTATGACCGAACAACAGGGAAGAATGTACCCCACCCTTCTTTTGAAAGCTTGGGCTTCCTTCTTCTGATATTTCCCTTTTCCCACACTCTCTTCCTATTTTCCTTCTACTTTTCACTAATGGGATTTACCTTAGCAAGACTGGCAGTGGGGTACAGGATATATGGGAGGGACATCTGTCTTGTAAAAACAGCACCACAGAGCTATGTTTGGTTTCTCTTTATATTTTAGTTCTTGCTGAAGCTTCCACCTTTCCTCAGCTTCTGGGGTTCACTCCTGGCATGGCCCTGAGGGGTATGGTTGCTTGGGTGACCAAGGCTCTTGTAGAACTGGTAGAGGTGGGTAAGTGAAACTCTGAAGTTAAGAATTTATGCCCCTTTTGGTGTGAGCCAAGACTGGCACCGGCTCCACCAAAGGACTGTTCACAGCATGTCATATGGTTAATGTGAAAAGAAGTGTCTGTAGAAATCTTCTGAGCTGAATAGGGGAAGGCAGCAGTCCCCACAGTCCGTTCAGACAGCACATTAGGTTCTCAGAAATCTCTCAGCCCTGCAGCAAGCTTTCCACTTACACACATTTTTCATTGTTTTAAAGGGTAAATAATGCTTTTCTGGACCGACTCCAAGGTGAAAGTCAACCAGGTGGCCTCCAGCACTTTGGAGGCTATTGGAATATGAATAATGGTAACAGCTGGGTGAGTTTTATTATATTTTTCTAAAAAACAAAATCTTTCAAAGTTGAAGAATAAAAACAATGAGAGTTTTAAAAATACGTTGTGGCCTTCTCCCCAGATACTATTTTTTTTTTTTGGTGTGCTATTCAACTGTGTGATGGGCAGTCAGCCAGGGTGATTACTGTAAATTCCACAATAGCTTCTGAGAGATGGAGAAGGTCCTGATTTCAGCTCCAGTCAATGCCAATCACAATAAAAAATGACACCTGCCCTTTGTTTGCTGTGTGATTGCCTGGACTGCAAGGCTTTTTAAAAAATCACCCTTTGCCCAGACCTAAAACAAAAACAAATGAACATTTTTTTTCAGGAAGATTTTCAGTGAAATATGGTTATAAAAATAGTAAGCATTCTCTTGTAATATATTCTTTCAGTGAAACTAGCACGTCAAAGAAACCAGCATGTAATTTTTCACTACAAAATGATTTTTAAAAACCCCTACAGCAAAATGCACTTTTTGAAAATGAAATGTTCTTACAGATTTCCGTGAAGAAAACCTTGCAACTGTGTTGTAATATGTGTGTAATGTGTTTTGTGTGCACAATATATTATTGAAACAGCACCAAAGCTTTGGAATGTATGGGATTGTGGGGTTTGCAATGTGTACAGAATCAAAACTAACTACAGTGGGTTTTATAATTTAATTGAAGCCCAAGTGTACATGTGCCTACTCAAAAAAAACCCAGAACAGATAGAAACCTTTAAACTGGTAAAATACAACAAAGTAATCAAATGCTTGCTGACCTGGAAACTCTAGAGGAGATCACCCCTTAACAAATACTTGATGGACAAAAGATCATTTTTGAGAAGACAATCTGTTAGAAATCTTATATGCACGTTTCCTTGGAATGCATCTAGTGGTTAAAATTTATGGATAGATTTCAAAAATGTATATATATATTGAAGATAATTAAGTGTAGGCAAATTTGTAGAGAATGCACAGTGGATGTGTCTATTTATAATGTATGCTCATATGTATCACTGTGGCATTCAGAATAGGGACAATATACAAGAGAGAAAAAAGAATCAAAACACAGTATCTTTGCATCTTGTGTGAAATTGACAAATTACTGACTTATAAGAATACATGAGTAAGAGTCATGTGGAAAATAGGGCATTGTGAATTTAAGACTATCCAAGTTTATAGAATTTATAAGTTGTGAAATGTGATTGAAACTCAGATTTTGGACAGGACTTGGAAACTTGCTGTACATTTTCTCCTCTACTTAATAATTCCCCCCCCACCACCACCAATTTAGAAGGTACATATACATAGAAAAATACCTGGGATTGAAGGGAAGATGATGGGAGAGAGTAAATGAAGACTCTATGGGCTGCTGTTAGGAGAATGAGGATATGGGAGTCTGGCTCACCACTGACTACTGGTAGGTCTTAAGTAAGTGAGCTGTGAATCTCCACTTAGGTTCCTCACAGATAAAAAGAGAGGAACATTGCTTTCTCATGATGTGATGTGAGTGAGGATGATTGAAGATTCCTTAGTAAGATAGGCATATCCAAGTCCAAAGTGTATATTGGCTTCTCCCTTGCGTGAAAGAAGCAGTGACACAAAGGTGGGAACTTGCTCAGTCTTCCATCTCCACCTCACTTACCTATACACATGTCTGCTTTTCCTTATGGACCAGATTCTATCTCCTCCACCTACTGGGGGACTTTGTTCTAACAACGTTCTTCTCTCTCCTGAACTGTCAGCTGTCATCTTGACTAGAAAATTCCCATTAGCAGAAAACTTAAATAAATATACATTATATATTGAAGCCCCTTTCCCTCTTGCTACTGTCCTGTTTCTTTGTTCCCCTTTAGAGAAAAACTTTGAGGTATCTATCCTGTCTCCAGTTTCTTTCCTCCCTTTTCTCTTAAACCCAGTCTAATCGGAATTTAGACCATATCTGTCTAACCACAATGTTCTTCTCATGGTTACTGACATTGTCTACATTACAAAATCAAATGGTTATTTCTCCATTTTCATCTTTTGACCGATCAGCATCATTTGTCATGGTGAATCACTGCCTCCCCTTTGAACCTCTTTCTTTACTTGGCTTCTGGGACACTGTACTCTCCTGGGTTTCCACCTGTTTCAGTGGCCACTCCTTTCTGTTCTCCTTTGCTGCATCCCCTGTATCCTTCTGTCCTCTTAACACTGGAGTGCCTCAGGGATCCACCTTGGACCATCTTCTTTACATTCATTTAATACCTTCATGGCCTCATTCATTCTCATGAAATTAAATACCAATATGCTCTGTACTCCCAAATTTCAATTTCCAGCCTAGACCTCTTCCTCTAGACTTGCAGATCCATTTGTCTACCCAACATCCCTACTTGCATGTCTAATAGACATTTCAACCTTAACATGTCTAAAACTTCACCTTTGATCCTCTTTACCCCAATGCTCTATCTGCACTTTTTCCTGTTTGCATAACAGTACAACCCATCTCTCACATCCTCACAGCTGACCCATCAGCGAATCTTCTTGGCTCTTCCTTCAAAATAGATCCCAACCTCTATCACTGCTCATCTCAATTCTTGAAATAGTCTCCTCGATGGTTTCCTTGCTTCCACACTTACCCACCTAGAGTCTGTTCTCAATATGAGACTGAAAAATAAGTCAGACCCTGTCACTCCTCTGCTCAAAGCCCTCCAATGGCTCTGATAACTCTCCAAATGTTTGGAGTAAGAGCCAAAGTCCTTAGAGTAAAAGCCAAAGGATTTCTACTTACTAATCCTTACAGGGGCTCCAGGATCTAGACCCCACTCTTCTCCTCCTACTGCCCTTCATCCTCATTCCTCCCAGCCATGCCAGCTTTCTGGCTGTTCTTTGAAAACTTAAGAACTGGCTGCTCCCTCTGTACTCTTCTCCAAAGTGTCCAAATGATTTGTTCTCTTTCAAGTATTTTCTTGAGTTCCAAGAATTCCTTGGCCGTTCATTTAATGCTGCCACCTGTGCCCTTACCCCAGGCTCTTGTCATAATCTTTGCAGTCTCCATTTCTTTATTCAGTAGCACTCTGCAACTTCTAACCTAATTTTCTAACATCATTTTCTTAGATGTTTTGTTGACTAATTACTCTTATTCTCTCCCTGTGGTAATTTATGTTCCATCTTCCATCAGAACAGGGCCCTTTGACTGCTTTGTTTACTGATATATCCCAAGCATAACACAGTGACTGGAACTTACCACAAGCACAGGGAAACATGTGGTGGTGGCTGAGGTCACCAAAATGACAGAGATTTAGAACCAAATGATTTGATTTACTAAAATGATTAGATACTGAATTTAAAATAACTATGTATAAAACATTTGATGGAATAAATATTGGATTTGAAATGATGAGCAAAAACAAGAGATAAAGACAACCAGGAAGATTTCAAAGAGAGCAAAACAGAACTTCTAGGAATAAAAAAATATAATCTTTGAAATTAAAGCACCCAATGAATTTATAACAAAAAGAATACAAATTAAGAACTAAACCAAAATATCATTTTTCATCTATTATTTGGCAAAGCACAAGAGACTGACAACATACTGTGTTGGCAAGATGGGGGAAACAGTTTCTTTCACACTTTGTTGGTGGGAATTCAAAATGATTTAAACCATATCTAGATTAGTTACTGTCTCCCCATAAAATAAAAACCAGGCCTACACATATTACAGAAAAGTTTTACTAAATGTTCAAGAAACAGATTATTCCAAATGTCTAGAATGTTTTCCAGATAAATGAAAAGGAGGGAGTATTCTTCCAAAGGATTAAGCAGGTGAATGTAACTGTGAATCAAAATCAAAGATTATATAGAAAATAAATTATAGGCCAGTCTCACTCATAAACATAGATTAAAAAAATCATAACAAAATTTTGACAGATTCAATAATGAATTTCTTAAAAAAAGCATAGTATATCCTTATCAAATGATATTCATCCCAGAAATACAAGCTTGGCTTATCACAAATAAACAAACAAAAAAACCCCAAAAATCTGAGATAATTTATGTCATAAATTATAAGAGAAACACCATATGATCATCTCAATAGATAGAGAGAAAGCATTTGATAAGTTTCAATACTCATTTGCAGTAAAAACTTCTAGCAAACTAGAAAAGGAAATTTCTTTAGCTAATACAGGGATCAAAGTTCTATAATAAAAACACATCAAAAGCTTTTTTTTTGAATCAGATATAAGCATTGAAAAGGAGAAAATTTATAAATCACAGATACAATTATCTACCTAGAAAATCCAAAAGAATTTATATTAAAATTATTAGAATAAATAAGGGCCTAGCCATGTTGGTAGATATAGGATCAATATAAAGAACTAACTTTGTCTCTACACGTGGAGAATCAACAAAAGAACCTAATAAAAAGGTAAAACCAAAAATGTATATCGCCTTTAAAATACATATAAAATTTTATAGAAAGATATTAAGGAATAAATAAATAAATGGTGTTTTACCTTGTTAATGGATACATACAAATGAGCTCTCAAATAATCTGTTGATTTAAATTCTAATCAGAGCAAAGAACCAAGAATAGCCAATTCACTCCTAAAAATATAGAAGTACATATGGGACTTGATAAAATATTTAATATGGTATAGAATTGGCACAGGCCGACCCAACTATTTCTAGAGTTTTGTTGTATGACAACAGGCAGAGCCCATCATAAGGGGAAAATGGACTCTTCAACAAATGCTGTTGGGACAATTGAGTACCCACATGAAATCATAAAAAAAATCAATTCCAGGTAGAGTAAAGTTTATAAATAGAAAGGAAGACTTTTTAAATTCTAGAAGAAAATACACTATTTATAAAATTGAGCTAGGGAGGATTTCATAAGACCCAAGGTATAAACTAAAAAGAAATGATAAATATACATTAAAATAAAACATCTGTTCATCAAAGGACACCATACAAAAATAAGAAAAGGTATAAACTAAACTTTTATTGTGGATATGTTTTATAAAAAGTGGACAAGAGGTTAGTATACAGAATATATTTAGAATGTGGCATTTGTTTAGAAGTTGGTAGATAACAATTAAGCTCCTACAAGGAATGAGAGAGGAGAGCTCACAGATGGGGCTTGGATGATATGTTGGAATCAGTAAAAAGCCAAAGACAGAGAAAGAAAGGAGGAAGGCAGAAAATATGATAAAACTATGATGAAAGCCAAAGAAAGAAAAACTTGTTTCTTGAAACATCATATAGACACTAAATAGTAGGCCTTTGATCAGCATATTTTGGGTAGAAAAATTAGACTGATCTTTATTTTTAAAGCTTTTTCTAATTTAAATCACATTCTTCTCAGGTTACTTAATACATATTTGTTCTTTGATTATTTATTTATAATTTTTATTTTTAAAAAATTTTATTGGAGTATAGTTGATTTACAACGTTGTGTTAGTTTCAGATGTACGGCAGAATGATTCAGTTATACCTATACATGTATTCATTCTTATTCAGATTCTTATATAGATTATCACAGAATATTGAGTAGAGTTCCCTGTGTTATATAGCAGGTCCTTGTTGGTTATCTATCTTATATATGGTAGTGTGTGTTAATCCCATGCTCCTGATTTATCCCTTCCCCTCCCTCTGGTAACCATAAATTTGTTTTAGATATCTGTAAGTTGGCTTCTGTCTTGTAAGTTCATTTGTATCATTTTAAAAAAATTAGATTCCATATCTGAGTGATATCATATGATATTTGTCTTTGTCTGACTTACTTCACTTAGCATGATAATCTCTAGGTCCATCCATGTTGCTGCAAATGGCATTATTTCTTTCTTTTTATGGCTGAGTAATATTCCATTGTATACATGTACCACATCTTCTTTATCCATTCTTCTGTCGATGGACATTTAGGTTGCTTCCATGTCTTGGCTATTGTCAATAGTGTTGCAGTGAACACTGGGATGCATGTATCTTTTCAAATTATAGTTTTCTCCATATATATGCCCAGGAGTGGGATTGCTGGATCATATGTAATTCTATTTTTAGTTTTTTAAGGACGCTCTATACTGTTCTCCATAGTACCATATTCTTTGACAATTTAAAACTGCTTTTATATTAAAAATTTGCTGTTGGTCTTCTAGCGTCCTTTATTACTTTTCATGATGCATCTAGGGTAGGATGTTTAAAGAATCACTTCAAACGATCCTTTCTCTGATACCAGTAGGTAAGACCCTTTGACATGCTGTAGCAATGCTGAATCCAGTGTCTTCAAAGGCAGTTAAGCATTTGCCATGACCCATGAGGCAACCTGAAATTTTAGTTTCCCAGAATGTTAGAACATCAATAGTCTGAATCCCAGGTGTACCTTGGCCCAGCAGTCTGGGAGGCTTGATGGAGATGTCATGACTATTTGCACATAGTGGGGGGAGGGGACTCAGTTAAGTCTGTCTCCTTTCCTCAATGTCCCCTTAGAAGTCACCTTCCTGCTGTATAATACGGTGTACCTCTACTGCATACAGTTCCGTTTAAATTGCTCTGTTCCATACTATATTTGCCCTGTCCTTGCTGTAACTATGGAGGTGGGTGACAATATTTGTGAACACTATTAATTGTGACCTGTGTTAGCCTATCTCTCAGAACACAGCTGATGAGCTGTCATTCAATAAGCCATTACATTGTTGACAGAGACCATTTTGTGACTCAAAATGGAACTTGAAAATTAAATCATTTCACTGGGACTTGAAATCATTAAAAAAATAATCAGGTAGAGTGTTTTTTAGAGGAACTTCATTTTGGATTTACGAAAGCTTTGAATTTTGTTGCTGGTACTAATTTTTGTTTTCTTTTTCTTCCAGGATATATGAGAAATATTTGCTTACATCTGGCCTTTGTCAACTGACCTTGAAAAACCACGAGATGTTTTTCTTTCTTGCAGCTTTGTTCAGCCTCACTGTTTTTACCTTGACTTCAACTGCCCACCCACTCAGCTGAGCAGCTGGGGATGACTGGTTTCTCCCTGTCATTATTTATGCATGTTTGTAGGAGCTGATTACTGAACTCATATTTAATCTCTACTGCCAGTGAAATGCTGCATTATTTTTCTAATTGGTTTCACCTCTTATTGGAAGTATAATTATAGACGTGTTAGTAAGATAGAAAAGGAGGGAATCATTTGATGCTTTCAGGTTAGTGAGAACTGTGGGTGCTGCATGCCTGTCTCTCTAAACAGCTAATTCTTATCTAATTCTCAGATCAGGTTTGTGGAAGCTTTGGCACCTTTAGATTTGAATCTCTACTTTCTTAATTCAGGGCACAAATGTGAGCAAAAGAAAAAATAAATCTTTTATATGCTTTTAAACAAATTTATAAATAAAATTTGAACTGCTTCTGTATAAATGGCTTGTTTGTTTTTTAATGAAAAGCTCTTGAGGGGTCTCATTTTTATATTCTCCTTTACAGTCCATAGAGATCAAATGTAGTACTATAATCACTACTGGATTTGGCTTTGGTCTTGACTTACTTACTAATACTGTTCCTCTGGTTTTTCAGAGTGGGACAGTTCATATCCTGAAAGGCCAGGAAAAAAATCAGCTAGACACAGATACCACGTGTGGTTTGTAGGTATTTTGGAAACTTGTCTTTGCTCATGCAATCTACTTCCTATTACTAATGCAGTAGGCTTTCCTGTTCTACTTTTATGACCTTGAACCAGTTTACAGACACTAGTGTGAGAATATTGGTTTTCTACACTGTATGGTCTGGCCACCACCCCATCCCCCCACGTTATGTAGGCGAAGCACTGTAGCACTGCATTTAGTCTTAGAAGGAAGGTTGGAAGAATAGATAATTTTTGCAGCTGGACACGAGTAGACGACACTTTGCAGCATTTAAGAGATCTTCTGTGTTACCAACTGCTCTGTTGAAAGTAACTTGCTAAACATATATTTAGGGAAACACTGGGATTTCAGGTTCTTGGGCCAAGATTGGGGGAGCTCATGGAAGTGGGGTGAGGGTGTGGTACAGAAAGAGCTGCACTGGGTGGTGGTGATGGTGGTGGTGGCTGACAGCAGATGGTGCTCAGCTTGTTTCTTTGGAGTAACTAATGCAGACACTCTTGGTTTCCCTCTCTTCTGCCAGCTGAACCTACGTTAGTGCTGTTGAAAGTAATATAAAATGTTTGGCCCATCTAAAATCTTTGTCACTGCCTAATATGGGGAAAATGAAATCCCTCAGCCTGGGTTGGAAACACTGCCAAACTGACTGTAAGTGTGTGAATGTCACAGGCATTTTACTGCTGTGGCATGCAGCCATTTCAGTCCTACACCTGCCAGCCTGGCTACCTCACAGTCCACGGTCATGTTCTGGTTTTTGTGTCTATACTTGGCATTCCTCACTTGCTGCTATTTTCCAGTGTGTAACCAGGAGTCAATATAGGGGAGAGAGATGCTTTCTTACTTTGGGGACTCTTAGGAAAGTTGGTGTCAATTTCTCTTCTACTGCCTGCCATATCCTGCATTCCTAAAGATTTTGTTCAGGTGTCTGGTCTCATAAAAAAAATCATTGTGCAGGTATGGAAAATTGTGACTTTATGGCCAAAATTATCTCGACTACATATGGGATGGTAAACATCTTCCTTGAACAATTATCTATGTAGGTAGAAGTAACCAGAAAAGAAGCAAGAATTGCTGTGTAAGGGAGTCTACCATTTTGCTTTTCATATTTAATCTGCTCTTGATTGGAATACAGTTTGACTTTTGAGTAACCCTGGATAGGAATCCCAAAGTTCCAATCACCTTTTCTATGCTTTTAAAGTACATTTTCTGAAAAAGAGAATAAAAATGAGACAAACTATTACAAAAGTAGTAAGTTTTTGTTACAGACACTTTAGACATACAGATGAGTAATAAAAAGGAAAAATATTGGTGATTTTTTTTCAGGTTTATTTGTTGATCTTCACACCTTAGTATTTTGGTATGCATCCCTCCAGATATTTTTATCTGTATGTGTATCAAAATCCCTGCAATAAAATCCTTACAGATACTTGTCTAATGATTGGATGAGGACAAATACCTTGAATTAGAACTGGTGGTTTTAAGGGAATGCACATTTATAGGGGTTTTACTATATGTAGTTAAATTACTTTCCCAAAAGTTGACATCAGTATTGACTGCCACCAGAAGTATGCTCTATACCCTCCCTCATCCTATTACTATTTTTTAAAAATCTTCGCTTACAGACGTAGAGAATGGACTTGAGGACATGGGGAGGGGGAAGGGTAAGCTGGGACGAAGTGAGAGAGTGGCATGGACTTATATACACTACCAAATGTAAAATAGCTAGTGGGAAGCAGCTGCATAGCACAGGGAGATCAGCTTGGTGCTTTGTGACCACCTAGAGGGGTGGGATAGGGAGGGTGGGAGGGAGACGCAAGAGGGAGGAGATACATATACATATGTTTATGTATAGCTGATTCACTTTGTTATAAAGCAGAAACTAACACACCATTGTTAAGCAATTATACTCCAATAAAGATGTAAAAAAAAATTTCCCTTATATGTTGAGTGAAAAATGTCATTTGGAGAGCTTAATCCCTCTTTTATTTTTCCTTAGGTCTACTGGTCATTTTTTATCTTCTTTTGTGTGCGCGCATGCGTGTGTGTGTGTGTGTGTGTGTGTATAGTTGATTTGTAAAAGATTTCTCTGTTGAGATTTTTTTTTTTTTTTTTTTTTTTTTGCGGTACGCGGGCCTCTCACTGCTGTGGCCCCTCCCGTTGCGGAGCACAGGCTCCGGACGCGCAGGCTCAGCGGCCATGGCTCACGGGCCCAGCTGCTCCACGGCATGTGGGATCTTCCCGGACCGGGGCACGAACCCGTGTCCCCTGCATCGGCAGGTGGACTCTCAACCACTGCGCCACCAGGGAAGCCCCTGTTGAGATATTACCTTGTAAATATTCTAATTTTTATAAATCTTTTAATTTAGTATTTAATTTAGTATTGGGTTTTAAATATTTGTGTATGGGGATGTATCAATCTTTTTCCTTTGTGGTTTCTTCTTGGTGTTATGTTGATAGATTTTAAAATGTGCAGCAAGGCAGCAACCCACCCAATGAGAAAATGAAGGACTTCTCCTGGGTGTAGTTATGGGTGATATGGGGCAGAAGATCTTACTCCATTCATAGCATAGACCTGAGCTCACAGGTTTGTTTTATGTATTTTTACACTGGAGAAATATTTCCTGTGGTCCCTAAACACTGTTTAGGTTGAAAAAAATTAGATTCCTTCCATAGATTGATTTTGTTAAACATTATAAAAATTCTCTAAGCTGATTTTTAACTTGAAGATTTGTCTTTTAGAAAGTATCTTTAGGAAATTACATTGTAGTTATAGTAAATGTAGAAATATTTCCCTCCAAAATAAAGCACTTGGCATTTATAAAAATGAAAACTGCAAGTTAAAATTCAAAGTTTTGATAACTCTAGCTAAAAATTTGTAATTGATTTTAGGAAACATAAATCATAGAGACAGTGCCTGCAGGCTGAATTTTAACATCCAGAATATGAAACAGATGGGCTGCGAATAGCTGGACCTTCTCCTATGAAAGGGCGTGTTTGGAGCTGTGGCTGCCAGAAGAGGAAACAGACATTGTGTTAGAACTATTAATAGGTAGAAGAAAATAGTAAGAAGGCTGTGGGCTTTTTGTTTTTAATTCTATGAACCAATGTACATAGTAGGTAGCTCTGGGCCAATGTCCATGAAATAAGATTGGAGTGATGAATAATATATGAGGAAGAAAAAATATGCCTTTCAAGTTACTGTAAGGATTACAGAGAGAATTAGTACACATTAAGAATTTCAGGTAGAGGCTCTGTGTTGCACCCCTTTTCTTTTTGAATAGTCCATTGTTTAACAGTGGCATTTAAAAAGGATCATAGAGGATTCTTTTTTTCTCACAGAATCATATGCTCAAAACTGAGGGTTTTTAAAGCATATAAAGGCAAATGGCAGAAAATTTTTATTACACTTATTACATGTTATTGTGCCATCTGCTGGGGCAGAGGATACAGGGAGACCTGCGCTGTAACACTCACTTCCCCTAGTAAGCTGATTATTATAATCCCTTTGCCCTACCACTCAGAGCTTCATACCCATGCTCCAGCCTCCCTTACTTCCCCGAAGAGCACTGCTACAGCTGAACTGGAGGAATTGTTCACTCAGTCATCAGAGGGTAGACATCTCATTCTCCACAAAATGTTACATGAGTGATCAACCCTGGACTATGAACTTGTTAGAAATTTTAATTTTTATAGTTTAGAAACCAGAATTGTGCCAAAATGGAGCAGAAAGTGTGCTTTAGTAATGAGACAGCAGAAACAGATGAGAGAAATATTTGAAATTGGACATTGTGAATTAGGAAAAATCAGAAATCAAAATTTAAATACAATATAGTCTTTTTTTAAATATTTTTTTGATGTGGACTATTTTTAAAGTCTTCATTGAATTTGTTATAATACTGCTTCTGTTTTATGTTTTGGTTTTTTGGCCGCGAGGCATGTGGGATCTTAGCTCCCCGACCAGGGATTGAACCTGCAACCCCTGCACTGGAAGGCGAAGTCTTAAACACTGGACCCCCAGGGAAGTCCCTTTAGTCTGTTTTGAATATGGCACCATGGAGACACAAAGATAAATGGTACTGTTCCTGTCCTGAGGGAATGGAGTGGTTAGGATAGACAAGGTTATACGACTGCAGTAAATCCCCATATCTCAGTGGATTGGTAGTATTTGTTTTTGATTATGCTACACTTCAAGTATAGGTGAGCAAGAGGTTCTGCTCACCTTTGTCCCTCAAGGGCCCAAGCTGATAAAGCCTCCATTTCCGTGTGCTTCCCCTACAGCAAGGGGAAGAGATAGTAGCAGTATCTTGTATTGGGTAATTAAATGCTTTCCCAGGAAATGGTGCACGCTATTATTGTTCATATTTTATTGGCCAGAACAAATCACATGGCTATCCCCAACTTTAAAGGGAGTGGGAAATACAATTCTACAATGTTCCCAGAAGGAAGAAGAGAACAGGAACATTTGTAAATAGTTCTAGTGACTACCCCCAAAAATGTACTGTAAGGTTGAAGAAGAAACACCCATGAAAACTTAAGACATACATATAGATGCAAAACAACAGTAGAAACCCAGTCCAGTTAAAAATTTATTAAGGGGCTACTATATGCCAGGTACTGTGCTAGGCATGAAGACTACAAAAATGTCCAAACCAGCCATGAAAAAACTCTGAGTTAGGGACACAGACACACACAGAGAACTTAGGAAAAAAATGAGATAGGAACCATGTAAAGCAATGAGGCAAGAAGTGTAAGACATGATGGAAGTCGGAGGGCTTTGTGTACCATATCAAGTAGCTTGGGCTTTTGAAGGGTTATGAGCAGAGAATGGACCTGATGAGATTTTTGTTTTAAATAAATCATGAGAGATCTCATGGAAGGCAGATTTCAGGGAGGCAAGACCAGAGGCAGACCAACTAGTTAGAGGTGACTGCTTCAGTCCAAATGACCCATGATGAGACTCCTAAGCTAGAGCACTGAGTAGAGATGGGGAGAATGTGGAATTCTTAGGATATAAAAAACCAGGACTTTGTTAGTGACTGAATATAGATGGAGAGTGACAAGTGAGAGATGAGTTTCATATTTCTAGCCTGGGTCTCTAGTTAAGGGGAGAGAGACCAAGATGGCAGAGTAAGAGGACATGGAGCTCACCTCCCACCCATGAACATTTCTAGCCTGGGTGAATGTGTTGATGGTGATGTGACCACAAAGACAAAATCTGTGGTATTTCAGAGGACAGGGAGCCCTGATGTGATCAATGAAGAGTTTTAAAGACTATAGATTTAAACCTGGTGAGCTCAGGGACTCTGTCTTGTTCAATGCTGTATTCCCAGTGCCTTGAATGGTGCCTAGCACATAATAGGGATTCAGTGAATATGTGGTAAGTGAATAGGTTTGATGGAGGAGTTAAGATTTTCAAAGGTTAAGAGAAATAAGTATGATGGTGGTTGGCGGAGGATTGGGTGCAGGGACATTTAGGGCAAGTAAACCACAGCAAGGCAGTGGGTGTGGTTAAGTGTGTGGGAGGGGAGGACAGGAGGGAGGGGGGGAGAAGGAGAAGTGGGGGAAGGGGGGCAAGAGAGAGAGAAAAAGAGAGAGAGAGGGGAAAGCTATGTTAGGGGACTAATACAGTTGTTGCTCAGTGTGAAAGGAAGTGGGAAGATCAGAATTAGGAGAGGAGAGACACTCTGAAAGAGCATCTCTTGATGCTTTGGGATTTCTCATAGCTAACTGACCAACCCCAGGTGTGGCAGCCAAGGTTGGAAAGATTCTTGGGACGAGGCTACCAGACTAAGCTAGTCAGTTCAGCCCCTGCCACTGGCAGCTGCTGGCACAAACCAGTGCTGGCTTTGCCTATTTGTAATTCAAAAAGGATGCTGGTGATGCCTGTCCCTTAATGCCTACAGATCATTAGCAACGCCATGAGCCATAGCATCTGGGAAAAAGAAAGGAGAACCACTCAGGAGACGTGAGAGTCTAGCACTGTCAGCCACTAATGTTGAAACCCCGGACTACTCTCTGACCTCCATGTCTACGTCACAGGATAGTTTCTGGACAACCTGGATGGGCTAAGTGCTCTTAAAAGGTAAAGAAGTGTACAAGGTAAGGGAATGGCAAATGCTAAATTAGCATTAAATAGAAAGAGGCCCTCTCAACCCTTGTTCTTCAATATTAAAATTGTTTGCTCTTGGGCTTCCCTGGTGGCGCAGTGGTTGAGAGTCTGCCGGCCGATGCAGGGGATAGGGGTTCGTGCCCCGGTCCGGGAAGATCCCACATGCCGCGGAGCGGCTAAGCCCGTGAGCCATGGCCGCCGAGCCTGCGCGTCCGGAGCCTGTGCTCCGCAACGGGAGAGGCCACAGCAGTGAGAGGCCTGCGTACCGCAAAAAAAAAAATAATAATAATAAAAGTGTTCTCTCTTCTTCCTCCCTACTTTATCACCATCCTACAGAACACCTCTGACTACAGGACTCAGCCGTCTTTTTTCCCCCTCTCATCCATGCAAAACTTACTGCCAAGGCTTATCAGTTCGACTTCCACAATATCTCTAGCAGTTGTCCCCCTTCTTTCAATTTGCTGCCATCCACTAGACTTGGTCCCTCGGTATGTTTTAAAGAGACCACTGTCAGAAAGAACTACCTGGTCCTCCTGCCTCCCGCACCTCACTTCCACGGTATTATGGAAGCGGTGGGAATCTTGTAAGGAAGCGACCGTGGCATTTTAGGATCTCTGCTAGCCCAGCAGAGGCTTTAAGTGCGCGGACGTCTCCGGTTCTGAATGGATTACAGTGCAGGGCTCTGAGCAACGTGCGCATTTGTTGACTCACCTAACTCCCCTAAGCAGGGAGACCTTTTGACAGTCAGTCTCCCCCCCGCCCCGCCCCCTGGCACGCAGTGAGGACGACCGCGACGAGGCAGCACCCAGCCCCACGAGGGGTACGGCCGTGCCTCCCTTACCGTCTCAACCCCCCAGGAGACCTGCTCACCGGAAGCACCGCCGGAGTGGGGATCCGAGGGACTCACAGGGAACAGGAGACGACGCCACCGCTCGGTCTCCGGCACCTGAACGCCGACCGGGAGCGCTCCAGGAGCACCGCCAAGGGCCAGGCGGGACGCACGCCGGCACCGAGGGACGCACCCCGCCGCCGCGCCCCAGCCAAACCCCACCTATGCGAGTGCTTCTCGCGAGACGCGCTGAGGCGGCGAAGCGAGAGTGGGAGAGGACGCCGGCCCGCCCAGGCTCTGAGGCTGGGGTCGGGAGACCGGGAGTCAGGCCGGGCACCGCACCCCTGCCTTCCGACACCACCGACCGGCGTGGAGGAGAGGCGAGAGGCCCCGGGCAGAACGAGAAGGGCGGCCCAGTTCGCCATGAACGTCCGTCCATCGTCTGGCGCGGCCTAGGCCCGGCCCCGGTGAGCGGGACGTCACCACATCCATCGATCGACCTCAAAGTAAACTTTTAAAACTACTTTTTTTTTTCATAGTGAAAAGTAAATATTAAAAAGGAATCAGAATAGTTATCCACCCCCTTTAATGAGTTTCTTAAAACACACGTATCTCAAATACCATGCTACTTTATTTTTCTGAAGAATGTGTTTTTCTTTCCCCCATGTGGTCTTGCTGTGTTAAATTTTTAGAGAAAATTACCTGAAATTTTCTTTGAAGTTGCATTTTGTGGCTAAGAACTTTGAAATGAACCCTCAGTGGACCACTGTAGACCATATTATGTTGGAGAATATACTCTCTCTAGTCTACTTCATAGGATCAGAACAAATTCTAAGTGGATGATAGTCTCAATTCTAATGTATTTTCAAGGGTAGTTTTTGCCTCCATTCAGAAGACCTTTCTTCAGAAAGTATTTTTGCAAGGCAAAGCTTGTCAAATGAGTTCTCTCTATTTTGTCAAGTTTATATTTTGCAAAATTTAGTTCTCAATTTTCCCCTAGTCTGGTACAGGAAAGATAGGAGCTGTCTTTAAAAAAAAAAAAAAAAAAATTTTTTTTTCTACAATTTGAGATATTCCAAAGTGCAGTTATAGAATTTCAGAATTAAATCTTGCACATCATTTGAGCTGTCACCATTTTTTTTTTTTTTGGAAACTTAAAAATATTTATTAATTCATTTATAATAACAAGAATCAACCTATTACGTATCAGCATAAATCACGTTTTTAACAGAAAATATCTATATTTTCCAAAACAAGAGAAAATATGTGATAAGAGTGGCATTGTTTTACATTAAGTTCTTTTTACATAAATTTACATCACATTTTTTTTCATTCAAACAGAAAGTCACAAAAATTATAATCATCCTCATCAGTTCACTCAGTACCATGTAATTAATTTTTTTTAATCTTGATCTTTTCTTAACACTTTTTTTTCTTTTTGCGGTGCGCGGGCCTCTCATTGTTGTGGCCTCTCCTGTTGCGGAGCACAGGCTCCGGACGCGCAGGCTCAGCAGCCATGGCTCACGGGCCCAGCCGCTCTGTGGCATGTGGGATCTTCCCGGACCGGGGCATGAACCCGTGTCCCCTGCATCGGCAGGCGGACTCTCAACCACTGCGCCACCAGGGAAGCCCTGTTAACACTTTTATGAATTCGTCAGTTTTCCATTAGAGTTGTGAAAATGCTTATTCATTCAGTTCAGCCGTATAGTCAGTTACCAGAAACCTGTACTTGTCACAGTCTTTTCCATTAATTCCTTGAAGATGAAACCCTTTTATAGGAACATTTTTGCAAAAGCATCAGAATACACCTAGAACTGTCTGTAAATGACAAAAGACTTAAAAATGACCACAGTTAAATATTTGATGGAAAGTTCATAATAATGCAATTGACAAGGAAATTTAGTTATTTCTGAGATATACATTTTAAAGTAATAACTAGAATTATGGCTTATAACATTATACCAGAACATATAAGATTCTTAGGATTGTCATATAATGCCTGAAACATTTATATTAACATATTTCCATACAAATAACCCAAAGAAAGTTTAGTATTATTATTTTTTTAATTTTTGAACTATATTTTATTTATTTTTTTATACAGCAGGTTCTTATTAGTCATCCATTTTATACACATCAGTGTATACATGTCAATCCCAATTGCCCAATTCATCACCCCCCCATTCCCACCCCCCCCCGTGGCCTTCCCCCCCTTGGTGTCCATACGTTTGTTCTCTACATCTGGCTCTCAACTTCTGCCCTGCAAACTGGTTCATCTGTACCATTTTTCTAGGTTCCACATACATGCTTTAATATACGATATTTGTTTTTCTCTTTCTGACTTACTTCACTCCGTATGACAGTCTCTGGATCCATCCACGTCTCAACAAATGACTCAATTTCGTTCCTTTTTATAACTGAGTAATATTCCATTGTATATATATGTACCACAACTTCTTTATCCATTTGTCTGTCGATGGGCATTTAGGTTGCTTCCATGACCTGGCTATTGTAAATAGTACTGCAATGAATATTGGGGTGCATGTGTCTTTTTGAATTATGGTTTTCTCTGGGTATATGCCCAGTAGTGGGATAGCTGGATCATATGGTAATTCTATTTTTAGTTTTTTAAGGAACCTCCATACTGTTCACCATAGTGGATGTATCAATTTATATTCCCACCAGCAGTGCAAGAGGATTCCCTTTTCTCCACACCCTCTCCAGCATTTGTTGTTTGTAGATTTTCTGATAATGCCCATTCTAACTGGTGTGAGGTGATACCTCAGTGTAGTTTTGATTTGCATTTCTCTGATAATTAGTGACGTTGGGCAGCTTTTCATGTGCTTCTTGGCCATCTGTATGTCTTCTTTGGAGAAATGTCTATTTAGGTCTTCTGCCCATTCTTGTATTGGGTTTTTTTTTAGATGTTGGGGGTAGGAGTTTTTTAATTAATTTATTTTTGCTGTGTTGGGTCTTCGTTTCTGTGTGAGGGCTCTTGTGGTGCGCGGGCCTCTCACTATCGGGGCCTCTCTTGTTGCGGAGCACAGGCTCCAGACGTGCAGGCTCAGCAGTTGTGGCTTACGGGCCTAGTAGCTCCGCGGCATGTGGGATCCTCCCAGACCAGGACTCGAACCCGTGTCCCCTGCATTAGCAGGCAGACTCTCAACCACTGCACCACCAGGGAAGCCCTGTTTGTTTTTTTAATATTGAGCTGCATTAGCTGTTTATATATATTGGAGATTAATCCTTTGTCTGTTGATTAATTTGCAAATATTTTCTCTCTATCTGAGGATTGTCTTTTCGTGTTGTTTATGGTTTCCTTTGCTGTGAAAAAGCTTTTAAGTTTCATTAGGTCCCATTTGTTTATTTTTGTTTTTATTTCCGTTACTCTAGGAGGTGGATCAAAAAAGATCCTTCTGTGATTTATGTCAAAGAGTGTTCTTCCTATGTTTTCCTCTAAGGGTTTTATAGTGTCCGGTCTTACATTTAGGTCTCAAATCCATTTTGAGTTTATTTTTGTGTATGGTGTTAGGGAGTGTTCTAATTTCATTCTTTTACATGTAGCTGTCAAGTTTTCCCAGCACCACTTATTGAAGAGACTGTCTTTTCTCCATTGTATATCCTTGCCTTCTTTGTCATAGATTAGTTGACCATAGGTGCGTGGATTTATCTCTGTGCTTTCTGTCTTGTTCCATTGATCTATGTTTCTGTTTTTGTGCCAGTACCATACTGTCTTGATTACTGCAGCTTTGTAGTATAGTCTGAAGTCAGGGAGCCTGATTCCTCCAGCTCTGTTTTTTTCCCTCAAGACTACTTTGGCTATTCAGGGTCTTTTGTGTCTCCATACAAATTTTAAGATTTTTTGTTCTAGTTACGTAAAAAATGCCATTGGTAATTTGATAGGGATTGCATTGAATCTGTAGATTGCTTTGGGTAGTGTAGTCATTTTCACAATATTGATTCTTCCAATCCAAGCACATGGTATATCTCTCCATCTGCTGGTATCATATTTAATTTCTTTCATCAGTGTCTTATAGTTTTCTGCATACAGGTCTTTTGTCTCCCTAGGTAGGTTTATTCCTAGGTATTTTATTCTTTTTGTTGCAGTGGTAAATGGGAGTGTTTCCTTAATTTCTCTTTCAGATTTTTCATCATTAGTGTATAGGAATGCCAGAGATTTCTGTGCATTAATTTCGTATCCTGCAACTTTATCAGATTCATTGATTAGCTCTAGTAGTTTTCTGGTGGCATCTTTAGGATTCTCTATGTATAGTATCATGTCATCTGCAAACAGTGACAGTTTTACTTCTTCTCTTCCAATTTGTATTCCTTTTTATTTCTTTCTCTTCTCTGATTGCTGTGGCCAGGACTTCCAAAACTATGTTGAATAAAAGTGGTGAGAGTGGACATCCTTGTCTTTTTCCTGATCTTAGAGGAAACGCTTTCACTTTTTCACCATTGAGAATGATGTTTGCTGTGGGCTTGTTGTATATGGCCTTTATTATATTGAGGTTGGTTCCCTCTATGTCCACTTTCTGGAGAGTTTTTATCATAAATGGGTGTTGAATTTTGTCAAAAGCTTTTTCTCCATCTATTGGGATGATCATATCGTTTTTATTCTTCAGTTAATGTGGTGTATCATATTGATTGATTTGCATATATTGAAGAATCCTTGAATCCCTTGGTTAAATCCCACTTGATCATGGTGTATGATCCTTTTAATGTGTTTTTGGATTCTGTTTGGTAGTATTTTCTTGAGGATTTTTGCATCTACATTCATCAGTGATAGTGGTCTGTAATTTTCTTTTTTTGTACTATCTTGGTCTGGTTTTGGTATCAGGGTGATGGTAGCCTCATAGAGTGAGTTCGGGAGTGTTCCTTCCTCTGCAATTTTTTTGGAAGAGTTTGAGAAGGATGAGTGTTAACTCTTCTCTAAATGTTTGATAGAATTCACCTGTGAAGCCATCTGGTCCAGGACTTTTGTTTGTTGTAAGATTTTTAATCACAGTTTCAATTTCATTACTTGTGATTGGTCTGTTCATATTTTCTATTTCTTTCTGGTTCAGTCTTGGAACGTTATACCTTTCTTAGAATTTGTTCATTTCTTCCAGGTTGTCCATTTTATTGGCATAGAGTTTCTTGTAGTAGTCTCTTAGGATGCTTTGTATTTCTGTGGTGTCTGTTGTAACTTTTCCTTTTTCATTTCTAATTTTATTGTTTTGAATCCTCTCCCTCTTTTTCTTGATGAGTCTGGATATTGGTTTATCAATTTTGTTTATGTTCTCAAAGAACCAGCTTTTAGTTTTATTGATCTTTGCTATTGTTTTCTTTGTTTCTATTTCATTTATTTCTGCTCTGATCTTTATGATTTCTTTCCTTCTGCTAACTTTGAGTTTTCTTTGTTCTTCTTTCTCTAGTTCCTTTAGGTGTAAGGTTAGATTGTTTTATTTGAGATTTTTCTTTGTTTCTTGAGGTAGGCTTGTATAGGTATATACTTCCCTCTTAGAACTGCTTTTGCTGCATCCCTTAGGTTTTCAATTGTCATGTTTTCATTGTCATTTGTCTCTAATTATTTTTTGATTTCCTCTTTGATTTCTTCAGTGATCTCTTAGTTATTTAGTAACGTATTGTTTAGCCTCCATGTGTTTGTGTTTTTTACGTTTTTTTCCCTGTAATTCATTTCTAATCTCATAGTGTTGTGGTCAGAAAAGGTGCTTCATATGATTTCAGTTTTCTTAAATTAACTGAGGCTTGATTTGTGGCCCAAGATGTGATCTATCCTAGAGAGTGTTCCATGTGCACTTGAGAAGAAAGTGTAATCTGCTCTTTTTGGATGGAATGTCCTATAATTATCAATTAAATCTGTCTGGTCTATTGTGTCATTTAAAGCTTCTGTTTCCTTATTTATTTTAATTTTGGATGAGCTGTCCATTGGTGTGAGGTGTTAACGTCCCCCACTATTATTGTGTTACTGTCGATTTCCTGTTTTATATCTTTTAGCAGGTGCCTTATGTATTGAGGTGCTCCTATGTTGGGTGCATATATACTTATAATTGTTATATCTTCTTCTTGGATTGATACCTTGATCATTATGTAGTGTCTTTCCTTGTCTCATGTATTTTAAAGTGTATTTTATCTGATATGAGTATTGCTTTCTTTTGATTTCTATTTGCATGGAATATCTTTTTTCATCCCCTCACTTTCAGTCTGTATGTGTCCCTAGGTCTGAAGTGGTCTCTTGTAGACAGAATATATATGGGTCTTGTTTTTGTATCCATTTAGCAAAACTGTGTCTTTTGGTTGGAGCATTTAATCCAATCACGTTTAAGGTAATTATCGATATGTATGTTCCTGTGACCATTTTCTTAATCGTTTTGGGTTTGTTTTTGTAGGTCCTTTTCTTCTCTTGTGTTTCCCACTTAGAGAAGCTCGTTTAGCATTTGTTGTAGAGCTGGTTTGGTAGTGCTGAATTCTCTTATCTTTTGCTTGTCTGTAAAGCTTTTGATTTCTCCATCGAATCTGAATGAGATCTTGCCGATAGAGTAATCTTGGTTGTAGGTTCTTCCCTTTCATCACTTTAAGTATATCATGCCACTCCCTTCTGGCTTGTAGAGTTTCTGCTGAGAAATCAGCTGTTAACCTTATGGGAGTTCCCTTGTATGTTATTTGTCATTTTTCACTTGCTGCTTTCAAAAATTTTTCTTTGTCTTTAATTTTTGCCAGTTCGATTACTATGTGTCTCGGCATGTTTCTCCTTGGGTTTATCCTGTATGGGACTCTGTGCTTCCTGGAGTTGGGTGCCTATTTCCTTTCCCATGTTAGGGAAGTTTTCGACTATAATCTCTTCAAATATTTTCGCTGGTCCTTTCTCTCTCTCTTCTCCTTCTGGGACCCCTATAATGCAAATGTTGTTGTGTTTAATGTTGTCCCAGAGGTCTCTTAGGCTGTCTACATTTCTTTTCATTGTTTTTTCTTTATTCTATTCTTCAGCAGTGAATTCCACCATTCTGTCTTCCAGGTCACTTATCCGTTCTTCTGCCTCAGTTATTCTGCTATTGATTCCTTCTAGTGTAGTTTTCATTTCAGTTATTGTATTGTTCATCTCTGTTTGTTTGTTCTTTAATTCTTCTAGTTCTTTGTTAAACATTTCTTGCATCTTCTCGATCTTGCCTCCATTCTTTATCTGAGGTCCTGGATCATCTTCAGTATCATTATTCTTAATTCTTTTTCTGGAAGGTTGCCTATCTCCACTTCATGTAGTTGTTTTTCTGGGGTTTTATCTTGTTCCTTCATCTGGTACATAGCTCTCTGCCTTTTCATTTTGTCTGTCTTTCTGTGAATGTGGTTTTTGTTCCACAGGCTCTTGGATTGTCGTTCTTCTTGCTTCTGCTATCTGCCCTCTGGTGGATAAGGCTATCTAAAAGGCTTGTGTAAGTTTCCTGATGGGAGGGACTGGTGGTGGGTAGAGCTGACTGTTGCTCTGGTGGGCAGAGCTCAGTAAAACTGTAATCCAGTTGACTGTTCATGGGTGGGGCTGGGTTCCCTCCCTATTGTTTGTTTGGCCTGAGGCAACCCAACACTGGAGCCTACCTGGGCTCTTTGGTGGGGCTAATGGCGGACTCTGGGAGGGCTCACGCCAAGGAGTACTTCCCAGAACTTCTGCTGCCAGTGTCCTTGTCCCCACGGTGAGCCACAGCCACCCCCTGCCTCTGTAGGAGACCCTCCAACACTAGCAGATAGGTCTGGTTCAGTCTCCCCTGGGGTCACTGCTCCTTCCCCTGGGTCCCAATGCGCACACTACTTTGTATGTGCCCTCTAAGTGTGTAGTCTCTGTTTTCCCCAGTCCTGTCGAAGTGCTGCAATGAAATCCCACTAGGCTTCAAAGTCTGATTCTCTAGGAATTCCTCCTCTCGTTGTCGGACCCCCAGCTTGGGAAGCCTGGCATGGGGCTCAGAACCTTCACTCCAGTGGGTGGACTTCTGTGTTATAAGTGTTTTCCAGTCTGTGAGTCACCCACCCAGCAGTTATGGGATTTGGTATTCCTGTGATTACACCCCTCCTACCGTCTCATTGTGGCTTCTCCTTTGTCTTTGGATGTGGGGTATTTTTTTGGTGAGTTCCAGTGTCTTCCTGTCATTGATTGTCCAGCAGCTAGTTGTGATTCTGGTGTTCTCACAAGAGGAAGTGAGAGCACGTCCTTCTACTCCACCATCTTGGTTCCTCTACCAAGCTGTCACCATTTAATTTGTTCAGTTCCTTTCTTTATGGGGACAAATTTTAGTGTCTTGCTGTTTTTAATACCTCTTACCAATAATCCCCATTTTCTGAATGTCTGGAAAACTGGAGCTTTTTGGTCTTTCATTCACTGAAAATGTGGATAAGAAATTTTCCAAAACTATTTTGGAAAAATATAGCACAAATTTAGAAGGCTCATTTATAAAGAGTTCAATACCATCATAGGGCACTTAGATTCATTTACAAATTATTTCTTCAAAGGCTCAAATATCTCTAATCCTACTTATGGCAGCCAGCAAGGAGAAAAACACATACTGCTTTGTATTCAAAATCAGGTTTTTTCACAAAAAATGTGTAGTTCATTTATTCTAACTATGTATATGTTATGATATTTATAAACTTTTATAGCTACTGCTACTATTTGACAACTTGAGTGCAAAGATAAATTATGTTGCAGCACACCCAATGCCAAGCACATTTCTACTCCATAAATTTCTTTAGAAAGAACATAGTTTTACCATGGCACTATGCTCCATCAAAATTTGTATTTATATTGTTATGCAAGGATAACTTTAGTTTGAAATTTTTAAACACTGAATTTACAGTAGCACTTATTCATTTAACTGAGTTTATAATGGCATCTCGCTCTAGGAATGTCAAATGTTTTACTTTCAACAGGATGAAATTCTAAATACTTTACTTTGGTACCATGACATTTAAAAAATTGAATCATTACTGAAAAGTAATTGTTTTCTAATATGCAGTGTCTGATTACACTGATGTAAAAGTGGCATAATTTAATTGTTTTTCTGCATTGGAGCCAGTGCATTAACAGCTACACTTTTTGTATGTGCACAAGAAAAGTGGAATAAAGTTAATGTTATAAATTAGTTAATATTTATAATAAAGTGAATTTAGAGGAACAGTTATTTGATCTAAATGCAAAGTCTTGCTTTGCCGCACGCTTTCCAAAACTGTATGTGTTAGGTCATTGTCTTCAGGCACAATCTTTGGAAGCTGATGTTGATGCTTCAGCATTTTTGTGTCTTCTGAATTTTGTGGAATCAGTGGTATTATGTGGTCTCCATGGTAGGTGGTCAGTGTTGATAAACATTTTGAAATTTAAAGGTTTGTCATCAACTTTCTCATGAATGGAGTATTTGTTGATTAAACAGTCCCTTTCATTTTTTGAGCCCATTAATGTGAAAATATTTGTTGCCAATTTTAAAAGTGTTACCACATAAATACAGAATAGTTGTAGATTTATGCAGCATACCACTGTAGCAAGAGCAGTTATATTACTTTCTATTTTCTATGGGACAGAGGACTACTCAGTCTTTATTTTCCATAAATATTTCACATACACCAAGACTTGTTTTCCACTGACTGCATGAATGGTGGCCTGCTGATAGCAGGCATCTCTCAAATTAAGACAGCAGTCTCCCCACAACTGGCTAGTATCCCAAGGGGCCAGCGGAGGCAGCAACACCAAATCTTCTTTCTCCATTTCCCAGATGGGAAGGAGCTGTTCCTAGCTACTAGTTTCCTAACACACTTTCTTTGTTAAGTGAACACCCCATAAGCTGTCCTGAAAAGAGAGGTGTTGTGTTGCAGATTGAATTATCCAAAAGCAGCTGCTGAGAGGAAGTTTGGGGTTCAAGATGTTTATTTGGGAACAACACCCACGAAAGGAAGAGGGAAAAGCAAGACTGGGCAGAGGGAGCTGTCCAACTTCAATGCAGGCTTGACGAAGCCTTGGCTAACCTGGCTGGGAGTTCTGGAATGAGTGTGGCCCATCAGAGGTGTCCCATATAGGGCCCAAGTGGCTGGATCTTTATACACACGCCTCACTTGGTCACCAAGTATGGGCTGTCCTGGAAGGGGCATGACATTTGGTGGGGCCACTCTCTGCAGCTGAGGCACACCCTGAAGAAGCTGACAGCTAGAGGCTGTCTTGCTCACTGCACTGCCCACAGCTAGGCAGCACATCCTTCTTTGAAGAGCCATCTGGGCATCACTTTGTCCATCACGCGTTGTGGCTGAATAAGATTGGGAAAAGTGAGATAGGTTATCTCAGCATCCTTGGATTTAACCAGAGTGAGAATACACTATCTGTGTCTCATATACTACTAGACAAGTCCGTGGTAGGAAGTAAAAGCACCAAATGGTGATTGCCAGAGGCTGTGGCCTGCTGAGATGGACACTGGGGTGCAGGAGTTTGTTAGGGAGTGCTCTTGGGACCATAGGCTCAGAAAGGGCAGGAGGATTGGGCAGAAGGAGAAGCTGACTTATGAGGCAGCCTCAACATGGGCCAACCCCATAGGGAGCTCTGAAGTTGGGTGAGGGGGCTGGACATTTATACTTTCACATAAACCAGCCATTGGCCGTGGGTACCCTGGGAAGGGGGTGTGGCCTCATGGGACTTTCTGCCAGAAGCCCCTCCTGGCAGTTAGGGAGTAGTCTTTCAGTTCTGATGGGAGCTCTGAGAGTCACATCACAGCATCGCACTGGAAGTCTACTGAGCCCATCCTGGCTAACTTTAATGCAAATAATAATAATAGTGCTAGTAATAATAATAATAATACTTTGTTTAAAAAATCCAGAACCGATGCTGAAAAAGATAAACCTGACACACAGATATAAACTAAGACTGGCTCTAAGCAAATTAAAAAAAAAAAGTCACCCTATGTCTAATGAAGTTAAAGGAATGATTTCTAGGAAGAAAGAACAACTTATATTTAACCGCCTTGAAGGTAAGCTGCTGATCCAGAGATCTTTTGAGCTGACTTACTTGAATTTTCACTCAAGTGCAAAAGGATTTAAGCTGACTCTTTAATCCATTTTGCTTAGAGTGTAGTATGGCAGTGCTTTTTTATTTTGCAGTGTCTTCTTTCATTTTCAGCAGTCCCTACTTAATCGTTGTGTCTGCTGCCCCGTCCTGATCACTCAGCAGACCCCACTGCCATCCAGGGTCATCTGGCTACAGGTTCCAGCGTGCCCAGTGCCTGATGATTTGGCCCCCACTCTATGCATGGCCTTGCTCTCTCTTAGGCTATGAGCAGAGGATTTTTCACAATAGTCGTAAAACATAGAAACTCATCCCCACCAATCCTTACAAAGAGCCCAGGGAGCCCAAGCTGTTTCAAATGAGATGCTTCTGCCAAAAGAGCACGGGGAGAGTGACCCTGGCTACCAGAGGGAGGCTGGTGCATTTCATTTCATTATGAACTCAAACCAGGGTCTAGAGGAGGTTAAAATACCTTTACTTAGCTCTCAATCATTGTCATGCCGGGCACACGGTGCTCTAGAATTGTGAGGGAGGAAGACAGAGCGGAGGAGCTCTGGATGTGACACCAGGAGGCTGCCTTCGGTCCCTTTCAGCCCCTGATGTTCTGGTTCTCCGTGGACCAGGTCTTAACTCATCTTATTCCCGTTGCCTAGAAAAGTGTTGGGTTCACAGTGCATGCTCAGAAGTGTGTGCTTTTGTTTGTTGGGCTCCCCCCGGATGTAACTTGTGGAAAGAAAGAATAAAATAGGTATGGAACAAAGTTAAGGAATTATAAAAGTTTTCCATCTCATGCTGCACGTGTCTCTACCCCCCACCACCCGAAGCACAATACCCTGCTTCTGACATTGTACCTTGCAATCCAGTAAAAAGTTCTTAAATCTCCCAACATCATATATCTACCCTAAGGAGATACTCTATTTGGACATGTTTCAACATATCCTCTCCCTCGGGCCAAACTTTGTGTCCAGGAGAATAGAGTCCTGTGAGTAGTCAGACCTAAATATTGCTTTTTCACCATTCTCTTTTCTTATTATACTACTAGATATATGTTAAACCTTTTATTCTAGTCTTTGTTTCTTACTCCCTCCTTCAGATTGTATATTCCTTTCTATTTGTGCTGTATTTTGTGTAATTTCCTCAAATGTATTTGGAGTTAACTAATTTTGTCTTGAGCTGGTTCTTATCTTCTATAACCTATTCAGTGAATTTAAAAATTTTAATGAATAACTTCTTGGTTATAAAATCATTTATTAAGATGTAGATGTGTCCCTAAAATTTTTTAATGTGCTAAAAAAACACATAACATGAAATCTACCCTCTTAGCAAATTTTTAAGTGTACAGCACAGTACTTCTGGTTTTACGTGCAATGTTATACAGTAGATCTCTAGAACTTTTTCATCTTTTATCAACTTTTTCATAGACTGAAACTGTATACCCATTGAACAATAGCACCTCATTTCTTCCCCTGCCCCCAACCACTGGCAACCACCATTCTACTTTCTGCTTCCATGAGTTTGACTACTTTAGATACCTCATATGATTGGAATCATGCAGTATTTGCCCTTCTTGTTGACTTGCTTATTGCACTTAGCATTATGTCCTCAAAGTTCATCCATGTTGTAGCACATGATGATAGGACTTCTTTCTTTTTAAAGACCAAATAGCACTCCACTGCATGTATATACCATATTTTCTTTATTCTTTCATTTGTCCATGGACACTTAGGTTGTTTCCACCTCTTGGCTATTGTGAATAATGCTGCTGTGAACATGGGAGTACAGATGCTTCTTTGAGATCCCGATTTCATTTTTTTTTTTTTGGATGAATATCCTGAACTGTGATTGCTTGACCATATGATAGTTCTGTTTTTAATTTTTTGAGGAACTTCCACTCTGTTTTCCATAGTGGCTGCACCAATTTACATTCCCTCCAACAGTGCACAAGTTTCCAGTTTCTCCACATCCTCACCAATGCTTGTTACTTTTTGTTGTTTTGTTTTGTTTTGTTTTTTGAGAATGGCCATCCAAACAGGTGTGAGGTGATATTGCATTGTTCTTTTGATTTGCATTTCCCTGATGATTAATGATGAGAATCTTTTTATGTACCTATTGGGTACATGTATGTCTTCTTTGGAGAAATGTCTATTCAAGTCCTTTGCCCATTAAACAAAAAAAAATTTTTGTTTTGCTCTTGAGTTGTAGGAGTTGTTATATATTTTGGATATTAACTCCTTATCAGATATATAGTTTACAAATATTTTCTCTCATTCTGTGGATTGTTTTTTCACCCTGTTGATAGTTTCCTTTGCTGCACAAAAGCTTTTTAGTTATGTAGTCCCACTTGTCTGTTTTTCCTTTTGTTATCATGTCCAAGAAACCATTGCTGACTCCAACGTTATGAAGCTTTCCCTGTGTTTTATTCTAGGAGTTTTATAGTTTCATCTCTTGCATTTAAATATTTCACCTATTTTGAATTTATTTTTGTGTATGGTGTAGAATACGGATCCAATATCATTCTTTTGTCTGTGGATATCCAGTTTTCCAGGCATATTTTTTGAAGAGGCTATCCTTTCCCCATTGCATAGTCTTGGCACCCTTATCAAAGATCATTTGACCATATATGTGTGGGTCTACTTCTAAGCTGTTTTGTTCCATTGGTTTATATGTCTGTGTTTATGCCTGAACCATACTGATTTAATTACTGCAGCTTTGTAATATGTTTTTTAAAAATTTCTTTATTTTTAATTTTTTTATACAGCAGGTTCTTATTAGTTATCCATTTTATACGTATTAGTGTATGTATGTCAATCCCAATCTCCCAATTCATCACACCACCACCCCCCTCCCCGGCCACTTTCCCCCCTTGGTGTCCATACGTTTGTTCTCTACATCTGGGTCTCTACTTCTGCCCTGCAAACTGGTTCATCTGTACCATTTTTCTAGGTTCCACATATATGCGTTAATATACGATATTTGTTTTGCTCTTTCTGACTTACTTCACTCTGTATGACAGTCCCTAGATCCATCCACGTCTCTACAAATGACCCAATTTTGCTCCTTTTTATGGCTGAGTAATATACCATTGTATATATGTACCACAACTTCTTTATCCATTCAACTGTTGATGGGCCTTTAGGTTGCTTCCATGTCCTGGCTGTTGTAAATAGTGCTGCAGTGAACATTGGGGTGCATGTGTCTTTTTGAATTATGGTTTTCTCTGGGTATATGCCCAGTAGTGAGATTGCTGGGTCATATGGTAATTCTATTTTTAGTTTTTTAAGGAACCTCCCTACTGTTCTCCAGAGTGGCTGTATCAATTTACATTCCAACCAACAGTGCAAGAGGGTTAACTTTTCTCCACACCCTCTCCAGCATTTGTTGTTTGTAGATTTTCTGATGATGCCCATTCTAACTGGTGTGAGGTGATACCTCACTGTAGTTTTGGTTTGCATTTCTCTAATAATTAGTGATGTTGAGCAGCTTTTCATGTGCTTCTTGGCCATCTGTATATCTTCTTTGGAGAAATGTCTATTTACGTCTTCTGCCCATTTTTGTTTTTTAATAAATTTATTTATTTTATTTATTTATTTTTGGCTTCACTGGGTCTTCGTTGTGGCATGCGGGCTTTTCGTTGTGGTGGCGTCTCTTGTTATGGAGCACAGGCTCTAGGCGTGCGGGCTTCAGAAGTTGTGGCTTGCGGGCTCTAGAGCGTAGGCTCAGTAGTTGTGGCGCACGGGCTTAGCTGCTCTGCGGCATGTGGGATCTTCCTGGACCAGGGCTCGAACCTCTGTCCCCTGCATTGGCAGGCAGATTCTTAAGCACTGCACCACCAGGGAAGTCCCTTCTGTCCATTTTTGGATTGGGTTGTTTGTTTATTTGATATTGAGGTGAATGAGCTGTTTATATATTTTGGAGATTAATCCTTTGTCCGCTGACTTGTTTGCAAATATTTTCTCCCATTCTGAGGGTTGTCTCTTTGTCTTGATTGTAGTTTCCTTTGCTTTGAAAAAGCTTTTAAGTTTCATTTGTTTATTTTTGTTTTTATTTCCATGACACTAGGAGGTGGATCAAAAAAGATCTTGCTGTGATTTATGTCAAAGAGTTTTCTTCCTATGTTTCCTTGTAAGAGTTTTATAGTATCCAGTGTTACATTTAGGTCTCTAATCTATTTTGAGTTTATTTTTGTGTATGGTGTTAGGGAGTGTTTAATTTCATTCTTTTATGTGTAACTGTACAGTTTTCCCAGCACCACTTATTGAAGAGACTGTCTTTTCTCCATTGTATATCCTTGCCTCCTTTGTCATACATTAGTTGACCGTAGGTGCGTGGGTTTATCTCTGGGCTTCCTATCCTGTTCCATTGATCTATATTTCTGTTTTTGTGCCAGTACCATACTGTCTTGATTACTGTAGCTTTGTAGTATAGTCTGAAGTCCAGGAGCCTGATTCCTCCAGCTCCATTTTTTTCCCTCAAGACTGCTTTGGTTATTCGGGGTCTTTGTGTGTTTCCATACAAATTGTGAATTTTTTTGTTCTAGTTCTGTGAAAAATGCCATTGGTTATTTGATAGGGATTGCATTGAATCTGTAGATTGTTTTGGGTAGTATAGTCATTTTCACAATATTGATTCTTCCAATCCAAGCACATGGTATATCTCTCCATCTGTTGGTATCATCTTTAATTTCTTTCATCAGTGTCTTATAGTTTTCTGCATACAGGTCTTTTGTCTCCCTAGGTAGGTTTATTCCTATGTATTTTATTCTTTTTGTTGCAGTGATAATGGGAGTGTTTCCTTAATTTCTCTTTCAGATTTTTCATCATTAGTGTATAGGATGAAAGAGATTTCTGTGCATTAATTTTGTATCCTGCAACTTTATCAGCTTCATTGATTAGCTCTAGTAGTTTTCTGGTGGCATCTTTAAGATTTTCTATGTGTAGTATCATGTCATCAGCAAACAGTGACAGTTTTACTTCTTTTCCAATTTGTATTCCTTTTATTTCTTTTTCTTCTCTGATTGCCATGGCCAGGACTTCCAAAACTATGTTGAATAATAGTGGCGAGAGTGAACATCCTTGTCTTGTTCCTGATTTTGGAGGAAATGATTTCAGTTTTTCACCATTGAGAATTATGTTTGCTGTGGGTTTGTCATATGTGGCCTTTATTATGTTGAGGTACCATCCCTCTATGCCCACTTTCTGGAGAATTTTTATCATAAATAGGCTTTGAATTTTGTCAAAAGCTTTTTCTACATCTATTGAGATGATCATTTGGTTTTTACTCTTCAACTTCTTAATATGGTGTATCACATTGATTGATTTGCATATACTGAAGAATCCTTGTATCCCTGGATAAATCCCACTGGAACATGGTGTATGATCCTTTTAATGTGTTTTTGGATTCTGTTTGCTAATATTTTGTTGAAGATTTTTGCATGTATATTCATCAGTGATATTGGTCCTTAATTTTCTTTTTTGGTAGTATCTTGGTCTGGTTTTGGTATCAGGATGATGGTGCCCTCATAGAATGAGTTCGGGAGTGTTCCTTCCTCTGCATTTTTTTGGAAGAGTTTGAGAAGGATGAGTGTTAACTCTTCTCTAAATGTTTGATAGAATTCACCTGTGAAGCCATCTGGTCCAGGACTTTTGTTTGTTGTAAGATTTTTAATCACAGTTTCAATTTCATTACTTGTGATTGGTCTGTTCATATTTTCTATTTCTTCCTGGTTCAGTCTTGAAAGGTTATACCTTTCTAAGCACTTGTCCATTTCTTCCAGGTTGTCCATTTTATTGGCATAGAGTTGCTTGTAGTAGTCTCTTAGGATGCTTTGTATTTCTGCAGTGTCTGTTGTAACTTTTCCTTTTTCATTTCTAATTCTATTGATTTGAGTCCTCTCCCTCTTTTTCTTGATGAGTCTGGCTAATGGTTTATCAATTTTGTTTATCTTCTCAAAGAACCAGCTTTTAGTTTTATTGATCTTTGCTATTGTTTTCTTTGTTTGTATTTCATTTTTTTGTGCTCTGATCTTTATGATTTCTTTCCTTCTACTAACTTTGGGTTTTGTTTGTTCTTCTTTCTCTAGTTCCTTTAGGTGTAAGGTTAGATTGTTTATTTGAAATTTTTCTTGTTTCTTGAGGTAGGCTTGTATTGCTATAAACTTCCCTCTTAGAACTGCTTTTGCTGCATCCCATAGGTTTTGGATCATTGTGTTTTCATTGTCATTTATCTTTAGGTATTTTTTGATTTGCTCTTTGATTTCTTCAGTGTTCTCTTGGTTATTTAGTAACGTATTGTTTAGCCTCCTTGTGTTTTTATTTTTTACAGATTTTTTTCCTGTAATTGATATCTAGTCTTATAGCATTGTGGTCAGAAAAGATACTTGATACAATTTCAATTTTCTTAAATTTCCCAAGGCTTTATTTGTGACCAAAGATATGATCTATCCTGGAAAATTTTCCATGAACACTTGAGAAGAAAGTGTAGTCTGCTGTTTTTGGATGGAATGTCCTATAAATATCAATTAAATCTGTCTGGTCTATTGTGTCATTTAAAGCTTGTGTTTCCTTGTAAATTGTCTGTTTGGATGATCTGTCCATTGGTGTGAGGTGTTAAAATCCCCCACTATTATTGTGTTACTGTGAATTTCTTCTTTTATAGCTGTTAGCAGTTGCCTTGAGTACTGAGGTGCTCCTATGTTGGGTGCATATATATTCATAATTGTTGTATCTTCTTCTTGGATTGATCCCTTGATCATTATGTAGCGTCCTTCCTTGTCTCTTTAACATTCTTTCTCTTTAACATTCTTTATTTTAAAGTCTTTTTTTATCTCATATGAGTGTTGCTACTCCAGCTTTCTTTTGATTTCCATTTGCATGGAATATCTTTTTCCATCTCCCCCCTTCACTTTCAGTCTGTATGTGTCGCTAGGTCTCAGATGGGTCTGTTGTAGATAGTATATATATGATTCTTGTTTTTGTATCCATTCAGGGAGCCTGTGTCTTTTGGTTGGAGCATTTAATCCATTCACATTTAAGGTAATTATCGATATGTATGTTCCTATTACCATTTTCTTAATTGTCTTGGGTTTGCTTTTGTAGGTCCTTTTCTTCTCTTGTGTTTACCACTTAGAGAAGTTCCTTTAGCATTTGTTGTAGAGCTCGTTTGGTGGTGCTAAATTCTCTTAGCTTTTGCTTGTCTGTAAAGCTTTTGATTTCTCCATCGAATCTGAAGGAGTTCCTTGCTGGGTAATCTTTATTGTAGGTTCTTCCCTTTCATCACTTTAAATATATAATGCCATTCCCTTCTGGCTTGTAGAGTTTCTGCTGAGAAATCAGCTGTTAACCTTATGGGAGTTCCCTTGTATGTTATTTGTCATTTTTCCCTTGTTGCTTTCAATAATTTTTCTTTGTCTTTAATTTTTGTCAATTTGCTTTACTATGTGTCTCGGCATGTTTCTCCTTGGGTTTATCCTGCCTGTGACTCTCTGCACTTCCTGGAGTTGGGTGCCTATTTCCTTTCCCATGTTAGGGAAGTTTTCAACTATAATCTCTTCAAATATTTTTGCTGGTCCTTTCTCTCTCTCTTCTCCTTCTGGCACCCCTATAATGTATGTTGTCACGTTTAATGTTGTCCCAGAGGTCTCTTAGGCTGTCTTCATTTCTTTTCATTCTTTTTTCTTTACTCTGTTCTGTGGTGGTGAATTCCACCATTCCGTCTTCCAGGTCACTTATCCATTCTTCTGCCTCACTTATTCTGCTGTTGATTCCTTCAAGTGTATTTTTCATTTCAGTTATTGTATTGTTCATTTCTGTTTATTTGTTCTTTAATTCTTCTAGGTGTTTGTTCTTTAATTCTTCTGTGTCTTTGTTAAACATTTCTTGCATCTTCTCGATCTTTGACTCCATTCTTTTCCCGAGGTTCTGGATCATGTTCACTATCATTATTCTGAATTCTTTTTCTGGAAGCTTGCTCATCTCCACTTCATGTAGTTGTTTTTCTGGGGTTTTATCTTGTTCCTTCATCTGGTACATAGCCCTCTGCCTTTTCATCTTGTCTATCTTTCTGTGAATGTTGAGATTAGTCTCTGATTTAATGAAGATCAGTCTGGCTGGTTGCGGTGAGGAAGATGAGAGAAGAGTAAGAGTTGAAGCAGGATGTCACAGAGGAAATGCCGAAGGTGGTGGGCTGTGGGTGACTGGACCTGTTAGTGTTGGAGGGTCACCTGCAAAGGCAGGGGGTGCCGCTGTGGCTCACTGTGGGGTCAGGGACACTGGCAGTGGAGGCTCTGGCAACTGCTCATTGTCGTGGGCCCTCTAGGGTGCTGCCATCTTCTCACCAAGGCCTGGAATAACATGGAACGCTTCACAAATTTGTGTGTCATCCTTGCACAGGGGTCATGCTGATCTTCTCTGTATCATTCCTATTTTAGTGTATGTGCTGCCATAGTGAGCACTGTAATATGTTTTGAAGTCAGGAAGTGTGAGACCTCCAGCTTTGTGCTTCTTTCTTAATATTGTTTCAGAATAAGTAATTTTTTTAATGTTTAAAGCAGTATGTGTTTGGTTTTTGTTTTCAACTTGTCTCTTCTTTTTCCTTGTGCCAGCTCTTTGATTTTAGTTTCCATTCTTATTTTATAATCTCTTTCAGATTTTGTCAACTACTCTACAATGTGTGGTATTAAATCTATTAATGGTTGTGTCCGCTCTTCTCCTTCAAATGGTTTTATTTCTTGTGTGGTTTGTAAATTTTTATTGTGAACACTTGTTAATCTGGGGTTGTTTTCCCCATGTAAGTCAAGCACTCCCTTGTGGCTCAATTTTGCATTCACTTTTGCTTGGGCTTCAGGGGTTCAGCAGTAGTAGAGAAATTTTTATAATATCCTCTTGGCTTGAGTTTATTACACTCCCTAGGCATTGTAGCTTCTGATGCCATTTCTCGTATGGGGTTTCAATTTCACGGAAGATTTTATTTGTTTTCCATTTAAATTCCCAGCAATTTGTAAGCTTCCTTTTCTCTTCCCTGAGCTGATGGGTAGAGCTCTTCTATTCCTCTTTATCCAGACAGGGAAATTCTTTCAGGAACTTTGCTCTGTGCAGGATTTTTTTCCTACCTCACACTGCCCCTGGGCCATGTCTCCTTTTCCTACCTTCAAGGTAGAGCACACCCCTCCTATGCCCCCACTCCCATCCCCACCTGACTCTGTTCCCAGCCCTAGCATCCAGGGCTGATATCCATACCCGTGCCACCTTGGGCTTCTCTCTCAACAATTATTAGAATTACCACTCAGTGTTTGAGTTCTTTTTTCATCTTGGTTTCTTAAGGCTTTACTCTTCCTTGCTCTCCTCTTCTTTCCTTCCTTCTTCTGAGTTGATTATGTATTCTCTATTATTGCTCTGTGCTTTTACACAGCATTTCTGTGTATTTTCAGTTGGATCAATAGTATCTGTGCGTGGAAGTGATGGTAATGGAAGGAAGCAACTGAATTCAGCTCATGTTGTCTGAGGATCTTGAGTGATCTTCTAAAAATAAAATATATCTTGTCATCCCCAGGTTAAAGCCTGCTGATGACTTGCTATTGCACTTGGATAGATAAAGTCCAAGTCCTTATTTTGGCTTAAAGTGACCCATATGAGTTGACTCCTATCTCCCTTTGCAACCAGAGGTTATGGTACCTCTCCCCTCATTCAAAGCAGCCTTCTTTATTTCTTTAGAGTTGTTGCTTCTGCCTGGAATGGACGTCTCCATCCAGATGTCCAGACGACAGAATTTTCACCTTCCTAAAGAGGCTTTCCCTGGGACTTCCCTGGTGGTCCAGTGGTTAAGAATCTGCCCTCCAGTGCAAGGGTGGATTCAATCCCTGGTTGGGGAACTAAGATCCCACATACCACGGGGCAACTAAGCCTGTGTGCCGCAACTACTGAGCCTGTGAGCCACAACTAGAGAGCCCGCGCACCACAACTACAGAGCCCACACACTCTGCAGCCCATGCAGCACAACTACAGAGCCCATGCGCTCTGGAGCCCGCACGCTACAACTAGAGAGAAGCCTGTGCACCGCAACAAAGAGCCAATGCACTGCGATGAAGATCCCATGTGCCACAACTAAGACCCAATGCAGCCAAAAATAAATAAATATTTTTAAAAAGGCTTTCCCTGACTACCCTACCAAAAGTACGACTCCACTCCTTCCTCTAATATCACCCCGATTCATAGTCTTCATGACACTTATCACTATGTTGATTAATATTAATTTAAGTTTTTACTTGTTCATTATTCATTTTGGAGGCCAGTTGGACAGTGGCTGCTAATGGAGAAGCAAAGAAATAATCAAGGATGAATCCTAGATCTGCGGCTTGAGCAAGTGAGCAGATGCCTGTGAGAGAAATAGGTATGGGATGGAAATTAAGAGTTGTTTTTAAAAGGCTCATGTTTGAGATTTCTATTCTTTATCCTAATGGATACATCAAGTGGGAAGTTGCATATAAAAGTCTGGAAGTCAAGCGAAAATCAGGATGGAGATAAAAGCCTGGGCATCATCAGCATACAGATAATATTTAAAATCATATGACAGTAGTACCCAGGGAAAGAGTGAAGAGTCATTAGAAAAGAGAAGGTAATACATGTTTTAAAGCAATCACCAATGTGGCATAGTTAGAGCTGCAAGGTAAGTCCATTGAACAAATATACACAAAACAAGGGAGGGCCTTTTGATGAAGAAATTAAGCAGCATGTTCCAAACTTTATTTAATTAGCTTACCTCTTACTCTTGTCAGTGGGAAGTTTGGTGCATGGAAACTCCAGTGATGGTCACTGTAGATTTCCAAAGGAGGAGAAATAAACTTTCTTTCATGACCTTTTTGTTTTTGTTTTTGTTTTTGTTTTTTTTTGCGGTACACGGGCCTCTCACTGCCATGGCCCCTCCCGTTGCGGAGCACACGCTCCAGATGTGCAGGCTCAGCGGCCATGGCTCACAGGCCCAGCTGCTCCGCGGCTTGTGGGATCCTCCCAGACCAGGGCACGAACCCGTGTCCCCTGCATCAGCAGGCGAACTCTCAACCACTGCGCCACCAGGGAAGCCCGAGAAATAAACTTTCTTGACTCTGTCTCCAACGGAACTTGACCAAATGTAACAAGGATTTTGTGAATATTGATTCGTTCCTTCTTTTCCATAGGAATCGGTGTGGGGTATTCTGACAGAGATGACACATGGTTTTTGTCCAACACAAACAGTTATGTTAGAAATCTCTGGGAAGCTTTATCTTGGCAGTATGCCTGAAGGCTAGAGAATGGACCAAAAGAGAATTTTCTTCTCTCCTTATTTTGGGGAGACTAAATTATACAGTTAAGCAAGTTATTTGGACTTCAGAGGAACAGAGTAGTACTAAATTTCTTCAGACAATTTAGTTCAAGGTGGGAATTATGCTTTGTTGTTTTGAGATATGTGATAAGGTTGAAAAATTGTCGACTGTGGTCCTGGTAATAGAATGAACAGGCTCTCTTTCTGCTCTGAATTCCTTGAGCTACAGATCAAATCTTGCTTTTAAATCTAACTTACTTACTACTCTCATTGTCTTCTAGACTTATTTAGCCTATAAAAGGTTTGCCTGGAAATATGGATTGTTTATGCATATGGTGTGGCTGCAACTTGCAGTATAGCCATGCCTTTGCTTTATGATTTCAGTCAAAACAAAATTAAAGAATCATAATCACCCATGTTCAGGAAGTAATGAGGAATATTTTAAAGTTCATGTTTTCATAGATCTTTTGTCAAAAATAGGACTGAAGTTCCAAATGAGATGCATTTTCTATAATGCATGTGGTGGCCCATCCTAAAATAGCTATTGTTTTTGTCATTCTGATTTGTTGGGCAGACAGTTGAATATTAAACAATAAAAAATAACTTTTTGTACATGACATTTCATTTTTGGATAACCAGCAACCAAAATTCCCAGGCATTGGGGTTAGTATATTCATCTCCACAGGTGTCCAGAAATGAAATGAAATGTCACTTAAAGCAGTAGACACACTTCATTGCTATTACACCCCAAATTTCCTCCAGTAAAATATTTTATTAAAATTAAATGAAAAACCAAAAGCTGCACAATGGTTGTTCCAACAGCTTTAATGGGTTTTAGGATGGAGCACACCCCCTACGATTCTACAGCAGATATTTTATTATGCACAAGACAGTTATTCTGAGAATATTATACTATTCTTTCCTCATCTTTTTGGCTGTGTGTTGAATCAACTAAATTGCCACTTATAAATTTCTGCTTAAAATCTCTGAGAAAATAGCTTTTGTTTCTATTTATAGGTGTGGTATATACTTCCTGAAAATGTTTTCCCTCTCTCCTAATCATTCTCTCCTTTATCATCATCTGGTTGTTCATTTAGCAAATATTTATTTATGTCCTGTGTTACTGTGTTCATTCTTAGGGATAATCAAAGTTCCTAGGCCCTTATGGAGCTTATAATTTAGCCAAGTAGTCACATGACAACAAAACAACAGCGACAGAAACAGCTTGTTATACTTATTAAATGTTTACATAATATTTGCCAGATATTATTCTAGGTGAGGTCATGTATTAAATCACATAATCATTACTCTAAGATGTGGGAAAGTCCTATGAGATAGGTTCCATTTTTATCCTCATTTTATGGAAAAGGAAACACAGCTTCAGGGAAGTTTTAAGTAACTTACCCAAGGTCACATGGCTAGAAGTGGCACTAACGATACAAGGTAATGAGATATGGGATGTTAAGGGTATTGTGAAGATCTGATATAGAAGCTCCTGACCTGGTGTCTTAGTCTGCTCAGGCTGCCATAACAAAATACCATAGGTTGGGTGTGGGTGTGAAACAACAGAGATTTATTTTCTCACAGTCCTGGAAGCTGGAAAGTCCAAGATCAAGCTTTGGCAGGGTTCAGTTTCTGATAAGGGCTTTCTTCTCTGGCTTGTAGATGGCTACCTTCCTCTTGTGTCCTCACGTAGGAGAAAGAGAGCAAGCTTTCCAATACTCTTCTTTTAAGGGCACTAATCCCATCCTGAGGGCCCCCTCCTCATAACCTCAACTAAACCTAATTACCTCCCAAAAGCTCCAGCTCCAGATACTATCACATTGGAGGTTAGGGCTTCAACACATGAATTTTGGGGGGACATAATTCAGCCATAGCGACCGGTTTTAGAAGTCTTCCAGGTCAAGGATTACAGACCCCTCTCCAGATGAGAAATAATGTTTAACAGCTATGAATAAGACTATTTAAAAATATCTATCTTTGCTAGATCCCAAAAGAATTATAATGGGTTACTATGTGGATTAGCTTTTTAAGGCTTTTAAGTCTTGGTTTTTTTCATCTATAATTTGGGAGGAGAGTTGTATATTTACATATGTACAGCATTTTTATATGTTAACGGTATATATTTCCATATATGAATATATATGTGAATGGTAAGGTGTGCATGTATGTGTGTGGGGCCGTCAGTGATCTTTTTGGTATTTTCATATGTGAAGCACTTTTTTAAAAATAAATTTATTTATTCATTTATTTACTTTTGGCTGTGTTGGGTCTTCATTGCTACACGCAGGCTTTCTCTAGTTGTGGTGAGTGGGGGCTATGCTTTGTTGCAGTGCGCGGGCGTCTCATTGCGGTGGTTTCTCTTGTTGCAGAGCATGGGCTCTAGGAGTGTGGGCTTCAGTAGTTGTGGCACGTGGGCTCAGTAGTTGTGGCTTGCGGGCTCTAGAGTGCAGGCTCAGTAGTTGTGGTGCACGGGCTTAGTTGTTCCACTGCATGTGGGATCTTCCCGGACCAGGGCTTGAACCCATATCCCCTGCATTGGCAGGTGGATTCCTAACCCCTGCACAACCAGGGAAGTCCTCATATGTGCAGCACTTTTTAAAGTGCTTTTTAAAGCACTTGGTAAAGTAAATGTGTTTTATCTCACCTGATCATCACAAGTGAGGTGTTATTTTTATTGTCATTTTTACACGTGTAGAAATTGAAGCTAAGAGATCAAGTTTCTTTCCTTTTCAAGGTCTTGCATGCAGTTGGTACGTGGCCAAGACAAGGTAAGGAACAAACCACAGACTTCTGATTCTGGGTCAGCACTTTTCGTCTGCCCCATGGCTGCCTGGTGCTGGAGTACATTTTGCCTGACACCTGGGCTCTGAAAAAGATATTTATTCTCTCCTATGCTCAGCTGACATTTCATTTTGCTTCCTTGCCATCCATGACTACACCACAGTGTTCAGTGTTTCAGTACATTTTTGAAGTACTGATTTTCAGCTGGCCCCCATCTCAAAGACCCTACCACACACCCATTTCTATTTGCCTCACTTGAGCTCACCATATATTGTTACTAAGAGTTCCTGGTTTACTCTCGCTCAGTTTACATGCAGACTTGCAGAGTTTTACCGCAGCTCCAGTACTAGGAAAACAGCCGAGTTTCAGAAATGGGAGCAGGTTTTGCTGATTTTTAAGGTTAAAATAATCCTCTTTATATATGTAGAATTATATGCATTTGAATCATTTCATAAAATCTATACATTGGGTCATATCATAATACTTTTTTAAGTGAAATATTTTTTCTTTATTTGCCCTTACCTACTTTCCTGACCCATGTCAGCCTCCACCCCCAGTTAGTCCATGTGTTTAATCTAGCATGTGCCCTTCCAAATAATTCTCAGTGCTCAGCTTGTAAAGTCACATGTAAAGTCACATGTTTATATATGTGTGTGTTTTACAAAAACAGGTCATTATTCTACAAAAATGGGTTCATATTATTATTCTTACATGCACTTTACATCATCTTGCTTTTTTCTTTCAACATGAGATCATGGAAAATGCTCCAGGTCAACTGTCAGAACTCTAGTTATTCTTTCATTATTTTAAAATTCAAACTGGAAAATTTAAGACATATACAAAGATAGAGAAAATAATATGTTGAATCCCCATTGCCCATCAGCTGGCTTCAACAACTATTGGCATTTTGTTAATCTTATTTCATCTATTCTGCCTGACTTAATTTTTTTTTCCTTTTTTTTTTTTGCTGGAATTTTTTTTAAGAAAACCTAGACTTTGTTATTTTTATGCAGTAAACACTTCTGTATTTTTCACTAACAGAGATCTTTAAAAAAACATAACCATATACCATTATCAGTTAAAATTTATAATGGTTTTTTAAAATCATCTATTATCCAGTTCATGTTCAAATCCCCCCAATTGCCTCAAAAATGTCTTTTTTCTATAGTTAGTTTGTTTGAGGATTCGAATGCCAAACATTGCATTTTCCTCATAAGTCTTATGAATCACTTTTAAATTTATGACAGTTTTCCCTTCCCCTCCCCCTTTAATGCCCCAGTTATTGAAGAAACCAGGTTATTTTCTTTGTAGAACTTCCCACCTTCTAGATTTGGCTTATTGTATCCTTATGGTGTCAATAACACATTCTTCTACCACTTTTTTCCTTTACATACTTACTTGAGTATAGAGGATTGACTAGATTCAGGTTCAGTTCTTTTTTTTTTATTAATTAATTTATTTTTATTTTTGGCTCTTTTGGGTCTTTGTTGCTGCGCGCGGACTTTCTCTAGTTGCGGTGAGCAGGGGCTACTCTTTGTTGCGGTGCGGGGGCTTCTCATTGTGGTTGCTTCTCTTGTTGCAGAGCATGGGCTCTAGGCGTTCAGGCTTCAGCAGTTGTGGCACATGGGCTCAGTAGTTGTGGCTCGCGGGCTCTAGAGTGCAGACTCAGTAGTTGTGGCACACAGGCTTAGTTGCTCTGCAGCATGTGGGGTCTTCCTGGACCAGGGCTCGAACCCGTGACCCCTGCATTGGCAGGCATATTCTTAACCACTGCACCACCAGGGAAGTCCAAGTTCAGTTCTTTTAGCAAGAACACTTAATGCTGGTGCTGTCTGTGCACTTCCTCTTGAATCAGCATTGGGAAGAATAGAACATTGGCTGGCCCGCTTTAAGTGACATTGAAATTCATCAGTGGGTTCAAGTGTGGTCAGCTTCCTCTCCCATATAAACTTCCTCATTAACCTTTCCTAATGATTTTAGCATTCAGAATTGAACATTAGTTACATCCATTATTTCACTCAGAGTTGAAAAATGATTTTCTAAATCTATTAATATTTTTCTGCATTTATTCTCTGGAGTTCTTCTATGAAGACCTCTCCCTTGTCAATCATTGGTAATCCCAAAAAGCAGTTGTATAGGAAAGGCAGAATAAAGGCTTGATCCTTTCCTTTTATTTGTCAATTTTATGAAAAATGAGTTGGTGCTTTAACAACCAACCCCCAGTGATAGTCAGTTACATTTTTGGACTTGCAGATTTTCATATCTCTATGTTTTATTTGAAGCTATTATTTTATTTGATGTCCAAATGGTTCCATCCTTGGCCAATGGAAAGCCCTCAGATTTTCTCCTTTTGTCTTCTTTTAATAAAACCCCAGTAATTCATGATGTTTTCCATGCTTTCTGGCACAATAAAGTATACTAGACTTAGTACATTTTCTACACCAGATCTAGATTGAGTCATTTCTCCAGGGAGGAATGTTCCCTTTTAGTGGAAAATGATATTTAGAGACCACAATCTTGGTTCTAGAAGTAAATTTATTATCTTTTTAATGGGTCTGTGATACTCCATGACATACCGTGATATATTAACCATTCTCCATTGCTGGCATTCACCTTTCCTCCAGTTTTGTTAGATTCTGCCATTCAATTGCAAAGCCGCATAGAAGATACAAGAAAACAGTTTAAGAAACTTGCTATGGTCCTTGTATCATTAACAGAAATTGACAAATTGAAAACCAATGCTAGGAGAGTTGAAATTCTTAATAGAAATCCGGTAACCAAACAGTTCTTGGGCATTATGTGAGGACTAAAGGAAAATAACACTTCTTCAGGTAGATAAAGAATTTCTCTACTTCTTGGAGCTGATCTTTAACAAGATGAGAAGCTGATACTCTTTTCTCCTTTCCTCTTTTGGAGAAGAATTTTCCTTCCTTCCCTCAGGGATCTTAGTGGAAACATATTTTCTGTTTGCTTTTTCTAACTGTGCTTCTGGAAAAGGGATGCACACTAGCTCTCCAAGTCACGAAGCAGCTTGGACCCCTCATCAGCCCCATACAACTTTGGATGGAGGTGCAGCTGTGTGCCATATTGGCAGTACATTTTATTCTTGCAGAGGGCATTATGGCTTTTTTGATTCTATGTTTTATTTCTTTGCCAATCATCAGACAGTGTGAAGTGGAGGAAACAAAATTTATTGAGAGCTTTAGGCTCTGTGACTAGCAGTAACCATTCCTGGCTGGTTACAAAGTTCCCCAGATGTACCATGGTATATAACCCTGACTTTCTAGTTCATTGTAAAATCACAACACTATACTAACTCTGCCAACTGGCCTTCTTTTCAGTATCTACATAAAAAAGAAAGGCATTGGTAACACTCTTCTGATAATAAAGCCTTTGATAATACTGATTGACTTTACAAAAAAACTTTATGGTAGTACAATATACATTACAGAAAATTACACATAAAGTACAGCTTGATAAACTTCTTCAAACTGAACACACTTATATAATCAGCATTTGGATCAATAAATAGTTCATTATAAGCACCCCCAAAGCCTTGTTACGTTCCTTTCAGTATCTCCCTTTCTACTTCCAAGGACAGCTATCATCCTGATCCCTAAAAGCATAGATTATTTTTTCCTGGCTTTGTACTTATATAAATGGAATAGTATAGTATATACTCTTTTGCATCTGGCTTATTTCTCTAAACATTTGTAAGATTCAACCATATGAATATGTGTAATTGTACATCGTTCATTTTAACTGTCATATGGGATTCTGTTGTGTGTCTCTACTACAATTCATGTGTCCATCTTCTGTTTATGAGCATTTGGGTAGTTTCCAACTTGGGGCTATTAAAATAATGTTGCTGTCAGCATTCTAGTACATGCCTTTGCTGAACATACATGTGCATTTCTGTTGGATCTACACCTAGAAGGGAAAGTTATGGTCACAGTGTATGCAGTATGTTCTGCTTTATTAGATAATGCCAAATAGTTTTCCAAAGTGGTTGAACCAAATCAAACACCCATCAGCAGTGTGTGAGACCTCACTGAGACTTGGTATTTTCCATCTTTTTCATTTATATGTTTTTTTCCTTTTTAAAATTTTATTTTTTATTGAATGGAAGACTTTTTAAATTCTACAGTGCTTTACAATTTTCAAAGATTTCTCAAACATGATTTCATATGATCCCATAATAACCCTTTTTTCCCTCTACTCCTTTATTGCCCCTCCCCACTGTAACCACTGGTTTATTCTCTGTATCTGTGAGTCTGCTTCTTTTTTGTTTTGTTCACTAGTTTTTTGTATTTTTTAGATTCCACCCATAAGTGGTATCACACAGTATTTGTCTTTCCCTCTCTGACTTATTTCACTTAGCATAGTGCCCTCCATGTCTATTCATGTTGCTGCAAATGGCAAAATTTCATTCTTTTTTATGGCTGAATAATATTCCATTATATATATATATATATATATATATATTTGCCATGCTTTCTTTATCCATTGATCTGTTGATGGGCACTCAGGTTACTTCCATACCATGGCAATTGCAAATAATGCTGCTGTGAACATTGGGGCGCATGTATGTTTTCAAATTAGTGTTTTTATTTTTTCAGGTATATACCCAGGAGTGGAATTGTTGGGTCATATGGTAGCTCTACTTTTAGTTTTCTGAGAAACCTTTATATATATATATACTTCTGAGTGGAAAGAAGATTCCCAGAATAGAGAAGACTTTCTAATACCAACCTCCAGCTTCTGTCTGAAGTGTAGCAATAGTTATGGGGTAGTTTAGGCTGGGTCTCTGACAACACCATAATTTATCTCATTGATGATGAAGGATGGGCCAGATGGATACAAACAGCTTTTGAATACCATCAAGGAGAAGAAGCCTATGAATTTACTGACTTTAGAGAGCAGTCAACTGTTGCCTTCTGATGTTTATTATTATATAAATTTTATGACAAGAATAAAGACAGTAAAACAAAATTCACAATTCCATAACTGTAACACAATAATAATACTTGAGTTCACTCATCCACAGACATACCTGAATTATATATGGTTGTAATCATAATCTAGACATAATTTCATATGATGCTTTTTTGAACTGAACATTGTATCTAAAGACTCTCTCATGTTTTTTCAATATTTCTTTATTATAAATTTAGATTGCTTCCAAAGTTTTACTGTTCTAGAGAGTTCTGTAGAAAATATCTTCATCAGCTTACCTTTCCTTTTTAAAAAAAATTCTTTAGGCTAAATTCTTAAGAGTGGGATTACTGAATAGAAAATTATCTTTTTTTTGGCTCTGGATTTATCATACATCTTCTTTCCAAATGGCTTTCCATAATTTATGCAAGTGGAATCCAGTCTTCTTGGAAACCAAAAAAGCTTAGTTTTACTTATAGCAACACACACTTTGTTAGGTTCATGAACAAATAAAATGTACAACATATTGTAAAAGTAAATTCTTTGCATATGGAAGATATAAAAGTTCTTCCTTTATTTGTAATATCCAAATCTGGGAACAATCCAAATTTCCACTAGTAGATCAATAGGCATCTAAATTGTTCTACATCCATACAATGGAATACTGTTTAGCAATTAAAAGGAAGGAATCATTGATACATGTGGCAACATGGATGAATTACAAAATAATTATGCTCAGTGAAAGAAGCCAGACAAAAAAGAGTACATACTGTATGATTCCATTGTACTATCTTTAAAAAATGGAAACTAATCATAGTGATAGAAAGCAGATAAGTGATTGCCTGGGGTCACTGAGGCGGGGGTGGAGAGGGGCAAGAAGGACAGATTACAAAGGAGCACATGGAAAATTTGGAGGTTGATGGATATGTTTACATTAAGTCCCCTACATATGAACGAGTTTGTTCCAAGAGCGTGTTCATAAGTCCAATTTGTTCATAAGTCCAACAAAGTTAGCCTAGGTACCCAACTAACACAATCGGCTATATACTGCTGCTTTTATGCTTGCTTCTGGACATCCTGGGCTTGAAATAAAGATACTTCACTACTGTACTCTATACAGTACTGTACAGTAAAATACACAAAAGCACAACCACTTGTAGAGGATGCACACATGTGACAGTGTACTGCAGATATGTCAACTAACTTTTATGTGATTGGACATGCTAACCCACGTTCACATCTTTGAAAGTTCGCAACTTGAAGGTTTGTATGTAGGGGACTTACTGTACGTGATTGTGATGATAGTTTCATGAGCATACAGTTGGTCCTTCATATCTGCAGGTTCTGTATCAGCAGATTCAACCAACAGAGGATCAAAAATGTTGGGAAAAAGAAGAAAATTCCAGAAACACCCAAACTTGAATTTGCGATGCTTTAACACCTATTTACATAGCATTTACATTGTATTTACAATTATTTATATAGCATTTACATTGTATTAGGTATTATAAGTAATCTAGAGATGATTTAAAGTGTACGAGAAGGGAGACCTCAAGATGGTGGATGAGTAAGACATGGAGATCACCTTCCTCCCCACACATGCATCAGAAATACCTCTACACGTGGAACAACTCCTACAGAACACCTACTGAATGCTGGCAGAAGACCTCAGACTTCCCAAAAGGCAAGACATTCCCCATGTACCTGGGTAAAGAAAAAGAGAAAAGGAAAAACAGAGACAAAAGAATAGGGACGGGACCTGCACCTCTGGGAGGGAGCTGTAAAGCAAGAAAAGTTTCCACACACTCAGAAGCCCCTTCGCTGGTGGAGACGGGTGGTGGGTGGGGGGAAACTTCGGAGCCACGGAGGAGAGCGCAGCAACAGGGGTGCAGAGGGCAAAGCGGAGAGATTCCTGCACAGAGGATCAGTGCTGACCAGTACTAACCAGCCTGAGAGACTTGTCTGCTCACCCACCGGAGTGGGTGGGGGCTGGGAGCTGAGGCTCAGGCTTCAGAGGTCAGATCCCAAGGAGAGAACTGGGGTTGGATGCGTGAACAGACTGAAGGGGGCTAGTGCACCACAGCTACCCGGAAGGGAGTCAGGGGAAAAGTCTGGAACTGCCAAAGAGGCAAGAGACCATTGTTTTGGGGTGCGTGAGGAGAGGGATTCAGAGCACTGCCGAAGGCAGCTCCAGAGAAAGGCATGAGTTGCGGCTATCAGCGTGGACCCCAGAGACGGGCATGAAACACTAAAGCTGCTGCTGTAGCCACCAAGAAGCCTGTGTGCAAGCACAGGTCACTATCCACACCTCCCTTCCTGGGACCCTGTGCAGCCCGCCACTGCCAGGGTCCCATATTCCAGGGATAACTTCCCCGGGATAACACACGGTGAGCCTCAGGCTGTTGCAACGTCATGGTGGCCTCTGTCGCCGCAGGCTCGCCCTGCATTCCATACCCCTACCTTCTCCCCGGCCTGAGTGAGCCAGAGCCCCCTAATCAGCTGCTACTTTAACCCTGTCCTGTCTGAATGGGGAACAGATGCCCTCAGGCGACCTACACACAGAGGCAGGGCCAAATCCAAAGCTGAACCCCAGGAGCTGTCTGAACAAAGAGAAAGGGAAATTTCTCCCATCAGCCTCAGGACCAGCGGATTAAATGTCCACAATCAACTTGATGTACCCTGCATCTCTGGAATACCTGAATAGAAAATGAATCACCCGGGCTTCCCTGGTGGCGCGGTTGTTGGGAGTCCGCCTGCCGATGCAGGGGATGGGGGTTCGTGCCCCGGTCTGGGAGGATCCCGCGTGCCGCGGAGCGGCTGGGCCTGTGGGCCGTGGCCGCTGAGCCTGCGCGTCTGGAGCCTGTGCTCCACGGCGGGAGAGGCCACAGCAGTGAGAGGCCCGAGAACCGCAAAAAAAAAAAAAAAAAAAAAAAAAAAAAAAAAAAAAAGAAAATGAATCACCCCAAAATTGAGGTGGTGGACTATGGAGCAACTGTAGACTTGGGGTTCGGTTTCCGCATCTCATTTGTTTCTGGTTTTATGTTTATCTTAGTTTAGTATTTAGAGATTATTATTATTGGTAGATTTATTTATTGATTTGGTTGCTGTCTTTTTCTTTTATATATATATATATATATATATATATATATATATATATATATATATATATATATATATATATATATATGTTTTTCCTTTTTCTCTTTTTGTGAGTGTGTGTGTGTATGCTTCCTTGTGTGATTTTGCCTGTACAGCTTTGCTTTTACATTTGTCCTAGGGTTCTGTCTGTCCATTTTGTTTGTTTGTTTGTTTTTAGTGTAGTTTTTAGAGCTTGTTAAAATTGGTGGATTTGTTTTTTGGCTTCATTGCTCTCTTTTTTTAATTACTTTAATTTTTTTAATTTTTAATAATTAAAAAAATTTTAATAACTTTCCTTCCTTCCTTCCTTCCTTCCTCCCTCCCTCCCTCCCTCCCTCCCTTCCTTCCTTTCTTTTCTTTCTTTCTCCCAATTCTTCTGAGCTGTGTGGCTGACAGGGTCTTTGTGCTCTGGCCGGGTGTCAGGCCTGTGCCTCTGAGGTGGGAGAGCTGAATTCAGGACACTGGTCCACCAGAGACCTCCTGGCCCTATGTAATACCAAATGGTGAAAGCTCTCCCAGAGATCTCCAACTCAATGCTAAGACCCAGGTCCACTCAACAACCAGCAAGCTACAGTGCTGGACACACTATGCCAAACAACTAGCAAGACAGGAACACAACCCCACCCATTAGCAGAGAGGCCGCCTAAAATCATAAGGTCACAGACACCCCAAACCACACCACTGGACGTGGTCCTGCCCACCAGAAAGACAAGATCGAGCCTCATCCACTAGAATACAGGCACCAGTCCCCTCCACCAGGAAACCTACACAATCCACTGAACCAACTTTAGCAACTGGGGGCAGACACCAAAAACAAAGGAAACTATGAACCTGCAGCCTGTGAAAAGGAGACCCCAAACACAGTAAGTTAAGCAAAATGAGAAGACAGAGAAACACAGCAGATGAAGGAGCAAGGTAAAAACCCACCAGACCAAACAAATGAAGAGGAAATAGGAAGTCTACCTGAAAAATAATTCAGAGTAATAATAGTAAAGATATCCAAAATCTTAGAAATAGAATGGAGAAAATATAAGAAACTTTTAACAATGACCTAGAAGAACTAAAGAGCAAACAAGCAATGAGGAACAACACAATAAATGAAATTAAAAATTCTCTAGAAAGAATCAATAGAATAACTGAGGCAGAAGAACGGATAAGTGACCGGGAAGATAAAATAGTGGAAATAACTAACACAGAGCAGAATAAAGAATGAAAAGAATTGAGGACAGTCACAGAGATCTATGGGACAACATTAAATGCACCAACTTTCGAATTATAGGGGTCCCAGAAGAAGAAGAGAAAAAGAAAGGGACTGAGAAAATACTTGAAGAGAGTATAGTTGAAAACATCCCTAATATGGGAAAGGAAGTAGTCAATCAAGTCCAGGAAGCACAGAGAGTCCCATACAGAATAAATCCAAGGAGAAACACACCAAGACACATACTAAAAAAACTATCAAAAATTAAATACAAAGAATATTAAAAGCACCAAGGGAAAACCAACAAATAATATACAAGGGAATCCCTAGAAGGTTAACAGCTGATCTTTCAGCAGAAACTCTGCAATCCAGAAGGGACTGGCAAGACATATTTAAAGTGATGAAGGGGTAAAATCTACAACCAAGATTACTCTACCCAGCAAGGATCTCATTCAGATTTGACAGAAATTAAAACCTTTACAGACAAGCAAAAGCTAAGAGAATTCAGCACCACCAAACCAGCTTTACAACAAATGCTAAAGGAACTTCTCTAGGCAGGAAACACAAGAGAAGGAAAAGACCTACAATAACAAACCCAAAACAATTAAGAAAATGGTAATAGGAACATACATATCGATAACGACCTTAAATGTAAATGCATTAAATGCTTCAACCAAAGGACATAGACTGGCTGAATGGATACAAAAACAAGACCCATATATATGCTGTCTACAAGAGGCCCACTTCAGACCTAGGGACACATAAGATTGAAAGTGAGGGGATAGAAAAAGATATTCCATGCAAATGGAAATCAAAAGAAAGCTGGAGTAGCATTTTTCATATCAGACAAAATAGACTTTAAAATAAAGACTATTACAAGAGCCAAAGAAGGACACTACATAATGATCAAGGGATCAATCCAAGAAGAAGATATAACAATTGTAAATATTTAGGCAGCCAACATAGGAGCACCTCAATACATAAGGCAAATACTAACAGCCATAGAAAGGGAAATCAACAGTAACACAATCACAGTAGGGGACTTTAACACCCCACTTTCACCAATGGACAGATCATCCAAAACGAAAATAAGGAAATACAAGCTTTAAATGATACATTAAACAAGATGGACTTAATTGATATTTATAGGACATTCCATCCAAAAACAACAGAATACACTTTCTACTCAAGTGCTCATGGAACATTCTCCAGGATAGATCATATCTTGGGTCACAAATCAAGCCTTGTTAAATTTACGAAAATTGAAATCATATCAAGTATCTTTTCCGACCACAATGCCATGAAACTAGATATCAATTACCAGAAAAAAATCTGTAAAAAATAGAAACACATGGAGGCTAAACAGTACATTACTAAGTAACCAAGAGATCACTGAATAAATCAAAGAGGAAATCAAGAAATAACTAGAAAAAATTGACAATGAAAACATGATGACCCAAAACCTATGGAAACACTCCCATTTACCACTGCAACAAAAAGAATAAAATACCTAGGGATAAACCGACCCAAGGAGACAAAAGACCTGTATGCAGAAAACTATAAAACACTGATGAAAGAAATTAAAGATGATACAAACAGATGGAGAGATATACCATTGTTCTTGGATTGGAAGGATCAACATTGTGAAAATGACTATACTACCCAAAGCAATCTACAGATTCAGTGCAATCCCTATCAAACTACAAATGGTATTTTTCACAGAAGTAGAACAAAAAATTTCCCAATTTGTATGGAAACACAAAAGACCCCGAATAGCCAAAGCAATGTTGAGAAAAATGGAGCTGGAGGAATCAGGCTCCCTGACTTCAGACTATGCTACAAAGCTACGGTAATCAAGTCAGTATGGTACCGGCACAAAAACAGATATATAGATCAATGGAACAGGATAGGAAGCCCAGAGATAAACCCATGCACATATGGTCACCTTATTTTTGATAAAGGAAGCAAGAATATACAATGGAGAAAAGACAGCCTCTTCAATAAGTGGTTCTGGGAAAACTGGACAGCTACATGTAAAAGAATGAAATTAGAACACTTCCTAACACAATACACAAAAATAAACTCCAAACGGATTAAAGACCTAAATGTGAGGCCAGACACTATAAAACTCTTAGAGGAAAATGTAGGCAAAACACTCTATGACCTAAATCACAGCAAGATCCTTCTTGACCCACCTCCTAGAGAAATGGAAATAAAAACAAACAAATGGGACCTAATAAAACTTAAAATCTTTCTTTTTGCACAGCAAAGGAAACCATAAACAAGACAAAAAGACAACCCTCAGAATGGGAGAAAATATTTGCAAATGAAGCAACTGACCAATGATTAATCTCCAAAATTTACAAGAATCTCATGCAGCTCAATATCAAAAAAACAAACAACCGAATCCAAAAATGGGCAGAAGACCTAAATGGACATTTCTCCAAAGAAGATACACAGATTGCTAACAAACATGAAAGGATGCTTAACATCACTAATGATTAAAGAAATCCAAATCAAAATTACAATGAGGTATCACCTCACACCAGCCATAATGGCCATCATCAAAAAAAACTTACAGGGCTTTCCTGGTGGCACAGTGGTTGAGAGTCCTCCTGCCGATGCAGGGGACACGGGTTCGTGCCCCAGTCTGGGAGGATCCCACATGCTGTGGGGCGGCTGGGCCCGTGAGCCATGGCCGCTGAGCCTGCGCATCCAGAGTCTGTGCTCCGCAACGGGAGAGGCCACAGCAGTGAGAGGCCCACGTACCGGGAAAAAAAATTTACAAACAAATTCTGGAGAGGCTGTGGAGAAAAGTGAGCCCTCTTGCACTGTTGGTGGGAATGTAAATTGATACAGCCACTATGGAGAACAGTATGGAAGTTCCTTAAAAACTAAAAATAGAACTACTATACGACCCAGCAATCCCTCTACTGGGCATATACCCTGAGAAAACCACAAATCAAAAAGAGTCATGTAGCACAATGTTCATTTCAGTTCTATTTACAATAGCCAGCATGTGGAAGCAACCTAAGTGTCCATCAACAGACGAATGGATAAATAAGATGTGGCACATATATACAATGGAACATTACTCAGCCTTAAAAAGAAACAAAATTGAGTTATTTCTAGTGATGTGGATGGGCGCAGAGTCTGTCATACAGAGTGAAGTAAGTCAGAAAGAGAAAAAGTAATACTGTATGCTAACACATATATATGGAATCTAAAAAAAAAAAGTGTTCTGAAGAACCTAGGGGCAGGACAGGAATGAAGATGCAGACATAGAGAATGGACTTGAGGGCATTGGTAGTGGGAAGCATAAGCTGGGACAAAGTGAGAGAGTGGCATGGACATATATACACTACCAGATGCACAATAGATAGCTAGTGGGAAGAAGCACATAGCAGAGGGAGATCAGCTCAGTGTTTTGTGTCCACCTAGAGGGGTGGGATAGGGAGGATGGGAGGGAGATTCAAGAGGGAGGAGATATGGGGATATATGTATATGTTTAGCTGATTTACTTTGTTATAAAGCAGAAATTAGCACACCATTGTAAAGTGATTATACTCCAATAACGATGTTTAAAAAAAAGAAATTAAAACTGAGAAAAATTTAAAACATTAATTCATTTAAAAATAAGTTAATTACATTTTAACAAATTTTTGTTAATGAAAACTAAGTAAACTTTCCAAAACAAACAAAGAAAAATAAATGAAGTATTCTAGAGAATGTGCATAGGTTATACACAAATACTACATCATTTTATATAAGGAAATTGAGCATCTTCGGAGTTTGGTATCCACAGAGGTCCTGGAACCAATCTCCTGCAGATACAGAGGGGCAACTGAATGCATATGTCCAAACGTATCAAGTTGTACACTGTAAGTACATGCAGTTTGCTCCATATTAATTTTACCTCAATCAAGCTGTCTCAAAAAATAAAATTTGTTGCTCAATATTTCCAACTCTTTGAAGATGACAAGCAAATGAGGAACATGAGTTGTTGTTAATTCATTATCATTAGGTAGTAATAATGGGTTTAAGGGACACAATATTGTATTTCCCGCTAAAATATACTCAAGTTCTAGCCCCCACTACCTAGGAATGTGATCTTATTTGGAAACAGGGTCTTTGCAAGCACAATCAAGATGAGGTCATACTGGATCAGGGTGGGCCTTGAATCTAATGCTTGGTATCCCCTAAGAGGAGAGGATGCATGGAGAGACACACAGAGAGAATAACGCCATGTGTAGATAGAGGCAGAGACTGGAGTGATATAGCTATTCTAATCCCAGTAACACAAAGGATTGTTGAGAGCTACTAGAAGCTGCTAGAAGCTGGGAAGAGGCAAGGAAGGATTCTTCTCTAGAGCTTTCAGAGGGTACATGGCCCTGCTGACACCTTGATTTCAGACTTCTAGCCTATAGAACTGTGAGAGAATACATTTTGGTTGTTTTGAAATTACCAGAAGTGATAATTTGCTACATCAGCCCTTGGAAACTAATACATATAGCAACATGCTTTTATTAGCTAGTCTACTCTAATTTTAAACAAAGTTGATTATAATACCAAAGGAAATATACATGATATCTGTATTATAGAACCAGATGTCTGATTATTTCATGTCTGATGAAACTTTGTATTTTATAAAGTGAATCCCCCTTTGTTCTGTCCTTGTTTCTCTCCTCTCTCCAGCAGCCACATGTGTTATCACCATGTCTTTATATTAATATGAACACAGTGATTATCAAAGAATTGTCTGTGGATGCTTGATGATCCCTGAGACACTTCCAGGGAGTCTGTGAGGTCAAAACTCTTCTCAGTTTTGATTTTTTCACTGTTGACATTTGCAGTGACAGTACAAAAGCAATGGTAGATAAAACTGCTGACATCTTAGCACAAATCAAGATAGTACCACCAACTGCACTAGTAGACATTTTATTCTTCATCTGCATGTACTGGCAGAAAACAGAAAGAGTTTCACTTAGGAATCACCTTGATGAAGCAGCAGTATTATTAATTTTATTAAATCTTTATCCTTGGGTGTACGTGTCTTTGTAACAGCCTGTGTGATGATATGGGGAGTACAAATAATGTCTTTCTGTTACATAGAAAAGTCCAAAAAAAAAAAAAAAAGCACTTGTGTGGTTGAGTTTTGAACTGAACTAGCAGCTTTTTTCATGAACACCATTTTTATTTGGCAGACTCTGGTTATTCAAATTATTCAGACTTGGGTACTTAGCAGACATGCCCCTCTATGCTCAGAGATTTTCCTTTGGAGACAGCAATCTTAAGAGATTGTGTTTCCTTGACGGAGGATGATATTTCCTGTAAAATCTTAAACACAGGTAAAGCTCAGGGAGTTACAGGGATTTGCTGAAGGACACATACCATAAAGTAGCAGACATGGGCTTAGAAATCAGGCCCCCTTACTTCCAGCCTGCTACTCTTCCCATTTCACTAAATGAGACAGGTGGCTTTTCATATTTCATTCATCCTCTCCTTGAGACAGAATTAATGCTGCAAGAGAAAGAAATGCCAGGTGGAAAAACTGACAAGTCAGATATTACACAGGCACTTAATTTTTATTTTGTAATTTTCACAATCTGAGCAACCAAGTAGAATACATAAAGAAGACACTAAAATGTGGCCCAATAAAATTCATTTGACCAGAAATACGGGCTTCCATGTTTTTGTCTCCAGCTCAGGTTTTTTTTGTTTTTCATTTTTAATGTCAACTGTTCTCTGAGTCCAGCGCTCACTTTGGCAAAAACTACATTTAGTTGCAAATTGAGACACGGTGCATAGCTGCTATGATTAAGGAATTCAGAATCTTATCCAATATAAGGCCTTGAGGGCAGAAAGAAATGCTGAGGGAAAAACATTTCAATGTTGCCCTGTCTAGATGAATGCCTGAAATAAATATTAACTGTTATTTCTGCAAACTTTCCCTCTGTTTTATATACTTCATTTCCCCCACTTTTGAGTCTACAGTGTATTTCAGCAACATTATGGGTTTCTACTCATGATGAGTCTTCTCAGCGTGGGCTGGGTCAGTGTTTGTAGCTCAACTGGCTGGTGCCAGAGTGGAGGGCACGTCTGATTTGATTCCACCCCAGGCACTGAAGAATTTTGAAGATTTTCCTCCTAATATTTGGCTTTACTTGATAATCCCAGAGCATGCTGGGAAATCTCAGCAAGAGGAAAAATTTAGTAACCACAGGGAGGCCTGCTTGCAAGGTTGTGGGTAAGTGTGAAAGCTTATGAGTATGACTGTTAATGACTTGTATGTTCTGCTTTTCACGAGATTTTCTCTCAACAAAAAGTGTGTAGGCTTGTGAGGACAGACAGCTTTTAGAAAACTCAGGCGTCCCCAGAAAGACAAATGCATGATTGAGTCATTTCCCAAGAGAGAAGCCACTAAGTCAGCCAGGTACGTGGAAACATGTGGTTCAGGATTTAGAATTTCAAAAGCAGGAGCTGGCAAAGGGTTGCATGGGATTTTAGCCTCACGTTTTCGTCATCATTTTTCTTTCTTATGTTTGAGTACTGAAATTGCCCTTGGCATATGCAGAATAAGGGACATGCTATCTACCTCTAGTCAACATTGGAGAAAGTGTTCAGTTCAGAAATAGACTTTGTAGCCAAGAAGGTGATCAAATCTCCGAGGCTTGAAGAGTTTTTCTGTATGTGTGCAAACCAATTTCTCATGTATCTTCTTTTCGAATCTGTTTTTCCCTTTTTTGTTGTTGTTGTTTGTTTATATATAGTCACTAAGACTCTGTGTTGGAAATGTCTAACAATAGGCTAGATTTTTATTTGGTCTGGGTGCTCCAGATGTGAGCTGGCCCAGCGGAGGTGGTGGTGGAGATGGAGCCTTTGCACTGTGCTCTGGGAGTGGGTAGATTTCACTGACTGGGTTACAAGGCTCTGGAACATTCTGTATTTAGAACTAGCTTTTCCGAGCATGCAGAGGCGTGTGATAGTGGCTGATCTTGACATAGAGGGAATCTAGCCAGAGGTGTCTGTGTACAGCATGTCCCAAAGTACAAGGTACATCATGACCCTGTACCTATAGGGCTAACCTAACATGACAGCTAGGATGACTCTGGTCTTCTATATGCTGGAGACAACTTCACCTTCATCTAATTGAATACAGCTCACTTTATTAGGCTCCTACTAAGAAAAATGCATGAGATTTGAACGTAACTAATTCTTGTGACTTACTATCCTCACTTTATGTTTTTATTTATTTATTTTAAAAAATTTACCTATTTATTTATTTATTTATTTATGGCTGCGTTGGGTTTTCGTTGCTGCACGCGGGCTTTCTCTAGTTGCGGCGAGTGGGGGCTACTCTTCGTTGCAGTGCGCGGGCTGCTCATTGCGGTGGCTTCTCTTGTTGCAGAGCACAGGCTCTAGGTGCGTGGGCTTCAGTAGTTGTAGCACACAGGCTCTAGAGCGCAGGCTCAGTAGTTTTCGTGCACGGGCTTAGTTGCTCCGTGGCATGTGGGATCTTCCCAGACCGGGGCTCAAGCCCGTGTCCCCTGCATTGGCAGGCGGATTCTCAACCACTGCGCCACCAGAGAAGCCCTACCCTCACTTTAAATTGTAGGAAACAGAGGATTAGAGAGAATAAGTGGCTTATCCAAGTTCATACAACTGGTTCTTCTCACCCCATGTCTTCATTGTGATAAGAGAGACAACTTTCCTTTCTGTGACAAAAATAGTCTCCTGCTCTCATTAGTGAGTCTATGATTTAAAAAAAAAAAAAGGACTTTATTTTTCTAGATTGCTTTTAAATTCACAGAAAAATTGAGAAAAGGGTACAGAGGTTGCCCATATATTACCTGCCTCCCTGACCCCCACCCGTTGTCAACATCCCTGTCCAGATTAGTATATATTTGTTAAAGTCAGTAAACCTACATTGACACATCATTATCACTCAAAGTCCATAGTTTACAGTAGGGTTCACTCTTGGTGGTGTACATTCTATGGGTTTGGACAAATGTATAATAATATGTGTCCATTATTATGGTATCATATATAGCATTTTCACTGCCCTAAAAATCTTCTGTAATCTGCCTATTCAACTCTCCACACTGCCCTTCCTGCAACCCCTGGCAATGACTGATCTTTTTACTGTCTCCATAGTTTTGCCTTTGTCAGAATGCCATATAGTTGGAATCACATGGTATATAGCCTTTTCAGATTGGCTACATCCACTTAGTAATATACATTTAAGACCCCTCCATGCCTTTTAATGACTTGATAGCTCATTTCTGTTTAGCACCAAAAAATATTCTACTGTCTGGATGTACCACAGTTTATTTACCAGTTTACCTACTGAAGAATATCTTGGTTGCTTCCAAGTTTTAGCAATATGAATAAAGCTGCTATAAAAACCTAACTGCATTCCTCAAATTTTGCTATGTAGTATTTTTATTATTGTTCTAAATTTTTAGAATGATTTCTCCATTCATCCATGAATTATTTAGAAGCATATTTTTAACTTTCTAAATACATGGGCTTTAAAAAAATCTTTCTATCATTGATTTCTAATTTAACATTATAGATTAAATTAGAATTTAATGCAGAGAATGCAGATTATGATAGGATTCTTTGAAATTTATTGAGATTTTCCTTATATGGTCAGTTTTTATAGATAGTCCATGCATACTTCAATAGAATGTTTATTGTCTATGTTCCATAAATATGTATTAATATAGGGATTATTTGTTCTTCAAATATTCTATTACTCTTTCTTTGCTTTCTTGATCTCTAAATTGCTGAGAGGTGTGTTAAAATCTTTTACTATGATGGTTGATATGTCAGTTTCTCCTTTTCACTCTGTAACTTTTCGTTGTACATATTTGAAGGTATTTTATTGTGTGCATACAGGTTTAGAATTTTTATATCTTTCTGGAAAATTAACTTTTATTAATACATAAAAGCCCTCTTTATTAACAATGATTTTTACCCTTAAAGCTTATTTTTTGTCTGATATTATTTTAATTATACCATATTTCTTTTGGTTAGTACATGCTTAATATGTAATTTTTCTATACTTTTAATCCTCTGTGTGTTTTTGCTTTAGATGTTCCTTTTGTAAATTTTGTTTTTTGATGTGACTATTTAAAAAATATATGGTTTGACATTCTTTGTCTTAGTTGGACAGTTGAGTCTATTTACATATATTTGGATCTTCTTCCACCTTCCTTTTAAATTTTGTTTGACCAGACTCCTTTTGTGCAGTAAGTAGGTTGAGCTTTCCCTCCTAAGGTAACAAAATTATCAAGGTGTTTATTGAGCACAGTTTAATACACATACACAGATACATACCCCTCTAAGAAGTAGGTTATTTTTACCTTCATTTTACATCCAAGGAAACTGAGCCAGAATGGTTAATTACCTGGCTCTAGGTCACAAAGCATTTGTGTGGCAAAGATTAGATTTGAACCAGGATCTTCTGGAATTGGAGTCCAAGTCCCTAATCTTTTCATGCTTCCATCTTGTCTTCAGGATAGAGTCATCTCCGGTGGAACCGAAGATAAGAAAGAAGATCAAAGGAAGAAGAGGACTTCAGGAAAAGCCAGTAAAGAGTGCTGAGGTCAGAAATTTTATTGTCTTTAAAAAAAGATTGATTAGAGTTTTGAAAGTAAACAACTTTTTGCTTTGTCCTTGTTTCTTTGATGGAATTTACTCATCAGAAAGTGATGATGTTTGCTACAGTATAAGCAGCATTTAAACACATAGTCATTTTTTTATTAGTCATGGTATTTCACCCATAATGAAATGAAAGTTTCATAAAACCATAATTTGGAACAGAAATGGATGGTGATTTTGTCAGTTTTCTTGATAAGTAGAGAGATATGAAGAATATTATTGAACAAGCCTGACAATGAGAAGACCTAAGCCTATGTTCATTTCAGTGATTCACAAAGGAGATCAAAGTAAAATTTCTCTCTGTTTAAAGTATTCTGTTTTATTGTTTAAAAATTCACTTGGCAAGAATTTCTTGAGAATTTTTCTCAGGGTCACTGAAGCTAGTTTTGGTAATAAGTTTAGGATTTGAAGGCAAACAGTGATTTGGTTGAATGAAAATTTGATCATTAATTGTCTAAAAGTATAGAGATTGTGTGATTAAGGGGTAGGGAGGCAACTGCAACTATTTTGGGGGGACTGAAGACTATAAATGTAAACAGTCTGATTTTGTTTATGGATTCTATGAAATTTCAAGGTAATCATTTCTTCTGCCTTAGGTCACAGCAGCAGCTTTGTAGATCTAGTGCTATGTCTCCTTGTCTAAACTGTAACCCCTTTATGGTGATGTGGAGCTTCTGATAAGAGCTCTAAGTAGCTTGAACATACAGTGAGAACCACATTGAAGCTGGCTTCAGAACCCTAGTTTTGTAGGTCTAGGTGACTAACATCTTTGATAAAGTAAGCTGAAAAATCCATTTTCAAATGAAATGTACTTATTTTAAACATAAAATACCTCTTAAGTGAGCAGAATCTGCAGTTGTAGATCTTTTTTAAAATTTTTATTATTTATTTAATTGAAGTCTAGTTGATTTACAATGTTGTGTTAGTTTCAGGTATACAACAAAGTGATTCAGTTATACGTACATATATATCTATTTTTTCAGATTCTTTTCCCTTATAGGTTATTATAAAATATTGAGTATAGTTCCCTGTGCTATACAATAGGTCCTCATTGGTTATTTATTTTATATATAGTAGTGTGTATATTGCAGTTCTAGATCTTAAATGAAATTTGGGCATAAACAAAGGCTGAGTGTCACTCTGATTCACTGATAATCTACATTACCAAAACAGGATGCTGATTGTTGATGTTCCTTTTCTTCTGTTGTAGGATCACCTCTACTTTGTATTAGTATGGGAAGAGTCTGTGAGATGTATCAATAGTTAAAAGATATTTCAGTAGGCTTTTAACTGTCTCCTCTCTTTTATTCTTGTTCTGTACAATTTTACACACATATTGCCATTGGAATAATTTTTTTAAGCCGGTTGAATCTTATGGATAAAGTGCTCACTCTATAGCTTGGACTAAAAGCTATTCCCAGTCCAGTCCAATCCCAACCTGCATTCTGTTCTCAACTTCAATCCGCCATCACCACCTCCACACACACACACACACACACACACACACACACATGGAGTTCTAACCACTTGGTATTTGTTCTTACTTTCTTTGCACATGCTATTCATACTGCCTAAAATGCAGTATGAATACCTCTATAATCTCAAGACCCTAATTAAATATCACTTCCTCTTTGAAGCCATACAGAACCTACTTCCTATAGTTGTTTCTTTCTCTGTGCTTTCAAAGCACATTATAAATCCATCATTTTATGGAATTTACCAATCATAGTCTAGTACGCCATAAACTATAAGATGTTGCAGTACAGTGAAAGCCGCAAAGAGTAGCTGCATAAAGATTAACTTTCCTTTTCTAGTTTACTACCATGCTTTTGTCATTTCCCACCTTGCTCCTAATTAGTTCTGGGGTGGAAAAAGAATAAAATTGCTGCTGGGGGGACTTAGACTTAAGTAAGTAATGGAGAAGATAAAGAGGACTAGTAGTAAGAAATGACAGCAAGGAGACAGGGAGATTCTGTGACCCTAAGGTGGTCTATATGGGCCTGCTGTTCTCAAGTAGCCATCTGTATCTAGGGGATGCACAGAAAACAGGCGTATGTGAATGTAAGATTACCTGTATAAAAAGCATATTCTGCTTAAGTCTAAGAAAAACCAGGATTAGATTAAACATGTGGAAAAAATAATAACCTTCTACAAGTGTTAACATTTCTGTAAAACTCACGTTAATCATATATCCTATTTTAATGTAACAGAAACATGAGTAAATGTTTATGCTGAAGTAATGTAAAAAATAGTTCAGTTTTTAGTTAAAATTTGGAAAAGTGTAATAATCTGCTAACCACAGTTTTAGAAAGATGAGCTATTCAAGGCTATAGACTAGTCTGGTAATAATAGTAACAGTTGCCATTTATTCAGTGCCTATTAAATCCCAAGCACTGTGAGGAATGCCTCATAACTTATTTTATTTTATATATTTTATTTTATTTAATCCATGCAAAGCTAGGTACAAGCACCCCCATTTTTTAGAACAGACAACTGATGCCCCAAGAGGTCAGATAACTTGCTCAGTGTCACCCAGTATGTGGAGAGAGTCTGAATTAGAATTCCAGTCTTTCTGCCTCCAAAGCACATCCTCTTTCAGGTTGCCTGACAAAGTAACTTCTGAGGACGAACATCTATGAAGAAATAAAGAGCTTCTCAAAAATCAGATCTGCAAACTAATACCTACAACTCAACAGCAAATGAGTCTACTAGTTAAGAGAAATGTATTTAAGAAATCAATTTGGTGTCCCTAAAAACATGCCTACCCATGCCACACAATGACTACAAAAACACTCAAAATAACTGATCAGATATAGTTATCTCTTGAAGGTTTTCCACCACTGTCTAGCCCAACATGAGGCCCTCTGACATTGGGCCAGGGGTACCATGTAAAAGTTGTGACCTACAACCCTGTCTGTCCATGGCCCTGTTCCACACTTCAGTCTTCTCTCTGCTTCTCTTGGCTTCCTGTTTTCTGACCCTGTGTCTGGTCACAGCATTCCATGCTGTCTTCTTCACTTTACTCTCTGCCTTACACAGGGTTCTATTCCTTCTGGGTGGGTACAGTCTTGGTGATTCCGTTGACATTGGCCTACCTCTAGGTTCACAATGCAGACTATGGCCTTAACAGATACTCCTGTCATGATGTTTATCCAGGAGTAGTTTGAAGACCACTTCTGTCAAGATTATATTGGGGGCTTCCCTGGTGGCACAGTGGTTGAGAGTCCGCCTGCCGATGCAGGGGACACGGGTTTGTGTCCCAGTCTGGGAAGATCCCACATGCCTCAGAGCGTCTGGGCCCGTGAGCCATGGCTGCTGAGCCTGCGCATCCGGAGCCTGTGCTCTGCAACGGGAGAGGCCACAACAGTGAGAGGCCCGCATACCGCAAAAAAAAAAAAAAAAAGATTATATTGGGAGGGAAGCTTGTGAAATATCTGAGTTGACTGAATCAGGACCTCTGGGGAGTGGGGCCCTGTAATCTGAACTTTAACAAGCTTTCTCTGTGATTTCTTTTGTGACCAGTGTTTTATAGGTACTGTTCTAGGTTTGATGTGATCCCTAGGCATCCCTATCCTTTCTGTCATCCTCTGCAATGACTCCCCTATATGTGAGGGCTCCCTGGCCTGACCTGACTCTGTGCCATGAGTGTGGTTAACTGTGGGTTGTTTATATTGCTTGGACCTTTTAGAAAATCCTATCCTTAGAGTGACTGCCTGCCCTTTGCAATCACAAATGTAATTTTCCCTTTACTTCATACATAACCTAAATTTCCCCAAAGACTCATCTGTTTATGGGTACAAATAAAGCCACTTCATGTTTATAACCCAAATTTCACTGACTCATGCCCATACAGACATAATACAAGACCTTAATTTCCTGCAGAATTTTCCCTCAGTGTTTCTGGGAGGTTTTGAGATGGGCCTCCCAGGTGTCCTCAACACTGCTTCTTTGCGCCATGCTACTGGTTGATGTGTGTCACTTTTGGAGTCATTAGGCTATGCCTCTCCATGAATCCAAGGCTGGTGGCCTCCCTGCAGGTGTTGATCTCCATGACCAGGACTAGATGCTCTCTCTCTGTACTTTCAGAGCTGCAAACCCTTGAGGAGCCGGGGGTGATGCTGTGTTGCCAGGCATCCTGACTGGGTTGGAGCCAGTCTGTGCTTGGTATAGAAGTGAGAGGATACTGTTTGCTCTGACTCAGTGTTGTATTTTTTCCACCCAAGCAACACTATTACTCTCCTGGGTCTCCAAAGTCCTTCTCATTCAATTTCCGTGTGCAGCTCCTCTCTCCAACACCCCAAACACTAGTCTATATTTCCAGTCTGATCACTTCCTTGGATGCCCACAAATAAACTGTGTTCCCCAAAGAAAACCACTGTGAAAAATCTACTCCTTATAGACCTGTCACCAGTTCTTCGCAAATGCTCAGCCATATCTAATTCTCTGAAGCTCATTTTAAACTTAGGTGGGGACTCCTCCCCTACCCAACATACATCTTAACATCTGTTAAGTTCCTGACTCCAATGATCCCAGTTTTAGAGCTACTACAGAGAGACCCTTGAGAAGAGGTTGAAACAAACTTTAGAACTTAGAATAAGCTGTCAGAGTGAGAGAATGCAACAGTGCAGATACTGGAGAATTATTTATTTTTTGTTTGAAAGAGGACGTCTGATAAATTTAAGTCGCAGAATATGAAAGAAAAGAGAGAAGCAGAGAATGGAGCTGCATGCAGGATTCAGCATCTAAATGAAACATAGTCTTCCCTACTTTCCTCCTCCTTTACCACACAGGGCCAGCTGTCACCGAAAGCTGTTTCCAAACCAATTACAATTCCTTTACCAAAAAGGAGGATAAAATCTTAACAAAGGAACAGATGATTGGATGCTATTGGTTCTTCTGACTCTGGAACTGCTTTAGAAAGGAAGTTGAATCTTTGCAGAATTATTATTATCAGTCATTCTTTATTGCTTCAGCTTTCTTTATTGCATTCTAACACACAAAGCAATGAAAACATATAATAAAGAGAATAAAACACGTAATGCATCACTGTGCAGATATTGCAATCATAACAAATCCAGTGTAAATGCCCTGTAGGGAATACTTGAGCCTTCCAATACATTGCTAATAGTTTGCATGATACTACATCACGTTATTTATCTACTAAACTTGTCATGCTTTGCTCTGCTAAATATCATGCCAGCATCAACCCCAAATAGCACTAGTACTCTTTTCCATTTTCCACATGGAAGCATATTTCTTTGCTGTCACTGGCTTTAATGTTTGCAAAGAGTAGCTCCAGCTCCTGAATAATTAATGCATAATGATTACTAAGCTATGGGTAGTTTACTATTCTAGCCCCTCTGGTCTTTGCAAAGTTGCTTGCTTTAATATGCACTTCGAATTAGAAACAAGAGGTAGTAAAAGTCATTAAGACGGCATGGAGCTCAGTCAATAATGATCTTCAGAGTTTGGACACATCCTGGGTTTTTCATTCATGGCTCTCAAGCCCCATCTGCTGCTTGTGTTCTTACTTGATATCCTGTTTGCAAATGCTTCTCTGATGGAGGGTTTCTGTTCCGTTTACACTTAAAAGAATTGACACTCAAGAGTTCAGGTCAAGTACACATTTCCTCTGTGGTGTTTCCAACACTGGAAGATCATTGGCAATGACTAAATACACTAGGAATATTTCTGCCAAATATATACATGTCAAGCAACTTCATGATCTCATACGGTATGGACACTTAGTAAATATTAAATAATGGTAATAAGAATTACAAGAGTGATTCATCCAAAGCACTGTAGAAGAGACTTTTTAAAAGCTAGCTGGGAGGGTTTTAAAGAGGAGCAAGAATGTTCTCATGGTGAGAGTGGGAGAGTACTAACGTTAAGACTGACACTGCTATTTGCTGCTTGTGGTTTCTTCTCAAGGACATTCCTACAGATTAACTCATACTTTAGTGATTCCCATGTGCCGTAAGCTGTGTCGTCCCAAAGGACAGAGATGGTCATTTTAGGGGCCTTGCCTGTGAGCTGGAATGATCAAATGTGCCAGGGATATCTAAGGAGAAGATGTGAATGACTATGGCAGGGCAGATTCCCCTTGGGTGGGCATTAGAATGAGAACTAGTTGCCTCTATAAAGTCAGTGACTCAAATTTTATTCTCCCTGGTACCTGGTCTTGGGCTGAACATATAATATACAATAGAAAATTGGTCAAGATATTTGTGGGATGGTGGTAAATAGAAGAGTATATTGTAAACACCATTCCACACTAACCAAATTGAGGTTTCAGTTCTCTCTCTCTCTCTCTCTCTCTATATATATATATATAATATATATATATGTAAAAATATAAATATAAATATCTATCAGTCGATCAATAGGTATCTTGGTTGCTCAGTGTTTTCCTCCCATGGAATATTATGCCATTTACCTTTTTTTTTTGAGTCCCTCAAATATCTCCATTAAATACAGTTTTTTTAAAACATGTTAGAATTAAATATATAAATGCTTTGAGTCTGGTTTTATAGATTGAAAAAAGGATCAGAGTTCGCTTATGGCAGGAGATGTTAATCCTTTGAGATGGTTCAGAAAAGGGCTTTGACTAAGTGAATGCTGGTGACCTCCATGTTAGCATAAGTCTAAAAGTCAAACTTGCTATTTCGTCCTCCCCCAGCTGACCAAGACTTACGTACTGTAATGGGTGCTTTGCCCTTTCCAGCTCTTAGATTGCTGCTAGGCCTGGCACTGGGTTAAATGGAAGAGACCCTTGTCGTTGGTGGAGTAAATGTAAGGGAGGCTAAGGTGTGCATTGCTCCATGCCTGCGATTGGTTTGCTAATGAATCATTTGTCAGAGAGGAATGAGGGGGAAGAGAAATAGCTGCAAAATGACCTGAGAAGCCCCACAATATGCTGTATGATTAAACAACGGACCGAGTATCACAATCTCTGAGTACTTCAGAGAAATAGAAGGCATTGACCACAAGTCAGTATCACATTCTGTGACAGATTCCCCACAGAGGACTCCCACTGAGTCAGGTTCTTCCACAGTTTATGGTGTGCAGTGAGTCCATTGGATGTATTCTTAGTTTAATGGGTTGGTTGCTGATTGCCATAATAGAGGGAGTGGAGGTGAGAGGAGTCAGGGAGTTTCAGGGGAGACCACAAAAGTACTTCGGTTCAGTCCTCGGGGCTCTCCCTACCCCACTGCCCTCTCCCTCCAGGTGTCAGGGCCCCATCTTCCTTTCCAGGTGTTTCTGGTTACTTGTGTGAGTGACCCAAGCCATCGAAGCGGGAGGAGGTGACTGTCCACATGAAACGGCCTTAAGGGAATGGAGAAGCGGGTTTAACTCCTGCTTGTCAGCCAGTGGGGAGCACCCAGACTGCTGTGGCCTGAGTGCTGTCGCTGCCGTCTTGAAGCTCCAGGAGGCAAAGCTGGGCAGCCTCTCAATGGCCCTCCATTCCCACCCATGAGATCTCGCCTCACTCCTTCCCAGCCATGAAATTGTTTTCTGGACTGAATGACATAGCGGACCAGAGATCCTCTATTTTTCCTAATTGGTACAATCTGGTACCTGCATTTCAACTTGTCAAACAGGAGAAAAATATTTGACTCCGTTCTTCGCTTTAATACTCCTAAGGTGATTCATAATGCCTTGCTTGAGTCAGGAGAGACACCCTGTGGAACGTTTGAAGAAATTCTGGGGAGGGGGAGAGTTGATGTGGGAAGGAGATTGAACACAGTTAAAACTTTAAAAATATCCTGCCATATTTATTATTAGATATGCAGATAACCTCCTAAAGTGTGTGTGACCTTGGGTAAATAATTTACCCTCCTCTCTGTATCTTCATGTTTTCATTTATAATGGATATAACAATTGCATCTAATTCCTAAGGTTGTCAGTATTAAAAGTATATACATATATGCTTCAATATAGTACTGGGCATGTCACATAAAGATATGCTCCATGTGAAGGAGTCAGCCACCCTTTCCACTTTGGAAGGCTGGAAAGCTACTATCACGTCCCAAAACTCCTAGTCATAGTCTGGGATTGGGTCACGTTCCGAGCATCCCTGGCATGAGATACAGGGAAACAGGTTTGGGCTTTAAAGTCAGAGAACCTCGATTTGAATCCTGGCTGAACCTCTTATTTGACTCTAAGCCAATTATGCAATGTGTTAGTTTCCTGTGCTATAATAAATTACCATAAGCTCTGTGGCTCAAAACAACAGAGGTTTATTCTTCTACAGTTCTGTGAGCTAGAAGTCCAAAATCAGTTCCACTGGCTCCAAATCAAGGTGTCCCCAGGGTTGCACTCCCCTGGGAGCTCTAGGGAATTCTGTTCCTTGCCTCTTCTGCCTCCGGCGGCTGCTGGTATTTCTTGATTTATGGCTACATCACTCCAATTTCTGCCTCTGTAGTCACATTGCTTCCTCATGTGTGTGTGTGTGTGTGTGTGTGTGTGTGTGTGAAATCTCCCTCTGCTTCCCATGAGGACCCTTGTGATTACATTTAGGGGCCACTGGATAATCTCTTCATCTCAAAATCCTTAATTTAGTGGTATCTGCAAAGATCCTTTTTCCTTATAAGGTAATGTTTATAGATTCCAGGGATTAGTAATTAATATCTTTGGAAGGTTATTATTCTGCCTACTACTCCAGACTTCTCTTAGTCCATTATTTCACTTGTAAAATGGGAATAATAGTACCAAATTCACAGGTTACTGTGAGGATTAATTCAATGTGTTATACAATAGGTAGTATGAAAGATCTTCAAAATTCCATTTAGACCAGTATAGCTGCAGTGTGCACCCTGCTGTCCTGTGGCAAGATGCAGCATGCAGCCTCTGTTTTCTGAAATGGGGTTAGGATAGTCGGAAGTGGAAAATCATAAGAAGTCATTAGTTTTTGTTCAAGTCAAACATTACAGGCCTACTCTTTGCTGGACTGAAATTACAAGGATAAATCCCGGATCTTGAGGAATTCCATTCCTGATCTATTCTCTTTGGGGTGCACAGGCATATGCAGTGTGAATCCACCGCATTAGGTGTCCTGCTAGGATGAACCGAGAGCGCTGTGATACAGAGTGGCCGTGGAGTTGGCCAGGGAGGGCTTCGCATCTGCATGGGTGGTGACGTTGGGAAAACTCAATTTGCCTGTGGATCGGGCCCTTCTCAGTTTCTTCGTAGTTACAAGTTAAACAGGTCATTTCTATGCCCTGTGGCTCCTGAATTTTGGAGTGGAGTAGATGATGATGCTGTGGAATATGAGAATAAAAATGTGAATAAAAACATAGATTTCACCGCTTAATTCTTCTCCAGAGCTTGCAGGTCACAGAGAGCTGTATCAGGGAGATGCTTTTCAATTTAGCACAGAGCCCAGGAGGGCTCTTAGTCCTTTTCTCCCACTTCCCAATTTAAGCATGACTGAATCTTTAATAATCAAACCAAATAAATGATGAAATACCCAGTGACAGCTGGTGGGTTTGATGGAGCTGTCCCTGGAAATAGGTTTGTAATTCTGTCGTGTTGATGGGAAAGAAGATGTTGATCAGTATGTCCCCAGTTCATCATCATGTTCACGAGGGCTGCTGCCTCATCATTTCCTGTCAGATCCCTTGTTCAGTCTGCAGTGGAGGTAGACCTGGGAATGTGTCATTCTCATCTATTGGGAATAAATGTTGTTTTCTCCCAAATTGTTTCAGCCCTCTAAGTAATTATTATATGAGAGCTAACAATTATAGTTCCAGTTTTAGAGAAGCTGATAAATTATGGGGATCCTATTTGGAGAGACAGGGCATATTTATCAAAAGATACCAATTCCCAGTAGCATATTCCAAAGCAGCAAATGAGTGGCTCAAACAAGGAGTTTTGGAAGAGGCTGGTGTTTGGGGAAGACTCCACCGAAGAGGTGGGTCCAGAGCTGAGCTTGCGCATGTTGGCAGTTAGGAGGAACTTGGAAGGGGCTTCCCAGGGACACAGAAAGAGTGGAACTAGTGTGGGACAGAGGCAGGAATGTGCTAATGTGCCTTTAGGACAAGATTTGTATCCATGTGGATAAAGTAGTATGATTAGAGCCATATGATTGTAAAATAAAAGTCTTAATAGGGAGGTTCAGTCCAGATTCACTCATCCAACATTCATTTATTCATTCATCAGCTACTTATTGAGAGTATACTGTGTGCTAGCCTTGACCCCGAAGTAATGTATTTTGTATGTTGCAGTATTGGTAATGAGAAACTAAGAAGATTTTTGAGCATTGGAGAAAAGTAAAATCGTGTAAAATCATGGAGTAAACTAAAAATGATGATCTGAGAAGGTTCATTGAGCTACCTTGTATAGAATGGATTAGAATGGGAGATACTGAAAATAGAGAGATGAGTTAGGGAACCATTGCAGGTGAAAGACTTTGATAACCGAGGCAGCAGAAGGAATGAATACAAGAGATGTTATTGGGGAAAAGTGGCTGTTCTTTTGTGTTTCCATAACACTTTGTAGAATGTGTTGTTTGCTTACATGTCTATTTCCCCACTAGACTGTGAGCACCTCAAAGACAAAGGCCATTTACTCTTGTGTCTCTACAACCCCAAGGAATGTGCCTGGCACACAGTAAGTTCTCAAAAAACATTTGTTGACTTTCTGATGATTAAAAATGGATTGAATGTGAGAAATGAGAGAAGAGAAGAGTTAGAAAAGACTCGAGTTCTTTGAACAAGGGAGGGTTATTCATTATCAACAGGAAAGAAGATAGTCACAGCAGACCTGCTACTTTGAGAAGATGTTCTGCTCTCATTGATCAGGCATTTGTGACGTTGAGGTGAAAATGAGACATTTAAGACTGATTTACATTTCTAGGTTACATTTTAGGAAGAGAAACAAAGGGGCATGGCGTCTAAGAGAGTGATTCAGAATCTTGGAGAGGAGGGAGACAGTGAGTATAGTTTGAAAAAACCTATTCTTTACTCTCACACAAATCTGATTTTATTCTTGGGAAAAATACACATCGTAGAAAGGGACTTAAATATTTGCTTATCAACAGGGGAATAAATTTTAAAAGATTAATATACTTTGATAAAAAGTCTAACCAGAGATTTCTAACACCCTTAAAACCATACCTTACAGATCTGGACAATTGTCTCAGAAGGCAGGCTCAGCAGGCAGGCAAAGAAGGAATCCTTCATCCCATTTTTAAAGTCTTATATTCCAGAAACTCGGAATAAATTTGTGACCATTGTAAACAATTCAATCACACAATTCAAACAGTGCAGAGATGTTTGCCCCGGAGAGCAGAAAGTTAAAGTCCCCTTCACAGACATCCATATCATTTTCATTATAGGCAACCATTGATAGAAGTCTGGTTTGATTTCTTTCATATATTTTAATCTATGCACATACAACACATACAGGGATTTTTTAAAAACACATAAGTGAGATCATACTATACATATTTGTTTTGGGGTACCTTTTCTTCTTTAACATCTATGATCTTGCCATGTCCATATATGTAAATCAGCCTCATGCTTTTAATGGTTGCATGGTATTCCATTGTAATAATAACAGTTAACATTATTTCACTATTTGCTGTATGTCAAGAACTGTGCTAAGCATTTAATACGATTATCTCATTAATACTTATGCCAATCCTAAGGGATGGGTACTTTTATAATCCCCATTTTGGTGATGAGAAAACTGAGGCACTAAGAGATTAGGTAAGTTTCCCAATAACACAAAGATAGCAAGTGTCAGAGACAAAATTTTATTCCAGGTAATCTGACTTTAGAGTCCTTATTCTATACTGCCCTCCTATGGATCTACTATAATTTTTTTTAATCACCATTAATGGACTCTTACTATGTTTTCAGTTCTTCAAGTCATTCATTTATTTATTGAGCAAGTATGCCTACCATCTACCACACACTGTTCTAGGTACTGAGGATTCAACAGTGAGCAAACTAGGCAAAAATTCCTGCCCTTATGGAGTCTACTGGTGAAGACAGACAAGATAAATAAGTAAAGTATGTAATATTACAGATAAATATAAAAGATAGCAGTGAAAAGAGATAGGACCTGTTGGGGGTTGAGAATTTTAGATACAGTGTTCAGATGCAGCCTTTTTGAGAAAGTAACATTGGAGCAAACCCCTGAACGAGGCAGAAGCACCAGCTTTGTCAATATCTGGGAGAAGGCTATTGCGCAGCTAACTCTCCTAGATACTTGTAGATATTGAATTATCAAATGTCTCCTCCTTAGTAATTGCAGAGATCAGAGAATTATTGCTTTGTGGTTCTGGTTACTCCTCAGGAGACGTAGCTGAATTATAAATATCAGAGAGCAATAGAAGAAGGAGACAAGTTGTTTTGCTTTTACATCAAGCCACTCTGGGAGGGATGTCTTCACTCCTAGGTCATATGGCGACACCACTTTGACAAATATGTTCTCTCCACCAACCATTTCTTTCTGACTCTTGAGAGCCTGGATGGTTATCTGTTTTGGCAGAGATGATGTTGGCCAAAAATCTTTCTGAAATAGAAGAGTCTCTTCTAGGTAGGACTTAAGAATTTTAAATGAAGGTGGAGGAAAGAGCTCTGTGTTGGATAGCCACTGGGAGGAAGTCAAGTTTTTTTTTTTTTTTTTTTTTCATTTTTGTACTCTTTAAAGAGCCTGGGATGCTTTTTTTTTTTTTTTTTTTTTTTTTTGTGGTACGCGGGCCTCTCACTTCTGTGGCCTCTCCCGTTGTGGAGCACAGGCTCCGGACGCGCAGGCTCAGCGGCCATAGCTCACGGGCCCAGCAATTCTGCGGCATGTGGGATCTTCCCGGACGGGGGCACGAACCCACGTCCCCTGCATCGGCAGGCGGACTCTCAACCACTGCGCCACCAGGGAAGCCCTGGGCTGCTTTTATTCATCCTTCTTTATAGTGTCCTAGGCAGGTGTAACTGCCACATAGCAAAAGATGGACTTAACAGGGTGTAGTCATAAAATAACTTTGTTTCCTCCTGTGGCCCTTCAGACCAACTCACTGTGCTTTCTTAAGTCTCATAGATTTTTCTAGTAACTCTTAGATTATCAAAAGTCCTCAGTCACTTCAAGTCATAAGAATAATCTCATTTCAGCAATTTAAAGGTACAGCCCAGTTTAATAATGAAAACTCCGAACTTCATTTGAAGTTTGAGATTTTCCTCTCCCCCAACTTAATACTGGAATAGGAAGCTAAGGAGAGGAGAGGAGAGCATATCAACTTCTATATTTTCCACTTTGTGTTTAATCTTCACACATCCCCTTCATTCTATCCCATTTAGTCTCCTCCAGAATTGAAGTTGGGGGCAGAAAAAAGAAGCAAGGGATAGGAAAGTTCTTCCTTCATAGAAAAAGATGTTATCTGGTGTTGAAGATAATTCCTATGCAATTTCAACTTTGTAGAACATAGAGAAATAAAGAAATTCTCCAAAGGATTTTTTTTATGAAGCGAGTATAACATTGTCACCAAATACTGAAAAAGATTGCACAAAAACAAAGTCACAAATTTTCATTTTAATAGTGAGACAATTATCCTAAATAAAATGAAAATTAAACAGAATCCAGTAGCACCTTAGAAGATAATACTCCATGACCATGTGACTGTATTTGGGTGATATATAGTTGATTTGTTATAGAAATACATCATAATGTATTTCATCATATTAATAGTTGTACATTGGAAAAATGCTATGATAATTTTTATGGGTACTAAAAAGGCATTTGATAAAGTTTGACATCTGTTAAAATTAATTAAATAGGAATATATAGATTCTTCTTTAACATGGTAAAAAATTCCTTTCTCAGTCCACAAAACAGCATCACACTTAGTGGACAAACACCAGAAATAACATTTCCATTAAAGTTAGAAACAAGAGAATGACCACAAACACCACTGTTATTTAACACAGTTTAGACTGATGTACTTAGGTAATGCAAATAGGCAAGGGAAATACACATGGAAAAAGAAGAAGTAAAATCTTTGCATACGGGGGCTTCCCTGGTGGCGCAGTGGTTGAGAATCTGCCTGCCAATGCAGGGGACACGGGTTCAGGCACTGGTCTGGGAAGATCCCACATGCCACGGAGCAACTAGGCCAGTGAACCACAACTACTGAGCCTGCACGTCTGTAGCCTGTGCTCCGCAACAAGAGAGGCCGTGACAGTGAGAGGCACGCGCACTGTGATGAAGAGTGGCCCCCGCTCGCCACAACTAGAGAAAGCCGTTGCACAGAAACGAAGACCCAACACAGCCAAAAAATAAATTAATTAATAAATTAGTTTTAAAAAAAATCTTTGCATACAATGTGATTTTTAAACTTGTGAAACCAATGATCAGTGGAAAAGTTACTATAAACAATAAGATAATTCAGGAAGATGACTACTACAAAATTATTATACATAAATAATTAACTTTGATATATACAGACAAAAACCAATTAGATAATAATGGAAGATCTCATTTATAAAGCAATAACAAGATAAACTTCCAAGAATGAACTCAAGAAGAAATGTACAATTTCTATACAAAGAAAACTTTATAAGACACTTGAGGGACATAAAAATGGTGACTTGAACAACTGAAAAGGTATGCAATATTCTTAGAGAGGAAAATGATGTATCATAAAGAAGTTAGTAGTTGCCAAGTTACACTATATGTATAGTGGAAGTCCAGTGAAATAAAGTAGGGAATCATCAGAGATAGTCAAGCTGGTGTTTCTCTACTTAAAAGTTGTTGCTGTCCAATATTTAATGTAAATTTTTAATCCTTTGTTAGCCATTTCCTTATCATTTTACATAATTTATGATTGTTTAGATTCATTCATACGCTTACTGATATTTTGCCAACATTTGTTTTGCATAGCAGACCTTTCATCTAGGAACATGTTCCTTCTTCCTAAGTATAATCTTCAGTATAACCCTCCTTTATTGAGGGCTTGGTAGCAGTAAGTTCTCTCTCTCTCTCTCAGTTTTTTTGGGGACCTGGAAATTATTTATTTTGATTTAAAAAAAAAAAGTTTGCTTAGCTAGGTACCAAATTTTTCCGACAGATTTTTTTTCTTGGTACTTTGATGGTATTATTATTTTGTCTTCTGGTTTCCATTCTTGCTGTTGAGAAGTCAGCTGTCAGATTAATTGTTGCTCTTATGTAGATGATTTGTCTTCTCTTTGGCTACTTAAAAAAATTTTCCCTTTGTCTTTGATAATCTGCAGTTCACTCTGATAAGTCAAGGTGTAGATTTATTTTTTCCTGTCCTGTATAGGATTAGTAATATTTCCTGAATTTAAGAATCTATATCTCATTAATTCTAGAAAGTTCTCATCCATTATTTCTTCACCTATTGCCTATTTCAAATTCTTTTTTGCTTCTTTTGAACGTAGATGTTTTTTCAATCTGCCCTCCATGCCTCTGATCCACTCTCTCCTCCCTATTTCTGTCTCCTTTTCTTGCCATGCTACATTCTTAAAAAAAAAAATCTTCTTCTGTCTTCAAGCACCCTAGTTAGAGGAGCAGCCCATTTAACTCAATACTTTTTTTACCTATTTTCCAGGCACTGTATGAAGGAAGGGAACACACAGTAAAAATACCTTTAGCTACAAATGTGTTGGTGAGCCCTCAGCTCCAGGCTGACTTAGAGATACCTGCCATGTCCACAGACTTACCCACGGAATTCTTGGTCCCTGGTCTCCTGACCAAGGGGCAGAGTCCCAGGTTCGGTGTACTTCAGTCTCCCATCTGGGCACTACCTGGTCTCCCCTCTCCAATGGAAACCTGCACTTGGTCTCAGAACTCTTACCCTTCTCTGGGGTCCAGAAACTTCTGTGTTGTCCAATTCAAATTGTTCCTGCAACTCCTCCCTTTAAAGAAGCGACCCAACTTAATTCTTAGGATAATAAGGAGCTCTTTTGTGCTATAGCAATCATACAGATGAGGAAACAGAGGCATAGAGGCCAGGGCTCAAGTCACCCAGCTGGAAAGTAGCAGAGGCAGAATTTGGGTGTGGATGGCCTGACTTCAGTCCCTGTCCCTAACCACTGTATTGTGTTGCTCTTTGCCTGCAACACAGAGGCTTCTCACTTCTGCTTAACCCTGGGTATGAGTGAACATGTCCCAGCTTTTAAAAATACAGTGCTGCTCTCCTTTTCCTGGGTACAATGAAGGAAGAGGTATTAATGCTCAAAAAGTTTTTTAATAACTCACTCTGTTATATACCTAGTGAAAAAGAATATATTGCTTTGAAAACTGCACCAACTTAAGGTCCCCATATCTTAGTTTTCTCATATTAAATTGGGGATAGTCATTCAACTATGATTTTGCCTCTATATGTTACTTCATCAATATTTGGTGATAGGAGAAAGAAGATATCATCTAAGAAGGTGTTTGAAATCTTCAGGGAAAAAAAAACCATGTGATATTATAAGAAGAAAATTGATATACAGCAGATACCATAAGTGGTAAAATGAATTTTAACTTTGGTGTCCCTAGTTGGTCCCTATTCAGTTCTAAGTAAAATATATTTCAATCTAGAAGAAAATAGGGACCCTGCCAACTGTTATTAATGCTTGCTTGTCTTTTAATTGAAGTGCACTCTTGGAAAATGTCGTATGTATCTGGGGAAATATAATGCATTCAGCATAAGAATAAATCTTTTTTAAGTGAGTTAGACCCAGGGATGTTTTTCACTTTTCAGCCAATCCACGGTCTTCCTGGTTTATCAGTTCCTTTTTCTTTGCTAAGCAGTGACGGTAATGCATACATTTGCCTTTTCCAGTAAATCATCCTTTTATAATTTGGCTTTCTTTCAATCTCAGATTCCCATCAGAAGGGTTTTACTTCAAGGCATATTGCAACCAGTTTCTCCCATAATTAATGCCATATCTGCCTCAGAGTCCATTTCAATTCCCAAATGAAAATTGATGAGGCAGCCAACCACAAATAAGGATCACATACCACTGGTTAAACTATCAGTCTAGTTTCCCAGCTATCACGTTACAGTGCTGAATCATAACCAGAGGGTGAGTTTTCTAGTCTTTTGCAATGTATATTGCTCATAGTAAGTGTCCATAAATTGCTATTAGCAGATGAGGAGAGGGATTTTATATGACCGCTATCAAATTCCACCAGAAAGATTAAAGAGGTTTATGTTACAGGGACTGAGACTCCACAGCACATGGAGAAAAAAAATGTGTCTAGACTTGATAAAATGTGCCACAAACTGTGCTGAAAACCTCCAGGAAAAGAAAAACTACCCAGCAAGGTGTTTTTTCTCATCCAGGTGGACTGTGGATGGATGGTTAAGTCAAACAGCTTCATGTTGTTTAGGCAATATGGAGACCAAATTCTCCACCCACCAGCCTTCAATTCAATTCCAGACTTCAGGGTGGGAGTGGGATTAGAGGTAGCGTATGAAGTACCTATTCACCAAATGGTCAGAGTAAGAATTCATTCACTCATTCATTCCATTCATTCACTCGTTCACTCAGTATTTATTTACCTATTTTCCAGGCACTGTGTGAAGAATGGGAACACACAGTGAAAAAGATACCAGCTCTGTCCTGGTCGAGCTGATACTCTAAGGTGGGAGTGATGTTACCGAACCAAACTTGGGTCTGCTTGACCGTATGCAGTAAAGCCAATGTAGTGACACCGGGTTGTGGTGAAGGAAAGTGCAGCATTTATTGCTGGTGCCAAGCAAGGAGTCTAGGCAGCTAGTGCTCAAAAGATCCGAACTCCATGATGGCTTTTAAAGACAGGGTGAAGGAGAGGGTTGTGGGGTGCTTGATCATCTCATGGACATTCTTCTGATTGGTTGGTGATGAGGTAACCGGGAGTCAACATCATCAACCTTCTGGTCCCAACCAGTCTGGGTCTGTGTGCCTGTGGTCAGCATATAGTTAACTTCTTCCACCTGGTTGGGGTTTCAGTATCTGCAAAACAGTTCAAAGGACATGGCTCAGAATATTGTCTGTAGCCCTTGAGGAGGAACTAAAAGTCCTTGACTTTGTTTAATGGCTAAACTATTTTTATTTTGTCTTACTTGACTGTTTTCCTTTGTTTCTGCATTTTCTCACTTCTCTGATTAAATTTATTCTTTGGAACTCTGGGAAGGCCAAGGAGACTAAAGTTTTTCTATAGACAAGGGGCAGGTGGAGGATAGGGTGGCGAGGGGGAGGGGGGTGAGGTCTGTCCTGAGAAGGCCTATAGGGTCCTGGTCGTTTACAGTGGTGGTGGGGGGACAGATAAGTAACCAGATCATTCAATAATGGGTATTAAATGCTGTGGGAGAAGTAAGCATGAGGTACTAGTCAAGTATGTAGGTTTGTGTGTGTGTGTGTGTGTGTGTGTGAGAGAGAGAGAGAGAGAGAGAGAGAGAGAGGTTGTGGGGAGGGAGAAGCCTTCCTGGAAGAGGTCACTAGAGCCCTCAACACATGGGGAGAGTTAGCTAGGTTAAGAAGGAGTCAGGGCAGGACAGGCATTCCAGGTAGTGGAAGCAATTTGAGCCAAGTTTGGGATGAAAAGAGAGCATGACCTCTTTGGTAAATGAAAAATTAGTCATAGCTGAAACAAAGGTATGGGAAGAGTTTTGTGGAGAAAAAGATGACTAGGGGGAGGCTGCCAGATGTTCTCCCCTGAAATGTTTGACTATCAGTGAGAGCAGGGCTGATGTGAGTGCGATTATGAAAACATATATGTGTATTAGGGTATATATATAAATTTACCTCTAAATGCATTACGTATTTCAATCAGTAATGCATCCTTGTTGTTTGGGTATCCTTTTGACATATTTTTAAGAAAGTCATTTTAAAAATTAAATTCAGGACTACTGTAGATATGAACCCTGCCCCCAAGGGACTGTCTTTGACACTCTCCAGCACATTCTTTATGTCCCAATTTGTAAGATCTGATTTTGGTTTATCTCACTAATATTTGTAGCTACCCCCAAATTAGTGGCAGAGCTGAGGCAAGAAATTCCAGAGCTTTTTCCCCATTATAGAGCTAGCTGTACTCAGAGGGGACCTAAATTGCATTGACTTACTAAATTAAAAAGGTTGGCCCATGCACCTTTCAAAGACTCAGCCACCCTGTCCAATTTTTCAGCTGCCCACAACCACTGAGTAGCACAGCATGTAGAGGGCAGTCGTAGCAGTCCAGGTGAGGGACCACATGGTCTGCTTGTCAAGTATGCCCTGTAGAATCAGTGGATGCTCAAAAAGGACTGTGGCTCAAAAAAAAAAAAAAAAACTGAAAAAAAAAAACCTGTTGAGCAGTTGGTTTAGTATTATTAGCTTTGATTGTACTTTTTGATAATCTGATTTCTTTTAACAATTTATTTTAGATAACAAAACTTCTTGTCTCAAAAAATGATAAGTTAACTTTACAGCTATTATAATTCTTAAAACTGAGGAGATGATGATGATGATGATGATAGTAGTTATTTGTATAGTAACATGCCCAAGACAAATCCTAAGAGAAGAACACAATCAGAATCAAATGGAGAGATTTGGCTTTGCCCACATTCCTCCGAACTAGAAATTTTAAAAGGTATTTTGTGTGGCATGCTGTACTGTGGAGAGATTTGGCTTTGCCCACATTCCTCCGAACTAGAAATTTTAAAAGGTATTTTGTGTGGCATGCTGTACTGTGTGCAGTTTTTAGCTTTTTAACTTCAAGGACATCAAAGTATTGGAAGAGGTTCAAAGAATGACAATAAAACGCTTATGGGGCTGCCTTACAGAAGTGGGCCAGTCACGTAAGACAACAGCACTGTCGAATGGGCCCTTCCTTGCTGAGGAAGCCACCACACGGGGTGCTGAGACCTCCTCCATCCCAGCCATGGGAAATGGCTTAGACCAGTATTCATCGCCAGGCTGGCCTGCCTTTGAAGAAGAGCAGTGCAGGGCGTGTTCAGAGCACACAGCCTTGCTATGTGGTTTCTTCAAAGAGGGTTTAACTGCATGTTTGCCGTGGACTCCTGCTCCTTCCTTCCAGTTTTTCCCTCAAACAATTATAAGAGGAGGGAAGTCTCTGGATCTAGATCCCAACCCAATGAATGCCGCGACTGCCTCTGGGCGACGTGCACCCTCCCAGACACACTGGATCTCAGACTTTGCACCAAGAAGGAGAGAGCTGAGCTCTTCACAATGCTGAGTCCATTGCTTGGTTGAAGAGGGTGACCAGGAGCACTAGAAGGTTTCAAAGCCCCAGGTGTTTTTTGTTTTTATGTGTAAACTGCCCTTGATATATTTGTTCCTCTGCATCCAGGCAGCCACCAAGTCCTATTGGTTTGTTCCTGCTCCTAGCTTTGAGAAACATTCAGGCCAGGGTTCGCCAAAGCTCCCGAAACTGCCCTGCAGTACAGCTCCAAACTCACCCTCTCTATCTCTTACACATGTGGGTGCCTTATCCTCATCTGCCGAATTATAACAAATTTCTCTGCTTAGTGTTTCAAATCCTCCTCAGAATGACCTCCAGCTGCATCTCAATCTGACGTCTCTTTATGTCCCCATGGGTACCCTGCAGTCTGTCCTAACTAAGTGCTTCACTGCTCCCCCAAATCAGCACAGTCCTACTTTCTTCTGAAACTAACAGCAAGGGAAAGAACCTGTTAACAATGAAGTTTTCAAAAGAAGCCACCCCAAGAATCTGGGCCTAATAGTCATCCCATAAAATTGAGCTCTTAGAATTTGCTTCTTTCACTGGGCCATTATTTTCACGTTGTGAAAAAGTGTTTCCTTAGTTCCATTCTAGAGAACAAGTGTTGGTACAGGATGGAGGTAAAGACCTTGACACCAGGTTCTGGCGCCTGGCATAGATGATGTGAAAGTGAAGAGGAGGAATATGTGAGGGGAACCTATGTTTTCTGAGTTCCCACCATGTACTAGGCATTGAACTTAAGGTCCTGTACACTTTCTCGTCTTCAATCCTCAAAGGCTTCCTTTGATGTGCACTTTAGGAACCCTTTGTTGGGCTTGCTGTGTTAAGGTGACATGCCTAAGGCCACCCAGAAAATAAATGGTAGGGCTAAGGTCACACTGGATCTTTCTGGCTCCTAAGCCCTTGTTATTTCCATTATGTCACATTTCTTTTCAAGGACATAGAGAGTAGGGGTGGGGAATACTGTGGAAACAAACAAAAAGACTTATTTGTGTTCAGTATCCAAGAAGTACTGTACCTTCTTCGCTGGCCCTGGCTTTATTTATGTATTTTTTTAAGAGGATAATGACCAGAGAAATGAGCAATCAAAACCTTTCAGGTTTGGGGCTTCCCTGGTGGTGCAGTGGTTAAGAATCCGCCTGCCAGTGCAGGGGACACGGGTTCGAGCCCTGGTCTGGGAAGATCCCGCATGTCACGGAACAGCTAAGCCCATGCGTCACAACTACTGAGCCTGTGCTCTATAGCCTTCAAGCCACAACTACTGAGCCTGCGTGCTACAACTACTGAAGCCTGCGGCCCTAGAGCCCATGCTCTGCAACAAGAGAAGCCACCGCGATGAGAAGCCCACACACCGCAACGAAGAGTAGCCCCAGCTCGCCACAACTAGAGAAAGCCCGTGCACAGCAACAAAGACCCAATGCAGCCAAAAATAAATAAATAAAATAAATAAATTTATATAAAAAAAAACCTTTCAGGTTCTACTCCATGCCTATTTTTCTTCAAAATCTCAGTCATTAGGAAAGGACCGATTTAAAAATCTTTTTCTGACTAGTTTCTGTCTCAGTACAGATTGTTCAGGAGCTTTCCGGATTCTCAGTGTTTCTACGCTTTGTTCATTAGTATGGCTGTTTTCTGTATTTTATAATTTCATTATTACAAGTAAACTCTTAGTAATAAAAATTACCTTGTCATCTACTGGAGCCCTTTAATGCACCCCAAAATAGGGGGAAATTGGCATTCTGAGTAATCCCCTGCCTTCTCCTATTTTAACAAGGAAACAAAAGAACTTAGAGTGAATTTATTCAAACGTGGGTAAGATCCATTGACTCAATATTCCCTTCAGTAATCACACACTTTGGTTGCACATGTTAGTTTTCCATGTCTCTTTATCCTGCCCCACCTAAAAAATGTAGGATTGGAGTTCTCTGAAGAGCACAGAATAGAGGGACAGAGGTTGTCAAGGCCTTCAGAAGCTTGAGGTTAGAATTCTTTCTTAACCTCTGCCCACGATCCCCTCTGTGGAGAAATGCCACAGTAGAAATAGCTTGAGAGTTAACCCATGGCTTACATAGCCACAATTATATAAATATTCAGCACCTCTCAACCAACCAGAACAATGGCAAACTCAGGAGTAAAAAGATATAAGAAGAGATGAAGATAAAAAGATTGAATAATAAAATGGATGTGTCAGCAGAGCAGAAGAGAAGAGTACAGTCATAGGCTGGCGAAGGTTATAATCATCAAGCTCCGTGAGTGCCAATTCCAAGAAGTACTGGGAAAGCAGAATTAGTGGAAGACAATGGCAGAGAGCAAGGTTAAGGTGGGAGTGATGTGGACAAGGGAAATGGAATGAGGCCAAGTAATTAGGAATGAATCATAGAAGCAGAACCAGTACCAGCAGAGAGCAGAGTACAGGAGGAGCAAGAAGCCACTCCAAGCTGAAAATTGCAACAAAATAAGGAAAAGAATGGATTATATATGAGCATTGAGTTTAGGGGCAAGATGACATAAATTTCAATGACTCCTGAGGCTGGCATCACTGGATTATAGCACAATACCATAACTGGTGCTTAGAATGATGAGGCTGAGCCATTGAGAATATTTTAAATTATGAATATATTATATGGAAGACTGCAGAGACATATAATAAGTTTTAGAAGGATTTTAATAAAATATAGTTGAAATTTAAGTTTTATCAGTGAATGCATAAACATCCAGCTATTTGCAAGTATAACAAGTTCCTAACTATCCTAGGTTAACTAAAGCATTGCCCAAAAGGTCACTTGCCACACTTCCAAAGGCACAGAAATGTGAAAGTAGGGAAAGGAAATGGATTCCTGTTGCTAAATCATAAGGTTCATGGGGGAAGGATGGAGGTAGTGTGGGACTGGAAGGCTTGGGGAGCCACTGAAGGCATTTAAGCAAGTGTGTGCCATGAGTTGACCTATGTTTTAGCAATATCATTCTGGCAAGGCCATTTAGGAAGTTGCATTGGGAGAAGACTTGGTAGCAGAGTAAGGCAAGTTAGGCACTTAACCTTGGATCCAAAATTTAAGGGGCACCAAAACCTTCAATAAGCAAGATAAATAATATTTTAATGGAGTATTTTAAAAAATCAAAATTAGTGCCAAAAATCCATGATGAACAAGATATCAAACTTTTGAATAAAGACAGAATTAGCCGTAACATTAAAAACATCCAGGAGAGGCTGGATGAAACAGAGAGATGATAGGAGGAAGGATTAGGTGACTGGTGTAATGAGCCAACAGAGGCAGTAGGGAAGTCAAGGACAAAGCCCAAGTTTATGACCCATGTAGCATTGTCATTCTCCAACCTAGGGGATTCAGAGAAGAAGTAGGTATGGGGGAGGATGATGATGAGTTGTGCTGTGAGTTTGTCACATGTGAGGAGTTCATGGGTTATCAAATGGAGGAAATCCAACCAATGACTGGAAGTATGGTCTAGCATTTGGCAGAGAAGTCTAGACTGGCTGTAGAGAGGGGCTTTTTCACATGTAGATGCTACTGGAAGCAGAATGTATAGATGAGCCTGCCCAGGGAGCAGGTATATAGACAGACGAGACAGACAATGGTACTGAACATAATAATAAAAAGCAATAGTAACATTTATTGAGGCTTACTAAGTGCTAGCCACTCTGCTGAGTTGTTTACAAGCATTATATAATCACATCCTCACAACAGCTCTGAAAGTTCTATGCTGTTATCCTCATTTCACTGATGAGGAAATGGATGTTAGAGAGCTTAAAATAGGGGTGATTTGAGATCAGCAAGTAAATGGCAAAGCCAAGATTTAAAATCAGAAAGTCTGAAGAGAAGAGGGAGGCAACTTGGCTTTGGAGAGCAAGGGCCAGAGTTTGAATTCCAGCTTCGAGGGCTATGTGAGCTTGGCCACACTTATCCTTCTGGAGTCTCTGTTTCCTCATCTGTAAAATGGGGATAGCAAAGGCTGCCTCTTAGGACTGATGGGAAGATGAGATGGGAAATGTCAGGTGTGTGATGCATAGTAGGTGCTCAGTATGAACTGGTAAGTGTTGCAATCATTAGGAATAACCCAGGGTCATGCAGATTGAAAAGACCTTAGTGTAGAGGAGGCTGGGCGGCGAGTATGGTGGAGAGGTAAAAACAGAGTCAGGAGAAATGGAATCAAAGGGAGGAAGGGGTTGGGCCCACCAGTGTTTGGTTGACTTGTCCGCCATTGATGTCCTTATCAGAAGCAGTAGGTTTAGTGGAGTGGGTGGGGAAGGGGGAGCATTAAGTGATGGTGAAGAAGGAGAGGTAATGAATGTGGACAACGCTTCCCCAAAGCTTTGCTCTGTAGGGAAGGAAAGGGAGGGATGTTGCTTAAGGGAGACACAGAGGTCAGGAAGAGTATTCTTCTCACCCCACAAACATCCTGCAATGTGGGAGCATTTTTCCCTGGACAAAGGAAGTCCGTGGAAAGTGAAAGAAAACACTAGGCCTAAAAATAATGATGACTTTCCACTTAAACTCGTACAGTAGTGGAACACATTCAAAAACAGTGTTTTGCATCCAGTGTGACATGGAGGCTTCAGAACAATCCTGTGGAGTAGATCAGACAGGTAGAATCCCCAATTTAGATTTTGAAATGAGGACTCAGGAGAGATTAGAAATAAATTCAACGATTGTCAGTGTGGAAAGATTAAGAGACTCCCTCCTCACCCCAGCTGGTGTGCAGAGTGGTGGTCGTGGGCTGATTCTCTAGAATAGTGATGATGGGCCAGTCGTGGAAGGGGTGAGCTCCATGTAGGGGAGAATGCATGGGAGGGAGGAAGTGAATGAGACGGAACAGAGGCTTTTTGCTACTTCCCACACAGCCACAAGAGAGATGTCTGAAAAGGATGGTAATGTTTAAATTTACATTAAGAATACACTAAGACTTTTAACATTTTCTTAAGACATTACGTGAAAATTGGAATTGTTTGCAGTGTTTTGGCTTTTCTGCAGCCCTGAGCACATGGGACATGGTAATATTTGGATTATATATGGCTGGCAGATGGCGGCACCAGACTTAAGCCCAGGTCTTCTGATGAGGAGCCAGCATCCTATCCACCAATCCCCATTGCTTTTGTTTGTAAGTAAGACTCAGTTTGTAGAAGCAGAGTAAAAAAAATTTATTTCCTTTTTAAATTGTGAGGATTCTAATTTCAACCACACTGAATCATGAACAAAGCTTCCAGAGAGACAAAAGGTTAGGGATGATTCACACAACATTAGTTAGATGAGGAAAGGCTTTTATTTCATTAGATTGGTTTAATAATCATTGAGGGCCTGATATCATGGAGAAGAACTTAGAGGGGATTGTGGAGAGAAACTAAAAGCAGGCTAAACTTAACCTCCATTTGATGTAAGACGTGACATTTCATCCAGGTTCACTTATTTGCATACTTGTGATTTCATTTGCATGTATTTTACTGTGCTGCTCTCTGGAAATATATTTACTTATTTCTATTCCCTCCTTTAAATTCCATATACCCTCTACAGTACTTTGGTAATGTAGCAGACCAAATATTGAGGAAAACATTCTTGTTAGGAAGACGACTATGGAGCTTCTATATCCAATCTGTCATCAAAACTTTTTGTCCTTTAAACATCTAGTGGAGGCTTAAGGATGTATTATACAACATGGGGAGTATAGCCAATATTTTGTAAGAACTGTAAATGGAAAGTAACCTTTAAAATTTTTTTAAATTTAAAAATTAAAAAATATGTATTAAAAAAACATCTGGTGGATATGCTCCCCTACTTTCTATTTTCACTGCATCACCCTAGACTGGGGATTTCTCACCTCCTAAGTAGTCTCTTGCCCTTGAGTCAAAACCGTGAAATTCAATCGATTCCCTGCATCCTAACTCACCACTTACTCAATGCTCAGTGGCCCTCAGAGTGAACTAATAGCACTTTTATATTATTAGATTCATCATATTCCAGATTCTTCGCTTCTGCCATTGTGAAACTGCTAGAAATTAATAGCTGTGTTTATGACCTTATCCAGTTTACCACTAAAGAGAAATAAGTCTTTTTAAACTCTGCTTCCCCCTTCTTCTGTCCCCTAAGAAATATTGTGTCCTCAACAGCTTAGTTTCCTTGTTGGGGCAACAAGGAAAGAAAAGTACAAAATGGAGAACAAGGAATGTATCAGAAAGTCTGGAAAAGTGTTTTTCTTTTGTGGGAAAAGAAGAAAAACAGAGATGGAAAGAAGGGGCAAGGGAGTGGAAAGATGAGGGTCTTAAGAAAGGGTGAGGTTTCAGAGTAAGACTTAGAGTTTAGGGAAGGTAGTTGAAAGAGAATAGAGATGGGCTGAGGGCAGATTCTGGGAGAGGAAATCTAAGGTGAGTATTCAGGAAAAACAAGACATGGAGAGAAGCTGAGTGAAATTGTTCTGATGTTGGATTGACTGCTTTAACAGTGACCCAAATAATAGTAGTGTACAAAAGATGCAAGCTTTTATTTCTCTCACAAAAAGTGTGAGTTGAAAGCAGTCCAGGAGGAGAAGCGTACTCTATGAGGTTGAAAGGTGGCCCAGGTTCCTTCTGTATTTTTGCTCCCACATACATTGTCCTTGTCTGTGGGATCAAAGTTGGCCCCTCCCTTCTACATCCATATTCCAACCCAATGGAGGGAGGATAGATGAAGTGAGAGCACTGAGTTTTATTCCAAGAGCAGAAACTCTGAATTGCACATATCACTCTGCTTACATTCCATTTGCCAGAACATCATCAGTTGGCCATACTAGCTGCAAGAGAGGCTGGGCAATATTGTCTCTAAGTAGGCAGTCCTGTGCCCAGCCCAAACTCAGGGGAGTATGTTACTAAAAGGAAGAAGAGAAGCCTGTAAACTGAGGAACAGTCGGTCTCTGCACTCTTAGTTAGATACCATAGTTAGATAGGCAGAAGATCTTAAATAAGTGAGCTTGAATAGGTTATGCAGAATTTGAGGGCTAATCTGAATTCAGATTATAGAAGTGGGGTATGTTGGAATAGAAAAGGAAAGCTTGGAGGGTTAATCTGTATATTGAGTATGATTGACCTTGTAGGACAGCAGGACACATTCTAAAGTCCCTGAATCTGGCCCATAAGTATGTCTGTAGCTCAGGGATCTGCAAACATTTTCTGGAAAGGGACAGATAGTAAATATTTTAGCCTTTGTGGGCCACATGATCTCTGCCAGGTCTACTCAACTCTGATGTTGGAGCATGAAAGCAGCCTAAACAATATGTAAGCAAACAGGTGTTTCCCAATGAAACATTATTTATAAAAACAGGCTGTGGGCCAGATTTGACCTTGGCTGTAGTTTGCTGATCCCTGCTTTAGTCTCTTGTTTTAAAAGTACAGTCTTCTGAAGTTAGCATCTGACCCCATTAATCATAACAATTCTATCTGCCCTTCACTAATAAATTTATTTAACTGAGTGTGTTCTATGCTAGGTTCTGGAATACAAAGGAAAGTGAGCCATAGTGACTGAACATATAGGGAAGTTATCATCCAAGGAGATATATAAGGAAGTAATTTCAAAATACCATGATAATTTCTATAATAGGTATATTGGTCAGATTCTATAGGAGCACAAGGGAAAGAGTACGAAAGAGAAGGTTTCTCAAAGGCAAGGCTTATGCTGGGGCCTGAGGATTAATAGAAGAATCCCTGGCTCACCAAAGAGGGAAGGGTATTTAAGAGAAGGCAATCCAAGGGAATTTAAGGGCACAGTGTGTGCATAAAAATGGGAAATAAGAGAATTTGGCATGTTTGGAGCACACAAGTGTTTAAGGAGCAGAGAGGTAAAGGCTTAGAAGGTCAAATTATAAAACGCCATTTACAAGTCATTCTAAAGAATTTTGTTTTATCTCAATGGGGGAGCCATTGAGAAAAAATGGAGCCAGGGGGACTTCCCTGGTGGTCCAGTGGTTAAGACTTCACCTTCCAATGCAGGGGGTGCGGGTTCGATCCCTGCCTCACAGCCAAAAAACCAAAACATAAAATAGAAGCAATATTGTAACAAATTCAATAAAGACTTTAAAAATGGTCCACATAAAAAAAAAATCTTAAAAAAAAAAGGAACCAGGCGGTGACATTTCCAGATTTGAGTGTTAGAGAGATCCCTCCTGCAGGAGCGTGTGCCATTGACTGGAGGGGAGTGAGACAAGAGCAGGGAAGCTGGTAAGGATTATTATATGTTTAGGCAAGGGAGAAGGAGGGCCTGAAATTAGTTACCAGCATTGGGAAGGGAAAGAAAGGAATAGGCTCAGGAGATTTGGGGGAGTCAGTATGACAAGAATTAGAGGTTAATTGGAAAGCAAATTGTGTGGGGAGAAAGAAGAATCCAGTATGGTACCCAGGATTCTGACTTGGGTTTCCAAGCACGTAGGGGCACTTATCAAGGCAGAGTATGGAATACAGAAGGACTAGGTTTGGGGAGTTTAATACGCCTACAGAAAATCTAGATGGAGTCCACAATGCAGATGGATGTTTATGTCTGTTGCTTGGGAGAGAATCTGGACTAGAACTACAGACCTATTCGATAAAATGCTTCAGTTTTGGGGAGATACTTGCACTCTGTTACATCCTGAAAAACCAGTTTACAAGACCAAAACAGGCAAATACAGAAATCAGGGGAAATTCAAAATATGGATCTGAGATATAAAATCAAACCAAAAACTGCCTATACTAACAGTAGACTTCAAATGTTGCAATGAAATTCCTTACGACCAGTACAAAGAATGAAGCAGTAGCTTGAGTCTATAGAATACACAATCAATTATTTACAGGAAGCCAGTTGGTCTTGGTACTGAAATTTGAGTTTCCCATGTTATGTGGTGAGCAATTTCTCCAACGATATCCCCATAACAAATAAAATGACTTTCATTGAGCTGTTTCTTCTTTGGCGCTCGAAAGGGTCATACTAAAGCAAAGCTGTACCAGAGCAGTTTTTTTTTTGTTTGTTTTGTTTTTTTTTGCGGTACACTGGCCTGTCACTGTTGTGGCCTCTCCCGGTGCGGAGCACAGGCTCTGGACGCGCAGGCTCAGTAGTTGAGGCTCACGGGCCCAGCCGCTCTGCGACATGTGGTATCTTCCCGGACTGGGGCATGAATCCGTGTCCCCTGCATTGGCAGGTGGACTCTCAACCACTGCGCCACCAGGGAAGCCCTGCCAAAGCAGTTTTATACGGGTCAGTCATTCTCAACTCATCTGTCATCTTCATAAAGTCCCTAGGTCAGTAACCCTTCTCTGGCTGTGACAGAGAAATTCTGAACCAGGTAGAACCTATATGTATCCTTTTGGTTCCTAAAGTGGGCAACATCAAGTAAACAATGGCCTTACTGACGTCTTAAAAAGACAATTTTCCTCTCTTATTTTATGGACTTTGTTAACTTCATTCTTCTAGATGTATACGTTTAAGGGATTTCTGAGTTAGGTCAACATTATAGTGCAGGTATTTTCAATGTCACTAGGTTTAGGCCAGAAAAAGCTTTTCTTGTTCAAAATGTTACAAATAGATCAGCAGAATACTGTTGCTCTTAGCCATTATCTGGAATATGGGAATGAACCTGTCCTGAACCTTTATTATCTAGGACTCTTTCCTGTCTCTGTAAAAAGGTGAGCTAAGTACACTTAAAGTCTGAAATAGAAGCGGAGCAGATTATCCAAATTAGAACATACATTTGTCAGTTTTCTTCTCAAAAAGAGCATCTCTCAAGAGTATGTTTCATCATCTTGATGATCCAGGTTTTATTCTTTATATCTGTCAATGAAAAAATTAATTAGTTGATCTAAGAAGGAAATTAAAAAATTAATTAGTTGATCTAAATTCTATTAGAGCCAAATTGAGGATTATAACCTGGGAATAGCTTATCAGACAGCTCCAAAAATTGTTCTGCCCGTTAGAGGTCAAAGCACAGTTATATGTTGTTTGTTCTTATTGAAGTATAGTTGATATACAATATTGCATTAGTTTCAGGTGTACAGCAAAGTGATTCAGTTATAAATCTATCTATCTACCTAACTGTTCTTTTTCAGACTCTTTTCCCTTATAGGTTTATAAGTTTTTGCGACAGAGGGCTGTGCATTAAATGATGTATTATTGGCAGTTTACACAATCCAGATCTACATGAACAAAGGGAGTAGTGGGTCATGGGTTATCACCACCGACTGAGAAGGAAGGTTATCTCTTAAGGAGTTGTGACCCTTGATGAGATTAAGAAGGAGATGTACAATACATACAAAGGGGGAGGGAGGAGGCCCAAACGGGCAGACAACAATTTTATGTTTAAATTTTTCTCATCTTGCCATAAAATATGTATTTTCTTTCATTACATCTAAGAATCAGATCCCTTATGCATGCTGTGAGAATATCCTTAGGCACTGCAGTAAGCTGGATTTATTTATAATTATCCTTCAATCTTTTATGGTTGTAGGTGCTGGGAATTGAATTGGTGAAGGGAACAAAAGATTTGGAGAAGTAAGTGCAGAAAATGATGCTCAGGGTGGAGTATATGCATATAACAAAGAGACTTACTTTGCTCACATCCAGCTTAGGTTCTTAATGTCTTTCCTCATAACATTTTTATTTCCATTTATTAAAAAATTCCAAACTTACATCTGAGATTTTAAAGTATTTTTTTGTAAACTATGGTGCATAGAAAGAAAATTGATCAAAACATAAATACATAGTATTACAAATTGTTATGAGCAAATAGTTAAGTAGTAACCAGCCCACAGACCAAGAAATAAGGTATTGACAGAATTCCAGAAACAACCTCTACACACGCACATGCCCCTTCCCATCACCAGCTCCTTCATCCTGCGGTAGTCATGGAGTATAAGTGCCTGGCATTAAGCTTTTGATTGCCAAGGCATCCTTTTCAAAGACATCCATCTCAAATAAACATACTGCCAGCTACACAACTAGATGTAGAGCCAGGCTGCCTTACTCATGGAGTCCCCTTTTAGAAAGCCCAGGGTAACGTAGATAACTGACCACTTGAGTGACTTCACCTTTCCTATCCTGTGCCCTAACTGCCCCTCCTATGCTTTAAATTTGCCAATAAAGAGTGAACCAGTGAAACTGTAAGTATCCCACACTTGGATCCTAATACGGCAGAGCTCCGGGTCCTCACTCCCTCCTTCTCTCTCAATCCACAATCTCACTATGGCCCTTGGGCATGCTGTATACCCTTTAGGAGCTATGAGTAATAAATCTTGTTCTTCAAAGTTCCCTGATCGTTTTTTGGCTGAGGTGTGTTTTACAATTATAATAAGAACCACAAGGGCTGGTCCCTTGTGGGACATTATGGAAAAACCCAAACGAACTCTTTGGCCAACCTAATATGTGATATCATATCATATATATGTGATATCATATCATATATATATCATATATATGTCATATCATATCTGTATGCCATATATATGTTATATCACTTTTTGTGTCTGATTTCTTTGACCCAATGTTATGTTTTTACAATTCATCATGGTTTTGTGTGCTGTAATTCATTCATTTTCATTGCTGTGTAATATTCTACTGTCTGAATAAACCCCCATTACTTATCTATTCTGTAATTGATGGACAGCTGGGTTGTTTCCAGTTTGGATCTTCCCCGCACACAATTTCTCAAGTCACTTCTATTGCTTTTCCTTTGTAATGTATTTTCCAAAATATAATAGTATTTGAAAGAGGAGATGATGAGAATTTACCTACAGAGAGACATTACAAACTTTTTCTGGAAAATTACAATATATTCAATAAACTCATTTACCCAAACTTACCTTTTAATTAAGTGTGATACATATAAATGTGCCAAGTAAATGGTAAAACATTAAAAATATTGAGTATTAGTTGTTCTGCTGCCACAATTATACTTTTTAAACCAAGGTAATTAGTTAGCTAACATGAATGAACACATATAATGTCGAGGATTTTGTGTTAATCGGCCCAAAACTCTACAAAGTAGGGACTGTTACTTTCACCATTTTACAGAGGAGAAGACTGAGGCACAGAGGTGGACTCCTTCACCTGCAGTCACACAGCTGGTAACTGATGTAACTAGAATTCAACCCAGATGATCAGACTCCATAGTTGTGCTCTTCACTATTGTATTAAGTACCTTAACTAAAAACAAACATGGGGAGAAAAGTAAAACATACTTCTGACCAGTTTATGTTTGCAAGATCATATGATACTTAGTTGTGATCAAAAACAGCCCTGTCTATACAGCCACAATAACCTGTGTCAGGGCAGAAGGATTTGTAGGTAGGCGCCTCTGCAGCTTGTTTGGATTCTTCCCTTTGTTCTCCCACTGGACTTAGTCCTTCACAGGTAGAGTGGCTACAGAAGATGACCTCACTGAGCCCTCACATGAGTGGAATTTGCAGTCTACAGCTGCCACTCCCCAGCACCTGTGGAGAAGGTCACTTTGGGCTTGGTCACAGCCCATGGTCTGAGAGTGGGGGCCACAAAGCTGCAAGGTAAACAGCAAAGACAAGCTAAGCAGAAGTATTTCATTCCATACACAATTTTCAGTGCCTTCCCTAGGACCTGCTTCCTCACCGACACTCAAGAAATGTTTGGTGGTGGATAAGCTAGAATAAAAAATATGAAGCTGCTTTCACTGGTTTTTATGAAACTGGATTCTTTTGCTGTTAATGAGAATAATCAGAATGTCATTCTGAGCAAAGCACTGATTTCCATGCTTCCCTCCTCTTCGGAAACATTTTATTCTTTGGAACCTGCTGTGGGCATGCTCATAAACAGGGCTGCACACGGGGTTCTCTGCCAACGCATTTGTTTGTGGTGGTACAGACACAGCCATGAAAGTGTGGCATTGTCTTTTTGCATCCAAAAGTGAAGGCAGTCAGTTAAAACCCTGATTTATTTATATAAATAAATATAATTTCCTTCCATTGAATATCTTTTCAGAAGAATTCTATTAATATGATTTATCACAATGAACAGCACGGTTCCTGCTTTAATTGATTTATTTTTTTCTCTGTACAAAATTTCCCCTGTATCTCTGTTCTGCACCAACTTTTATTGTCCTTTTCACCCCCACCCCTGCCCATATCTGTGTTGGCTCTAGGGACTAGATATTTTATACAGTCTGCATCCTAAATCATTCATTTTCTCATTTTCAAAGTGCTGACTATAATCATCCCTTACATTGACTGAAATTAGCATGGGTTTTAAACCATTAGTCAAAAAAAGAAGGGGCTTTTTTTTTTAAAGCTTCCTGCTGTTCTTTGTGGATGAAACAGTTGACATTTTGTTAAGAGATTTTTGTCTGACTTCAATTCTCTAGGTTTAGTGTATTCTTAACAGTTATAAATGGAATGGTTTGTCCTAAATGGAAGTATATCTATGGTAGCATAGTTATATCCAGTCTTTAAAACGGATCATTGCATTTCACACATGCTATAGAATCTTGAATTTCACCTTTACTCATGTCAATTTCTTTACTAAAAATGACACTGTTGCTCCAAATTCCTACCTCAATGGATTGGGTATATCACATTGTGGTAGTAATTGTTCATAAGTACATATTTTATAACATGTACTAATAGAGTAATAAAATATATTGCAATAACAATGTGCTCTGCCTGATAGAATTTCATCATGAGACTCCATTAACACATTCAGCTGGTATCAGCTTTTGAAAATGCCTTCCATTTTGGTGGAAGAGAGATACTCCATGTAAATGAATGGAGAAAATGGGATTCAAATAGGAATTTCTAGGAAGGCTGAGTAGAATGAAAAAATACAGAAACTTGAATGGATGCTGACCAAGCATTTTTTCACATTGCTTAAAAATCTGAATTCATTCTGTGGTTCCCTGTACTCTCCTAACACCAGTCCAGCTGCCCGCCTCATGCCTGAATGACACTGCCTTGCTAAGGTCACCAGCAGGCTCTTAACTGGACACCCCAATGGTCATATCTCAATCTTTATCTTCCTCATGCAGGCATTAGCTCTTCTTTTTCCTGTTTCCCTCTTCTCTTGGCTACTTTCTGAAGGATCCCTTTCAAGCATGCTTTTGTCCTCTAGGGTAACACACTGCACACTCCTGCCCCGTTGCCAGGGTCTGTCCCTGACTCTGTTCTTGCACATCTGCCCTCCATCCCTGGGCATCTCCCCTCTTTTCACCTCTTCACCGCCCCCAGGATTGACTTCTCACTCCATCGCAATGCCCTTGAAATGCAGAGACCTCAAACTCAACTTGCCCAATGCCAGACAATATTTCACTGGCCCTCCAATCAGCTCTTCTTCTGAGGGCCATTTGCCCTCAGAAGGAATTTGGGTTTCCCCTGTGATACCCTCATTCTCTTCTGTTACGCCAGACCAAGTCACTGATTCTTCAGTCACCACATCTTTTGCTTTTGTTCCCTGTATTTCATTCCTGAGTTTAGTCCTCCTCATTTCTGCTCCTGGAATATTGGGACAGATTCCTGAATTGTTTCTCTGATTCCTTCCTCTTCTTCTCTGATCCAACCTGCTCAGTATTGGAAATCAGTCCTTCTAACATGTACTCAGGCCAAGTTCCTACTAAAAACAACTCCAGTGATTCCCTGTTGTATGCTAATTAAAGTTTATTAAAATTTATCTACGACTGGGCTGTAATTTCTTCCTAGACTTATTTCCCACTACTTGTGTTTATATATGCTCTGCACTTCAGCCAGAGCATTCTGCTTGTAAACATAATCGTTAATTGCTGGTAAACATAATCATTAATAAATACTATTCCCACTAGCTCTCAGGTACTGCAAATATGTGAACATATAAATGACTAAATAGCATAAGAACTGCCTAATATAGCCCATCTCACCATGAGATATTAATCATAAAATTATAATTTTGAAATAATATGTAAAGTTTTTTTTAAAAAAATCTTTACTTGTTCCAGTTATGTAGGTTATCTTAAGAATTATGGTCAATTCTAAAATGACTTTCTCTTTTTGTGTATGCCTGTGATATTGTGATTTATAATAAGAAATGTACATTTGGTCTTCATCCTGTTTCTGGCACAGAGCTCCTAAAGCCCTTGGAATTTCCTGGGATGAGAGCAATAAAGGCATCTTTGGTTATGTTAATGAGGTGATTTTTGGAAAGTACCCAAGGAGCCTTTGGAGTCAATCTTGTGATTAGAGGGTTGGAGCTTTCAGTTCCACCTGCCCGTCCTCCAGGAAGGGAGAGAGTGGCTGGGGATTGAGTTCAGTCACCAATGGCCAATGATTTAATCAATCATGCCTACTTAATGAAACCTCTATAAAACCCCCAAAGGACAGGGTTCAGAGAGCTTCAGGTTGGTGAACGTGTGGAGATTCAGGGACAGAAGTACCTGGAGAGGACATGGGAGCTCTGAGCCCCTTCCTGTATACCTGGCTCTATGCATCTCTTCCATCTGGCTGTTCCTGGATTATATCCTTTTATAATAGACCAGTAATCTAGTAAGTAAATATTTTCCTGAGTTCTGTGAGCTGCTGTAGGAAATTAATTGAACCTAGGGAGGGGTTCATGGGAACCTCTGACTTATAACCAGTCAGTCAAAAGGGAAGGTAACAGGGCTTCCCTGGTGGCGCAGTGGTTGAGAGTCCACCTGCCGATGCAGGGGACACGGGTTCGTGCCCCGGTCCGGGAAGATCCCACATGCCGCGGAGCAGCTGGGCCCGTGAGCCATGGCCGCTGAGCCTGCACGTCCGGAGCCTGTGCTCTGCAACGGGAGAGGCCACAACAGTGAGAGGCCTGCGTAACGCAAAAAAAAAAAAAAAAAAAAAGTCAGGTAACAATCTGGATGCCTTGGGATTGGCATCTGAAGTGGGGACAGTCCTGTAGGACTGAGTCCTCTACCTGTGGAATCTGATGCTAACTCCAGGTAGATAGTGTCAGACTTGAGTTGAATTTGTGGGACAAATTCCAGCTGGTGTCTGAGAATTGCTTGGTTTGGGGGAAAATCCCACACATTGGAACTGGGAGCTGAATGAAAATACCCTTCTCCTTCTTTTGGAAAAGTGCCTGAGAGCTTGAACATTAACACCTGACTTTCTCTCCCAAAATGAAAGGTCATTTAACTTACATAGATCATACACTTCTCAGCTTTTTCAGCTCTCACACCCTTCAGTTAGGAAATGGAGCCACATTTTACTCCTAGTCCCTGACTTTTACACACAATCTGGCCCATCAGCAGCCTCCCCCTCCTCCCTACCTCCCCCTAACCCAATCTTAGATGTGCTTCAAACAGACCCCCTGACTTATGGGACTTTACCCTCTGATCTTTCCTTATTTACATAAATACACAATGCAACACATACTGTAATAGCTTATTGAGTTTAAATAAGGAATATATTTACAATGGTGTGATATTTTTCCTTATACAGAGCTGGGCTTCTGAAACATCACCGACTTTCTATGATACCTTATCAAGTCATTTTGATCATTCTTCTTGGAGTCATTAGATTTTTTTTAAAGTAGGAAATTTCTTTCTCTAGAATCTTCTGTTTATAAACAGGTCCTCATTTCCCCTCAGGTCTGTGCTGTTCCATGAGCCAGAGGGGTGCTTGGGAATTCATACCATGTAGCATCTCATTGTTTGGCTTGGTTACAGTTGGGTAATTGCCTCTGACACTGCACCTAAGCTTTGATTTTCAAAGCAACAGGGATTTCCTCTCCTTCTGACCTGATGGAATCCATTGTGTAACTGGCACAGTATGAAAGCCCTAATATGGAGAAAAATGAAGGACAATTCTCTGGAGGCAGACAAGGGATTGATTTCTAACATAGGGATTGATTACATTTCAGACAATGGACTATAAGGGTCTGAATGCTGATATAATGGTTTCTTCTACAAGCACTGATGCAATTAACAACTCATTTTAATTGAGAAGGTGCAAAAACTCTCGGACAGGTTCCTATAGCCTTCGTCACAAAATAGGAAATGGGAGAGAAAATCAAGTCAGGATTCATTTTGGTGGAATTGTAAGGCATATATAGTAATACCAAGTCTAGGAAAACTAAATCATTTTTGTTGATTCAAGTACTGTTATACCGTTGGTTTGACCTAGCTTTGAGTAAAAATTATAAGCAGTTTATTTACATGAGTTACTGAAGGTTACTAAGGGGATACTTCCCTAACTCCAAAAGTCTCTCTCATCATGGAGTCTTGCCCCTAAATTTTTGCTGAATTTGCCAAACAAAAAGTCGGTTTATTAAGGTTAAAGCATTATGTCTACTGAGGTCACTCCATAAGTGCAAAGAGTTATTACACTTTAGTAATTATAGATATCACCTGGGATGCTATTGTTCAGATTCTGATTCACTGGGTCTAGGATGGGACCCAAGAATTTGCATTTTCCTTAAGCATCCTCAGTGAGTCTGGTACATGGATTGTATTTTGATTAATACTGCTCCAAATGTATAGATTATATATGAATTACATATTAATTATTAAATCTCTTAGGCTTATCTGAAATTATTTTTTCCTCAACAGCATGTTGGAGGATTTGGACACAAAACAGCCAAGTTTTGTTACCAAACCAAACTTAGGTCCACTCACCCATGTGCACTAAAGTCCATCTACTGCCACCGGGTTGTGGTGAAGGAAAGTGCAGCATTTATCGAAGGGTGCCAAGCAAGGAGTGCTCAAAAGACCTGAACTCCCTGATGGCTTTCAGGGAAAGACAGGGTGAGGGAGGGGGGTTGTGGGGTAGACATTCTTCTGGTTGGTTGGTGATACGGTAACTGGGAGTCAGCATCATCAATCTTCTGGTTCTGACTAGTCTGGAGTCTACATGCTTGTGGGTAGCATACAGGAGGCTAAAGATTTTCTACAGCATGGGACAGTTGTCTGAGAAGACAGGCTCAGACCAGATGTCTAGGCAAGGAGCCCTGACTGGGTGTTCAGAAGTCAACATAAAGGTATTGGATGCGTGTGGCAGACAGCAGAGCCAAGACTAAAGTACAGCAATGAGGTGTCTAGGTAGGGACTACATGGGATTCACACTCAGGATCATGCAAGAACAAGTGTTTCTTTCAGTTTTGCACCCCAGGCACCTCACTCAACTTACCCTAGTCTTTGCTTTGGTGTATAGCTTCTTAAATGGTTCCCAGTGATTGCCCCCCCAACCCCAATTGTAGTATGCCTGCCATTGTGTAATCCCCTATCCTTGTGGGTGGGCTGGACCTAGTGACCTGTTTCTAAGTAGTAGAACATAGCAAAGGTGTTGGCATGACACTTCCAAGATCAGGTTATAGATGACTGTGACTTCCACCTTACACACCACTCACTCTTGCTCTCTTTTGTTTTTTTAACTCAGATGAAACAAGTTGCTGTTTGTGACTTATTGAGATGTATTGATATTTCTACCCTATTGAGGGACCTTTATGGCAGGAAACTGAGGGTGGCCTCCAGACAACCCCCAGTAAGTAATTGAAGCACTGAGTCCAACAGCACCCAAGAAACTAAGTTCTGCCAACACACACAAGCGTGAGCTTGGAAGTAGATCCTTCCCTGGTTGAACCTTCAGATGAAACCAGAGCCTCAACTGACACCTTGATTGCAATCTATTAGAGACCCTGAGTCAGAAGCCCCAGCTAAGCCATTCCCAGATTCCTGACTACAGAAACTGTGAGATAGTAAATATTATTGTTTTAATTCACTAAGGTTTGGAGTAGTGTTTTCTTCAGTGCTTAAAGATTTTGGTGGTGGTGGTAGGGTGCTGGTTGCTGAACCTGAAGAACAATGCAAACAAGGAAAATGAAAAGGTACAAAGGACACACTGAACCACATCATGGTTTTGACCAGGGGTGGTCCTTTCTGCAGGGGTTGCTTCTTTTTCTTCTTCCTCATCTCCTCCAAACCCTTCCTCCCTTAAAATAAGCTGGAGAGATTGATTCTTTTTTTTTTTTTTTTCGGTACACGGGCCTCTCACTGTTGTGGCCTCTCCCGTTGTGGAGCACAGGCTCCGGACGTGCAGGCTCAGCGGCCATGGCTCACGGGCCTAACCGCTCCACATGTGGCATCTTCCCAGACTGGGGCACGAACCTGTGTCCCCTGCATCGGCAGGTGGACTCTCAACCACTGCGCCACTAGGGAAGCCCGAGAGATTGATTCTTAAACTTTGAAATTTCTGCTATTAAATCTTCATAATTATTGCCATCACCACCCTCATGTCTATCATGACTTCTTTCCCTGAAATTTGCCATGATTCCCAGTAAGATTGTGACTATAACTGATAGTGATGATATGTCCCACTTATCCAAGTTCTCTTCTGCCCAGCAGCTACAGTCACTAAAATACAAAAATTAAAATGTCTGACATTGCAAGGGTATAGAGCAATTAGAACTCATATGTTGCTAGTGGGAATGCAAAATTGTGCCACCACTTTGGAAAACACTATGGCACCATCTTATAGAGTGAAACCTAAATCTACCATAAGACCCAGAAATCATATTTTTTAAGTATCTACTCAAGAGAAATAAAAACTTATGTTCACATAAAAGCTTACATTAAACTGTTTATAGCAGCTTTATTTGTAATAATCCAAAGCTAGAAACAATCCAAATGTTCATAAACTAGTGAATGGATAAGCAAAGTGTGATGTGTCTATACAACAGAATGCTACATATGCAACACAATGAACCTCAAGAGCATCATGCTAAGTGAGAGAAGTTGTATACAAAAGACTGTCTACTCTGATTCCAATTATGAAAATTCTAGAAAAGGCAACTACAGTGATGGAAAACAGATCAGTGATTATCATGGGCCAGAGTTTGAGGGAGGAGATTGTCTACAAAAGGACACAAGGAAACATTTAGGGTAATGGAAATGTACTATATCATGATTGTGGTGGTGGTTTCATGACTGTATGCATTTGTCAAGACTCACTGAAGTTTAATTGACTGCATTTACTGCATATAATTTGTACCTCAATAAAATTGTTTAAAAGAAGAAAAATGCTAAGTGGCCACACAGAGTAAAGAATGAAGTAATTCAAGTTCTTTTTCTTGTCTTTACGGTGATGGTATAATCATTGTTCATTCAAGAATACGTAGTACCACAGTGGTTGGAGATACGTGAGCTGATATGGTTTTGAAGTTCTCTGAATTACTTTCCATGCGGAATAAAATGATTATTAAAGGAAAAGCAATAAGAATGTGTTACTTTGAAGCTTACATATATATTATTAAAATTCAACGGTAACCTCAGCAATTATTTAGACCCTAGGCCAACAAAAGATTTTTGGTAGAGGAATATTTCATCACTCATATTGTTTAGAATTGCTGGCTTATGGTGATAATAGAAAGCAGACCAATTTTTAATGAGCTTTATTATTGTTTTAAAATCCTTTCAAGACAATTCACCCCTATTGCTAGCACCTGGATGAGCTGCTCCTGTGCACTTAATAAACTGCTTGTACTCCTCATTAGTAGTTGTGGCAGCTTGGGACCCTAGAATAATAGCACAAATTCACAGGCCAGTCTGATTTGCAAAATCTTTCAACATTTTATAATTATTCAACAAGTATTATAGATTACCTACCACAGACCAGGTGCTGTTCTAGGTACTAGTAATTACACTGAAAATAGTGATCTCAAGGACTTTAAATACTGATGGTGTCCACTGACATTGTGAAGGCAAGCAATAGAGTCTCCAACAGGTCAAAGTAGTAGAGTTTCCTAAGAGTCACAGTTTGTCCTTTGTTTCCCTTTGATCATCTTTCTTAGCATCCTCCCAGGTGAGCACCTTTCTTCCAGCACCACAACCAATCATATTCCTCATAAGCTTTGGGTGTGGGGCTCAAGAGGTAGGACATTATCTTCTCAGAAGGGAGATCCAACAAGTGGGACCTTCTGCACCAACTTAGATTTATTTGTTCTTTTGTGCCTTGTAACATTCACCTGACAATTAGCTTTCAAAATCCTCTATCAGAAACAAGGTACTTCTGAAATTTTTGTTGTAGGGATGCAGCTCAGAATTATAAGTGGCCTCCTTGATATTCTGCATCAGTAGCTAAGGTTTACACAGCACATATCTGTGCCCATCAAGAAAAAGGTCTAAGATAAAAGTGATGCAAGAAATTCAAAAGGATAAAAGCTCCATTGGAAACAATGGGAAGGTTAATACAGGCCAAGTTAGGTTGACCACAAACCTCTGTGCCTTAAGAGGGCTATGCTATCGCCCACCCCAGTTTCATTTGAATTTTTTCTTCTTTTAAGCCTACCTAACAATTCTTAACTTAGAACCATAGGACTGCTTAGAGTACATGAATTGGGGCCCGGATTTACAGACGTTAGGAAGCTTCTTTATGATTAAGTGAATGACCCCAGCGCCATCAGCATTGGCTTACCCAAGTCTTCCTGCCAACCATGCACCCTTGTCCCTCCCAAAGAAAAGTAGATCAGATATCACAGCCAGTACTGGGAGTTTTCAGAATCTCATAAGAACTTTTACATCTTCTATGTTAATAGTTGCAGAGAGAAGATGATAATAATCATCAATGAGGTATTTTTTCTTCTCGTAATATTGCAGCATCTTCCTTTCAGATCAGTGTTAGCATATTCCTTGTCAAGCAAGTTAATACTCCATCTCAACCAACTCCTTTTTAAAGTCTTGACAAAGTCATTGTATGATTTGAATGAGAGAAGAGCTTGAACATTTAGAAATTAGATGAAGAAAGGCATTTTTAAATTTTGACTTTCTGTGAGCTCTGGTGACTTATTTTTAACACAAAAAAATCACTAGTGATGTAACTATTAAATGTAACTAACATAATTTGTATGATGATCTGACTCACTATTAATCTCGCTTTTTGCATATTTGTGTAGTCTTAAAACCATTAAGGCCATACAAAGGTTGGACTTGAGATCCATTCTTCGGGGCTATTTCTTCTTCTGCTGAGAATGTATCTTCAGCTGCTAGGGGAAGATGTGTGCATGAATCCTCTTACCCGTGTCAAGGTCAATTACAGCTGTGTAGAATGAACCCAGCTGTAGCAGGTTGATAAGTCCAAGTTTCAAGAGGACACAAAGTGACTGAGTTAGGCAAGAACCAGAAGAGTTGGGGCCAAGTTTAATGCTGTTGTTTGATGGGGAAACTGAGAGCAAGGAGGCCATGGAAAGGTACAGTCCAGTAGCTGCTGAGATGTTATGGTCCAGAAGCCCTGTGTGCCCAGTGTCCCGTCTATGTTGGTTTGTGTATTTTCAATATGCACAGTAAGGGGCTTGCAAAACATGTTCGCCCAGTGACAGAGGACCTGAATCCTCTGGTCACTTGTCCCCTTCCACTGTTCTTGGGATTTCTCTGGGATGTTCTAATTCACAGGAAGCTTTTACTTTGAAAGCTTCAAAAGTCATTTTATTCTACAGATTATATATAGAATGAGAGGCTTGCTGACTCTTAGCTCCCATTGCTCTTAAGCCACTCAACTTGTTCTTGCTAGTAAAATGTATGTGAATTGGAGGGATTATTTCTAGGTATGGTGTTTGTATTAGATGTTATTCTTTTATTCATTCCTATTCAACAAATATGCACTAAATACTCACTAGATGCCAGGGGTATATGGGTAAACCACCTGTTCAGAGCTTGTGCAAAGCCTTGGTCCTGAGGGATCAGAGCCCTGTGCTTTGGGCCCTGAGTGGAACCAAAAACACAGGTAGTGCTGAGGGCCGTGTTCTTGTCCTGCTTGAGGCTCTCTGGGAGACAGTTCTATGACAACCTGCCTTGGCTGAGGCTCTTTTGGTTGAATCTCTAAGTAAGGCAGCACAAGCCAAGGCCTCCTGTTGAGTAATATAGCCTGGAGGGAAGAAATGAGATAAACCTCAAAGTCAACAGTTTTACAAAACAAACAATTCTGCAAATATCCACATCTGCCCAAAATTCCTTCTACTTTGTAGGGTAGAAACAATTATGTTTAGCACACTCAGATTGTATACTTTTTCAGGAAATGAAGTATATTTTTCTTCTACTGCATTTCTCATTTAATAAGTTAATAAATAATCATTGATTAACACAACAAATTATTTGGAGAGGGACTTGAGCCATGTGGAATCTTCACATGAATTGCTTATCTTCAATATCAAAACTTTCTTCAAATAGAAACAGATATATTCAATCTCTCTCTGTTTTTAAAGTGTGGTCTGCAGACCACACACTACAGAATCATTTGGCTGAGGCCACATTAATAATGCTTTTTTAAAATGCAGATTTCTGGGCTTCCCTGGTGGCGCAGTGGTTGAGAGTCTGCCTGCCGATGCAGGGGACATGGGTTCGTGCCCGGGAAAATCCCACATGCCGCGGAGCGGCTGGGCCCATGAGCCATGGCCACTGAGCCTGTGCATCCAGAGCCTGTGCTCCGCAACTGGAGAGGCCACAACAGTAAGAGGCCCGCGTACCGCCAGAAAAAAAAAAATAAAAATGCAGATTTCTGACTCTATTCCAAAGAACTTCTGAGTCAGAAACAGAGAGTTAGGCCTGGAGGTCTGTATTTTAATAACATAGACAGGTGGGTTTTACGTGCTCTAAATGTTGCATATCTCTGTTTCTGGTTTCATTGGCCTCTATGCAATTTTACTCTACAAACAAAGCTACCAGATGATGCCTCTGTAACCCTTTAGGACAAGCATGGGAACCAGGCTAAACCCTGGCTCTGCCATTTACTAGTTGCACGACCCTGGTCAAGTTATTTAACTTACTCATGTCTCAATTTCCATTTCTGTAAAATGTGGGTTATAAAGGCATCATGTAGAGGTGTTTGAGTTTTAAATAAGAAAATACATGTAGAGAACTTTGAGCTATGCCTGGCACGTAGGAAGCCCTAATCAAAGGTAGCTATTGTTGTTATTGTTCTTGATATTAAATCGTTTGCAAAAACCATGTTTTCCTTTTGTGCAAATACAGGAACAATACTAATAAGGTAGATGTGCTAATGCCAAGTGTGTGTTTACAGAAGAAAGGACCTGTTGGAGTTAGAAGAATGTAATAAGGGGGAACCGGAGACTGAACACATCTCCTGGAAGAAAAGAGATTTAATAATAACTACACCTTTCTGTAGGTTGTTGCTTATGGTCTGTGAAAGTTTTTCACAACCATTCTTTCATTTGTGGTTCATAAAATCCCATGAGGTTGGTGGAAGAAGAGAGATGGCAGAGAACGGGGTGAAGGTGCATGGTCTTTGGGGGTGATGGTCCTAACTGACATTTACTATCTGTATGATCTTCCTCAAGTTACATAACCTGTCTGAGCTGCAGTTTCCCACAACAGTAAAGTGGAGGAGAAAATGAAATATTCTATCTAGAGCTCATAGCACAATGTTGGAAACATGGTAAATACTCAATAAATATAAATATTATTGCTGTGAGTCAAGCAAGCCTTTGAATCTGCACAACCAGCAATGGGCTGAGCTGTGGTTTGAGCCCGGACCATCTGCCTAAGCCCATTGCCAGTTCTACTAGATCAAGTTCTTGCAAATCTCAGAGAGTTGTTGACATTTTATAACAAACCATACTCCAATTTCTTTAAGTCCTCTTAATTTCCCCATAAAACCTTGCTTTTTATTGTCAGAGATAATCATTTTTAAATTGACTTGCCAACCATGCTGATAAACTATCAGGCTGACAGAGGCCATTCTACTTGAATTATTTATCTGGAAACTTGACTTCCAGCTGCAACATACAAGTCCCTTCCTTAGATGCCTGGTTCAGGTCAGGTAGTTAAACTCACCAAGCAGCTGCTGTTGCTGAAGCCCATGAACATAGCAGGTCTGCAGGGCCACCCACTGGGCCCTGGCATCGTAAATCCTCATGATGCTGTAGAAGTAGCGCTGCTGCCCTTGGGTTAGGTCCTGTCAGAGCAGAGCAGGTGATTTTGATGAGTCGGTGGAATTCGATAGGATTAGAGTGTGATGTATTCAAAGCTGACTTCCACAGAAATAAGATGCTTCTCTCTCTCTGTCTCTCTCACCTCCCTTAGTTTACTTAAACAGTCTTCCACTGACATGTGTAGTGGTGAAAATGAATTAAAAAAAGATTCTAGGTAAGTAAGTCAAAGTATTGGGCTGAGGGAGATCCAAGGATTTTCAATATCTGATAACTGTACTGATCTATTATAATCCTTGTTGAGGAAGGTAGGCTATGAGAATGTATACAGGGCCTGAAGTGTGCCAGGCTCTGGAGGGTAAAAGAGAACTTTGCACTGAGAGTTCTCAGTGAGCAGTGGTGGGGGAGAGAGCTAGGTAGATAAGTAGATGGGTAATGTGATAAGGGTGCAAGGTCATTAGTGAAAAGGTGCTATGAAAACAGAAGGAAAACAAGCTCTGTGTTAGCAGTCAAGGAAGCTTCCTGAAAGAGATGACCAACACATCTGAGTCTTCCAGGTGAGGAGGGATTCCCTAAAGGGACTAGAATACTGGTTCTCAAAGGGCATCAGCATCACCTAGGAATCTGTTAGAAATGCAGATTCTCAGGTCTCACCCCAGACCTACAGAATCAGAAACTCTTGGGGATGGGGCCCAGCCCTCTGGTGCCCTCCAGGTGCTTTTGATACACGCACAGTAAAATTTGGGAACCACTGGACCAGAAGGAAAAGAAATGCTGATTAGAGGGAGAAAGTGGTACAGATTTTCTTATCGGACACAAAATATCTGAATATATTGGGAACTAGACTTTCGGCATTTTTTTACTTTAATCATCATATAAAGTCTGAGCTGGAAAAGCCTCTAGAGTAAGTAAGGCAGGGGAAGATCATGGAAGCCTTTTCTGCTATACTAAGGGTTTAAAGATTACCTTTTATATGAGGAACATTGGTCCTTATTTAAAGCAGTGGTTATCAACACGAGTGATTTTGACCCTGAAGGGATGTTTGGCAATGTCTGGAGAAATTTTTGATTGTCACAAATGGTGGGAGGGAGGATGGATGCCACTGGCATTCAGTTGGGGAGGGGCCAGGGAGGCTGCTGAATAGACTACGGAGCATGAGACAGCCTCCCAGTCCCCTGCAACCAAGAATTACTTAGCCCCAAGTGCCATTCTTTTTTTTTTTTTTAATTGGAGTATAATTGCTTTACAATGGGGTGTTAGTTTCTACTTTATAACAAAGTGAATCAGTTATACCTATACATATGTTCCCATATCTCTTCCCTCTTGTGTTTCCCTCCCTCCCACCCTCCCTATCCCACCCCTCTAGGTGGTCACAAAGCACCGAGCTGATCTCCCTGTGCTGTGCGGCTGCTTCCCACTAGCTATCTATTTTACGTTTGGTAGTGGATGGACCTAGAGTCTGTCATACAGAGTGAAGTAAGTCAGAAAGAGAAAGACAAATACCGTATGCTAACACATATATATGGAATCTAAGAAAAAAAAAAGTCATGAAGAACCGAGGGGTAAGACAGGAATAAAGACACAGACCTACTAGAGAATGGACTTGAGGATATGGGGAGGGGGAAGGGTAAGCTGTGACAAAGTGAGAGAGTGGCATGGACATATATACAAATGCCATTCTTTAAGCTGACCATATCTGCATTTTACAAAGATTGCTCTGGCCCTGCTGTGGACAATGGCCTCAAGGGAAGACAAACCACTGGTAGGGAGACCATTTAGGAAGCTACCATCTAGTGCTAGGGAGGAACAAGAAGGGCTGGACTACAATTACTTTTATATACCCGATATACCATAAGTGCTCACTATATTGAGATGGGGAAACAGAGATAGTGGCATCAACATTTTAGAAAAATCAAGATAAAATAAGTTCCCCTTAGGCTAAAAAATTCAAAACAATGACAGAATTTCAAAACTAATTGATAACCATGTAATACAAACTAAACTGAAGATAAATATATATAAGCTAAGTGAATTTTATCTGCTAGAAATTTTGTGTGAAGTTGACATCTGTGAGTCAGATTTTTTTGGCGTCTAGAGACCTTAAACTTGATATTAAAAATATGTTCAGAGGGAAAGTAGCTGAGCCAAGTACTTCACACTTTGAGACATCATTTCAGCTTTACAGTTTCTGAATTAGATGTTTTAAAAGATAATATATTTGAAGAAGAGAATAGATCCCTAAGTAAGACTTTTCAAATAATTGAGAACAATATAACAGGAAAATTGCAAGCCATTTCAAGGGCAAAGCTCCAAAGTGCAATGGGAGTTTCCATTATATAAAATAAAGCTTTAAAATTTATGGTTTCTTTTTTACAAGGGAAAAAAAATGCCTAGTTCTCTTCTTTAGCAGAACTCAACTTCCTAAATGAGTAGTAACACATAACATTTTTAATATTCTTACTCTGTTGCTTAGCCTTCCTTGAGGAGAAGGAAGAGCTCCTGAAGTGGGATAGGTGCAGAATTAGATCATCCAAGCGCTCATTCATTCTCTCACACACATGGTCGACATGCACCGAGGGCCTCTGTTGGGCCCAACGTTTTCCCTAATGCGGGATAAACAGAGAGCCAAGAAGTCCTCAGCCCTTGAAGAAGAGACAGAGAAGGTCCCTCCATCTGTGAATAATATGCTTGTACCTTCAACAGTGAAATATCAGAGACAGAGTGAGGGACTCGAATGCAAGGAATCTGTGGAACATTCCATAGATTTGTTGTCTTTTCTGTTTTCCTCCCATCTTCATCCTGTACCTCCAAGGAACAACAAAGCATGACATAAAATTTCATTTTGTTCAACCAATTTTGGGGATGTACCTAAGTAAATAAGCAGGCAAATAAGTAAATAAATAAACAAATGGATAAATATTATTTATTTCAAGGGATAAGACATTTTCTCAAATGTTTGCATGGAATTAGACCTCACCAGACTTCTTAGTTCTCCACTTTTCCCAATTCTCACCCTTTACTTATCAAAGGAATAATTCAGAGCCCTTTGTCTTTCTGCTTCACTCTGCCTTTGGAACAGGTGGGTTGTAGAACCACACCAGATCATAACAGTTATTTCTTGATAATTTTAAAGAATAATTGCTTCATCCGATTCTAAAAGTAATATATGTCATTTTTGAAAATTTGGAAAAATTTAAAAATTGAAGAGGAAATAAGATCATCCATAATTTAACAGTGCATAGCTATTGTTGGCATTTGATTGATTCCATTTTATAATTTTTCCCCGTGTACATTGTGTGTGATTTTAGAACAGGGAGATCATTCTCTATGTGTTACGCACCTTCCCAGAACATTAAATATCCTTTGAAAATATGATTTATCTTGATAGTATAGTATATCTTTACATGACTCTCCATTTCTTGCACATTCAGATTTGCAATTTTCCAGCCTTGTACTATAAAAGAAGCTATTAAATCTAGCCATGCTTCTAACCTGACAAAGATACAGAATGAAGGAGCCACATCTGCTATGAGTAAGTCTCGTTTCCTTTCCATGTAATTTAGGGTTTAGAATCTGAGGTGTAGAGCATAATTAAAAAATTAACAATCAAGGAAGAATGGACATATTGGAATAGGGTTGCTAAGGCAGAGTGGAAACCCCTAACATTTTCTCCTCTGCTCACTCCTTTGCCCTTGTCAACAACGCCTGCTTCATCGGGTTGATTACCTGAGAGGTTTTTAAAAATTTATTTTATTGAAGTATAGTTGATTTACAATGTTCTGTTAATTTTTGCAGTGCAGCAAAGTGATTCAGTTATACATACATATACATTCTTTTTCCTATTCTTTTCCATTATGGTTTATCCCAAGGTATTAAATATAGTTCCCTGTGCTATACAGTAGGACCTTGTTGTTTATCCATTCTATATATAATATTATTAACTGAGATTTGAATACAGAATGCTCTCATTAGGCCAGTTCCTCTTCTCTCCGCTACCCTATTGAATGCACTTAAGAAGGATTTTAATGCATGAGAAAACTCTGGTTCTGAGTTCACAGAGCTAATTGCTCAGATCTTCCAGAAGAGAAATTTATTAGGAAAACAACAGTCAACATCTTTGTGTGTCTTGTTTCCACGATATAAACTTATAAATTAAACTATAAATACTGCTTTCCTTCAACGTGCACTCCAGAAACCATACCAACCAAGATATACTCTTTTAATATTGTCCATGATAGAAGCCTACACTCTATCCTGTAATCAAATCATCTCAGTATCCCTCTTACCATTTTCCAGATCTGTAGAGCAGAACATAAATATTCTTCAAAGCTGGGAAGATTTCTTCTCTCCTCAAATAGCATAAGGAAATGATCTTTCTTGGGGCAACAATTCATGTGTGATTTTCTTGGACTGTTGCTGAGGAAATCCATCTTACCTATTCAAGTGGTCTGTACTTGATAAAGTTTGATTAAAATGCTTGCAGAATTCAGGGAGGAAAAATCTACAAAAAAAACTTATACCTGAAGCAAAAAGACAGATTTTCTTAAAAGAAACTTAGCCTATATTGTAATCTCCTCTTTTTTAAAAGCTGGTATTCATATTCAATGTAGTTTTCTTGCAAGGTCCCTTTCTTCATGCAGTGGTGGCGGTAAAATTCAGTTTGTTGATAAGCTGATATCCAAACAATGTCATGTGATGAAGCAAAGAGCTGGGGAAGTTTGGCTGCATGCCTTTCCCTGCTTCTGGACAGCGTGCAACTGCACAGTTTAATCGTTTTTCTTCCAAACTTCGTATCTAATCAAGTGTCAACTTTTAAATCTACCATATCTGCATTATATGCAGACATGGGGGAGAAAAGTGCATGGAGACAGAGAGGATGAATATTAAGGGTCAAGAAATCCATCAGGGCAACAGGCCATTACATGTGTTCTTCTCAGATTTGGAGTCAGTAACTGCCATCACCATTGCTCAGAATGATGAAGGAATAATTCCTAAATATAGAGGTACAGGCATACATTTGACTGTGGTAATCTATGGAGTTGTCTCATATATTAAGATATTGTTCCTTTCTTAATTTTTGGAGGAGTATGATATTCTCCATATTTGATCTTGAATAGAGGCCGCATGATAATGAACTTATGGCACAAGATTCTTGCTCACACTGATGTCATCAGCATAAGCCTCATTTTAACCTGACTCATGAGAGCAATCTTATCCCTTCCTCTGGGCTAGAGTTATTATTACAGACTTCTTTCTTTCTTGAGAATCCTCTCTCTGAATGCTACATTATCTGCAAAAATGAAGAGTTCCTAGGGAAAATGGAGAAGAAATACCAAAAGAAAACCACAAATTCAAAATTCTTAGTAGACTAAGGAAAGAAAAACATAGGGAGATAAAAGCGATGAGCTGTATAGCTTAAAAAAGAAAGGACTCAACACAAACAAAAGTTTGCATTTTTTTCCAATAATTTAAATGCAGACCTTCTGGGGAATAAAAGTGGCACAAGTAAGTGTCTGTAAATGCCAGTGAATACCACAAAACATCTCAGATCTGGATCTCAGAGGTTGGTGATTCTCTACTGAGAGATAAAGAACAGTTGTCTGCAGAGTTGGCATTGTCAGTTGAGTCTCCCTTGAATGTTTTTCCAGGATATGATGAAATGCCTTCTAGAGCAAACCACATCTGCTGATTGTTACACACACATGCTGATTCATAATAGCATGCATTACTTCCTGCTCAGTCAGGAAAATAGAAACAGATCTAGCTGTTTGACAGAGAGGGAATTGAACATAAGGAATATAAAAGTTTCGGAATGGGCTGTACAGGAGCAAAACAAGAAAGGTTAGCTTATCCAAAGATTGGCAATTGCACTAAACTACTACCGCACCAAGAGCTGGGGGACAAAAGCGAAAATGATTTCACCCAGAGTCCATGAACACTGTGCCATCGAGGCTGCTTCTTTTGGGACACTGCTGTCTGGGTAGCACCCCAGGACCTGGTACACACCTGCTATTCTTGCTTCTGTGTTCTTTCCAAAACTTTAAATATTACTGTTTCTATCACCACTGTTACTGCCTGGCTGCTACTATTGCTGATGCCGCCACTGTTACAGATGCAAGCAGAAACCATTCTCCTTCTCCTTTCCCCCAGCCTTCCATATCCTGCATCCCATTGGATGCCACCTCGTGAGGAATTCTGCAAAATGTATTTTGCAGTCTTCCCACTACTGTGGTAAAGAGAAGGATATAGAAGGGTAAGCATGAAGCTGAGTGATAATGGACACCACATACAGTCAGTGTTTGCCTAATACCACTAAAGTTTAGAATTTTATAAGAAAAGACAAAATAAAAGATAATTAACTAGTTCTATAGATGATATCAAAGAATGAGGTATAAATTTTGGGACAATAACTTAAGACTTAGGAATGATGAAAAAATGTATATCATAAATTTTGGACAAAGAAATTGTCTTCCCAATGACTAGCTAGACTTTTCAAAGAGAATTAAAACTGACTACAAAAAAAAAAGTAGAAACACCCATCATATAATTACTATAGAAAATATAATTTTGACTAATGATGAAGGTGCATACTATTTCATAGATGAAACATTGGTACAGCAATGGGACACAATGCTTAAGACATTGGTATGTCTACATTCCAGTGCCTAGAACATGGGTCATAAAGTGTTTTTATAGAATAGTAGGGTAGATATGACCTCATGGGCATTACCAAGTGAGAAAAAGGGACCCATGATTGGAATCCAAGATGAGATTAAACCCTAATTCAAAAAATCCAGTCTGCTAGAACAAGAGGCAGAGTATCACTGTATATTACAGAGATAAGTACTTCCCAGGAAAGCAATGAACCCATGCTCATATCCTGCTCCTGCTTCTTCTTCAGGATCCTTTTAGCTGCAGGGCTAATCCTGCCAGGGGATAACTCTGCCAGGCACAGATGTCCTCCCTTGGCTACCCCAAGCCCTCAGAGGGCATCAGTGAACCATAATTAAGTGAAAGAAGTATCCTTCCCCCCACTTGGTGGTGCTGTTTATCACTTGGACTCCAGAGTGTTTCCATTCAGAGCTTTCACAGTCTTTGTTGGACTTTCTTTCACAAAGAGCTGTGTAGTCCATTGGGCGCAATCCTGTTTGGTGGGGTTTTTCATGGAGGCTGATTATTCCTCTGTTATCTTTTGTTTTTTTCTTGGCATCTCTTCACAGAAAACTCCTGTTTCTCCAGGATCCCCAGACCAAAGCTCTTACACATACCGACCACTTTAGGGTCACTGGTCTCAAAAGCAAGAAAACTAAGAATCCCGGTTTGAGCTGTAAGAGCCAGTTTCAGTGAGTGAAAACTACTTTGGACACTTAAAAGCAGTGATTAGCAGCAAAGGAAAAGCTGGGTATGGTCATATATGTGCCAAGGACTTTGGGAAAACAGATTCATAAAGTTCAGAAAATAATCTAAAATGGGATAGAACTCAAGGAAATACCCAGAGATTTAACTTTGACTCTATAATCCCAAATAACTCTATGGAATAAAAAGATAAGAGGTCAAAAGGAACTAGAGTAGGTGCCCTGGGTACTTGTAGACAATTCTAGACTCAAGGGCATGTTATTTTTAAAAATTCTAAGAGTTTACGAAAATGTCTTTTTCACTGGGGATTAGGGCTGGTCCTCTGAAAACAGATCCTATGGCATAGCTATTAAATAGTAGAGCCAGGACTCAAACCCATGGTTACCTGAAGTTTATGATTTCTCCCCTTGGACTCCGGAACTAAAAGGGAATTCAAGCAACATATATGTTGCTGTAATAGAAAATTATTCCTCTTATCCAGCCATTACCCACAGACAAAATTCATGCATCTTGATTCTTTCTGTCCTTGGGGTATATTTCATTTCCATCTTGAATACTACTTGGTTGAACAAGGGAAGGCTTTAGTTTCACAAAGACTTATGGTCATAATTCTGGAGCAGGATATTAGTCTTATTACACCGCATCATTGACCTTCTAATAAGGCTCCTGGAAAGGCTTCATGGAAATAGGTGTCTAGCTGGCCAGTCCCATCAGCCCTCAAACCTGCCCAGTCATTTCCCAGTTCACAGAATATGTGGGTGTAAAGCTTATGTCCTTACCCAGGAAAACACTCTCTGCATGTATTCTGATTTTTTAAAAAGTGGACTGAATAAAAATACCATCTATCACTTGACAGTGAATTAGTAGAGCAACTTTCATTGAGATATAATTAACATATAATATTAGTTTCAGTGTACAACATAATGATTCTATATTTGTATGTATTGCAAAATAATCACTACAATAAGTCTAGTTAATATCCATCTTTATAAACATTTAGAAGGTGAATACTGACAGCTATGTTTTGAACAGTCATTTCCTTTTTTGTTGTTGTTAATAAGGATAGGATTCTGAGACTTTTAGATGTTGTAGACTTGGTATTTCTGCAATTAACAAGGTGCCTTGTGAAATCGTCATGGACAGATAAGTACAATTTGAAACTTGTTAAAAAGTAATACTAGAGGGGCCAATTAAAGGGTCAGTGACAACCTAGATAGGGTTTTGGTGACATGCCCTGATCTATTCCACAGTTTTACCAAGGTCTTGAATGAAGACATAGTAGGCAATCTTATTAAGTTTTCAGATGACAAAGATCTAGTTTCCAAATGACAGAAATCTATTCAACAGGTGGGATAGAAAACATAGTGGATGGCAGAATCAGGACACAGAAAGATCTTGACAAGTTAAAGTAATGGATTGAATCTAACAGGATAAAATGTAATAACAATAACAACAAAAATTATATTCTGCATCAGAGTTTGATTTCTAGTTGGAAAAACACAGAAATAGAATTTGGAGTTTAGTAGCAGTTTAGGCATAGGGAAGTAAATGCAGAATGAGGCTGCTAGAGGGATTCATGAGTGTGTAGGCTACATCAACAGAAGTATAGTTTCTAAAATAAGGGAGAAATTGGGATTGCCCTGGTGCGCTTTGTGCTGCAGTGTCGTGTCCAACAAGGGATATAGGCAAGGTGGAGTGTGTGGCTAAAACAGAGGTGCTGTGTCATAGGATGAGCTGGCACATGCATAAGAGCTATCGAATCTGGAAAAGATCTATGGCAGAAGGGGGTGGGGTGGGCAATAAAGCCTCACAAAATATTTGAAGGGCTCATGTGTTAAAAACAACTTCTGGACAGCCATCCCCCGCCTTTGCAGGAGACCCTCCAACACTAGCAGATTAAAAGTTAAAGAGAAGGGAGGGACCTTCAAGATGGCGGAAGAGTAAGACGTGGAGATCACCGTCCTCCCCACAAACACATCAAAAATACATCTACATGAGGAACAATTCCTGCAGAACACCTACTGAACTCTGGCAGAAGACCTCAGACTTCCCAAAAGTCAAGAAACTCCCCACGTACTTGGGTAGGGCAAAAGAAAAAAGAAAAAACAGAGACAAAAGAATAGGGACAGGACCTCCACCTCTGGGAGGGAGCTGTGAAGGAGGAAAGGTTTCCACACACTAGGAAGCCCCTTCACTGGCTGTGACGGGGTGGGCAGGAGGGAAGCTTCAGAGCCACGGAGGAGAACACAGCAAGAGGGGTTCAGAGGGCAAAGCAGAGAGATGCCCACACAGAGGATCGGTGCCGACCAGCACTCATCGGCCCGAGAGGTTTGTCTGCTCACCCACCAGGACGGGTGGGGGTTGGGAGCTGAGGCTCGGGCTTCGGAGGTTGGATCCCAGGGAGAGGACTGGGGTTGGCGGCATCAACACAGCCTGGGGTGGGGGGGCTAGTGCGCCACAGCTAGCCGGGAGGGAGTCCGGGAAAAAGTCTGGACCTGCCTAGGAGGCAAGAGACCATTGTTTTGGGGTGTGCGAGGAGAGGGGATTCAGAGCACTGCCTAAACGAGCTCCACAGACGGGTGCCAGCTGTGGCTATCAGCGCAGACACCAGAGACGGGCATGAGACGCTAAGGCTACTGCTGCAGCCACCAAGAAGCCTGTGTGCAAGCACAGGTCACTGTCCACACCTCCCCTCCTGGGAGCCTGTGCAGCCCGCCACTGCCAGGGTCCCGTGATCCAGGGACAACTTCCCCGGGAGAACACACAGCGTGCCTCAGGCTGTTGCAATGTGACTTTGGCCTCTGCCGCCGCAGGCTCGCCCTGCATTCTGTACCCCTCCCTCCCCTCAGCGTGAGTGAGCCAGAACCCCCTAATCAGCTGCTACTTTAACCCTGTTCTGTCCGGGTGGGGAATAGATGACCTCAGGCGACCTACATGCAGAGGCGGGGCCAAACCCAAAGCTGAACCCCAGGAGCTGTGCGAACAAAGAAGAGAAAGGGAAATCTCTCCCAGCAGCCTCAGGAGCAGCGGGTTAAATCTCTACAATCGACTTGATGTACCCTGCATCTCTGGAATACCTGAACAGAAAATGAATCATCCCAAAATTGAGGTGGTGGACTTTGAGAGCAACTTGGGGTTTGCTTTCTGCATCTAATTTGTTTTTGGTTTTATGTTTATCTTAGTTTAGTATTTAGAGCTTATCATCATTAGTAGATTTGTTTATTGATTTGGTTGCTCTTTTCCTTTTTCTAAAAATATATATGTATATATTTTTCCTTCTTCTCTTTCTGTGAGTGTGTAAGCATATGCTTCTTTGTGTGACTTTGTCTGTATAGCTTTGCTTTTACTATTTGTCCTAGGGTTCTGTCTGTCCGTTTGTAGTATACTTTTTAGCGCTTGTTCTCATTGGTGGATTTGTTTTTTGGTTTGGTTGCTGTCTTCTTTCTTTCTTTTTTTAATTACTTTTTAATATTTAATAAATTTTAAATTTTTTATTTTAATAACTGTATTTTTTTTAATTTTTTCTTTCTTTTTTTCCTCCCTTTTCTTCTGAGCCGTGTGGCTGACAGGGTCTTGGTATTCTGTCCGAGTGTCAGGCCTGAGCCTCTGAGGTGGGAGAGCCGAGTTCAGGACATTGGTCCACCAGAGACTTCCCAGCCCCACGTAATATAAAATGGTGAAGGCTCTCACAGAGATCTCCACCTCAGCGCTAAAACCCAGCTCCACTCAATGACCAGCAAGCTACAGTGCTGGACAACCTAAGCCAAACAACTAGCAAGACAGGAACACAACCCCACCCATTAGCAGAGAGGCTTCCTAAAATAATAAGGTCACAGAAACCCCAAAACACACCACCGGACATGGTCCTGCCCACCAGAAAGACAAGATCCAGCCTTATCCACCAAAACACAGGCACCAGTCCTTTCCACCAGGAAGCCTACACAACCCACTGAACCAACCATAGCCACTGGGGGCAGACACCAAAAACAAAGGAAACTATGACCCTGCAGCCTGCGAAAAGGAGACCCCAAACACAGTAAGTTAAGCAAAATGAGAAGACAGAGAAACACACAGCAGATGAAGGAGCAAGGTAAAAACCCACCAGAACAAACAAATGAAGAGGAAATAGGCAGTCTACCTGAAAAAGAATTCAGAGTTATGATAGTAAAGATGATCCAAAATCTTGGAAATAGAATGGAGAAAATACAAGAAACGTTTAACAAGGACCTAGAAGAACTAAAGAGCAAACAAACAATGATGAACAACACAATAAATGAAATTAAAACTTGTCTAGAAGGAATCAAGAGCAGAATAACTGAGGCAGAAGAACGTATAAGTGACCTGGAAGATAAAATAGTGGCAATAACTACCGCAGAGCAGAATAAAGAAAGAAGAATGAAAAGAATTGAGGACCGTCTCAGAGACCTCTGGGACAACATTAAACGCACCAACAGGGCCTCCCTGGTGGCGCAGTGGTTGGGAGTCCGCCTGCCGATGCGGGGGATACGGGTTCGTGCCCCGGTCTGGGAGGATCCCATATGCCGCGGAGCGGCTGGGCCCGTGGGCCGTGGCTGCTGGGCCTGCGCGTCCGGAGCCTGTGCTCCGCAACGGGAGAGGCCACAGCAGTGAGAGGCCCGCGTACCACAAAAAAAAAACAAAAACAAACAAAAAAAAAAACGCACCAACATTCAAATTATAGGGGTCCCAGAAAAAGAAGAGAAAAAGAAAGGGACTGAGAAAATATTTTCAGAGATTATAGTTGAAAATTTCCCTAATATGGGAAAGGAAATAATCAACTCCAGGAAGCACAGAGAGTCCCATACAGGATAAATCTAAGGAGAATCATGCCAAGACACATATTAATCAAACTATCAAAAATTAAATACAAAGAAAGAATATTAAAAGCAGCAAGGGAAAAACAGCAAATAACATATGAGGGAATCTCCATAGGGTTAACAGCTGATCTTTCAGCAGAAACTCTGCAAGCCAGAAAGGAGTGGCAGGACGTATTTAAAGTGATGAGAGGGAAAAACCTGCAACCAAGATTACCCAGCAAGGATCTCATTCAGATTCGACGGAGAAATCAAAACCTTTACAGACAAGCAAAAGCTAAGGGAATTCAGTACCACCAAACCAGTTTTACAACAAATGCTAAAGGAACTTCTCTAGGCAGGAAGCACAAGAGAAGGAAAAGACCTACAATAACAAACCCAAAACAATTAAGAAAATGTAATAGGAATATACATATCAATAACTGTCTTAAATGTAAATGGATTAAATGCTCCAACCAAAAGACATAGACTGGCTGAATGGATACAAAAACAAGACCTGTATATATGCTGTCTACAAGAGACCCATTTCAGACCTAGGGACACATACAGACTGAAAGTGAGGGGATGGAAAAAGATATTCCATGCAAATGGAAACCAAAAGAAAGCTGGAGTAGCAATTCTCATATCAGACAAAATAGACTTTAAAATAAAGACTACTAGAAGAGACAAAGAAGGACACTACATAATGATCAAGGGATCAATCCAAGAAGAAGGTATAACAATTGTAAATATTTATACACCCAACATAGGAGCACGTCAATACATAAGGCAAATGCTAACAGCCATAGAAGGGGAAATTGACAGTAACACAATCATAGTAGGGGATTCTAACACCCCACTTTCACCAATGGACAGATCATCCAAAATGAAAATAAATAAGAAAACACAAGCTTTAAATGATACATTAAACAAGATGGACTTAATTGATATTTATAGGACATTCCATCCAAAAACAACAGAATACACTTTCTTCTCAGGTGCTCATGGAACATTCTCCAAGATAGATCATATCTTGGGTCACAGATCAAGCCTTGGTAAATTTAAGAAGATTGAAATCATATCAAGTATCTTTTTAGACCACAACACTATGAAACTAGATATCAATTACAGGAAAAAGTCTGTAAAAAATACAAACACATGGAGGCTAAACAATACATTACTAAATAACAAAGAGATCACTGAATAAATCAAAGAGGAAATCAAAAAATAAGTAGAAACAAATGACAATGAAAACATGATGACCCAAAACCTATGGGATGCAGCAAAAGCAGTTCTAAGAGGGAAGTTTGTAGCAATACAGTCCTACCTCAAGAAATAAGAAACATCTCAGATAAACAACCTAACCTTACACCTAAAGCAATTAGAGAAAGAAAAACAAAAGAAAACCCCAAAGTTAGTAGAAGGAAAGAAATCATAAAGATCAGATCAGAAATGAAGGAAACAATAGCAAAGATCAATAAAACTAAAAGCTGGTTCTTTGAGAAGATAAACAAAATTGATAAACCATTAGCCAGACTCATCAAGAAAAAAAGGGAGAAGACTCAAATCAATAGAATTAGAAATGAAAAGGAGAAGTAACAGCTGACACTGCAGAAATACAAAGGATCATGAGAGATTACTACAAACAGCTCTACACCAATAAAATGGACAACCTGGAAGAAATGTACAAATTCTTAGAAAAGCACAACCTTCTGAGACTGAACCAGGAAGAAATAGAAAATATAAACAGAGCAGTCACAAGCACTGAAATTGAAACTGTGATTAAAAATCTTCCAAGAAACAAAAGCCCAGGACCAGGTGTCTTCACAGGTGAATTCTATGAAACATTTAGAGAAGAGCTAACATCTATCTTTCTCAAACTCTTGCAAAATATAGCAGAGGGAGGAACACTCCCAAGCTCATTCTACGAGACACCTTCACTCTGATACCAAAAGCAGAAAAAGATGTCACAAAGAAAGAAAACTACAGGCCAGTATCACTGATGAACATAGATGTAAAAATACTCAACAAAATACTAGCAAACACAATGCGAGGTTCCTTAAAAAACTCAAAATATCACTACCATATGACCCAGCAGTCCCACTACTTGGCATGTACCCTGCGAAAACCATAATTCAAAAAGAGTCATGTACCACAATGTTCATTGCGGCACTATTTACAATAGCCAGGATAAGGAAGCAACCTAAGTGTCCATTAACAGATGAATGGATAAAGAAGATGTGGCCCATATATACAGTGGAATATTACTCAGCCATAAAATGAAATGAAACTGAGTTATTTGTAGTGAGGTGGATGGACCTGGAGTCTGTCATACAGAGTGAAGTAAGTCAGAAAGAGAAAAACAAATACCGTATGCTAACATATATATATGGAATCTAAAAAAAAAAAAAAAATGGTCCTAAAGAACATAGGGGCAGGGCAGGAATAAAGATGCAGACGTACAGAATGGACTTGAGGACACAGAGAGGGCGAAGGGTAAGCTGGGACGAAGTGAGATAGTGGCGTGGACATACACACACTACCAAATGGAAAATAAATAGCTAGTAGGAAGCAGCTGTATAGCACAGGGAGATCATCTCGGTGCTTTGTGTCCACCTAAAGGGGTAGGATAGGGAGGGTGGGAGGGAGACTTAAGAGGGAGGAGATATGGGGATATATGTATATATATATAGCTGATTCACTTTGTTATACAGCAGCAACTAACACACCATTGTAAAGCAATTATACTCCAATAAAGATGTTAAAATATTTTCTGGTTTTATTGAGATACAGTTGACATACATCACTGTAAAAATGTAAGGGCTTCCCTGGTGGCGCAGTGGTTGAGAGTCCGCCTGCCGATGCAGGGGACATGGGTTCGTGCCCCGGTCCGGGAGGATCCAACATGCCGCGGAGCGGCTAGGCCCGTGAGCCATGGCCGCTGAACCTGCGCCTCCGGAGCCTGTGCTCCGCAACGGGAGAGGCCACAGCGGTGAGAGGCCCGCATAACCACAAAAAAAAAAAAAAAAAAAAAGTAAGGTTTACAGCATAATGGTTTGACTTACATGTATTGTGAAATGGTTCTGCAGTAAGTTTAGTTAGCATCCATCATCTCACATAAATACAATAAAAAAAGAAAGCAAGAAAATGTTTTTTCTTGTGATGAGATCTTTTAGGATTTGCTCTCTTAGCAACTTTCATATATGGCAAATAGCAGTGTTAACAGTAGTCATCATGCTGTACATTACATCCCTAATACTTCTTTATCTTGTAACGGGAAGTTTGTACATTTGAACCACCTTTCTCTAATCCCCCTATCCCTGCCCCCAGCCTCTGTAACCACAAATCTGATCTCTTTTTCTATGCGTTTGGTTGGGATTTTTTGGTAACTGTGTTTTTGTTTTGGTTTGTTTTCAGAGTCCACAGATAAGTGAGGTCGTACAGTATTTGTCTTTCTCTGTCTGACTTATTTCATTAAACATAATATCCTCGAGGTCCATTCATGTTGTCTCGAATGGCAAGATTTCCTTGTTTGTTTTTTTATGGCTGAATAATATTCCTTTGCGTACATATACGTACCACAACTTCTTTATCCATTCATCTGTCAGTGGACACTTAGGTTGTTTTTGTGTCTTGACTGTTGTACATAATGCTGCAGTGAACGTGGGGTGCAGATAGCTTTTCAAGTTAGTGTTTTCTTTTTCTTTGGATAAATACCTAGGAGTGGAATTGCTGTATTATATGGTAGCTCTATTTTTAATTTTTGAGGATCCCCCATACTGTTTTCCATAGTGGCTGTTAAGGAGACAGAGAGGAACATGAGAGACTCTGGAAGATGGCCAAATCAAAAATTAACTTCTACTATACATGGAATATTTCACTGTGGACAGTAGGTGCACACTGAAAGTGAAGGAAGATTCTCTGAGAGAAATGAAGCTTTGTATCCATCTGTGTGGTTACAGGGAATATAGTTCCCTAGGGGACATCCTAAATGCTCAGGTATCCGATGAATTAGCTGGTAATGCTGACTGTATGAGCCACTGAACTCGCAAACAGCAATGTAATACATGGCATCTATTCACAAACCAGAAATAATTCTGTGAATTGTCAAATATGTTAGCTTATGTTATGAAAACTAGAAATCTTAGCGTTAAGTATCACTTAGGATACATTTCAGCTGTAGATAACAGAGATGCCCAGCAAGTCTTGGTATAAACAAGCAGGGATTTATTCTTGTCACTGTGCAAGAAGTGAAGCAAGATGGTTGGTGGTATTGGTTCAGGAATTCTGGGCTGGTGTCTCCAATTCTCTTGGTCTTCTCTTCGTGGTCATAACCTGGCTATGTCAATATGTGGCAATCAATTGAAGTCCAGATGTGGCACTGTGGAGAAAGTTTATCTTCCCACAACTTTCTCTTATCAGAGACAAAAGCCATTTCTCAGAAGCTTCTCTGCTAATCTTGCCTAATACCACTAAGGCAGGTGTTATCAGTCAGTTGTTTTGATTACTGCTGAACAAACAACCACAGCATCATCTCAGGGACACACAATAACACACTTTTACTTCTCTCTCATCAGCCAGGGCAGCTGTTCTATGGGTCTCTCCTTCTTACGAGACCTGGGCTACCCAGGGCATATCTCCTTATGGTAGAAGCTCCTGAGGGGCAAGCCTTGGCTTGGAATGGGCACATTCTTCCTTCTGCCGTATTCTAAGTCCAAAATCAATGCGGCAGGAAAGGATACTTTTCTCAAGGAGGTCATGGGGAAGGAGTGAATATTTGCTGAAAGGTAATGTAATCTGCCACAAAAAATCTGGATTTAGGCCAGCTCCTAGACCAGGGGCTGGGTTGACCTCCCTGGAAGCCAAAGGATATTTATCCAATCTTAAATAAACACGGAGGGCTGCTATCCAGAAAGAAAAAAATGTAAATGGCTTTTAGATAGGTTAGGAACAGTGTCAACTGTGTCTGCCACAAAGCAAGGGTTTGATCCCGAGGGAATTTTTATAGTTCTATCCACACCTTAAACTATCAAAATATTCAGAGGTAGTGTGTTTAAACAGATAATTGACTTTTTCTGCTTCACACCTTCAGGGACAGGAAAGAAGATAAGGAAGGAAACTCATTTAGTTTGTGTCTTATATATGCCAAAAACAGTGCTAGGAATTTAAGATAGACTATTTTATTTATTCTTCATAATGCTTTGAGATAAATATTATTAAACTAGTTTATGGAAGAAAAAAATGAGGCTCTGAGAACTTGACAGTTTATATATATCATCCAAGGTAGAGCCAGGATTTATGCCCAGGTTTGTCTGGCACTAGGGCTATAAAACCTTTCTATTATACCATGTTGTCTTTTCTACATTTTGTTCAATTTGTTTAGAGCTATTTCTAGAATATTCTATGTGGATTCTCATAGAGGAAACTGAATTATCCTCAAACAAGATAATTCTTTATATGTGTGAAATCAATAATTCTGTCTCTCTAAGTCATTGCCTCTCCAGGTTAAAAAATAGTTCCTTCAATAATTCCTCTTATTATATGTGTAAGCCCTGTAATGGTCCCATTTTTCACAAGGCCCCTAGGCAGTCAGATGTAGAAGAAAAACTCTTAACCAAAACAATCATGACTCATGGCTGGCTGACTAATCACATAAAGGCAATCGAAATGAAAAAATCATCTAAAAATGATACTTACATGCCTTAAACATATATATTCTTAAATTTAAAATATATAAGTCCATTTTCTAACTTTTTGAGGTAGGGCAAAGCCTTTTATTTTAATACAAGCAGAAATTCTTGGCGGGGGCACTAAAACTCTTATGTTTATTTTAAGGAGTACTTGGAACTGTGCAAAGAGGACTCTTCAATTGTCACAATGACTGGGGGCCACCATAGCATTTAATGGGTGTGGACCAGAGATACTGAATGTCTCAATGCTGCGCAGTCCTGCAAAAGAAAACAGCTCACCTAAGATGTCAGTAAGACTCTTATTGAGAAGATTTGGGTCATTTAGCTGATGGAATTTCATGTTAACTCAAATAAAACAAGCTCCTAGTAAATTATCTATGATTTCCAATCTTGTTTCTTTAAAATTGAGGAACCTCTTGGAAGACACTTGTGAAGCAAATGGGATACAGAATCCTCCTAGCTTTTTCTTTTTAATTTATTTATTATTTTATATTATTTTTGGTTGCATTGGGTCTTCGTTGCTGCGTGCAGGCTTTTTCTAGTTGCGGTGAGTGGGGGAGACTCTTCGTTGTGGTATGTAGGCTTCTCATTGCAGTGGCTTCTCTTGCTGCGGAGCGCGGGCTCTAGGCACGTGGGCTTCAATAGTTGTGGCACACAGGCTCAGTAGTTGTGGCTTGTGGGCTCTAGAGCACAGGCTCAGTAGTTGTGGCACACGGGCTCTGCAGCATGTGGGATCTTCCCGGACCAGGGCTCAAACCCGTGTCTCCTGCATTGGCAGGCGGATTCTTAACCACTGTGCCACCAGGGAAGTCCCCCTCCTAGCTTTTAATTATTTTTTTCTTCTTACCTTTTGCAACTGTCTTACTCATATCTAACCGGGCAGCACATTCTTTTCATTACTCTTTTTTTATTGCTTTCTAAGCATTCAACTTAGTTTTTGTAGAAACTACTCTCGTAATCAGTCTATGTAATATTTAATAAAAGCATACAATTGCAATTAACACATGCAGTACCATCAACGGGTTTCGGAAGTATGCAGTAGACCTGAGAGCATCATTAGTTAACCAGGAGATTCCACAAAAATAAAATTGGTTCAGAGAACTTCCATTAAAATATGTTTCCTGGAATTGCTAACAAAGGCCTAAGGAAAGTCCCTTGTAGCCCAAATCACAGATGTAATAGACTGAAATCTATTTTATGGTTAAATGTCCACTCAGGTCTGTTGCTTATTTTCCTTCTTTCTCACTCTAACAGGGTCTTCTGCTTTTCTATCCTTTGTTTTGATCTTTTAACCCTTTATCAGTTATGCAATATGTAACCCAAAGAAGAGTAACTTAATGAAATACAGCATTATTAGTATTATTTTTTGAAGGTAATGATAAAGAGATTTCCCTCCTTGTTTACCTCCCTCATATTGCTGCATGTGGATCTAGTGATCCAGTTCCCTCTGAACAGCTCAGCTTGGTGAAGCTGACTTAGCAACTGTTTATGATGTTGCCTTCTATAGTTGTCCCTCTGTCTTTTTCCCAGCACTCTGATCCTTAACTATCAGCACAATCATCAAAACTGTGGCCTCTCACTCCATCTAATGCTGGAGGTTACACCTACTGGGCGTAATCCTCAGCCCTTCCAAAACCCACAGGTGATATTACCTTCTCTATTTTGCTGGTTTGTCCACAGTTGTGATTTGGGCTCTCTAGTTACTTTGAGATCAGGTTAAAAACAGTCAAGTCCAGAGATTAAAATCTCTGAATCTTGAATCAGAAAAACGTGTGTTTGCAGAATGGTTCCACAATATTCTACCTGTGTAACTTTGGGCAGGTTCCCTAACCTTTCAAAGTTTTAGCTCCCTTATTTGTTAAAAGGTTATTTCAATAGATTCTATATACTAGGGTTGTTCTGAGCATTAAATGAGATAAAGAAGCTTGAGATACAGCAAGTATCCAATCCATGATCAACTTGCATAGTGCTTACCTGTCACGCATGAGTCTAAGAACTTTACATATATCATCCTGTTTAATTCTTACATCAACTTCATGAGCTAAGTGCTGTTAGTCCCATTGAACAGATTAGAAATCTGAGGCACAAAGATTTCATGGCTCAGAGTTATGTAGTTATTAAGTAGTAGTCCCAGGATTTAAACCCAGCCTGGCTGACTCCAGAGTTTGCCCCGTTGGCTGCTATGCTATGCTGACTCTTCATGGGTAGCTCTGACTATGGGTGTTACTGCCCATACCTGCATAACACTGGGAGACCGGAACCTGAAAAAAGACTGAGGTTCCTGTTTGTACATGAAGTCATTCTTCCTGCTCTCTTTTACCACCACCGTGTGCTCTCCTTTCTCCTTTCCTGTGCAGAAGATAAATTTCAAACCTCTTCCCTCTGCCCTGCTCCTCACTAGGAGCTTCCTTTGTCACTCCATGCCTCTAATTTAGCTTTAGCACCTGACAAAGCATAGACTGACACCTTTCTAGGTTATGGCTAATTAAAGGAAGGCTCCATTTGGTTTCTAAATTCCTCCAAACTCTCATTGTGCTCTTCTGGACTACCTTGGTTTATCAGGAACCTTCAAAACATTTCCTCCTGTACAAGATTCCACGTGAATGACCAGAGCAGATTCTGACAAGCCCAGTTACTTCCAGTGACTCAGATGTTATACTCCTTTTTATACCTTCCTAGAGAGTGTTGGTTCCCTTGGAAGCCACGTATGGATTAACCACGTTGAATCATACTAAATTCACAGTCAACTAAACCATCAAAGATAATTCCCAAGGATGATCACCTTCTTTCTGTAACGGTAAAATAGATATTTTGCTACTTTTAACCCTGCTGAATTTTCTTATTAATTTTACACTTGCTTTCAACCCTGTCAAAATCATTTTGATTATGGATTGTATTATCTTTTATATTTGGTACTTCCAAATGTTTGCACCATCTGACATTCTTATGCATGTGATATTCTTAGCAAAAATCTAGACTTTCATGGCAAACAATCAGCTCATGAGCATCTTAGAAAAGAAGATGGGCAAAGGGGGTCAAAAGGGACAAACTTCTAGTTATAAAATAAATAAGCCATGCGATGTAATGTACAGCATGGTTAACTACAGTTAGTAATACTGTATTGCATATTCAAAAGTTGCTGAGGAAGAAAGACAATAAATAGCATAACCAGGTGAGTTATATCATATAAGGTAAGTGTAGTGGAAAAAATAAAGGAGAGCAGAGATTTAGAGTTCTGGGTTAGGGTGTGAGCTGCAGTTTTAAATAGAGTGGCCAGGAAAACTCAGTGAACCAATATCCTTTGAGCAAAGACTTGAAACAGGTGAGTAGTGTGCTAACCTTTTGTGGTTCATATTAATTCCATGTCTCTTCTCTCCTTTTTTAGACATGGGTTCTTATGTTCTGAATCAATTATAGAAAAAAGAGTGTCACATTTTACCCCTCCAATTTCCATTAACACCTCCCCTTTTTCTTTTAGAGAATCAGGGACTAAGATCTACAGACTAAAACTGTGTCCAGTTCCTAATTTCAGCTGTCAAGTAATCCTGTCTTGCCACATAGTAGGCACTTAACAAATATTTATTAAAGGAATCAGTAACAAAGGCCACTAACTCATAATAGAAGGTGGTAATTAATAACTGATTTTGAAGCCTCCAGGAATATAGTCTCTTGAGTGGGATTGCAAGCAGCCTGGAGGAACAGCAGGTGGAGGATCTATAGTTTGCGGCTGGCGCCCTCCCTTCAGAAACACCTTTGGTTAGGTAGGCACAGAAGTTCACTGCAGTAGCTGCCCCTGAACTTGGGAACTCTACATTCAGACACTGATTCTGTGTGAGTAGGAAGTGGGAAAATCACCCATGAGGTATTTTTCCATTTAGCTTTTAATCATCCAAGTGAGCTTTGCTGCCAGTCACCACAAAACAAACAGTGAGCAGTTTTTCCCAGGGTCCCACATTTTAGGAGGGCTAATGCAAAAGGCCCTTGCCAAGTGCCTTCAGTGAGTGTGCTTTTCATAAGGAAAGAAAACAGGAATTCACAAACCATGAAATTCTGACGTACCGTGCAGGAAACCTTCTGGGACACAACTTTTTTTCTGTGGTTCGAAATATACAAACTGTGGAAATCAAATGCATTCTATATTCTATAAACATAGATAATGAGCAAAAGAAACTTTAGAAAATGGGTGACTGTATAATTTGTTGTCCCAACTGGGAAACTCTTAAGAGTGAAAAGGTTTCTCTGAATCATCACACTGGGAAAACAGGCACAAACCAATACATTCTCAGGTAAATCAGAATATATGGTGACCCTCTATGGAAGAAAAGTATTGTGAAAAAAAGTGTACAGAGAAGTACAGGTAAAATTTAATATTTTCCCCAGACTGCCTATTTTACATACCTTAGATGCTGCTGTCCTTAACCACGGAATCACCAAATCATAGAATTTTAAGGCTCAGATTGGGCTTACAGATCATCTATGCCCTTCTACTTAAAAGACCAGCAGCATCAGCAGCATCTGGAAGCTGGTTAGAAATGCAGACTCTCAGGCTGTACTCCAGACCTACTGAATCAGAGTCTGTGTTTTAAAAAGATCCCTGGGAGATTCGTATGTGTATTAAAGTTTGAGAAGCACCAATTTAAGCCACTTAACAAATAAAGAAATTGAGGCTCAGGTAGATTAAAAAGCTTGAACAAAATCTGCTTGTTATATCAAGAGCATCCTCTCCTATCTCCTCCCAGGCTAGTTTCCCTTCCAGTATGCATTGGTTCTTTCTTGTCTATCAAGCATAAAGAACACCGAGGCTGGCAGAACAGACCTGAATTCTATTCCTGCTTCCACCTCAAATTCAGAGATGTCACCGCATCCAGTTTCCTCATCAGTAAAATGAGAAAATTTGACTAAGTTGCCCCTCAAGTTCTAAAGTTCCATAATTCTATGAGTTGTGGAGCATCTGAGAAGGCTGAAACTTAAATGGGAAGAGTTGCAAAAACATGGTGTAGGACAAGTGTTCTCAATGACTGCTTTACATCAGGAAGACATGTTGTTTGTGACAATGAATAGGAAGGGTGTCCTGGGAAGTTCAGTGGCAGAAACAACTGTCTGATGGGAGGAAGGAGTACTTGGGGACAATGGAGAGAGGTGGCGTGGGATGTCTAAGACAAGGAAAAAGAATATAAGGCAGCTTTAAGCATGTTCTTCATAAATTTAGACCATGGCATACAAAACAGCCCCTAAGGTAATGAAAGTTTTCCTCAGTTGGAGGTAGTTTATATATTCACTGCCTCTGAGACTTTCCCTTCTCAACTATGGTTAGCTATGGCTATGGACAGTGTGATGGTTAATTTTTTTTTTTATTAGTTTCTGCTTTATAACAAAGTGAATCAGTCATACATATACATCTGTTCCCACATCCCTTCCCTCATGCATCTCCCTCCCTCCCACCCTCCCCATCCCACCCCTCCAGGCAGTCACAAAGCACCCAGCTGATCTCCCTGTGCTCTGTGGCTGCTTCCCACTATCTATCTACCTTACGTTTGGTAGTGTATATATGTCCATGCCTCTCTTTCGCTTTGTCACAGCTTACCCTTCCCGCTCCCCATATCCTCAAGTCCATTCTCAAGTAGGTCTGTGTCTTTATTTCTGTCTTACCCCTATTTTCTTCATGACATTTTTTTTTCTTAAATTCCATATATATGTGTCAGCATACAGTATTTGTCTTTCTCTTTCTGACTTACTTCACTCTGTATGACAGACTCTAGGTCCATCCACCTCATTACAAATAGCTCAATTTCATTTCTTTTTATGGCTGAGTAATATTCCATTGTATATATGTGCCACATCTTCTTTACCCATTCATCCGATGATGGACACTTAGGTTGTTTCCATCTCCGGGCTATTGTAAATAGGGCTGCTATGAACATTTTGGTACATGTCTCTTTTTGAATTATGGTTTTCTCAGGGTATATGCCCAGTAGTGGGATTGCTGGGTCATATGGTAGTTCTATTTGTAGTTTTTTAAGGAACCTCCATACCGTTCTCCATAGTGGCTGTACCAATTCACATTCCCACCAGCAGTGCAAGAGTGTTCCCTTTTTTCCACACCCTCTCCAGCATTTATTGTTTCTAGATTTTTTGATGATGGCCATTCTGACTGGTGTAAGATGATATCTCATTGTAGTTTTGATTTGCATTTCTCTAATGAGTAAAGATGTTGAGCATCCTTTCATGTGTTTGTTGGCAGTCTGTATATCTTCTGTGGAGAAATGTCTATTTAGGTCTTCTGCCCATTTTTGGATTGGGTTGTTTGTTTTTTTGTTATTGAGCTGCATGAGCTGCTTATAAATTTTGGAGATAAATCCTTTGTCAGTTGCTCCATTTGCAAATATTTTCTCCCATTCTGAGGGTTGTCTTTTGGTCTTGTTTATGGTTTCCTTTGCTGTGCAAAAGCTTTTAAGGTTCATTAGGTCCCATGTGTTTATTTTTGTCTTTATTTCCATTTCTCTAGGAGGTGGGTCAAAAAGGATCTTGCTGTGATTTATGTCATAGAGTGTTCTGCCTATGTTCTCCTCTAAGAGTTTGATAGTGTCTGGCCTTACATTTAGGTCTTTAATCCATTTTGAGCTTATTTTTGTGTATGGTGTTAGGGAGTGATATAATCTCATACTTTTACATGTCCCTGTCCAGTTTTCCCAGCACCACTTATTGAAGAGACTGTCCTTTCTCCACTGTATATTCCTGCCTCCTTTATCAAAGATAAGGTGACCATATGTCCGTGGGTTTATCTCTGGGCTTTCTATCCTGTTCCATTGATCTATCTTTCTGTTTTTGTGCCAGTACCATACTGTCTTGATTACTGTAGCTTTGTAGTATAGTCTGAAGTCAGGGAGCCTGATTCCTCCAGCTCCATTTTTCGTTCTCAAGATTGCTTTGGCTATTCGGGGTCTTTTGTGTTTCCATACAAATTGTGAAATTTTTTGTTCTAGTTCTGTGAAAAATGCCAGTGGTAGTTTGATAGGGATTGCATTGAATCTGTAGATTGCTTTGGGTAGTAGAGTCATTTTCACAATGTTGATTCTTCCAATCCAAGAACATGGTACATCTCTCCATCTATTTGTATCATCTTTAATTTCTTTCATCAGTGTCTTATAATTTTCTGCATACAGGTCTTTTGTCTCCTTAGGTAGGTTTATTCCTAGATATTTTATTCTTTTTGTTGCAATGGTAAATGGGAGTGTTTCCTTGATTTCACTTTCAGATTTTTCATCATTAGTATATAGGAATGCCACAGATTTCTGTGCATTAATTTTGTATCCTGCAACTTTACCAAATTCATTGATTAGCTCTAGTAGTTTTTCGGTAGCATCTTTAGGATTCTCTATGTAGAGTATCATGTCATCTGCAAACAGTGACAGCTTTACTTCTTCTTTTCCGATTTGGATTCCTTTTATTTCCTTTTCTTCTCTGATTGCTGTGGCTAAAACTTCCAAAACTATGTTGAATAAGAGTGGTGAGAGTGAGCAACCTTGTCTTGTTCCTGATCTCAGTGGAAATGGTTTCAGTTTTTCACCATTGAGCACGATGCTGGCTGTGGGTTTGTCATATATGGCCTTTATTATGTTGAGGAAAGTTCCCTCTATGCCTACTTTCTGCAGGGTTTTTATCATAAATGGGTGTTGAATTTTGTCGAAAGCTTTCTCTGCATCTATTGAGATGATCATATGGTTTTTCTCCTTCAATTTGTTAATATGGTGTATCACGTTGATTGATTTGCGTATATTGAAGAATCCCTGCATTCCTGGAATAAACCCCACTTGATCATGGTGTATGATCCTTTTAATGTGCTGTTGGATTCTGTTTGCTAGTATTTTGGTGAGGATTTTTGCATCTATGTTCATCAGTGATATTGGCTTGTAGTTTTCTTTCTTTGTGACATCCTTGTCTGGTTTTGGTATCAGGGTGATGGTGGCCTCGTAGAATGAGTTTGGGAGTGTTCCTCCCTCTGCTCTATTTTGGAAGAGTTTGAGAAGGATAGGTGTTAGCTCTTCTCTAAATGCTTGATAGAATTCGCCTGTGAAGCCGTCTGGTCCTGGGCTTTTGTTTGTTGGAAGATTTTTTATCACAGTTTCAATTTCAGTGCTTGTGATTGGTCTGTTCATATTTTCTATTTCTTCCTGATTCAGTCTTGGCAGGTTGTGCATTTCTAAGAATTTGTCCATTTCTTCCAGGTTGTCCATTTTATTGGCATAGAGTTGCTTGTAATAATCTCTCATGATCTTTTGTATTTCTGCAGTGTCAGTTGTTACTTCTCCTTTTTCATTTCTAATTCTATTGATTTGAGTCTTCTCCCTTTTTTTCTTGATGAGTCTGGCTAATGGTTTATCAATTTTGTTTATCTTCTCAAAGAACCAGCTTTTAGTTTTATTGATCTTTGCTATCATTTCCTTCATTTCTTTTTCATTTATTTCTGATCTGATTTTTATGATTTCTTTCCTTCTGCTAACTTTGGGATGTTTTTGTTCTTCTTTCTCTAATTGCTTTAGGTGCAAGGTTAGGTTGTTTATTCGAGATGTTTCCTGTTTCTTAAGGTGGGATTGTATTGCTATAAACTTCCCTCTTAGAACTGCTTTTGCTGCATCCCATAGGTTTTGGGTCGTCGTGTCTCCATTGTCATTTGTTTCTAGGTATTTTTTAATTTCCTCTTTGATTTCTTCAGTGATCACTTCGTTATTAAGTAGTGTATTGTTTAGCCTCCATGTGTTTGTATTTTTTACAGCTCTTTTCCTGTAATTGATATCTAGTCTCATAGCATTGTGGTCAGAAAAGATACTTGATACAATTTCAATTTTCTTAAATTTACCAAGGCTTGATTTGTGACCCAAGATATGATCTATCCTGGAGAATGTTCCATGAGCACTTGAGAAAAATGTGTATTCTGTTGTTTTTGGATGGAATGTCCTATAAATATCAATTAAGTCCATCTTGTTTAATGTATCATTTAAAGCTTGTGTTTCCTTATTTATTTTCATTTTGGATGATCTGTCCATTGGTGAAAGTGGTGTGTTAAAGTCCCCTACTATGATTGTGTTACTGTCGATTTCTCCTTTTATGGCTGTTAGTATTTGCCTTATGTATTGAGGTGCTCCTACGTTTGGTGCATAAATATTTACAATTGTTATATCTTCTTCTTGGATTGATCCCTTGATCATTATGTAGTGTCCTTCTTTGTCTCTTCTAGTAGTCTTTATTTTAAAGTCTATTTTGTCTGATATGAGAATTGCTACTCCAGCTTTCTTTTGGTTTCCATTTGCATGGAATATCTTTTTCCATCCCCTTACTTTCAGTCTGTATGTGTCTCTAGGTCTGAAGTGGGTCTCTTGTAGACAGCATATATCTGGGTCTTGTTTTTGTATCCATTCAGCCAATCTGTGTCTTTTGGTGGGAGCATTTAGTCCATTTACATTTAAGGTAATTATCGATATGTATGTTCCTATTCCCATTTTCTTAATTGTTTTGGGTTCGTTATTGTAGGTCTTTTCCTTCTGTTGTGTTTCTTGCCTAGAGAAGTTCCTTTAGCATTTGTTGTAAAGCTGGTTTGGTGGTGCTGAACTCTCTCAGCTTTTGCTTGTCTGTAAACGTTTTAATTTCTCCATCAAATCTGAATGAGATCCTTGCTGGGTAGAGTAATCTTGGTTGCAGGTTTTTCTCCTTCATCACTTTAATTATGTCCTGCCACTCCCTTCTGGCTTGTAGAGTTTCTGCTGAGAGATCAGCTGTTATCCTGATGGGGATTCCCTTGTGTGTTATTTGTTGTTTTTGCCTTGCTGCTTTTAATATGATTTCTTTGTGTTTAATTTTTGACATTTTGATTAATATGTGTCTTGGCGTATTTCTCCTTGGATTTATTCTGTATGGGACTCTCTGTGCCTCCTGGACTTGATTAACTATTTCCTTTCCCATATTAGGGAAGTTTTCAACTATAATCTCTTCAAATATTTTCTCAGTCCCTTTCTTTTTCTCTTCTTCTTCTGGAACCCCTATGATTCGAATGTTGGTGTGTTTAATGTTGTCCCAGAGGTCTCTGAGACTGTCCTCTGTTCTTTTCATTCTTTTTTCTTTATTTTGCTCTGCAGCAGTTATTTCCACTATTTTATCTTCCGGGTCCCTTATCCGTTCTTCTGCCTCAGTTATTCTGCTATTGATCCTATCTAGAGTATTTTTTATTTCATTTATTGTGTTTTTAATTGATGCTTGATTCATCTTTAGTTCTTCTAGGTCCTTGTTAACTGTTTTTTGCATTTTGTCTATTCTATTTCCAAGATTTTGGATCTGGTAAATAGAATCTTGGATCATCTTTACCATCATTATTCTGAATTCTTTTTCAGGTAGACTGCCTATTACCTCTTCATTTGTTAGTTCTGGTGGGTTTTTATCTTGCTCCTTCTCCTGCTGTGTGTTTTTCTGTCTTCTCATTTTGCTTATGTTACTGTGTTTGGGGTCTCCTTTTTGCGGGCTGCAGGTTCGTAGTTCCCGTTGTTTTTGGTGTCTGTCCCCAGTGGCTAAGGTTGGTTTAGTGGGTTGTGTAGGCTTCCTGGTGGAGGGGACTAGTGCCTGTGTTCTGGTGGATGAGGCTGGATCTTGTCTTTCTGGTGGGCAGGTCCACGTCTGGTGGTGTGTTTTGGGGTGTCTGCGGACTTTTTATGATTTTAGGCCACCTCTCTGCTAATGGGTGGCGTTGTGTTCCTGTCTTGCTAGTTGTTTGGCATAGGGTGTCCAGCACTGTAGCTTGCTGGTCGTTGAGTGAAGCTGGGTGCTGGTGTTGAGATGGAGATCTCTGGAAGATTTTCGCCGTTCGATATTATGTGGAGCTGGGAGGTCTCTTGTGGACCAGTGTCCTGAAGTTGGCTCTCCCACCTCAGAGGCACAGCACTGACTCCTGGCTCCTCAATTTGGGATGATTTGTTGTCTATTCATGTATTCCACAGATGCAGAGTACATCAAGTTGATTGTGGAGCTTTAATCCGCTGCTTCTGAGGCTGCTGGGAGAGGTTTCCCTTTCTCTTCTTTGTTCTCACAGCTCCTGGGTCTCAGCTTTGGATTTGGCCCCGCCTCTGCGTGTAGGTCGCCGGAGGGCGTCTGTTCTTTGCTCAGACAGGACAGGGTTAAAGGAGCAGCCTCTTCAGGGACTCTGGCTCACTCAGGCCGGGCGGGAGGGAGGGGCACGGAGTGCGGGGCGAGCCTGCAGTGGCAGAGGTCGGCGTGACGTTGCACTAGCCCGAGGCGCGCCGTGCGTTCTCCCAGGGAAGCCGCCCCTGGATCCCGGGACCGCGGCAGTGGCGGACTGAACAGGCTCCCGGAAGGGCGGTGTGGACAGTGACTTGCGCTCGCACACAGGCTTCTTGGCGGCGGCAGCAGCAGCCCCAGCGTCCCACGCCCGTCTCTGGGCTCCGCGCTTTCAGCCGCAACTCGCGCCCGTCTGTGGAGCCCCTTTAAGCAGCACTCTTAATCCCCTCTCCTCGCGCACAAGGAAACCAAGAGGGAAGAAAAAGTCTCTTGCCTCTTCGGCAGCTCCAGGGTTTTCCCGGACTCCCTCCCGGCTAGCTGTGGCGCATTAGCCCCCTTCAGGCTGAGTTCTCGCCGCCAGCCCCAGTCCTCTCCCTGCGCTCTGACCGAAGCCCGAGCCTCAGCTTCCAGCGCCGCCCGCCCCGGCGGGCGAGCAGACAAGCCTCTCGGGCCGGTGAGTGCCGCTCGGCACCGATCCTCTGTGCGGGAATCTCTCCGCTTTGCCCTACCCAGGTATGTGGGGAGTTTCTTGCCTTTTGGGAGGTCTGGGGTCTTCTGCCAGCGTTCAGTATGTGTTCTGTAGGAGTTGTTCCACGTGTAGCTGTATTTCTGGTGTATCCATGGGGAGGAAGGTGATCTCCGCGTCTTACTCTTCCGCCATCTTACCCGGAAGTCTTGATGGTTAATTTTTAACTTGGCTGAGCTCCGGTGACCCATTGTTTGATCAAACACTAGTCTAGATGTTAGTATGAGAGTATTTTTCAGAAGTGATTAACATTTACAATCAGTAGACTTTAAGGAAAGCAATGAGAAGTCTGCACATCACAACAAAGAGTAGCCCCTGCTTGCCACAACTAGACAAAGCCTGCGTGCAGCTATGAAGACCCAACGCAGCTAGAAAAAAAAAAAAAAGAACATAGACTTTGTTGCAAGAATATCTGGGGTCTAATCCCAGCTCTGCTCTTTGGTATCTGTGTGACCTTGGGAAAATTCCTTAAACTTTCTTAATCTCAGTTTATCCATATGAGAAATTGGAATAAAAGTGTGCCTGCCTCAAAGGGTGAATGGCGAGGTTAAGTGAATTAATATGAGTAAAATTACTCAAAATGGTGCCTGGTATCCAGTAAGCACGATAGAAGTGTTAGCTGTAATCACTGTTGTTATCTCCCATGCAACTGTGCTAACTGCTGGATACAAAAAAAGTAAGACAAAATGGCAGCCTTTGAGGCCATCAGTCAGACAAAATAATTAAACACAATGTGGCGAATGTGCAAAAGACATATGTAAAGTGCTTGGCAACACAGAAGGCAGCTAATTATCGAAACCAAGTAGCCCATGAAGGCTTTAGGGAGGAAGTAAAATTTAAGCTAAATCTTGAAAAATGAGTAGGAGTTCTCAGGGCAGAGAAGTGGGGAGGGCATTCTGGTGGAGGAGGCAACATATACAAAAGCATAAAGACATGGTTTAGGAAATGATGAATTCTGTTTTGAACCCGAGGGACGTCTAAGAAGAAATACTCAAGAACGGCAAGAGCGTCTAGAGTTCATGAGGAGGAAAAGGCTGGAGGGATAAATCTGGAAGTCATAGAGTCAGCACACTTGTCACAGCAGTTCTGAGCTATGTGCAAGAAAGAGCATATGGGTGAGAGAATACGAGGGTCACCAAGGACCACAGTGTGTAAGGAGGGGTGATGGGTGACCTACTTGAAACCAAATCAGTCAGAGAGGTAGCAAGGGACTCCAGAAGAGAATGGTATTGTGAAAGCCAAGAAAGGAGAGCATTCCAAGAATGAAGGCATGCTAATCTTTTTTCTGTCACTATGGATTTGCCTTTTGTGTAAATGGAATCATTAAAATATGTAGTCTTTTGTGTCTGGCTTCTTTCACTTAGCATAACGTTTTCAAGGTTCATCTCTGTTGTAGGGTGTTATTGGTGCTTTGTTCTTTTTTAATTTCATGGCAGAATAATTTTCTCTTCTATGGATATTACACATTTTGTTTATCCATTTGTCAGTTGACAGTCATTAGTGTTGTTTCCACTTTTTGGCTATTATGAACAATGCTGCTATGAGTATTCATGTATGAGTTTTTGTGTGAACATACGTTTTTAATTCTCTTGGGTCTAACAATTGGGGATTAGCTAGATAATATAACAAAATACTACATAACCATCAAAAAGAATGGTACAGTTATATATGCTCACATGGACAGAATCATTAAATGAAAATACAAGGTACGGTACAATGTGTATTGAATAAACACTTTTTTGTAATTAAAGCAAATACATTGATAAATATGAAAACAAAGAATTAAGGAATACTGGGAAGAAAATAATTGTTTCAAGTCTTTCCTTCTCCCCCTATACAAGCTCCAGTAGGTAGATGCCTTTAGAACATTCAAAAGGGGATATACCGGTGTGCTTGTATTTAAAAAAAAAAACAGTCAAAAAAAGCCTCACCAATAGCACAACTTAAAGGTAATCTTATTCCACCTCTTTGTGAGTTTTCCATGAATGTGTAATTAAGATAATTGTCAGTAACTATGTGAATTTAGTCAAAGTGGAAGTAGGCTGTTCTAGAATTTGTGTGGGCACAATTAAAAAATAAAAAAGGAAAACATCTGTGAATGCTCTTGAAGAACTTCCAGTGCTTTCAGTCCTAGGATTCCAGCCCCCAAAATTACCATAAATCTTAGTTTTGTCCCTGTAGAGCCGTCTATTAGCAGGGGAGCTTTCCTATTTACCTATTTTCCTTTGGTTTTATGGAAATCTTTCCCAAATGCTGCCCTAACCCGCGACATTGGTGTCGCCCCCTGGAACCTGGACTGGCCTGTCCTTCTCCATCACCAGTACAATGTGGCTGCCATGGAAGTGATGCTGTGCCCATTCTGTGCCTAGTCCTTAAGATGGCCTGGCAGCATCTGCTTTTGTGATCTCGGGAGCCCTAAACCACTGTGTGAGAAATCTGGCTACCCCGCTGAACCCAGCCCATTTACCGAATCCTGGGCAAAACCGGGTTCCTGTGTTTTAAACCACAACATTTGGGGATGGCTTGCTATGCAGCAATAGAGAACCAAAAGTGGTAACTGGTTCTTTCTCCTGACAGAGAGGGGTGTAAGAAATCCCAAAGGAATTTAAATAACCTTACCTCAAAAGGTTAAGAACTAACGTCTTCATATGTCCAATTAGCCCTTTTATAATCAACCCTTTCTTATCACAGGTAGAGACACTGAGACTGTTAAAAGCCAAGTGAAGCAATGAACTTGAAGGAAATTTGTTGCCTTCAGTCCACACATTTTAATCAAAGCAGTGTCCCTTTCCATCAGAGTTGTAGATCTTAAAATTTTCTCTCCGTCTGCACTTTTCCTGTGTGTGCTTGCTGAGAAGTATACTCAAACCCACATTCATTCCCTAGAAAATTCCTTTCCCTGTCTCTCCAGCTTTAATACTCCCATGGAACCTACTCTCCTCAGAGTCTCCTCTCATTTTCTTTGTACCGTCTGTGTCCCTGGGAGTACACTGGTTCTCAAAGTGTGGACCCTGGGCCAGCAGCAACAGCATCACCTGTGAATTTATTAGAAATGCAGATTTCTGCCTCCACTTCAGCCCTACTGGAGCAGAAACTCTGGAGATGGGGCTTGCGATCTGTCTTAACAAGCCCTCCAGGTGATTTCTAATGTACACTAAAGTTTGAAAACCACCACCATGGAATACAGGTTGGCAAACTATTTCCATCGAGGGCCAGGTAAGAAATATTTTAGGCTTTGGGAGCCAGATGGCCTCTGTTGTAACTACTCAACTCCACTATTGTAGTATGAAAGCAGCCACAGTCAATATGTGAATGAATGAGTGCAGCTGAGTTTTAATAAAACGTTACTGATGGGTACTAATATTTGAATTTCATATAATTTCGTGCATTACAAAATACTGTTATCCTTTGATTTTTTTTCACCCATTTAAGAACATAAAAATTATTCTTAGCTTGAGGGCTGCACAAAAGCAGGCAGTGGGCTGAGTATGGTCCACAAGCTTTAGTTTGTAAACTCCTGCCTTAGGCCATCTCTGATTTGCTCTTACTTAGGACACATTTGTTAAATCGTCCATCTTCAATTCAGCAGTCTTTTCTTTCTGCAGCCCCTGCATGGTCTCCCACGCTCTCCAGGGCATTGACCTTCCCTGAGGCCATGTCTTGAGGAAATGATTTGGGACATGGGGTTTCACTAAGAAGAGGTCTGTATGTGGTCTTTCAGCCAGGGCCTTCCTTCACCATCAGGAGAACGGACCCAGCCTCAGGTCAGCCTTGATGGGAGTGGATTCAAGCCCTCCACTCCACGACTGACCGTCTAGTCTGCAGTGAGCACGCCCATCCCACCCCGCCCCTGCCCCACCACAAGCCCCAAATAAGCCAGAAGTGTGGAGTAGACATGGCCTCTCCAGAGTCCTCCTAAGCAGGGATGCTCTTGGGCCAGGCCACATCCTTTCAGCCACTCCCCTCTGGAGCCTTTTCTGGGACTGGGTACTTCCCAGGGGGCTGGAATCAGGGTTGTTTGTTTAGTGCCATTCCCAAATCACACCTTCAGGTTGGTCCAGAGAAGGAGAAATATATGTTTTTGGCAGAGTTGGGAGAGAGAGAGCCCAGGGAACTGTGGGCTGGGAAGATAGCAAGTATTAGAGTCTTCTAATTTTGAAAGAAAAAAAAAATGACACAGAGCCCTGCTTCTCTCTGGAACGCCCACACTGTTCCTCTCTTCCCTTCCCTTCCCCTCCCCGGGGAGCGGAAGGCACAGACACCTTAGTGGTGGCTGGTGTTTATTTTCCCATGCTATACACAGGCACAAACCCTTGCAGCCATTAAACAGCTTCCTCCATCTCTGCCCCTGCTCTGAGAATTGCAGTGCTTCCAGGCTTCGGAGGTAAATGGCAAGCAGATGGGGCTTTTCTTTAGTACTATCAAAAGAAGCAAAACATTTCCAGGCTTCTTGTTTCTGGCAAAGCTGAGGATTTTATTGTTGTTGTTGTTGTCGTTATTGAAGTAAAGCAGAAAGAAGTTAAATAGCTGAGCTTCCTTTCCTGCTTCAGAATCGGAACGGAATCTGTCTCCTGGAAAAAATCAGAAACAGAGTACAGGTTTCATTGTTTTCAAGCTTCTTCACATGGAGCTTGGAAATTGCCCTTCGGCAGAGTTCAGGGTGCAACTCAGCCTGAGCAAAGGGGTGGGTTCCTAACCAGTGACTGTGTCACAGTGTCAGGGAGAAACACAGGGAGGGCTTGTAGCATGGTTGGGACAATTGTCATCATTAGCAGGTACCACGTTCAGGGCACTTGACACAAGAGATAATGAAATAGAGGAACAGAGAGATAAGTGACTCGCTCAAGGTCACCCAGTTAAGTGGCCAAAATTGATTGCATTTGGAGATGTATTTGGCTCCATGATATACCTGCCAGCACCAACCAGTAGGGCCCTTTTCCTAAGGCTGGCACTTAGGGTGCTACCTGTCATGTATTGTTCCAAGCACCTTCATAATTCACTCATTTAATCGTCATCATTACGTAGTAGATACCATTATTATACAAATTCACATAAGAGGCAATTGAGATACAGGGCAAATCACTCCTCGTACACAGCTAGCAAGTAGTGTTACCGAATCAGGTCCGGCTGCTTGCCACTTGAAAATCAATGCTCAGAGAGAGAGACAAACGCTGGCAGAAAGGGAAGGTGCTTAATGCCGGCAGTCTGGGGAGATGGTGGACTCAAGTGTCCCCAAAAGCCACCTCTGAAGGTTTTGCTCGGTCATGAAAGCTTTTAAAGGGAAACGGGAGTAACCTCAGTTGATCATTGAGATAGGGGGTCAGAGTCATCGCCGTCCCCCTCTGTGTGCAGGCTTGTCGACTTGTGATTTTTCTTTAGAGGCTATCTTGTTCAAGTTTGTTCAGGAGATTACTGAAGGGGAAGCTAGGGAAGAGATCTGGTCATCAGTTAATTACTTATTCTTCATTTCTATTTCTTTGATCTATGGAAAGAACCAACAAGTTAGGCAAAGTATTGTGTGATCAGAAGATTTGAAAGGTGTGCTTGGGCTGGAGACGAGTAGAGCATTGGGGTGCCTGGTTTAAGGTTAGTGTCAAGGCAAAGGGGTGCCTTCTGCAGAGACCTCTTTCCTGCCAGAAGCTACTTACAGTAGCTCAGGAATCTGAATCCAAACCCACTGGTCTCAGATCCTCGTTCTCACCGCCAACCAGGGCACCACACACTCTGCAATGACATGAAAGTTTAGAGTCCCAGCTCTGCCTCTTGGCTGTGTGATCTTTGGCAAGTTAACTCTCTGTACCTCAGTTTTCTTATTCGTAACATGGGTGTATTAGGGTTAATAGTGACAAGTGAACTGTCCCTCAAAAAGCCTACTTGCCAGACAGGTAGCAGATGCTTTAATAAATGGAGGCTGTTACTTATTATTATAGATCTAGAGTTCATCCAGGCTAAAGGAAGGGAAACATGGGCTTTTTAATCCTTTTTAGTAATTTTGTTTTCTTGCTAAAAAAAATGCATGATGAAAAAATGCATGACATTACAAAAAAAGGCAGTAAGAAAGAAGATAGCCTTGAAATTCTAGCAATAAAGGATTAACACTATTAACATTTTGATATCTATTCTTTGGATCTTTTTTCTATGCATGTGTATACAGTTATTTTTTAAAAGTTGAGATTATATTGTGCATTACTTTGTAGACTAAATTGTGTATTATGAACATTTCTACATCATTAAATATTCTTCTACAATGTTTTAAAGAATATATGCGTTTTTCACTGTATGGTTACACTATAATTTTAAAAATCGATTCTCTATTGTTGCATATCCAGGTTGCTGTCAGTTTTTCCTATTATATAAGTAAAGCTTAGATGAAAATTCTTGTGTTAACTGTAAGATCACAGCCTTTCACATCATTTGAGATTTAAGGATCACATTTGAGATCTGTATTTTGTCCCTTTCCGGCCACATATTTACTGTGAAACCTTGAACAAGTAACTCACTCTTTTTTGAGTTTCAGTTTTCTCCTTGGTAAATGAGGATAACAGTAGTAATAACTACCTCACAAAATGATTCTGAGATTAAGTTGAGAGACTTAGCATAGACCCTCAATGTGTAACTGCCGGGTCAGATGATATGCATACTTTCAAGGCATAGGATAAAATTAGTCTATTACCTTCCAGAAAGGTTGAGCTATTTATATCCTTGCCAACAGTACCCATTTCCTTGGAAACTTGGCATCATTAGGTATTAACATAAAAAGAACTTTGCAGACTTGATTGGCAAGAAAATATATGTGTTGTTTTAATTTGCATTTCTGATCATGTAGATTTTTATATAAATGTTTACCTATGCGAGTCACGTGATACCACTGTCTGAGGAAAGAGAAAATGGAGGAGTGAACAGAAATCCTCCTAATAAAGGATGGCAAAAGTTATAAGGTATGTAGGTAATGGGGACAGACAGGACTTGGAGGAATAACACGTCATAAGCATATTAACTGTGCCTCCAGAGACCTGATCTCAGATATGTAGGCAGCACTTTACATTGGGTTGTCTGGGGATTGAGGCAACCCCAATCCAATGCTTGGAAACGAAGTCTCATGTGGAGGACGGAGAAGAAAGATGAAACTGCTCTTCACGGGCTGGTTTGCAACACACCTCCAGACACCACTGAACCCTGTTCCTCGCGTGACGGGAGGATCATGCCTCTGTGTCTGGTGCCCTCTGCTTCCCGATGTCACAGTCATGGGTTGGAGGAGGAGCAGGACAAGACTGTCATCAGTTGATGATGCAGTTCCTCTGAAAGCTGCCAGTGAGAAAGGGCAAACCAACCTCTGTGCATTAAGGAGCATTAGCTTCATCTGGGAGTTAGTCCTCGGCTCTTCTTCATGGCTTTATTCCAGCTTGGAGGAAAAAAAGTAAGCAACAAATAGAAACGGGGATGAATTCAGCCTTCATGGTCCTATTTCACCAGGCTTCTAGGTTGTCATACACACCCACACACAAACAGTACTGGAAGTTATTTTCAATTTTGCCAAGTTCATCTACTGATTTATTTCTGGCCTGAGGTCTTCTGCAGTGTACTTGTTACCCCAACCTAAAACCAGGACTCATTTATTGACTCAGTCGTGCTTGACACTATGGATGCAGAGATACACAAGGTATGGTCTTGTCCTGAAGATGCTCTTAGTGACCTGGGGAAATCCCCACTCACTTGTGAATGTTTCCAGCTCAGTGCTTTGGAAATATTGTAAGTGCAACATTAAATTTTTTTTTAATGTAATTGTTAGCAAGTACCAAGGATCTTCTAGTAGCTCACCCCATCTTGAAGGACAACAAGTATAAAGCTAGGGCAGGTACAGTCCCTGGTGGAAAACAGACTTTCCTGCTCTGAGAGCCACAAACCAGCCTGTGACCTTCCTCTGACATGTGTTGGCCACACTGAGCGCTTCTAGTGGCCACTTGTCAGACCCTCAAAGAACTGCCCCACCGTGTGCCCCACCACCTCTAAGACCTCTTCCAAGCCTGTTCTCTCTGCCCCACTGGTGGGCAGGCCCCGATATTCTCACTGCCAGCCTTCTTTCTCAGTCTCCCAGGACACTCCAGCACTTTCTTAGCAGAGGAGGCCAGAGGATTCCCTTTAGATTGTAGATTCCCCCTACCTTGCTTTTCTCCATTGTCCCCCAGGAAAATCTTGGGTCCCTTGTTTACCCAAGGTTTCCCCTGACTATCCAGCCTCTCAGGTCATTGGCCTTGCTTGTCACATTTGTCTTGCTTCCTTGTTCACCTCCAATAGGTAATCTATCCCCACATCTTTCTGAGTCTACCTCCCAAATCTCTCTCAAGTCTGCTCGCCTCTGATCATCACCAGCACTGTCACCTTCTGTCAAGCTAGCATCCTTGCTCTCCAGGACTCTTGAGACTTTTGGTCTCCGCATTTTCAGTCTTGTTCCACTTCAATATGTTCTCCCCACCAAGCCTGGGAGACCTTGAAATACTTCAATGGCTTCCCATGTTGCTTTTAGGAAAGTCACAATCTTTAACATGGCCATCTTTAGCTGCATCTCTCACCCTTATTCTCTGGGTGTCTGCCACCTGGCCATCTGCCACCTGGCCATGTCATCTTTCAGTTTCTCAGACCATCTCTGTTCCCTTCTGCATTGGGGCCGCTGCATTTGTGTTTCCTTCAATCTGGACCACCTTTCCCATTCCCCACTGAATTCCCCTGAATCCTTCAGATCTCCCCCCAAGAGTTACTTCCTCATAGATGTCCTTCCCCACTTCCCTGACCAGATCAGATCCCATACATGTTCTTACTTCTCCATGTAATTTGTCCTTCGTAGGCTTTTTCACAATTCATAAATTTGTATTTGCATACTTATTTAATTTACATCTGTAGTCCATTAGACTCTAAAATATGTGAAGGAAGAGACTATGGTTTTCTTACTCACTATTATATTTCTAGCACACATTCTATATAGTAGATAATCAGTAACTTACTTATTAAAATGATTTAATAAGACCAGCTAGCTTTCTCAAGAAACCCTAAGATTTTTCCTCAGAAACAGACACATCCCCTCTGTGTGTGAATGTTCCTGGTTCTGTAACATTGGGGAACTTTGGGCAATGGGATCAATGAAGCCATGGGGTTCCATGAATAGGGAGAAGGTACTCAGAGTCTTTATCCTTTTATGTCAACTTCGTAGGTTATCATGCTGATATAGGGTGGGCATAGTGTAGGGTAATACAAGAAATGTGTTTAATTAGCTTATTCTTCCCTAACACCTCTTACCCTTGGCCTACTCATCAGTCCTCGTCACAAATTTATGCAGGGATCCTTCCAGCATTACAGGAACAAACTCTGCTTTCTGCCTTCAGTCATTTGATCATTAAAAACAAGTTTCATTATCATTACTTTGTTTTCAGAAGCACTGGTCAGGCAGTCTATAGAATGCCCCTCAAGTTCTATTTACCTGATGTTTTCTTCCTTCCTTCCTCCCTCCCTCCCTTCCTTCCTTCCTTTGTTTCTTTCCTTCTTTCTCTTTCTTCCTTCCTTCCTTTCTCTTTCTTTCTCTTTTCTTTCTTTCTTTCTTTCTTTCTCCCTTCCTTCCTTCCTTCCTTCCATCTTGAAATATATTTGACATATAACACTGTATAAGTTTACAGTGTACAGTATATTGATTTGATACTTTTATATATTGCAACATGATTGCCATCATACCTTTAGCTAAAGAGCATGTAATATCTTTGCAACTTTCTAATAAATATAAAATTATTACAAATTTTAAAAAGGTCTTTCTTGAGCATATACAGGAGTAAAAACTGAACATACATATGTGTGAGAACTGTGTACTATATTTCCTGTATGCTCTGTCCTTGGAATATGATCCTTTTCCCTATCCATCTATCTTAATCTTACTTAAATTTCTAGGTCCAGCTAAAGTTCCATAATAATTGTCTTCTTTATTGTGTAATTACCAAGAACCAAACATTGTGCTGAGCATATTACATAAATTATTTAATTTCATCCTTAGTACATGGAGGGGTGGGTATCACTTCCCTTATTTATTTATTTTTTTAAAAAGATAAGGGCAGTAAAGCTTGGAGACTCTGAGTGACTCCTTCAGTGCCATCTGGCTGGCTCCAAAGCCACACACTTCATCTCTCTGTGTCCTGCTGCCTCTATTTATCCAGGAAGCATGCTTGGTCATTTTCACTCTCACTGACACCCTCTTCCTCCACATTGCTATATAGTTCCTTCTGGCTTGTAACACTGAACTCCAGATTTTATTATGTTCTGTGCTAACTTGTTTGGGCTCCATGAAGATTCTCCTTGTCTCCCCAGTTGTCCTTGTGCAGCAGGAGAGTGGTGGCTGCCATCTCTGTGCCTCCCCACACTGGGCTGAGGTTGGTCCGCATCAGGCAGTCTTTATAGTTGCTTATAACCCCACCATGGCATGGAAGAGTGGGAAAAAAGGAGCAGGAGTTCACTGAGGGAAAAATCTACATGAGAAGGATCGTTGAAGGAACATCCTGGACCAAGTGGGGTGCCCAGTGAGGCAGCCAAGCCCTTGGCAGTGCTGTGATAGTTCTGTTCACATTTGCACATGTCCCGAGCAGCTAAATAATCGTGAAAGGAAGTACTGCATCCATAGAAAAGGCAAACATAGACCCCTTTGAAAATAAAGTGTATATCTTACTGACAGGATGGCATTCTACAAAATAGAGAAATATATGCTATTATGGTGGTGAGTGTTAAGATAACAAACCATAGCCCAGTGCTGCCTCCCAAGCAGCTTGGTTTTTCGTAACTACAAGTTGCTCTAGCTCTTTTGCTTTCTTGAGTGAGCCTCTATCCTGACTGTCTCACAGGCTTGTAGTAAGGAGGCTGTTCAGCCTGTATTTACATCATTACCCAGACACCGCCATAGTGTCTCGCTAACTGGCTCTCCTTCCACTTGCTTGTTGAGTTTTGTTTTGTTTTGTGTTCTTAATTGTATATTCCACTGCTTAACTACTTTTTCTTCACATTAATCCAAACTCCTACTTCTGCTTTTGGTCATGAAGTCTCCCTCTCCCAAGTCCTTGGGGTTGTAATAATCAGGTTAATAATCAGGTTGCTCTCTTTTCCAGGCATTTTGAATGACACTCTCTTCTCTGAGTCCATTTTCAGAAAAGTAGGTCAAAGTCATAAAGAATAGACTTCCTGCACAGAGACTTTCTGACTCATCATTAATCACGTCCTTGGGAACAATCGGGAGAATAAATTTCATGTGACTCCAGGCAGGTATCAAGCAAGATCCTCTGTGGTGTCCTGTGAGGATATAGGTAATTTAATGGAACTGGAAAAAAAGAGTTTTCCATTTTTCAAACCTGAGATTTCTCCTTTTATTGTAAAATCTCAGTAGCTTCCACTTTTATCATTTCAGTAAATCCTGGGAAATGATTCCAAGGAGCTTATTTGTACAGTTGGAAGAGAGTAAGTGCTTCAGTGTGTAAGGGACATAAAGAGGTGTTCCCAGTCCAACACTGGCACAGACTTTTCTCAGAAATAATTCCTACCCTGTGGGTTGGATTTATTAAACCAGAGGTCTATGGCTCAGAGGAAGGTAATGAGCCATGTGGACCCTTTAGTTCTAAATTGCCTTTCCCTAATTGTGACCCTTTGGCTACAACCCATAATAAAGAGATACTCACACTACAAAAGAAAGTCTCTAGAAGGTAACCCCAGACTTGACATGTACGTATAACACAAGGTGTTTCAAAGCTCTGTTAGAGATTTTGACTTGTAATCAAGTCTAGAATCTTTTCGTGGTAGGCTGTGCAATTGTCCTGCATCTTTTAGGAATAGTGAACTCAGAAGCAAGGCAGAATGCACTGTCCTTCATTTGGCATGTGGGATTTCAAACAGGGCTGAGCTGGACGTGCAGAAGTCCAGCTTCCACAGGGCAGCATAGCTAGTAGCTGATGGACATCAACAGCCTAACTTTTCATATCTCCTTCAGAAACCAGGCCCCTAGAAACTGAGCCACCAGCAGGAACACCCCCAAAGCAGCCAGCACAGCTACTGAGCAAAGGATCCTAAGTGTGTTCTCACTGTGGAGAGACTCTGGTCTTCCCAGTCACCTCCTTACTGACAGAAAACAGCATTATCCAGCCCTTCAAGAATAAGCATGGGGTGGCGGGGGGGCTTCCCTGGTGGTGCAGTGGTTGAGAGTCCGCCTGCCGATGCAGGGGACACGGGTTCGTGCCCCAGTCCGGGAAGATCCCACATGCCGCAGAGCAGCTGGGCCTATGAGCCATGGCCGCTGAGCCTGCGCGTCCAGAGCCTGTGCTCCACAACGGGAGAGGCCACAACAGTGAGAGGCCCGCGTATCGCAAAAAAAAAAAAAAAAAAAGAATAAGCATGGGGCTGCTGAATGCAGGGATGGGCCACCATAGACAAAATATGCCTATTTTATTGGTGAGAGCGATTTAACGTACTGATAAGAAGAGACAACTAGAAATGTGATAAAGCCAAGAAGTGAACTCTAGCAGCAAGTCCTCCTCAAAATGCCACACTCTGTATTTCCACAAAGTCCTCACCCAAACACCCGGCAGAAGACAAGACTGCTGTCAACCATTTCTGCTCTAAGTGAGAATGTGGGTTGGAAAAATGTTCGATGATGTAGTTCTCTCAATTGTATTCTTTGGTTAAAATATTGACTTGAACTTTAACAGGCACCACCGTTTGTTTTTGTGTGGTTGAGAAAGATGGAAAATGACAGCCATTTCCTCTTACAAAAGGCTTCTGGAAGGTTACTGGTAGTCACCTACCTTTGTTTGGGGGGAAGCTTCGAAGGGAGTCTGGGGATGTGAAATTGAAGGAGCCGTGTGAGCTTTCGCCTCTGTGAGGAAAGCCTCCACATTCCTTTCCTACAACTCCTCACCACGTGACCACTCCAGGAACTGTGTAATCCTTCCCTCGCTTCCCTTCAAGAGTCACAGCCAGAGATATTGGCACCTTTTATGAGACAAGCTTTATTTTGTGTGGTTTACAGATATTGTAGGCAGTTCTGGGATGTGAGATGCTGTAAACCTCATTTCTTGGTCATCTTACAAAAATACTTTACTGAGGTGAGATTCATACACGGTGACCTCCTTGGGCTCCCATCTCAGGGCTCACAGCCTGACAGGGTCACCCCAAACCTCACCACGTGCAACTCACGGTCTCTGCTCTGACCACTCTCCCCCAGCAGGCGCACACAGCACTCGCCACCACCCAGCCCCAACCCTGGGAGCAACAGCCACCTTAGGCCTTGTTTCTGGAGGTGGGCATGCTGGGATGGCTTTGACAGAGCTCTGGGCATCTTTCACTTGGGAAACCCTCGACCCCTCCTTGCCAGCTGTGTGAGAATAGAGACTTAACAGGCTGAGAAAATTAACTTCATTTGGATTTTTTTTCTGGCCTCTGGATCCTTCTTTTCTCTGTGGTCTGAGTCTCTAGGACCAGCCAAAGCCACAAAGAGCCATGCATGAGCAGCCCCTGGGGAGCAATCTGGATGGAGCAGCTGGGAACATCCGTCAAAGGAGCCAGGATGCTCTTCAGTTCAGAGACCACATCAAGCTGCATTAGCATCTTCCCCCAAGCCGGGCAAAACGGGGTGTGACAATAGAGTAGGCTGTCTTATCTCCACTCCATGCTAGAGAGAGTGTGGTCCTTGTTGCATACAAAGGGATATTAGAACCATGGGATTAGAAACTTTCAAGATTTAAGGGCCTTTAGCGGTTTTCAAATGCTCTTTAGCTATGAACGCTTTATTCAGGGAAGCTGTCATGGAAGCATATTACTGGAAACAGAGAAAGGCAGATGTGTTCTGGTTGGCAGGAGTGGGGCAAATCCTGGACCCTGTCCATTTAGACCCCAACTCAAACCCCTCCAGAGTTACATGGTCCAGTATGGAAGCTGTGTGCCACATGGGGCTATTTAAATTTAAATTAATTAAAATGAAATAAAATGTAAAATTCAGTTTCTCAGTCTCACTAGCCACATGTCAAGCACCCAACAGCCTCTAGTAGCAAGTGGCAAACTTATTGGACAGCGTGGATATAGAACACTTCCATTATAGCAGAAATCTCTATTGAATAGCACTGCTCGAGAGTCTAGGAGATCCCTAAGGGAACTCTGGAACTTCTAGGACTCTGGGAAACAAGATAGAAAACCACCGATCTAAGCTAACACCTGAGCAAGAAGAGAAGTCCAAAGAAGTGAGGCATAGTTTGCCAGCCATGTGACTGGTTCTTAAAGAACTAGAACTCTACCTCAGGTCTCTTAGGCTACTTCTGCCTGCCCCCAAGGACTCACCACCACCTTAAGCCTTCTTCTGACATCTCTACCATTTAAAGAAAGGGAACCCAGGTCCTAGGCATCTCTGGTACTTGGGAAGGGGCTTTAAATTTTGTACATGTTCAGTCAGCCTTAGGCACATAAATAGAGACATTTAAACTCACATCAAGCCCAAGCAGATGTGAAGGGAAATACTGTCAATTAGTGAGAGGCTAATTAATCTTTCTTTGCCACATACACTCTGGCAGGATCTAGAAAGTGTTGTTTTGCTCGGAGCTACAGGATTGCTTGCTATGGAAACAATGCGTGATTATGATGTTGATTTCTTGGCTTTGTTCGGAAGCTGGCAGTGGAGGGCAGAGCTTGCCAGCAGTCACCCCTGCAGTTAAAAGGAAAGGAATTAGAAAATAGATACTTTAATTCATGAAGCAGGGCATTTTGGATTCTTTTTTTCATAGAATAGGTATATTTTATCCTGCATGACATCTTCCAATTCAGGTATTTCAAAGTGATTTTCTAATCACATCTTGTTATTTCTCAATCTAATATTATTATTATTTTGATTATTATTATGTTGCAATACACAGAGGCTTGGATAAGGGTCTACTGTAGATGAAGCACTTCAAGGGCAGAACATCCTCCAGGACCTGGTAACTGGCTGTGCTCTTTCCAAGGGCTCAGAACTTGCTCAGTTCTACCACATGTCTGGTAATGTCTTCCTTCCTGTCCAGATCACCCTGTGACTGCCACTGAGAGATGTCTGTTTACAGGGAAATTCCATAAAAGGGGCCAAGCTGGAAATGGCATCTCCATGTAACTATCCAGCCAGCAGTCTCATTAGCCATGTAAGCAGCTCGAAATTAAGGAATGTGAACTCAGTGTCAGGCACAGGGCTGGGCACAAAGGGAGTTATACAAGGGAAAAGAACAGTATCTAGTAATGGAAACTGACTGCTGAACTCACAGTTAGAATACTGTATGATGTTTGTGATAGAAGCATTTGCAAAGAGTAGTGGCAGCGGTGAGAAGGATTAGCTCCCATCACTACACTGAAATTTTTCTCTCTATTACTATGCCACTGAACTTCTGCATGTGTTATTTCCTTGGCTTCTTCACCTGTCTAGGTAATTTCCATTTATTAATCAAACTGCAGTTGAGATCACCTTTATCTGTGAATCCTCTCTGACCATACCACCCTCCTGTATGATAGGCAGAGTTGAGTGCATTATCCTCACTGTCCTTAGGGCAGCCCATAAATTTCTCTATACAATACATCACATTGTTTTGTAATTATCTGTTTATATTTCTATTACCCCTTTAGAATATGAACTACCCTTCTGAGACCCAGTTTCTTCATCTATGAAATGGAACATTGTGAGGAGAGTACAGAAGTTCTCAAATAAATAACATTACTATATAAATGAGTGGATTGAGGATGTGATGCATGACTTGGGTCATGAAAAATGAAAGAAATTATCAGGTAGAGAAAACACCTTAATTTTAGTAGTTTCCCCTTTAAAGTTTGAAATATACCTAAAACTGGAAACTAGTTTGTTGAAAGTTTATCACTCACATTACTAGGGTACCTTTTAATTTTATTTTTTCATTCATTGATTCAAAAGTATTTATCATAAACGTATATGTGGGATGTTTGGGAAATTTTGGGGAGAGGAAGGACTCAGAACTCTCTCTGGAAGAGTGTAAAGTCAAAGACACATGAAATAGTTAACCCTGAAGGTAACTAGAATAGTTAACTAATGTGTAGTTAACCCTACACATAACTAGTAAATGAAAAAGTTAAGAATATATATAAAGGACATATATAATGAATGAAACAGGCTTTCAGAAGGTGTGGATTTTGTTGTCTTTCACTGAGAAAAGTTTCATGAAAGAGGTGAGGCTTGAATGAGACTTTAAAGATAGGTAATATTTGGAAGGATAGGTAATATTTGGAAGTGGTTGGGAAGGGTTTTCCAACAAGTGATAGACCAGAAGGACAAGAACAGAGGCAGTATGGACAAAGTAGACACAGGAGACAGCAAGTAACCCATCTACCTAAAGCAGAGGACTTGCACTGAGGAACTGCAAGAGAGAAGATTCATCCATTTATTCAACAAATACTTACTGAATTCTTATTACGTGCCAGGCACCGTTCTGGGCATGGAGAGTATAATAATAGACAAGATGAGTCATGATTAAAAGGAACTTATTTTCTAGTGAGCAAGATAGTTAATAAAAAACAGCAACAATGAATAGTAATAGTAATACCAGGAAGTGGTGAGTGCCATGAAGAAAAATAAAGTAAGAAAAGGGGAAAGAGAGAAATTTCTGGGCCGCCCTAATAAGAACTACTATTTTGGGGAATGAGATCAAGGAAGTCTTCATTAATGATGTGCCATTTAAGCACAGACCTGGATGAAGTGATAGAAAGAGCCACACAGATATTTGGGGAAAGTCATTGAAGTGGAGGAAACATTATGTGCTGAAGCTCTGAAGTATCAGCATGATTGCTGAATTTGAAATGAACAACGCATAATGTGCAAAGGGAGAGTACTAGAATATGGTATCAGAGAGGTAGGCAGGGCATAGCTGTACTGGATAAAGACTTTAGATTTTATTCCAACTGTGCTTGGAGGCCATTTGGGGGCTTGGGGTGTTCATGACATGATTATGCTTTAAAAGGATCCCTTTGACTGATATATGAAGTACAGAGAGTAAGGAAGTCTTTTTTTTTTTTTTCTTTTTTTTGCAATCTTGGGCACTTATCCAAGAGACTTGAAAACATATTTATACAGAAACTGAACGTGAGTATTCATAACAACTTTGTTCATAATGACAAAAAAAACTAGAAACAACTCAACTGTCATTCAGTGGATAACTGGTTAAACAAACTGTGGAACATCGATGGTACAGAATGTTACTCAGCGATAAAAAGGAAAGAGTTATTGATGTGACAACTTGGATGAATCTCCAAAGAATTCTGAGTGAAAAAAAGCCATCCCCCACTTGGTCATGGTGTATAGTCCTTATTACAGATGCTGTGAATTCAGTTTGCTAGTATTTTGTTGAGAATTTTTATATCTGTATTTATATACTGGTCTATAGTTTTCTTTCCTGTGATGTCTTTGTCTGGATTTGGCATCAAGGTAATACTGGCTCTATGGAATGAGTGAGGAAGTGTTTCCTCCTCTTCTGTTTGTTGGAAGAGTTTGAGAAGAATTGGTATTAATTCTTCTTTAAAGTTTCATAGAATTCAGTATTGAAACCATCTTGTTCTGGACTTTATTGGGAATTTTTTAAAATTACTGATGCAATCTTTTTACTTGTTGATGGTCTGCTGAGATTTTCTATTTCTTATTAAGCCAGTTTTGGTAATTTGTATGTTTCTAGGAGTTTGTCCATTTCGTCTAGGTTATCCTATTTTTTTGGCATGCAGGTGTTCACAGTATTCTCTTACAATCTTTCTTATTCACCTAAGGTCAGTCTTAATGTTCCTACTTCCATTTCTGATTTTAGTTAAGTCTTCTATCTTTTTTTTTTCTTAATAATTCTAGTTAAAAGTTTGTAAACTTTGTTGATCTTTTCTAAGAGCCAACTTTTGATTTTATTGATAATCTCTATGAAAAGGATAGATAATTCTATTAGAGAGTAAGGAAGTCTTAAGCAGAAGCAGGGATAATAATTATTAGGCCATTGTGATGATGATGATAGCGATGATGATGATAACAGGCGGAGTACTACTTACTGTTTTAAGTGCTTCACATGTATTAACTTATTTAACCCCAACAAAACTCTATGAGGAATTTACTATTATAATCCCCACCTTATGGATGAGGAAATTGAAGCGTGTAGAGGTGGAACATACATGGCAAAGCTGGGATTTGAGTTCATGCTCCACCCACTTCCCTAAATTGCCTCTCCAGTTTTCATCTAGGCTTGTACTAGGTGTGTCAGTGGAGGTATGAGGAAAGGTTGAATTTTGGATATATTTTGAAGGTAAAGCTGATAGGATTTGCTGATGGGTTAGATATAGGGGGTAAGAGAAAGATCAAGGGTAATTCCAAACATTTTGACTGTGCCAACTGGATAATTGGTAATTTTGAGATGGGAACACTGAGAGAGAGTCAACCGATTAGTGATAATCAGGAGAAGACTGGTTATCTAAGTATAGATTTCAGAGGCAGGTTGGTGCTGTAGATAAAAATTTGGGAGTCGTATGTAAATGGTATTTCAAGCTATAAGGTTGAGTGAAATCATCTGGAGAATGAGTATACAGTGAAGAGAGAGAAAGGCTGAAACTTGGGGGGCACTCTAATGAGCAAAAAAGAGCACTAGAACTGAATTCTGGATCTGGCAATCAATGTGAAGACGGACAGTGACAAGTCAAGAGTCATTTGAATGGGGTGAAGACAAATGCTTGATTGAAGTGGGTTCAAAAGAGATTGGTACCTTTTTTCTTTTTTTTGAGAACAGTTTACAATATCTAGTAAAGATAAAAATGAAGATACTCTAGATCCAGCAACGCCCTTCTTTTCAAAGGCAAGGTTGAGGGTTGAGGCTATGGAATACTTTGCTGATTGCAGACAGTGCCTTTCATGGGCATACTGAAGGCTTGAGTTGTTGAAAAGCAGTGGGAGCTTGAGTCAGATTAGGTGACACGCAGGGCCCCACATGGATGGGAGTCTGGGTGATCATGGTGTGCGGGTTTCAGGTTTCAGGGGAGTGACTGCGATGAACATGGATAGGACATGTGGCATGATGGAGGCTGGTGCTGATGCTCTCTCAGTGGAGGCAGATGAGCAGCTCTAAGTGTCACATTCCCCTGTCCGGCGTCTTAGGCCATTTATAGTGTGAGTGGAGACCAACAGGGACAGAAACGCTGAGGCCTCACCCTACGCATGTGATGTGCTGAGATCCTCCTGCAACCTTCCATAGTGGTGTAAGGCTAGAGAAGAGTCAGCTTACCAGGAGGATAGGACAAACTATCCAAGACCCTGATTGTTGATCTGAAAATTCACACTCTGTCCTGCAGGTAATGGTGAGAAATCGAAGATTTTTTAAAAAGGGAATAGGCTGACTGCTGCCACATTTAAATGATGAAACATGAAATCAAACTTATGCAAGGATTTACATAAAATGAGCAATTTAAAAAGAAGGTGTTTTTTTTAAACTGTTTTTATGATTATTTATCTGATTCACTACCAGGCTCAGTCAAGGTGGTGTTCTTCTTTAATGCATTAAGTAATAAACTCATGGTGAGGGTACCAAATGCAAAATGCAGCTGAGAAAGACCCAAACTACCTAGAGAGCAACAAAGCAAGATTTGGTTTTCCACCCTCAGTGGACGTGGAAGTTCAAAAGTTAAAAATACTTTCTGTAGAGATAGACAGTTGCCATTTCATACCACTGAATTTATATTCTTGGAGTGGTCAGAATAAAAGAATGGTATGGGGGAGTGAATGATGGCCTCCAAAGATATCCATGTCCCTATCCCCCAAAACTGTGAATGTTACCTTATATGGAAAAAGGGACTTTGCAGATGTGATTAAAGATATTGAGGCAGGGAGATTATCTTGGATTATTAGGATGGGCCCTAAATGCCGTCACAAATGTCCTTATGAGAACAAGGCAGTGATGATTTGACCACAGAAGAGGAGAAAGCAATGTGACCACAGAAGTAGAGATTGGAGCGATGTGGTACATGCCAAGGAATGCCGGCAGACACTAGAAGCTGGAAGAGCCCAGGAACGGATTCTCCCCTGGAGCCTTCAGAAGGAACCAGCCTTGACATTACCTTGATTTTATTTAGCTCCATCAGACTTACCTTGGACTTCTGGTCTCCAGAACTTCAAGAGAATACATTTGTGTTGTATTAAGTCACTAAGATTTTGTGGCAATTTGTTACAGCAGCAATAGGAAGCTAATACAGGAAGGTTGCAGAGAGGGTGATTTGTCTATTATTTTTTCACTTGGAGAAATGAGAAAGTGGAATGATTCTTTAACAGTCAACACATTTACTCAAAGGGAACAGAATACCAATCCTTCTGAAGAGAAGAAAGTTGGCAAGTCCACGTGCTACAAGAGCATGGACTTGGAATTCAGGGACCTGGGGTTCAGATTCTTGCACATACACTTACACAGACTGTGGGAGCAAGGGCAAGTTCACACCCTCTCTGAGCTTTATTTCATTATATGCAAATTGAGGAAGGTGCTTGGCACAACACAGATATTCATTAAATGTGAGCTGGAATTGTACTTTCTTCCTGCCTCTCCCTTCAGCCAAGTAGCTAAATAAGCAGCAGATTTTTTTTTTTTCATTTAGATGAAATCCAGAAAGGACTGACTTTTCCTTTTGTCACGCATCCCTACCACCACACACACACAAGCACAGGAAAGACCTGGAGTTCAAATGCATTCATTGTTTGAGGAAGAATGAAGGAAGGAGAACCAACAAAGGCAAAAAATTGATTCAAGAGGCTCCTGGGAACAGAAGTGTCTGCATCTCCATGGGCTCTTCTTTGGGTGTTACAGACCAAACAAAAAGTCATTTTTTGTTTGTTGTATCTTCAGAAACCAGAAATTGATTACACTAAGATGTCATAGCTATGTTATGTCTCCTTTTAATATTAAGTAAATTAAAGTCAATTACACTGGATTATGTATCATTTACATGTCAGCCTTCTAGTAGTAACTGAGGAAAAACAGTCCTTAATCACCATGGTTTCTTTGGTTTGCCCTTTATGTCTTGACTGCATGAAGCACATAGGAAAGGACTGACCAGATTTCTTAATGCTAACCATAAAGCCCTTCCCACTCTTTTTACCTTTGAACTGCTTTGTTCCTCCAGATAGAACTGACTTTTGTACTCTGGGTTCCTGCCTCTTTAATGACCATGTCATATCTGTGAATTTCAGTGAACTGAAGCTTGGACTTAAATCCTAAGGAACTTGGTAACTACTTTAGTATCTTCTAAATCTCCGATTGGTTGTAGGTTACACAGAAACACAAACAAGGACTGTTTATTGGCCAAATATAATTTATTGAAAATTAAAACTATAAATTAAATTATATATATATTTATGTATTCAAAATATAATTATTATTTGTAAAGTATTGTGTAGATTGCATGTACATTTCTACATGAGAAAATTCACATGTATAAAAATATAAATATTTCATGTTTCATATTGACATTACATTGCTCTGTTTTGGTTGTTGATTTCCATCTTTAGATCTCTGGACTCTGAAGGACTGTTGAAAGTAATCCCAGGTAATGTCTAGTGAACATTAAGGGGCAACAGGTTAAGCCAGTCATGACTTTTCCTATTGAGTGGTCCAATGATTACTGGAGAATTGATGGCAGCTAAGCCTTCTTGGCTTCCATGATGCAGTTACACATCTCTAGCTGAGAGAAGAAGTGGATTTAGAGGAAAAGTCTTTCTGTATCTCACATGGTTATTTTAAGGATTAAAGCACTGAGGCCAATGTCTGACATCTAGTAAGGGCTCAATAAAACAACCATTTTACGAATCTTTATTTAGTGTGTACTATGTGCCAACAGTGACTAAGGCAGGCAAGATTCCTGCTCTCTGGAGCTACAATCCGGTAAGGGAAGCCAGGTGAAATATGCTAGGTGATCTAGTCACCTAGTAGTATATTTTGTGTACCCACCATGTACTAAGTACTATGTTAGAGCCAGTGGGTGGCGGTGCAGAGGGGATGGGCCATAAAGTTGAGTAAGACATAGTCCCTGCCCTTAATGATCCTATAATCTGTTTAGGAAGATGAGTCCAGCACACAAGAAGCACTATTTTTCTATCTGTAAATCAATTTATGTATGTGATCTATGGCCACCTCTATCTTTTAATTCTAATTAACAAGTAATAAAAGACCATATAGTTTTAAGACTGCTGGAGTATGAGGTCTTGGTGCAGTAGAATTTTGGCAAAAGGGAAACTGTGAAGACTGGAATCATAGGAGAAATCCTATTCCAGTGGGGAAGGCTGGTTATGGATGCTGGGTGGGAATTGGCTTACCTAGAGGACTTTCTATTGCAGATTTTTTTCCTCTTTGCATGGTTAGATGCCTCTTTTCCTCTGGGTTAAGCATGGCTGAGGTTCTAGTCTTCCATCGGTGAGCGCAAACAATACTGTTTGAGAGTAGGAATTCAAGTTGGAGATTACAAATAGATATGAATAAGTAGGGAGGCCTGTTGTCATTTTGTATTTTACTTTGGGGTCCTGCATATAGACATTTTGGATGGCCTCTTTTCATTCAAGTTGAAAAGAAAAAATCTAGGGCCCAGAGTGAGCAAGTCTAGATTTCTTTGACCAACTTCACTGCCTATTAGCTATGGAATGTGGACAAGTTGTTGGTCTTCAGCCTACTTACTAAAACATGGGAAATATTGCGGGAGGCTATGCACGTGTCGGGGCAGAGGGTATATGGGAAATCTGTGTACCTACCTCTCAGTTTTGTTTTAAGTCTAAAACTGCTCTAAAAATAATTGTCTGAAGAATGGGGGAAATAACTACTTTGCAGTATTATTAAAAACATTAAATGGGATGAAGATAAAGGACATATATTAGATACCTAAGAAGTTGAAGCCATTAGTTTTGATTATTATTCCAACTCTAAGCTGCTCTTTTCTCCTCTAGGGTAGGTCCAGATCTGGAGGTGAGTAAGACCTTCCCCCTATGAGGGTCTCCTCATCCTTAGATTGGTACATGGCATCAGACCTAGTTATAAGCTCTCAAGGCTAATCTTTGCATTTCTAATTTATATTAATAATAATATTAATAATTACAATGACCCTTTCTTGGTCATCTGCTCTCTACCAGGCCTTTTGCTAGCAGCTGCATAAATTAACACAACCAATAACCTATAATTACGGGTACAGTTCTTAAAACATTTTATTCACAATTTTCTTTTTAATTTTTATTTATTTTTGGATGCACTGGGTCTTTTGTTGCTGCGCACGAGCTTTCTCTAGTTGCGGCGAGCAGGGGCTACTCTTCGTTGCAGTGTGCGGCCTTCTCATTGCGGTGGCCTCTCTTGTTGCAGAGCACAGGTTCCAGGCACACTTCATTAGTTCTAGCATGCAGGCTCATTAGTTGTGGCTTGCGGGCTCCAGAGCACAGGCTCAGTAGTTGTGGCGCACGGACTTAGTTGCTCCACGGCATGTGGGATCTTCCCAGACCAGGGCTCAAACCCATGTTCCCTGCATTGGCAGGCAGATTCTTAGCCACTGCACCACCAGGGAAGCCCCACAATTATTTTTAATTTCTTTATCGTATATAGCAAAACTGAAAAGTTAAATGACTTGTTCTAAATCGCCTCACATAATCAAAACATACACAAAATTCTTTTTTGTGTCTCAGCCATATGCTGGGCATCATACAAAAGAAATCGATGAGATATAATTTCTGTCATTAAGAATTTACTGCTTAAAGGAGGCAAATCAATATCTTATGTCACCGAGGACAGGCCCATAATTATGAGCTGTGACAGCCAGAGTCAATCTTGCAGAAGAAGAAAGAAAGAAAGAAAAAAGAATATGTAAAACCTCCATTAAGAGGAATCTAACTAATTGTAGCAGTCAAATAACAAGGCTCCTTTCCTCTGCTTTCCCCGCCCTCATTTTCTACTCTGTATTTTAAAACAAAGGAACAAATGACAACAAAACTTCCTATCAGGGATGTAGGTGATGTTGTTGATGTTGATTTGTATTCCAAGGACGTGCTGGTGGGTGGTTGTCTCAGGGGGATAGTGACTGACATTATGTTGTCCACAGACACAGGCAAGCAATATAAATTCCTTTCCTTAAATGATACAAGCAAGAATTTAGCTGTAAGAAACTTGATGCACAGAGCAGGAGATCCTGCAGTGAACTCGTGGTACATGCAGCTTCCTTACCCACTTCCCCACCACACCCCCCATCCCCTGTATTTCCTATACCAGGCCACACAACCAAGGACATCACCACATGGGGCTGATGATTTGCTCAGGCCCTTCCGGACTGTATGGTGGGCCTTCCCAAGTTGATGGGGTTGGAGGTGGGAGTGTCTTTATTCCTCTGTGGCATTTCTTGACAGCTGTGAGAGAGGAAAGTAGCAATGCTGTCCAGAGCCAATTATTATTCAGTTGTATCAACAGCAAATTATTATTCAACTGTATCAGGGTAGGAATACATTTTGCCCTAGGGATATTTCCATCCCTTTCTCTTCAGGCTAGGAGCTAGTATGAGCCAGTTTTGCACATTGCTGAGTGAGGGATGTAGATTGTATTAAAGATTGTATTGCAGACCAATCCAGGAATTTCTGACATCTGATCATCCCAAGCAGGCTCACACTTTCATTTTGCCTGAAGTCCAGTCCTCACTGTTAGGACCAGCAGTATCCAGGACTGGAAGATACAGTTGCATAGGTTATGTACTACACAGCTCTAAAGGACCCATGGTTTTATGATGGCCCTGGATTCTGCTCAGTCTCCTATCCTTTTGCCTTCCTAGTGATCACTGTTCAATGATCAAGCATATTCAGGATAACGTTGCAAGATCGCAGTAATCAAAAAGAGTAAGCTCTATTTTCTATTTTATTCAGGTAGAAAATGGACAAACACAAATAAATATCATATTCTAAGATTTTTAAAATAAGATGCAAAAGAAAAAGTATCTCTACTTAATAAAAAAATTTGATTCCACAAATTCCATTTATTATGGATTTTGCAAACAACAATTTATATATCCTACTGTAATTACAGCAAAGAAAAATAGGCTTATCTCTTGCCTACCTTCTTACTTTATCACACTTTCCACATGGGAAAATAGTTTTATGAGGTTTTGATTTCAGTGAGAATTGACTTTTAATATCTAATATGTGAATGAAAAACCTATTAGCAGAAAGAGAATAGTGGTGGGAGGTTAATTTGTAATCTGTGCCTATCCCCAGATAATTCAGGAATGTATGAATAAAGATTATACAGGGTACATGCAATATTAATACATTTTAAGGAGAAATGTAGATTGGATTGAATTAAAAAGGGTTCAGGTATGCCTGTCTTCAGTCGAGATTGAGTAGAAACTCTCTCACTAGATTCCTGATTAGCTGAAGCAGCAATGTCTTTGATTCCAAAATATGAGTGGTAATTATCTCATACCTATTTATTTGAAAGCCTGCAGCAAAAACAGAGGTTAATGCCTTTTTACAAAAGACTAGGATTGAATTGGAATTACATTGTTTACTACAGCGCTTTCTTATGAGCACAAGATTTCCACATGGGATGACAATTTTTTCAGCGTTCTCAAATTCACATTACATGAACTATTTAATATCAGTATCTCTCACCATTTCTTCTTCCACTGAGAGGACTCCTGTGAAATCAGCTCCTCATCTAAGCAAGGGAAAGATTCAAGGACCGAACACCCTGAGTGGGAGGAAATGACAATTGAACCAACAAGCCATTTCACAACCTCCCTCTAGTCTGAAGAGTGTTTTGTTCTAGCTGCTTTATGCTTGGAATTTTTTTTACAAATGGTAATAATTATTCTATAATTACATTAAATGCCAGCTTCCGTGATCTTTCTTGAACTCTGTAAAACTGCAAAGCAATTCACCTAGGTGATGATGAACTTTCTAAATTAGACTCAATATACTGATTTAATGTGGATACAGCTAAAGCCCAGTGGGGGCAGCTGATTACTTATGGTTATAAATGTTAACAGAATGAGCAAGGAGGGTTTTAGTAATTCTCTCTCTTTCACACACACACACACACACACACACACACACATTTCACTAGCTAAATTGCTGCTCAAGTATAATCTTCAAAATGATAAAATCATAACTCTTACATAAATTGAACAGAAATCAAATATTTTCTTTGTCTCTATACTTAAAGGGGGAATCAATAAGATGTTACTGGAGAATTTGAAGATCAGGCAATCAGGGATGTGGAAATGAATTTGCTAATAGATGCAAAGAGCGTTGAGGCAATAAAATGTAATCTTTGGGGTAACCTTTTCTGTAGGTCCAAAGTCATTTGTATACCTAGCAAATAAAATTTATTTACATTTCTATGGATAAGAATTGCGTGCATTACTCTCAATTTTCTACATCTTCATTCTACTACTACAGAGTTCCAAAATAGCCCAGTCAATAGAAACAATCCAAAGGTGAAACTTCTGTAGAATCCAGTAATCCCTGGAGGTCAGCCAGACGATGTCCCACACACCCAGGGTGAACACCCAGCCATCTCTTTTGCCCACTTTTAAGAATTTGACCATTTTTTTTTCTGACAGTCAGCTAAAGTCAACTGGTTATACTTCTGTTTCAGAGGAAGAGAAAAGGTAGGGTAGCTGGAGAGAAATCAAGTGGATCATTCAAATTCACACAAGCAAGGGCTAAATAAAGCCAAGGCCAAAATTCAGGAACGTTAGAATCCTGGAAATTAAGAGCTAGAAGGGACTTTGCGTATGACCCAAGACTTTCATTTTAAAGAAAATAAGTCTGAGACTGCCTTCTTGGCAGTGTAAGAAATGTTAAACCACTTTGCTCCTGTGGAGTCTGTCTCTGGAAATACCTCTCTTCCTTGGTGTAAAGAATCTCCTTTCTACATTCCCTTCTCCCTCCATCACACCCTGTGCTACCCCTGAGATATTTCCCTTTGTATTTGGGAATAATCAGAATTAAAATACACAGAAAAAATTGTATATCAGGGTAATATTTCTTCTTTATCATTAATACATGTTCTAAAATTGTTTTCTACTGGAGGGATGGGGCATTTAAAATGTGATTTAAAGTAAATGTTATTTCTGGGCTTCCCTGGTGGTGCAGTGATTAAGAATCTGCCTGCCAATGCAGGGGACACGGGTTCAAGCCCTGGTCCGGGAAGATCCCGCATGCCATGCAGCAACTAAGCCCGTGCGCCACAACTACTGAGCCTGTGCTCTAGAGCCCGTGAGCCACAACTACTGAGCCCGCGTACCTAGAGCCCTTGCTCCACAACAAGAGAAGCCGCCGCAATGAGAAGCCCGCGCACCGCAACGAAGAGTAGCCCCCGCTCGCCTCAACTAGAGAAAGCCCGCGCACAGCAACAAAGAAAGACCCAACGCAGCCAAATAATAATAATAATAATAATTAATTCATTAATTTAAAAAAATAAAGTAAATGTTATTTCAAATAAATGATATAGGATAATACAGGACGATAGCTTCATAGGTGGGAAATAGGATCCAAATGTCAAGCTACTTCTTTGACCAGAAGAGTTGAAAACCTCTGTACCTCATAGAACTAGAGGATGATGGGTTCCCCACTCTCCACTCTGGTCCTCACTCATTGGAATGTCTTTGCTGGGTCGGCAGACTAGCTAACATCCTCTGTACCCTAAACAGAGCCACTAATCCCCCCAAACTGTTACATGCTTGGAAAGAACAAAGCATCCCCCCCCAAACAAAATATCCCATTTTCATTTCTGTTTTGTTTTGTTAATTTCAAAGTGTATACTTTAAAAAGTCATCCTTTTCTAGGGCTTTTAATATATAACTAACTCATTCAGACCAGGGGTAGAGTCTATATTATCAATTCCTACACATTTAACATTGATAACATTGCCAACGTTAACAACACAGGGTAGTGTTGCTCTGTGTCATTAGCTACATGCTATCGAATTGGTAGATTAAAGATACTTATTAGTTATTACATTGATGCCAGTAGGAATAAACAGCTTCTTCAAATTTATAGCTCATAAAAGTCAGATTCTGATTACTGTAATTATTCCTTTCAAAATGTAAAGTATATGAATTATTCACATTAATGAGAGAAAAACCAGAAAGGAAGCAGGGAAAGAAATGAATCTTATTTGCCATCTTGTCTTTGTCTTCAGTTCTTAGGCTAAATAGCTATTATTTCATTTCATTAAGTTCAGCTTATTTCTGTCAATACTGTAGAGATGTGTATGGAATGAAAAAAAGCTTTATTGTCACTTTCCAATTCAACCTGGAAATTTCATAAAGAAAAATATTTATGTAAATGTAGAGTTCCAAAGGAGCTGATACCTGTCATTGTGCTTCTTGGGCGTTTGGAATGTTTTATTCTGAACACTTCTCATTTTGTCTGCACACCCCCAGCCCACCGCCTACATAATAATCATTAAAAGCCACAAAGACTTGAAGCCTGCCTTTGTGTCACAGCATTCACCATCCTATTACCTTGCTTTTGAAGAGAGATTTTTGTTGGCCTTGCGCTTTCCACAAGAGGCTCTCCTTTGAGCTTCACCACTGCCCTGCCTGGGAGATAAGGCAGGTACTGCTAATTCCCTGTCAAGGCAGAAACCGAGCTGTTCAGGGACTGTAGAGGCCACACTTCTGAGAAATAGTGGAGCCAGAAGTTCTGGCCCATTCTTAGTCCACACCCTATGCTCCTTTTTTTTTTTTAAAAAAAACTACAGTCTCTATTACTAGAAAGTGTCATTGAAATAGTTAAATTGCAAATAAGTATTTGTGATTGTTAACAGCATTCTCTAGCTTTGATTTTTATGATAATTTCCAGGGATCAATACTTTCTAACCCTGTGCTCTCCTTTGAAAACAATATAGTTGTTGGAACCCCAAACTTAATGAGGCTCACAAAAATGGAATGAATCCTGATAAAGAACACCTTCTGCACAGAAGAATGAAATTTGTTCCAAATTTAATTAATAAATGCAAATAGACGTCCTTCAGCTCTTAAAGGGGACTCATATAAGAAACACAGTGAAGCAAGGCTTTTTTTGGTCTGTGAAGAAATAAGCCTGATTCAAAGACAACAAAGATATAAAGTGGAACAAAAAATGTGCACTTACATTGTTCAGATAATAGAAATGTCATATGTTGGATTCAGAAGAGAGGAAACCTTAGCATATTAGGAAACCAACACAACTATTTTCTCCATCACATTTGAGTTTATAAGAAATGCTTACCATCAGACATCAGACTGACAATCATGCACAAATTGCTCTTGACTGCTCAGCAGGGGCGAAGTGATGAAATTTTACGATGCAGGATGGAAAGACCTCTATTAGGATACAGAGTAAGGTTGCTGGGGCAACCCTCTCCCATTGTTTTCACTTCTAAAGATGAAAATTCTATTTATCTGAAAGGTCCCTGGACAAACAACCTAATTACCTTCTGGGGAGTCCAGTCTCAGGAGTAGTTACTTCTGTCTCAAACCCAGAATCAACAGCTTTCTGACTTTCAGAATTGCCTTTTTCAGAGTATGTCCTTTGCCCATATATGAAGCATCAAAGTACATTTCCCGGCATACAGTGCTTAAATGAAAATATTGTTAAATGATTATAATTTACTGTCAAAATTATGAATTCACATTTTAATTTTGCCTATCTAACTCTGTCCTTTGCCTCATCTTGAGGAACTTGTGTTTGTTTAGGTTCTTGCAAATGCAAAGAACAGAAATAGATTCAGGTTATCTTCTTTAATGAGATACATGGAGAAGTATGGAAAACTGGGTGCTGTCTCAAAAACACAGCCAGAGGTCACAGAGACATGGGAAGCCATTCAACGCCTGCAGCGTACAACACGAGCTCTAATTGTCTGACAGTAGCTTGAGGGCAAGAATGGAAATTTTATTTCTGGGCCAAGTTTCTGTTTCAGTCCCTCCATCTGCTTTTCCCTTCAACTGCTTCTTTTTGCTATTTGATATCAACTTACTTATTTCTTCCCTCTCCTGCTCTTCATGTGCTCTACTTATTCACGTCTTCCGCTTGTTGTTGGCTTTGGTGCTTCACAGCTCCTGCTCACTGCCTTCGTGGTCTGTCTCTGCATGCCTGGAGCACTCTGTACTCTACTGACTTGGTAGATCTCTCATTCAAACTCCCCAAAAGAGAATCTATCCAAGGCTGCTAGTCCTTGTCCATATAGCAGGTCCTTTTTGTGGAACACTCTTGTGCTAGGTACCTTGAGGACTCCCGGCCAGCTCACAGATGACCGAGACCTATCCTTGGTCCAGTCTACTGTGGCCAGAATAACAACGACATACAATATCAAAAGGGTGACCTATATGAAGGGAAACATTCAGAAGAGAGAATGGAGCGGGTCCAGCACTTGGATATCTCAGAAGAGGTCAGTGAGATCTGCAGGTATAGAATGTCTTCTTAAAAATTCTTCAATCCCAGGGGCTTCCCCGGTGGCGCAGTGGTTGAGAGTCCGCCTGCCGATGCAGGGGACATGGGTTCATGCCCCGGTCCGGGAGGATCCCACATGCCGCGGAGCGGCTGGGCCCGTGAGCCATGGCTGCTGAGCCTGCGTGTCCAGAGCCTGTGCTCCGCAACGGGAGAGGCCACAACAGTGAGAGGCCCGCGTACTGCAAAAAAAAAAAAAAAAAAAAAATTCTTCAATCCCAAAATCTATGACTTCAAAATGTTGACGAAGACAGAGATGAGGCTAAGCCAATTTGACATGATACTTCAGATACTTGGATTGGACATTTTACCAAAACATGAACTAGACACTGAAGAAGGAAAGAGCTCATGGACATTGGCTCCCTGCAGTAAAGAAGTGGGCACTCCAGGAAAAAACGCAAATGGAGTTTTTGTTACTTGTTTCCATGTGCAGTGGGATGACCTCAGTATTCATGTACTCAATTCAACTGGCAATTAATCAGATTGTCAGCAAGCTGCAGTACCCATTAAGATGGCATGATACAGGCACAGAGTAGGTCCATAAACTCTCCAAAATGCACCACTAACGCCAAGGCGTGAATTAATCTCAGACACATGCTTCTGAGCATTTGTTTGTACCTATACTCACATATACTAAGGATACTGGACAGTTTCAATAAAAATGGGTTTATTAATAAAAATTGGTTTACCAAAAGTGCACACATATGATATGGGACATTTACTAATCGGTATAGTCTAATCTCATATGTTACATTGAGTTGTGCAGCTTTTCATCATTTCAAAAATTCTCCTGCAAACTCATCTTTTGCTTCTAAATGAGGAAAATGTATTTATTTTTTAAAATAAAGGTCACATCTTACAGAATCCACATTTAATCTATCATAGTCATTGATCCATAGATTACCCATGACACTGAAAGTTTTTCCTTCACAGGCCTTTAACATTGAAGTTGAAATAAAATATTAACCTGGTTTTTAAAAATTTGTAGTAGCAGTTTCTTTGCTGAAAAAAAAAAAAAAACAAAACACATTTCTGCCTAACAAGAGGTATTGTTCCCTCCTGGGAAGTAAAACATCATGTCCAAGGCACTGATTTCCTTATAAAAAAGATGAAGAAAATTCTTCATTTCTGATGACAGCATTCAGAATTGAATTATTTCATCAAAATAGGGTGATTTCTCAAAGTGCTCAGAACATAATATACTGACTTTTCAAAAGGAAATCACCTCACTCTGTATTTGTAGGTTCTTGTGTCAATGCTATTAGAAATATTATACTGAACGTCAGAACTCTAAAAAAGTTGTTTTAAGACATAACTATTACTTATATCCCCAAACATTTGTTATTACTTTCCCCAGGAATTTAAAACCAAATTATATATTTAAGTTCATGACCAAAAATAAAATTTTAAAGAACACTGGAAGATACTAGGAAGATGAAATTTAGACAAATGCTGTTTAAATCATGAACCTCAGCACTACTGAGCACTTCTTCATTGCCAGGCTGACAGAAATGGATGCTACTTGGAAATCAAACCTACAGTTGCCAACTGTAGTAGGTTGAATGGTGGCCTCTGCAAAGATTCTAATCCCCTGAACCTGTAAATGTGACCCTTTTTTTGGAAAAAAATATCTTTGCAGATGTGATTAAGTTAAGGATCTAGAGAAGAGCAGATCATCCTGGATCATTGGAGTGGGCCCTATGTCCAATGACAAGTGTCCTTGTAAGAGTCTCACAGATTAGAGATACAGAGAGAACAGTGAAGACGCAGGTGTAGATTGGAGTGATGCAGCCACAAGCCCAGAAATGCAGTCGCCAGAGACTGGAAGAGGCAAAAAAGGATTCTCCTCTAGAGCATCCAGAGCACGGGCGGCTCTGTGGCTGCCTTGACTTCTGACTTCTAGCCTCCAGAACTGTGAAAGAACACATTTTAAATGGCTTTTAAATAAATAATTTTTTAAAAAAGAAAACATTTCTGTTGTTTTAAGTCACCTAGTTGAAGAAGCAGGACATTCAGAGCTTGGAAATGGAAAGCTTAAAGGAAACAGGACAACTACTTCAAAACTAAATGTTCCAGGGTCTCTGCACGTGTTGCACCCTGTCCTCAGACTATCCCTCCCTAACTTCTTTGACTATTTCCTACCTTTCCTTCAAAACTCTTCTCAGGTGCCACTTCTTCTGAAAAGATTTCCATACCCAAATCTGGCTTCAGTGTCCTGCCATGTGCTTATATAACAATTCCTAATTGCTTACCATATCACATTGTAATTGCATTATGATTGACTTGTCTACCTATATCACTACACCTCCTGAGGGTGGGGCTACATTCTATATCATTAGCTTTATATTTCCAACACTCAGCACTATCCCTGGGACAAAGTGACCACTTAGTAAAGGTTCTTTGATTAATGGAATGAATGAATTTGGAGGTCTACTATGCTGAAAAGTTTTGCATTTTATTCTTCATGGTGGTGTTCTTTCTGAAAGCAGCATTATGACCAAAGGATAGATAATGATATTCCCACACCGGTAGTGAAACAAAGCAGCACCCTATGGTCCTTGCCCCCCACATCCTCAGCCTGACTTTTGTCTGTGGAACAACTTTAGCCAAAGAATAAGGTTAATCAGAGAAGAGAGAAAATGCAGAAACAAAGGAAAACAGTCCAACAAGACTAAATAATAATAGTTTAGTCATTAAGCATATTTAAGGACCTTTAGTTCCTTCTCACAGGCTCTAGATAATGTTCTGAGCCATATCCTGTGAGCTAGCTTGTAGATATTGAAACTCCTACCAGGTGGAAGAAGTTAACTACATGATGACCAGACTGTAGTCATGACATAAGCTGCCACAATTCCAAGAACTGGCCTCAAGGAAATGGGAACAAACCAACCCTGGAACTGAAGATTAACTAACTGTACTTAAAACAATCAAGATGTTGCTGATCAGACCACTGCATGACCAATTTCAAGATGACTGTCAGAGCTGACTGTGCTTTTTATACCTGTAGCTCCCTCCCTCCACCTATAAAGGCTCTTGCCTACTGATTTTCACGGGGTCAGGGGGGATTGGCCTTTGGAAAGGAGTCTGCCCTCCCCACCCCACCCCACCCCAGCTGCCAGCATCCAAAATAAAGCAAACTTTCCTTTCCAACAAACTTGCCTCTTTATTGGCTTTTGAGCGGTGAGCAGACTCCACTTCCAGTTACAGTAGGAACATCCTACAGATGGGATATGCTGATCAACTTTTAAGTAAACTCTATGAGGTGGTATGTACCCATCATTGGAAGTGTCCTAAGAGGGTCCTGACACCAGAGATAGTATTGATGTAATTCTCTGCATTGTTTAGATGGTGGAGCAAAGTATGCTCTAGGGACTCTTCCTGCCTTAAGATATTGTCACTTCTCAGATCCTAGAATTCCTGGAAAAGAACTTGTGATGTTTAGTTTTAGTGATATAATTCCACTAAACTTAAAGTTTTGACCACTGTTGACTGTTGACAGTGTTTGCTACCACTAGAATTACCTAGGTGAATAAGATCCAGTCCATCCTCTCAAGAATCTTATGCTACCGTAAGCAGGAAAGTGAAAATGTTGCTTATGACTCACATAACAAACAAAATACTTGAGTGTTCACAGGAGAAAAGGTCATATCTAATAGAAGAGTATCATAGGAAGTGGGATGAAGTAGGTGGCCTTTGAAAAGGACTTTGAACCATAGCTAGGATTTTGAAAGACCATAGGAGCAAAATCTTTTTGTGGCCTGGTGTTTCATATTTAGTTGTTTCATGTTTGCTAATTATTTATCAACATCCAGCTTACTTTATAAACTTTTTTTGGAGAGTTAACCCTACCTACTCCTCAGCTTTAGTCATTGTAATGTAATGACATTTAGTTTGTAAGTACCCATTCATTGACTCTGAAGTGAGACAAGACCAGAAATTCCAGTGAGAAAGAAATCTTACCCATAGGGTCCAAGTGGTCTATCATTAATTCTTCAGATTCCATTGTTGTAGATTCATTCCTTTAACTTTCATCAGTATAGTATATATTACCTTTCCCATTCCTAATAGTCATACTTTTTATTTGTGATGTTTCTGATTTTTTTCTTTATCAGTCTTACTGTAAATTGTCTATTATTTTAATCTTTCCAGAGAAATATTTTGCTTTGTTGATTTTCTATATTTTTAAATCAATCCCTGCTCCTATTTTAAAAATATGTTTCATCCTATTTTCTTTGGTTTTATTCTTTTTTAATGTAACTTCTGGATATGAACACTTAGCTCATTTATTTTCTGTTTTTTTTTTTCTTTTCTGATATAAGTATGCTCTGTGGGGTGAAGGGATGTGTCCAGAAACAAGACGATAGAGGTTGCTCAAAATGTTCTCTGTTCTATTCCACGGTGTCTTTTGAGGGCTAGCCCTGCTGCTTGCAGAAAGGTTTGCTAACAGAATGCACTAGTATGACTTTTCTGATCCTTTATATATTTGCATTTGCAGGGTTTATACTCACAGACTCTTTTTTGTTCTTAGTAAATATCTACATTTCATAAGCTGCCTAGAGGAGATTGTGTAGTGCTAATTACTACCTCATATTCTGAACAGCAAGTTGTGGGAACCTAAAAGACATGACATTAAAATGTTTTCTCCATTAAAATGTTATACCTTTTTCATCAAAAGTAAAACTCTTCCCACATAATGTATACAGATTACTAAGTACCAGTATTGTTTTAACTAAAAATTAAAGACTGGTGGAAAGAAATATAAACAATGACCTGTACCCATTCTAAAAACCATTGTAGTTTTCTGTTACGCAGTATTGCCTAATCTAGATTTTACGTTTTTTTAAATAATTGAGGAAATGGAGACGAGTTGTAATAAATAGAGTGATTCATGTCATTCATATATCAGGAAATTAATGTTTTTCTTTAGTGTCTAAAAGTTACTGAGCTAGGTTCTAAGGAGATAGCAAAGATTTATAAGCTACAGTCCCTGTTTTGAGATATTTATTGCCCCATATAGTAACTAAAATGTTATTTGAAGTAAATATGACATAGATAGAAAGTGACAAATGTCAAATGGGAATATGGATAAGTGCTCTGTGAGTTCACTGCTGAGAGTCACCCTGTCCCCCTTGGTTCTTATGATATTTTTTATCCAGTGCCTAAGGTCTTTGGGGTCCTGGTTACCTAGTACTTGGTTCAGCTCTCTTGAATCACTTCTCTTTTAATAATACTGAAAAAAAACCACCTTATTTTTATTTCAGATGCAACAACATGTAGTTAGAACAGCTTAAGCTATCACTTATGGTGGCTTTTGAAATGAATAAGCCATAAATATTTCTCTAGAGCTATCATAACCATTAGGAACCATAAGCAAACAAAAACCCAGATCAATAGTTAACATCACTGTGAAATAATGTCTTGTTTCTTCTTTCGAGAGGAGACTACACAAAACACTTCATTCTCTCTAATCTGCTCTAACCCTGTCATATACCATCGTTTGTGATACTAACAATTACAACAAGGCAACACAGCATGCTTATCAGCTCCTGCCTTCCAGAGGCACTCAGCTTGTACATACAGCATGAGTTATGGCTCATAGAGACATTGCCTATTATCTGTAATCAGTTTTAGTCTGATGATATTCTCAAAATACATTCTTCTTTTCCAATAAATGAATAAATTATAAGGCTATTGCCTGGCACAGAGAGAGTCATTTTTCCCCAGCCAAAGATTTATTTCCCTGCCAAGTTGCTTTTGAATCTTGAATGTCACTTTCAGCTGTTTCCAATTCTCTAAACAAGTATCTGCCAATCACCCAGACATGTGAGGGGCAATGCTTGAGTGTGTAGTTATTTAATGGGAAATGTTGCCATCAGAATTGAAGAGATGGTCTGTCAAAATCTGAGAAGGTGGCAAGAAGGAATTAGGAGATGGAAGGGGGGTCAAAAAAGGAAGGAGGAGGAAAAAATAAACAGACACAATGAAGTAGAAAATTTCACAGGTAATAAAATCTCATCAATTTGGGATAAATAATAAACAATAAAAAATATAGTTTTTCAAATGAGGCTAAAGTCTTTGAACTATCCTTGGAAAAGGATTTCCTAAGTATAGAAAAACTGTAAACAAGATTGCAAAGAGGCTAGTTAATCTACATCTAAAAATTCCTTACGTCTTTTAGTAGTGTCTATTTACAAAAGCAAAGAGATTTCCTGTTCTCTTTTCCACCAAAGCAGCTTCAGTGAGTCTCACTTAAACCTTCATTCAGCACAGATTTTGTCACTGCACTATAGACTAGAATTGAATTTAAAATATTGCATAATTCAGGCTTCTTACTGCCAAATTGCTTTAAATTAGTGATCTGTTAACTAGATTAGGACTAATATGTTAATAATTACTAATTTGTAGTTCTACATTATTACTTTGCCCAGCAACTTGCTGATGACGAGTAACAATATAGGTAGAATAAGGACTTCCAGATATTTACAGGGACTAAGCAGGGATTCTTTGATTGCAGATGCATGCCTGGACATCAGTGTCGTAAATATCTGCTCACTTAGGTTCCATGAACCCAGCATTGCCATAATTAGTGATGTTGAGCATCTTTTCATGTGCCTCTTGGCCACGTGTATGTCTTCTTTGAGAAATGTCTGTGTAGGTTTTCTGCTCATTTTTCGATTGGGTTGGGGTTTTTTTGATATTCAGCTGCATGAGCTGTTTGTACAATATATTTTGAAGATTAATCCTTTGTCAGTTGCTTCATTTGCAAATATTTTCTCCCATTCTGAGGGTTGTCTTTTCGTTTTGTTTATGATATTCTTTACTGTGCAAAAGCTTTTAAGTTTAATTAGGTCCCATTCGTTTATTTTTGTTTTTGTTTTCATTACTCTAGGAGGTGGATCAAAAAATATCTTGCTGCGATTTATGTCAAAGAGTACTCTGCCTGTTTTCCTCTAAGACTTTTATAGTGTCTGGCCTCACGTTTAGGTCTCTAATCCATTTTGAGTTTATTTTTGTGTATGGTGTTAGGAAGTGTTCTAATTTCATTCTTTTACATGTAGCTGTCCAGTTTTCCCAGCACCACTTATTGAAGAGGCTGTCTTTTCTCCATTGTATATTCTTGCCTCCTTTGTCATAGATTAGCTGACCATAGGTGCATGGGTTTATCTCTGGGCTTTCTATCCTGTTCCAGTGATAATGATTTCTTCTATGTCTTATGTTTTCTTCTAGGAATTTTATGGTTTCAAGTCTCATGTATTCAAATATTTATTCCATTTTGAATTAGTATTTGTGTATGATGTCAGATAGTGGTCTAGTTTCATTCCTTTGCATTTGGCTGTCCAGTTTTCCCAACACCATTTATTGAAGAGACTGTCCCTCCCCAGTGTATGTTCTTTGCTCCTTTGTCATAAATTAATTATCCACTTATGTGTGGGCTTATTTCTGGGCTCTCAATTCTGTTCTATTCATCTGTGTGTCTGTTTTTGTGCCAATATCAATCTGCTTTGACAACTATACATTTGCAGCATAGTTTGGAATCAGGGAACACGATACCTCCAGCTTTGTTTTGCTTTCTCAAGTTTTTTTTGTCCATTTAGGATTTTTTTGGTCATTCCATACAATTTTTAGAATTATCTGTTCTAGTTCTGTGAAATGTGCCATTGGAATTTTGATAGTTATTGCATTGACTCTAAGATTGCTTTGGATAGTATAGGCATTTTAACAGTATTAATTCTTCCAAACCATAGACACAGAATAAATTTAACTAAGGTGGTGAAAGACCTGTACACTGAAAACTATTACAAGACGCTGGTGAAATAAATGGAAGAAGACACAATTTTAATGTATTATGCTTTCATTTTCATTTAGTTCAAAATATTACTTAATTTCTCTTCAGAATTCCCCTGTGTTAATTAGATGTGTGTTGTTTAATCTCCACGTATTTTGGGATTTTCCAGTTATCTTTTATTATTGATTTCTAGTTTAATCCCATTGTTGTCTGAGGGTAGACATTATATGTTTTCTGTTCTTTAAAATTGTAAAGGTGTGTTTTATGGCTCAGAATGTGGTCTGTCTTGGTGAATGTTTCACGTGCACTTGAGAAGAATATATTCTGCCATTGTTGGATGAAGCAGTCTATAGATGTCAATTATATCCAGTTGATTCATGTTGCTATTGAATTCAACTATGTCCTTACTGATTTTCTGCCTCCTGGATCTGTCCATTTCTGATAGAGGGATGTTGAAGTCTGCAAGTTTGGTAGTAGGTTCTTCTATTTCTCTTTTCAATTCTATTAGCTTTTACCTCACATACTTTGATGCTCTGTTGCTAGGTATATACATGTTAAGGATTGTTATGTGTTTTTGAAGAATTGACCTCTTTTAGCATTATGTAATGTCCTCTTTATCCCTGATAACTTACCTTGATTTAAAGTCTGCTCTGTCTGAAATTAACATTATATACATAACATTTTTTTCTCCCTTCTTGCTCCTCTTCCTCCTTCTTTTTCTTCTTCCAGATGTATAAATTATGTAATCTATCAACACAGTATCTTTGTTTTGGCACAAACTAAAATGAAAAATTATTATCTGCAAGAAACTTCAACCCTTAATCTTATTACCTCTGTGATCAAAGTCTCCAGTTTTGTCCTTAAAGCCAACAGCAGTAACTCCACTACAGAATTCACAATTATAAGTATCTTTAGAGGAGAAATGATAGAAAAACAGATCAACAGTTGTATTAGTAGAAAACTGTTCTCCCTATCCTCTCCACCACCACCCCAGGAGATTTCTGAATAACCCAGTAGAGCTACCACTTTGTCACATCAAACCCAAAAGGCCAGAAGGGTCAGGATACCAATGCACTGGGAGCATTAAAATGTCACTGGAAATGTAACAAAATAAAAAGCTTTTGTATTTAGCAAAACTCCTCTCAAGGAAGCGTTTGCAGTATGTGTTCAGATAGAATGGTGGTGGTAGTAACATGGGTAGGGGTTAAGGGATGGGCCCCCAAAGCACATGCTTGAATAACACTTGAGGGTTGCTAGGTCATCTTCTGAGATTTGTAGGTAGCTTAATTGTAAGACTTTGGTTTTTCTGAATAAAAAATGGGAGTTTGTGATCAGAGCTGAATTGCCTAAGACTAGTGGTTCTCAAACTTTAGCATATATCAGAATTCTCCAAAGACGCATTAAAACATATTGCTGGGCCTCACTCAGAATTTTTGACTCAGTGGGTCTGGAGTGAGGTCCAAGAATCTGAATTTCTAACAAGTTCTCAGGTGAGACTGATGCCGCTGATCTTGGGGACCACACTTTGAAAACCATTGCCCTAAACCAGAGACAAGACACTAATCACTGGCACCATAGTCCTACTTTCCTACTCCTTCTCCCATCTAAAAATAAATATTGGGAAAAAAAGACAATCAGTTTGAAGTATGTCATGTTATTAGCATGTTTGGTGTCCCTAATGATTAACTTGCACAGAGCACTTGCATGCCTTGATCCAGCCATGACTACAAACTAATAAATAACAAAGCCACTGCTTCCTTGTCTTCACCCTCTCACCTGTATTTTCCCTGTGGTGTTGGTCATAAAATGGCTTCTTTCCCATCACGCAAGAAGAGAAAGGGATTCAGGCACAAATATAAGAACATATTTGACAAAATATTACTTTTCTAATGTAACAGTGTTGTGAGATATAAAAACACATTTTATCTGTTTCAAAGATTGAATTTCATTAGTCTGTAGAAAATGCTTCATTATACTGGTTAGTGATCACTATTGAAAATAAGATTCCCAAATGCCATGCCAGCTTTCGTATTTCTGAGAAGGTCCAAAAATATTCCATTACATTTCCCAATAAAAACTGTTCATTTTAGAGTAAAGTTGTAGAGATGATTGGCCAGTCTACTCTTTTATTTATATTCTTTTTAAAATCTACCTCAAGCCATTACAATAATTTGGCTCAAGCATTTCATTTTCAATAAACATTGAATTGCTTGACAGCCACAACTTTATTTTACTTAACTTTTAATCTGCAGATCCTAGCAAGTGCCAGGCACACAATAGGTGTTCAATTTGTTTCTGACAAATGATGCAAATTTGCATAATACTTTTGTAATTGAATTATAATCATACTGCAGGGATTCTGCCCATGTGACCCACTGCTTTACAGTCAGTCATTCAGCCAATCAGACCTCAAATCTTCAGTAAGATACAGAACCTGGGATAGAGCCGCCCATGCAGTGCACATTAACAAAAAACTGGGTGATCTTGTGATCTGAGTGAGTGGTCAGTTGGATAGAATTCTGTTCTCTCTCACAATAAGGGGAAGAGATTTCATGATTCTCATAGTTATCCATGTTTTGTTGCCTGTATTCACAGCCCTTCTTTCATAGCACTTGAATCTGGTCCATTTAGAACAGACATTTCCCTCAGAAAAGGCCCAAGTAATATATTTCCAGATGCTAACCTTTTTGTAAGATTTTGAAATACATTTAAGAGCCAGGCATAATCGACACACTTGATACATTTTCTACATTAAATGTTATCGAGTTGTTTCTTTTGATATTAAAAATGTGATTTTCATATCTGTTAAAGATCATGTGTAATAGAGTCTGACTCTATTTCTGGTGTCTGACTGCTGACAGCTTTCAAGCCCCACCACTCTCCCCTGCCTTCTGCACTCTGTGTAAGCTGATAAGGAAGCCCAGATACTCCCTCCTTTGGCACAGGTGGAATGTCAAACCACGCAGGTCCCAGTCTATGGGCATGGGAACCCGCATCACAGCCCATTCTCTAACACCGTAAGCCCCAAGCCAGTCTTATTTCCATGCTCTCTCAGGCAATTTTCGGACCTGCTTTTAAGCCTGTGCTGCTGTCCCTAGAAAGCCTGAGTATGTGAGTGATAAACCTTTTCCTACCTTCTTGGTGCATGTGTGGTATCATTAGTCTTGACATCTTGAAGCGAATTTTGGGTGGAAGGTCTGTCTCACTCTGCAAAAAAGTATCAGGAATATGTAACTGGTATCTGGAAGATACAAAGAACTCTTACCCATTGGCTTGTTAAAGCCAATAAAAAGTGGACAAAGGAGTTAAACAATCACTTCAGAAAATAAGATACAGAGATTGCACACACATGAGAAGATGCTCAGTATCATAAGTCAGTAGGAAAATGTCAATAAACCATATAAGATATCACTACACATCTATTAAATGCCTAAAAAGATTTTAAATGACAATTCCAAGTGCTAGTGGGGATGCAAAGCAATTGGAACTCTTGTACATTGCTGATGGGAATGTAAAATGGTACAGTCATTTTGGAAAACAGTTTGTTTCTTACAAAGTTAAACACTTACCATACAATCTAGCAATCCCACTTCTAGGTAAGAAAAATAAAACATATGCATACAAAAAACCTGTACACAGTCATTTATAGTGGCTTTACTCATAATCTCCAAAAAATGCAAACAAACTAAATGCCCATCATCTGGTAAATGCCATGAACAACCAAATGCCCATGATCAAACAAACTTTGGTATACACATAGAATGAAATAGATACATGCAATAACATGGATGAATTTTAAATGTGTTATGGTAAGTGAAAGAAGTCAGACTTCATAAAGCTACCTAATATATGGTGATATTTATAGGACATTCTGAAAAATGTGTAGTTATAGGGAGAAGAAAGAGATCGGTGGTTAGTTACCAGGACCTGGGAGCATTGGAAGGAGATTGACTCCAAAGACACAAGAGGGAATTTTGGAGAGTGATGGAAAATGTTCTATATCTTTACTGTGGTGGTGATTACATGGTGTTTAAATATGTCAAAATTTGTAAAAATGTACACAATAAAGAGTAATATTTACAGTATATAAATGACTCCTCATAAACCTGGCTTTAAATAAATTGTGATTCTAATTAGTCAGTGTCTTCAGCACCGTTATAGCCAACTTGTATGAAATGCATACTACCACTATTTCCAAATGTATTGAGATGTTTCTCTTCATCAAAACTGCGAAATGCAGGAACTAAATAAAATTCACAGGATTTTGTGTAGTGAAGACTTCAAAGATCAAAAATGTTTTCATTTCTTTGTTTGCCACCTTTTCTTCAGCCTTTTTCCTTTTGCTCTTTCAGGCCAGTTGTAGTGAAGATTTAAATCCTATATTTTTAGACTGCTCACTGGAGATTAAGTAAATTCAGGGGTCGACATGAAAACATTCTAAACGGTTTGAGTTCATTTAACATTTTGCCTGATAATGTTTTTGCTCATATATCTTATCAATTAAGGGGTAATTTTAGATAAGTGAATATCATTAAGAGAAGTATTAAGCATGGATATTTAAGCACTTGTATTGTCCAGAGAAGAATAATTTGATTAAATAATTTGGACAGATTCCCTCTCAATGTAATTCTGTGAGGGACAAAGGGGGAAGAGCATCAGCTCCCCAGGGGATTGAATGGAATCGATAATCCTGTGGCCAAGCAAGCAAGGAGAAGCACTTTACTAAAGATGGGGTTTCTGTCCTCATTAGAAAAATTGAAGATGCTCTAAAGAACTCCATTAAAGATAATGGTGTCTTTTAGAAGAACTTGTGTGCTTCATGGCTTAGGTACTTGATTAAATGGCTAATTCATGCTCTACTTATCCAATTGATCTTGTTTTCTCCTCCTTCACCCTACCCTTAAGATATCAGAAGTAAATGACATGTAACCACTAGAAACTTCTTTCTCTTTACTTACCAGGTATTGTCAAACTGTATCTACTGCTATCACAGGTTCCCTTGATACCTGAAGATGCTGAACTGTATTATGGGGGTGACCATATTTATATTGGAAGGACAGCTCCAAGCTGCCTTGTGGATGAGAATCCCTTCTTAAAATGTATTTGGCTATCATGGAGGAAAAAAAGAATTCCTCTGTTACATTCACTTCTCTTTTTTTTTTTTTTTTTTAATAAAAGGCCTTTTACTATTATGGGCAAAAAGTGACTTACCCCTTAATCCACTTTCATGTTCCCCACAGAGCCCCCATAGGGAAGCTTCATCTCAAGGGAGGAGTGAGGGGTAACCATGAGCAAGCACGGCAGAGGAGTGGCAGTTTCAAAGGGGTCTTGAAAATAAACCATTATCCGTCCCTCTCCTCATGAAATGTGATGGAGGAGCGGTTTTCAGTCACTCTTCTATTGCCACACATATGCTTGATAACATTTATATATGTGACATAGTCACTAATTCATTCTGGATTAGAATGTATCCATTCAGCACCTACTATTTACCAGGCACTCTTCTAGACATTAGCGGTACAGCAGTGAACAAATAGACAATAATTCCTCGCCTAAAGGAGTTTACATTCCAGTGGTGTAGACAGGAAATAAAGAAGATAATAAGTACTATATATATTTCAATATATAAAGAAATAAATAAGTTATATCTGTGTAACATATAAGTTATACATTATATATGCAATTTGTATATAAAATAAGTTGTATATACTATATACAACTTATATAGCTATCTAACTTATATATATGTATATTGCTTATATCTGTATATAGTGTATGACTTAGTAACTAGTATTCTGAAGAAAAATAAAGTAGAAAAGAATGATTAGAAGTATCTGGGCAGAGAATCATAATCCTGGATAGTGGCTGGAATAGTCTCATTGAGAAGATTCCACTTCAGTTAGAGACCTGAATAACTTGGAGATATCTAGGGATGAGCATTTGAAGCAGAGCAAACAGAAAATGCAAAAGTCATGAAGCAGGAGCACACCTGGCATTTCAAATAGAAGCAAGAAAGTTAGTGTGACTGGAATGGACTGAATGAAGGGGCAAATAGTAAGGAATGAAGTCAGAGAGGTAACTGGATGCCAAATCGTGTTATAGCCTTGTGCAAGCAAGACATATTAAAAATTGTGGCTTTTGCTATGAAAGAATTGGAAAAGCATGAGAGTTGTGAGCAAATATATAACATGATCTGAAGGATCCTTTAATTATCACGAAGCTCTTACAGGGTAGTGGCAGTTGGGATGGTGAAAAGTGTTTAAATCCTGAATACAGCATTGTTCTGGGTTGAACAGTGTCCCCTAAAATTTCTACCTGCGGCCTCAGAATAAGACATTATTTGGAAATAGGGTCTTTGCAGATGTAATTAGTTAAGTTAAATAAGGCCATACTGGATTAGGGTGGGTAATAAAACCAATGACTGTTGCCTTTATAAAAGCATGCGAAGACAGAGAGATGCACAGGGAGAAGCCATGTGAAGACAAAGGCAGAAATTGGAGTGATGCATCTACAAGCCAAGAAACACTAAATATTGCTGGCGACCATCAGAAGCTAGGATGAGGCAAGGAAGGTTTCTTTCCTAGAGCCTTCAAAGAGCATGGCCCTGCCAGCACCTTGATTTCAGACTTCTGGCCTCCAATATTGTGAGAGAATAAACTTCTGTTGTTTTACACCACCTGATTTGTGATTCTTTCTTATGGCAGCTCTAGGAAGATAAAATTACCCATGAAGACAGAGCCACCAGGAATTGCTAACGGATCAATGAGTGTAGTCATAGGAAGACAAGTAAAAAAAAATACACCAAAATTTTAGATTGGAGCAACTGAAAAAATGAACTTTAGAGACAATATTTGGAGTTCAGTTTTGGACAGATTTTGTTAAAACATCCCTGTACTTAATCCAGTTATACAGTTTTTAGACTATTTGCTAAATCCTAAAGGAGAATAAGTGGAAGGTAAGTTATACTGTTGCATGCACCCCAGATAGAAACAAGGATTATAGGTTTAACAAAGAGCAGAATTTAATAGATTATTTAAATAAGTATTTAAATCATTATCAGGAAATAACGTGAGTACAAAGTTATACACCATTCTCAAACTCTTCCAAAATATAACAGAGGGAGAAACATTCCCAAACTCATTCTATAAGGCCACCATCACCCTGATACCAGAACTGGACAAAAATGTCACACAAAAAACCTACAGACCAATATCACTAATGAACATAGATGCAAAAATCTTCAACAAAATACTAGTAAACAGAATCCAACAGCACATTAAAAGGATCATACGCCATGATCAATTGGGGTTTATCTCAGGAATGCAAGGATTCTGTAATATATACAAATCAATCAATGTGATACATTATATTAACAAACTGAAGGGTAAAAAACATATGATAATCTCAGTGGATGTAGAAAAAGCTTTCAACAAAATTCAACACCCATTTATGATAAAAACCCTCCAGAAAATAGGCATAGACGGGACTTACCTCAACATAATAAAGGCCGTATATGACAAACCCACAACCAACATTGTTCTCAGTGGTGAAAAACTGAAACCATTTCCACTAAGATCAGGAACAAGACAAAGTTGCCCACCTTACCTCTATTATTCAACATAGTTTTGGAAGTTTTAGCCACAGCAGTCAGAGAAGAAAAAGAAATAAAAGGAATCCAAATTGGAAAGGAAGAAGTAAAGTTGTCATTGTTTGCAGATGACATGATATTATACATAGAGAATCCTAAAGATGCTACCAGAAAACTACTAGAGCTAATCAATGAATTTGGTAAAGTTGCAGGACACAAAATTAATGCACAGAAATCTCTTGCATTCCTATACACTAATGACAAAAAATCTGAAAGAGAAATTAAGGAAACACTCCCATTTACCACTGCAACAAAAAGAATAAAATACCTAGGAATACACCTACCTAAGGAGACAAATGACCTGTATGCAGAAAACTTTAAGACACTGTTGAAAGAAATTAAAGATGATACAAACAGATGAAGAGATATACCATGTTCTTGGATTGGAAGAATCAACATTGTGAAAATGACTATACTACCCAAAGCAATCTATAGATTCATTGCAATCCCTATCAAACTGCCATTGGCATTTTTCACAGAACTAAAACAAAAAATTTCACAATTTGTATGGAAACACAAAAGACCCTGAATAACCAAAGCAATCTTGAGAAAGAAAAAACGGAACTGAAGGAATCAGGCTCCCTGACTTCAGACTATACTACAAAGCTACAGCAATCAAGACAGTATGGTACTATCACAAAAACAGAAATATAGATCAATGGAACAGGATAGAAAGCCCAGAGATAAACCCATGCACATATGGTTCCTTATCTTTGAGAAAGGAGTCAAGAATATACAATGGAGAAAAGACAGCCTCTTCAATAAGTGGTGCTGGGAAAACTGGATAGCTACATGTAAAAGAATGAAATTAGAACACTTCCTAACACCATACACACAAAAAAACTCAAAATGGATTAAAGACCTTAATGTGAGGCCAGACACTATAAAACTCTTAGAGGAAAACATAGGCAGAACACTCTATGACATAAATCACAGCAAGATCCTTTTTGACCCACCTCCTAGAGAAATGGAAATAAAAACAAAAATAAACAAACAGGACCTAATGAAACTTAAAAGCTTTTGCACAGCAAAGGAAACCATAAACAAGATGAAAAGACAACCCTCAGAATGGGAGAAAATATTTGCAAATGAAGCAACTGACAAAGGATTAATCTCCAAAATATACAAAAAGCTCATGCAGCTCAATATCAAGAAAACAAACAACCCAATCCCAAAATGGGCAGAAGACCTAAATAGACATTTCTTCAAAGAAGACAGATATACAGATTGTCAGCAAACACATGAAAAGATGCTCAACGTCACTAATCATTAGAGAAATGCAAATCAAAACTACAATGAGGTATCACCTCACAGCAGTCAGAACGGCCATCATAAAAAAATCTACAAACAACAAATGCTGGAGAGGGTGTGGCAAAAAAGGGACCCTCTTACACTGTTGGTGGGAATGTAAATTGATACAGCCACTATGGAGAACAGTATGGAGCTTCTTTAAAAAACTAAAAATAGAACTGCCATATGCCCAGCAATCCCACTACTGGGCATGTACCCTGAGAAAACCATAATTCAAAGAGTCATGTACCACAATGTTCATTGCAGCACTATTTACAATAGACAGGGTATGGAAGCAACCTAAGTGTCCATCGACAGATGAATGGATAAAGAAGATGTGGCACATGTATACAATGGAATATTACTCAGCCATAAAAAGAAATGAAATTGAGTTATTTGTAGTGAGGTGGGTGGACCTAGAGTCTGTCATACAGAGTGAAGTAAGTCAGAAAGAGAAAAACAAATACCGTATGCTAGCATATATATATGGAATCTAAAAACAGAATGGTTCTGAAGAACCTAGGGGCAGGACAGGAATAAAGACACAGACATAGAGAATGGACTTGAGGACATGGGGAGGGGGAAGGGTAAGCTGGGACAAAGTGAGAGAGTGGCATGTAGTTATATACACTACCAAATGTAAAATAGATAGCTCGTGGGAAGCAGCCGCATGGCACAGGGAGATCAGCTCGGTGCTTTGTGACCACCTAGAGGGGTGGGATAGGGAGGGTGAGAGGGAGACACAAGAGGGAGGAGATGTGGGGATATATGTATATATGTAGCAGATTCACTTTGTTATAAAGCAGAAACTAACACAGCAATGTAAAGCAATTATACTCCAATAAAGATGTTATAAAAAACAAAAAGTAACTGAAACTAGCTGTGTGGAAATAAAGGTATTTAAAGTAGAAAAAATTTTTAAATAAATAAATAAAGTAGATTGGGCAGCAAGGACAGCTAGCTGCCCTAGGAATAACCTGGAATTAGTCAAGGTAAAGAATACATGAATTTTGGACAAATTATTTGATTAAAAGGAATTTAATACAGTATGCTTTTTTCATAAAGGACTGCTGAAGGAAAAGTTCTAAGAACTCAAGGAAGGAATGATGGTAAAACAAGAAAAGATGAAAAGTAAGCTGGCAGAACTCAGGAAGGAAGTAGAAAAGAAGAATAAAAAGTGTAGTAGGTCTGAAAGCTAGTAAAATAAACACATCTGGGGCTTCCCTGGTGGCGCAGTGGTTGGGAGTCTGCCTGCCGATGCAGGGGAGGCGGGTTCGTGCCCCAGTCCGGGAGGATCCCGCATGCCGTGGAGCGGCTGGGCCCGTGAGCCATGGCCGCTGAGCCTGCACGTCCAGAGCCTGTGCTCCGCAACGGGAGAGGCCACAACAGTGAGAGGCCCACATGCTGCAAAAAAAAAAAAAAAAATCTGAACACAGTTAGCAATATGGTTGGAAAACAAAAGAAAATCACACAAAATAATGCAAAAACTAAGAAAAAGTGATTAGAAATAATTATAGATATTGACGACAAAGGAGTTCAAACATTGCCTAATTGATGTTTCTAAAAATGATAATAGCACAGATGACACATAGATTCCATATATTATTCTAAAATATTCTTAAAATAAAGAATGTCTTAAACCTTTGAAAAGTTAGTGAATTTCAAGGATAAAGAAAAAATCCCAGGGGAATCACCATGGAAAACTAAAATTATTTTTAAAAATCATATTGCCTTTAAACTTCTCCATAATTATATTTAGTGCCCAAAGATGTGCATAAAACTCTGTTACAAATCTTTGAAGTGAGACCCAAGAATCTTATACCGAGCCAAGTTATCCTCTGAGTCAAGTATAAAAGCATCAGACATTCTCAAACATGAGAAAAACCATACACCATGAGCCTCACTTGAAAAAAATACTTGATAATGTCTATCCAACTAAAAAGAAATCAATATTAAAAAGAAAAAATTAGAAATGAAGAAACTATCGTGAAGGACTTGCATTCAACAAAAAATTCATTTATCAAATTTTGTAGAACTGAGGGAATTATGAGGAGGGAACAGAATGTATATGTGAACATTGAGAATTTGAGATAAAGAGAGGTGGGATAAGATAAGAGGACTAATTTTCTCATATTTAGAGTTGAAAATCAACTGATAAGGCCTAAAATTAAACATAACTAAAAGCATACTCTAGCCATTATTCTAATATCAGTTGTCTTTCATTATCTTTCCATAAACTCAGAGGAATATTTTATAAACTAATAGCTCTTATGATGAAGAAATATTTTCTTTTACTATGTATTATGATCTTATTGTAGAAAATTATGCCTAATCATCTTACTATATGTGTAAATATCATAGATAATGTTCACCAAATGTAGACAGTGATTTTGGAGGGGAATAATTTTTAACTTTCTTCCTTCTATTTTTCTATATTGATTGACTGGTTACAATGAGCATATGTAATTTTTTTGGTGAAAACAATTTATTTATAAAAGATAGGCCCATAATTCTTTATTCAAAACCCTTGGGACCAGAGGCGTTTCAAGATTAGAATTTTTCAAACTTTAGAAAGGTGATAAGGTACATGTGGAACATCCTTAGGGGATCTAAGCCAGCTCTTCAAAACCAAACATGTTAATTTTGCTATAGCAAAAGTATGAATATTCACACCAATGGGAAAATTATTATTATAATTAGCCTTTTTTTAATCTCAGCTTTTTTTTTTTTTTTTTTTTTTTTTTTGCGGTACGTGGGCCTCTCACTGTTGTGGCCTCTCTCGTTGCGGAGCACAGGCTCTGGATGCGCAGGTTCAGCGGCCATGGCCCACGGGCCCAGCCGCTGTGCGGCATGTGGGATCCTCCGGACCGAGGCACGAACCTGTATCCCCTGCATCAGCAGGCAGACTCCCAACCACTGCACCACCAGGGAAGCCCTAATTAGCCTTTTTAATGTGAGTTCAAATCAGGTGCTATCAAATGATTTTTCTGCAAACCAATAAAATTTTTTTTCATTTTTAGAGCTCTTTCAATTACAGTTTTATAGATAAGGAGATATGGACCATTCTGTTTAACTTGAATGTCCAATTAATGTAAGCAACTTAAAGTACTATAATCATACTAATAGGCTTGTGTATGCAGTCTGGAGAACATATAGTTCCTGCAATTCTTCATCCTCAACATGTTTTCCAAACTACACAGCAATTCTTCTGTTATACACATCTTCTTCATCCCAACCCTTATCCCTCACTTTCCTGGGTTTTATCAACACAGGAAGGAAGGATGGTAGGGTTGAAAAAACACTAAGCTGAGAGTTAAGAGATTTTTGGTTTAGCTCTGCTCCCTAATAGCTTTGACTTAGACAAGTCAATTTCCTCGATAAGACTGTCTTTCCACATCATACCAAACACTTGTAGCACATTTTAAGTCTAATTATAGGCAACCAAAGGTCAGTTTTGAGTGGAAAAGAAGGGAGGGATTTATTAAACAAGAACAACAGTGAGTGGAATGGAAGGTAGTGACCAGGCAACCGGGCGTAGATCCATTTCAGCATTAACATACAGGCTTTGGTAGCATCCTAATCAAAACACAATCTCTCTTCTTTGAAAAATATCTGCCAGATCTTCTCATTTGGCCAATTGCTTTGATGTAAGGATACCCTAGGCTACCTAATGATACACTCGATCTCTCCACATTAGATAACTGGACACAATGTCAAACTAAATCAGGATTTAACCTGATGTTTTATGAAGTTCAGTTGGATTCTCAACCAAATCCTCCAGATCTATAAATGTACACATCACCTAGTGAAAAAAAAAAAGTACCACAAAAATCTTCAGCTTTTAATTTCTATTAACCATTCAAATAAGTTTAGAAATAATGAAAACATGATTCTCCCTGTTAAAATTCCTGTGCAATAGGTATGTAAGCATATTCTCCAGACTTGGGTTTGGGTGAAATAGCTCCATTATGAACAGCTTTTGGCGATGAAAACAATGAAGCTGTGTTAAAAGATCACTTAAAGTCATAAAAAAAAAAACAATTGAATTGCTCAAGTTCCATCAGCAGAAGCTCTAGAAAGACTACGTGGAGGAAATTTCCAACTTAAGATCTTGGCCTATTAATAAACTACAATGGGAAGTTAGGCATTTTGGTTGCTGACTGACATGGAAAGACCTTTAAAACCATATGTGCCTTTGGTGGTTCCTTTTCAAAAAGAGAAATTCTGCCAGGGTTGTCTGGTAAGATTGCATCCTCCAACTAGGCTGCCTATGTAAGGGATGCAGGATTCAATGTGGCACCATAGTTCTCCTGCATCAGAGGTAAATGAAATAGAAGCCAATGGCTTGTGTTCTCTGACTGGCATCCAAATTACTGAGAGGGGGTCTATCCTTAAAGTTTCTTAAGTACTGTGGGTACTGGATTAGTACCAAGAGGGTCTGTGTTTATGGGCTTGTGCTCAAACCAGCAGACCTCCTACTTTTCAGGCCACAAAACATGATGACTTCTGTGATGTTGGAGGTTCTGGGACCATGGGTCCAGAGGGTTGGATTTGTGAACTCAGTCAGGCCAACACTGAACCATGCTTTGAGTTCAACCATTGCCATCTTTTCAGAATGTTACTTGAGACCAGCTCAAGCCTTTGCACCCAGAAATAAGCACATGCACACACATATGCACACACATACACACACAGATTAGGTTTTTCTTTTTGAGCAAACCAAATTCATGTTTCTTACACATTAGCACTTCTTTCAGCCTGCGGAGTAGTCGTCTGGATGCCAGCCACATGAAAGCTGTCTCTGTTTTTTAATTAACTACTAGAAGAATTAGCTTCCTCCTCCATAAAATTTGACTCTTTTTCTCTGAAAACATTTCAGAAATGTTGTGACATTTAGATGAGGGTCTTTATGGGAGTGCTTTTTTACCTTAAAACCCTACACAAGCATTCTCCGTGTATCTCATGGGAGGATAAGTCCCCAAAAAAGTTAATAGATAATTTTGCAAAAAACAAAATAAATAAGTCAAGTTGTCAGTGCAAATTAAATGGGGAAAATTTTAGCTTAAGACAGAAGTCTTTACTGCAGGACTTCCCAGAGTCCATAAATCGCTAAGATACAGTAAGAATTTACAAGGGAGAGGTATACTATACAATGCTGCCCATCCTACCTCACCTTGGAGTTATTTTTCAGTAATCATCTCAAGGGACATTTTCCAGAACACACTAAACCTTAAAATGCAAGTCATGTTACAGTGGGTATAAATCAGCTGAGCATCCTTAATAGAATTAACCAGAAGGCATAATGACATTCATGCTTCTGCTCAAAGGAGAATCGAATTTTAGTTTGTAAACTCAATCATAGAAATATTTTTCATGCTGGCAAGCAGGTAATAGCCTTCATAACTTCATCACAGCTTAGACAGTACACAAATGGGGCAGAAGACTGATCCCAGAAAAGCCACACAAGGTGGACAGCAGGGCTGCAACATTTCTGGGCTGATTGATAAGTGACTAGTGAGGGTCGTTTGTAGAACATATTGGAAGATGCAAACTCCCTTACACGTCATATTGGGAAAAAAATTCTTATTCAAAAATTCTATTGAAAAAATTCTTATGTGACTACATCAGCTTTGAAAAAACAACAACACATTAAGTAGATAAGGGTTACTAGAACATGGTTGACTCAAGAAGAAGAGAAATCCAACAAAACCAAAGAAGAGAAAAATGTATGAAACACACATGGGTTCCAACTTGTAGGGATGGAAAATTGAAAATTAGTATGAGAACACTATCATGTTCTGTTTCATTATATAAATTATTCCTAAGTTAATTATATGCTAAAGTAGTCAACACAATGTTGAGGAGAAGAATAAAGGTGGCAGACTGACACTATCCAACCTCAAGACTTACTATAAAGCTACAGTAATCAAGACTCTGGTACTGGTAAAGTAATAGATCAGTGGAACAGAGTAGAGAGCCCAGAAATACACCTACATAAATATAATCAACTGATCTTTGATAAAGGAGCAAACGTAACACAATGGAGTAAAGACAGTCTTTTCAACAAATGGTGCTGAAACAACTGGACATCCACATGTAAAAAAAAATGAATCTACATGCAGACTTTATACTCTTCACAAAAATTAACTCAAAATGGATCACAGACCTAAACGTAAAACTCAAAGCTATAAAACTCTTTTCTAAGATAACATAGGAAAAAAACCTAGATGATCTTGTGTACGGTGATGACTATTTAGATACAGCATCAAAGGCATGATCCATGCAAGAAGGAATCGATAAGCTGAATTTCATTACAATTAAGACTTCTGCTCTATGAAAGCCATGTCAAGAGAATGAGGAGATAAATCACAGGCTGGGAGAAAATATTTTCAAAAGACACATCAGAGAAAGAACTGTTATCCAAAACAAACTACACAACGAACTCTTAAAACTCAACAATAAGGAAATAGAAGTAGTTAAAATAGTTAGAAAATAAATAGTTGAAAAACGTGCCAAAGACCTTAATAGACACCTCATGAAAGAAGATACACAGATGGCAAATAGGCCTATGAAGATATGCTCCATATCAAAAGTGATCAGGAAAATGCAAATTAAAACAATGATATACTACTACACAGGTATTCCAGTGGCCAAAATCTGGAACACTGCCAGCACCAAATGCTGCCATGGATGTAGAGCCAACAGGAACTCTTATTCATTGCTGGTGGGAATGCAAAACAGACACTTTGGAAGACAGTCTGGTGGTTTCTTACAAAACTAAACATACTCTTAGCATATGGTCCAGTAATTGCAGTCCTTGGTATTTATCCAAAGGAGTTGAAAACTATGTCCACACAAATACCTAAACACAGATGTTTATAGCAGCTTTATTCATAATTGCCAAAATTTGGAAGCAACCAAGATGTCTTTCAGTAGGTGAATGGATTAATAAACTGTAACACATCTAGACAACAAAATATTATTCAGCACTAAAAAGAAATGGCCTAACAAGCCATGAAGAGATGGAGGAAACTTAAATGCATATTACTAAGTGGAAAAAGCAAACCTAAAATGATGACATACTGTATGACTCCAACTATATGATATTCTGGAAAAGACAAAACTATGGAGATAGTAAAAAGATCAGTGGTTGCCAGGGCTGGGCGGGGGGTGGCGGGGTTAGGGATGAATCAGCAGAGTACAGAGGATTTTTAAGGCAGTGAAAATACTCTATATGATACTATAATGATGAACACATGTCATTATACCTTTGTCCAAACCCACTGAATATGCAACACCAACTGTGAACCCTAAGTTAAGCTCTGGACTTTGGGTGAATATGATATGTGAATGTAGGTTTATCATTTGTGATAAAGGTACATATTGATAATAGTGGGGGAGAATATACCTGTGTGGGGTCCCAGGGTATATGGGTATTCTCCGAAACTTTCTCTAAATTGGCTGTGAACTTAAAACCGCTCTAAAAATAATAGCCTTAAAAGTAAAAGAAGTTGGCAGGAAAACAAAAATATTTTAAACCAAATGTTTGAAGATGTTTGAAAAGAAAAATATATTACGTTTTCTTACAAACTATCTTCTTGTCACTGCTGGAAAACAATCCTGAGCTGGATCATCTTATGATGCTGATTCCAAACGTAATTCCTGTTTGCTTAAGAATTCTAATGGGAGGTAGGGAAGCATCAAATGTTAGGTTTTTGGTTATCTTTGTGTTTAGAAGAAAAGTGGATTGGCTCTTATCCAATTAATTTTAATTTAATATTCTCACATTATCCAGTGGGCAATACTATTTTGTAGTTACTATGGCTATGCAACAAACCACAACAAAACTTAGCTTAAAACAATCATAATATTCATTTTATTTGTGAATCTGCCCCCTAGCTAGAGGTCAATGAGAACAACTCATTTCTACCCACTTGGTATAGGGCTAGGGTAGCTCGAAGGCTAGTGGAATCAACCAGAAGCTTCTTCACTCATACGTCTGGCGATTGATGTTGGCTGTTGGCTGAGGGCCTCAGTTCCTCCACATGTGACCTCTTCACAAGGGCTAGGTTGGGCTTCCTCACAGCAAAGTGGCTGGCTTTCAAGGGCAAGTGTCTGAGAGAGAGCAAAGCAGAAGCTGTATTGCTCCCATGACCTAGACTCGGAAGCCAAATGGCATCACTTCTGTCATACCAGTTTATTGGTTGGAACAGTCACAAAGCTCTGCTCAATTTCAAGGAAGGGAGGCACAGTCCCAGATCTCAGAGGGAGGAATAGAGCATATGTATATAAGTGCAACGATCTTTGTAGCAGATACAATCTGCTACAGCTTTACTAGAAGCTGATTCTGTTCTTAAAATTTCTTATTTGTCTGTGTGGAGAACTATAACCAAATGAAATGATAATTAACAAAGGATAGAGCTGAAATGCATTGTCTGATATGGCATAAGACTTGCTATTGAGACAATCTTTTTTCAAATATTGTTATTATTTAGAAATAGATAAGTAACTTACTAGTTAGAAATTCTAATTTGAGATAGTATAATAAGCCAGTTAAGTCAGTAAGGGCAGAATTTTTGGAAACTCAAAGCTCATTAACATCAGTTAATAAATTAAGTCAATGTAACCTTCCCAAATCTTTGTACTTATATTTCAAGAATTTTCAATGCAAGGCAATAGTCCAACATTTACTCTTAACAAGGAAAAAAATGAAAATCAGTTATTTTGCATTTAAAACACAAGATAAAAATTGAGAAAATTCTCTGAAGTCAAAGTTAGACTACCCCAACATTTCAAAAGAGGGGAAATAGAGTGAAATTTAAAGTAATAATTAATGTAACATAATGGGGGATGATTTAGAACAGAATGGAAAAGATAAACTATAACACTCCAACATATTTCTCTCTTCTGAATTCATATCAGTATGCTACTTATGCAAATTATTGCTTCTAGTCATTACCACACACATACATATCGATACATATAATTTACGTTTTTTCATCTTGCCTTCACACTAGATGTGTATTCACTCCTGGCTCCTTACCCATGAATACTGTGGATATTTGATGCATGCTATAAAAAATTAATGACAATGAAGCAAGGTAATTATTTTGTACATCATCATAGCGTGCAAGAGTTAAGAACTTTGAAGAGTTTGGTTGATTTGAAGGACTCTTTGAACAAAGTGAAGAAGCTCCATTATGACGTTTTGCTCCCCTTGCTACTACAGGAGGGTGTATTATGTGGGTGATACTTGAGAAGGGGAAAGAGCACTAACTTCATTTTATTGCTCACAGATTACTGCAAATTATTCTCACAGCCATCTGCCTCAATTAGCATCCAGTCTATTACTCATCTACTTTTGTTCTCAAGGATGAACATCTTTATAACATAATGGAGTTTATTCCTTCCATAACCAAAGCATCTGGCTAAATTGCCTTTCACGAAAGCCACTTTTAGATAGATAGATAAGTATTATGCTCTAATATAAGAGCCTGAAAGACTTAATGCTAAGTCTTCTGAGAAGGAAAAAGGTACATAGTGCCCTGAATGTTTTCCATAGAATACTCAGAGTACCCAAGAGTTAATGAAAGGAACTCAAACTCTCAGTCCACGAGAACTGGGCTTAAACACCACTTGTGACATGAGCAATATTGATAAGCCACTTACTATCTCTAAAATTCAGTTTACTTACCAAAAAATGAGATTAACACTCCCTGTCTTGCAGGACTGTCACAGGGATTAAGTGGAATAACATGCAAAAGTGTCTGATACTAAGCAAACAACTGATAAATTCTATTTGATCATCTCTCCCCAACTCAGTTTTTATAGTTTTCTGCTTTTAACTTTTTAAGCATTTCTATTTTGCTTTTGTGATAGGTGAAGATTTGAACTTACACACACACACACACACACACACACACACACACACACACACACACACTCTGGAAGGATTTCCCCTGACTACTGTCCTTTGTGTTCCTGATTATTCCCTCTTAGGAAATCGTGTTGGCCCATCATACTTTAAGCTACAGTTCAGATGGTCATTAGAGAGTTCTAGGCACTACAGATTTAGTAGCCTACTTACCCTCAGGTAATTTCAGGGGTCCTGGTGTTTCCTTAAAAGCTGAACAATCACAGGCTGATGTCACTATGCTTGAATTTTCTTTGGCAATACAGTTCTCTTAATAACTAAGAAGGCTTACAGTGTATCTGTTTCTAGGCAACTCTATAAAAAAAATAGCTTTTTTCTAGCTATGACCTTGGAGAATTCCTGTCTCCTATCTTCTGCCCTTTCTTCATGATCCTCCCTCAAGGCAGAGAGAAGCAAAATACTTAGAAGAGGAAAAACAACCCACCCTCAATCTGATCAGTGCTGCCAGATTTTTCCCTTTCTTGAAACAGAGAATTCTTAGGAGAGTTTCTTAGGAGAGACTTAGGGACCCAGTCTTACCACTTTATCATCTGCTAAGTTTATTGTTTTCTTACCTCTGATTGTTTTATTTTATGTGGAAGTAGAATAAAAAGCATTGGCTTTTGTAATGGGAAATCTAACTTCATTTTCAAATGTTTTATTGCTGGCAGCTTTTATGCCTCGCCTTTCCATCTTCTTTTGCCACACATCTGGACAAGTGGATAAGAAAGTCCAGGTATTCCTTTGGGAACAGCAGGAAATTCAAACACTGCAAGGCCCTTTCCATTCACAAACTCTCACACGGCCTCACCTGCTAACCACAATAAAAATCCAACCCAGTCACCTTTCTTTGCTCTCTCAATTCATTTTGGACCTGCTTGAGAGGCCCACCCAGAGGCTTCCATTATGTAAGTAACAAACCTTTTTATGCTCTATTGGTGTGTGTATAGCATCATCAATCTTGGCATTCAAGCCAAACTTTGGATAGGGTCCCTCGGCCACAGCAGATGATCATCCAGCTTTTCTAATGGTATTCTCCATTAACTTATATTGCAAGCCACAAACAGAAAAGTCCTGTCTTAGCAAAGCTATATTATCTTTCTGCTCTGTTTTTAGGGTAGACTATCTTTAGACTATGTTTGCCTTTTTTAAAATCATAAGACATATCTAAAAGCCTCAAGAAATACTCTAATTTTTCCCACCACTTTTTAAAAACATTATAACTCCATTCAGCAAATGGTCTGAGTTCAAGGTACAAAAATTCACAGTTTGATAAAACATTTCCCCCTCACATAACAAGAACCACCAACTTCCCAGCCTAGAAAACAGGGATTCTTTCTGTCCTATATCTTAATGACTCCTGTCCTCAACAAATGACATCTTTTTAGTAACTGTTACTTCCAGCATCCTAGTTATGGTAACAAATTCCATATTAGTTAGGAGACCATCCAGTGAAATTTTAAAAATAGTCAAAAGAGGACTAACCAAAGGGATTCATTGTCTCACACAACAAAAAGTCAGAATCTTCCAGAGTTGGCTAAATCAGTGGCTTAAAAATATTAGTCTCTGATTCAAGTTTTAAGAACAATCTGGGGTAGGAGTAGGTCTGACATGAAATAGGTTTTTTATAAGCAATCAATACTGTCTGCCACAGTCAGTCTCTATACAGTTATTGAATATCTGTGATATCCCAAATGCCAGCCTACCCATTAGGGAGATTACACTGAAAAAGACATTCTAGAATTAAAGGAATTTTTACTTGCTGAAGAATAATTTGTTTCATATAAAGGAAATATAATCCTATGTTACTATGCCTAAACTTTTCCAAAGAAATCATTCAAACCATCAAATGTTAAATCTCTTTTCATAGATCCTCAAATAATGCCATATTTTAGTGTCTTTATATATAGAACTTGACCTTCTTGTGCAGCCTTTTTTTTCACCCTGGAAATTTTAATTGTGTCTTTTTCATTGTTAACAAGAGACATATGTCTTAACCTGATTATTTAAAACATCCATGTTTTATGTAATGGACTCCATTTTCTTCTCGACATTCAGCATAGAGCTTCTTATTTTCACTTTGACTCACTTCTTTCTGTAGCTGCTGTAGAGATTTCTTACTGGAATTTCTTTTCAATTCATTTCTGGTTAGCTCCACTGTTTCTATGAACCCATATTGCCTGTCATTTTTTGGTTCTCTTTTTTGTTTTGCTGGACTGTATCCTCAAGTAATTTAATCATAAAAGTTATGGGAAGAATACTTGAAAAACCTTTAATTGTAGGAAAATATCTTATTTTGACCTCATACAGAAGTGATATTTTTGGCTATGCTCTTCAGCCACATATTGTACAGGTTCCGTGGAGTTCCTCTCTGCATTGTATCTTCCAAAAATTCAACAATATGTCTGATTTGCTGAACTATTTTCTTGTAATTACCATCATTATTCTTTTGGGTGGGGGAGAGAGATTTAAAAAAAAAAAAAAACACCTATGCTTAGTCTGCCTTCCTCAATCAGAGGTCAATTTCCTAAATTTTTTTTAAAAGTATAGCTTTAAGCTAAGCCTGTCTACCGTTCTACTTTTATATTCCATTCTTACAATTTGACATCAGTTTGATAAATATAAGTGAAGGATTAGTTGATCTTGTAGATAGTCCTGAACTTATTAATGAGCTCTTGGGTTTAAATGGACTTTGAAAAGTCATGTGTTATACTTGCTTTCCAGACACTCAATTCATAAAATTATCCTAAAAAAGCCTATTATGTCATTCTTTTTAATTGTAAGGTGATAAATAATCCAGAATCCCATGTACATCTAGGAATTTAAGAATTTTACTCCCCAGCTTTTCCTGAGAATATTTATTTAGTGTTCATTTCTCAATAATCTTTATTTAAATTATTTCTAATATTTCTACTACATTACCCTCAAACTTGCTAGATAAATTAAACCACACAAGTGTAATTTGTCTTACTTTTAGAAAAATTAGTAATTTTTTATTATAACTGAGGAGCTAGACCTTTTTCTAAACTCTGATAAAGGATGATTTTTCTATCTTATATCACATGTTTGGCAGTACAAATTTTCAAGTGCATTACTAAAACTTTGGCCTCTGGTATTAAATTTCCTCCAGATATCAGAGTCTGTTCCACAGAGGTAACATTAATCTCCTCTACCAAGACAAGATGTTCCCATTATTCACTAAGATAACAAATTCCAAGATTTGCTGACAAGATCCTTTTTTTTCAAATATTCAGACTGAAGAGGTGGCAAAACTCACTTAGAAGAAGTCAGTGAGGCTAAAGATCAGCCTCCCTAATGTTCAGAACATGAATTATTTTAATCCCTTTCCTGATAGGCATATATGATTCTATGTGTACATACATCTAAGGAGCATGATCAGGGGTTAAGTAAGAGATTGGTATGTTTTTCCTACCTAGATAGAATTGTATTTTGTCCTTGTAACATATAAAATCTGGAAAAGTTCTTCATGATATTATAGTTTTCTAGTTTGACTTTACGTCTGAAGTATGATTTTTGAAGCTCTATTGATTATACAGATGCTTTGGTAATTTGTATATGACTAAAACCTCAAAGCAGTGAAAATACTACAAAAAAATTGGATGAGAAATCTGCCTTAACCTACGGAAGTTAAAATACTGATATGACATTTAGAAGAGAAGGGTGAATAGCTTACATTGAAAACTGATTCATAGAAAGTTAAGTCTTCCAAACAAACAAATGTGGGTGAGCTTTTCCCTCAGTCCTTCATATTTTTAAAACATTCCTGAAGTTGTTTGTTGCATAAAAACCTCTCTATATCAGATTTAATTATAAAAAGGGCAAGTATTCCAGAATTGAGCTCTACTAACAAGTTGTGTAAGTTCACCTCTCCAGACCTGTGTCTTATTCTACAAAAAAGGAGGGTCATTGGTCCTCATAATCTCAGTAGTCTGTCTCAGCTCAAGAAACATCTGATTTTAGAATTTTTGCTTTGCTGTAAAATTCCAAATCAGTTAGATAAATGGTGAGTTAAGATCAGCTAACACCTTTTGGAACATCAACTCCTTTTTAGCCCAAGCACTCTCTGTAGTTCTAAACTATAAATCCTGAGGTTATGGGATAGAAATATGATTATGAGCTAAATGAACTGGTTATATGAAGTTGACTGTCTCAGAGAAAGGGCACTTGTTGAAAACCTGGGGTCTTCAAAAATGGCAGTATACATGTGTGCACATGTGTGTAAGTTTATGCAGGTGTGTGTGCAGTTGTGGGTAAGCATGCTTGTGATTTGGGAGGAAGATGAGAATATTGGTGTAAGCATGATGAGAACAAGTAGAGCTTTCCTCAAAGGAACACTCTTTTCAGGTTCTTTGGCAATGTTGATAGAATGTGACAGTTTTATAAAAAGTCATGATTTGGTCCACACATACCAATTTTAGATTAAGCTCTTTCCTCTTTCAGGGCAGAGACATAAGCAAGGTGCCCATTGATGTGTCACACCACCTCTGCCAAAATGTCTGAATTAATGAACTGCTCAGGCTCAAAGACTCTAAAGTTGAATCGCTTGGCATTTTACCAATTTCTTTTCTTTTTTGAAAAAGACAACACACAGAGCAGATTATTCCATTTTCAAATGAAACTGCTACAAATGATATTTCCAAGCTAAGCGATAACAAGGAAAACAATTTCAATAGGTAAGCGTTTATCAATAATCACGTTAGCACATTTTTCAGTGATATGGAATGTTAATGTAAGAAGGGACTTCATTGATTATCTCCTAGACCAAGGGCTGGAAAATTACAGCCTGTCAGGTAAATCTGGCCCACCACCTGTTTTTTTAAATAAAGTTTTATTGGAACACAGCCACACTCATTCATTCATGTATTGTCTATTTGCTTACCTGTTACCGTGGAAGAATTGAGTAGTTGTGAAAGACAATATGGCTCACAAAGTCAAAAAAATGTACTCTGGCCTTTTACAGAAAAAGTTCAACTGGTCTCTGATCTAGACCAGTTGTTCTCAATTATTATCATGATCATTATGATTATTATTACTATTATTATTATTTCTCATTTAAGTATGAGTGGCCCTGGCCCTTTTTTCAAAATGGAAATAACTAAATAATTGTTGTTTCCCCTGGTGATATATTTTTCCTGGTAATACACATTGCAGACACTCTGCTACCTACCATCAGCCTTCTTTCCTAACCCAAGCTTTCCTTCTAACCAAGCACTGATTTTGCAACAAGAATTCTCAGTACAAATTAGGTGCTCCTGGGAAGTGGAACTCATACAGGTTTTTGAAGTCTTGGAAACATGGGACATTTATGCAGCAATGGTCCAATGTTCATTCTTCAGGTAGAAATTAAGGTGGTGAAGAGGACAGCTTCCTGCTTCCTGGATCATAGCTTCAGTAGTGCATTTGTAAGCCCTGTAGTTCCAGTGGTAGCCTTCTAATCCTCTGCCTTCCTGATAGGGGCTGAGATAGTAGGGCTTCTGGCAGGCAGACTGAAGTTCTGGGTCATTCTAGACGCCCTGTCCTGAAAGTGCCCCTTTAGCAATTTCAACTTTGTAAGTACATATCTGATTTAAATATTTTTGTATTTAAAATACCTTAAGTGCCTTTTATTTTCTCTACAAAACATAACTGTTACATCTTGATCACATGCTGAATTCTCATATATGTGAGCCTGGTTTGAGATCCTTTCTCTTCCATTCATCCAAAGTCTCCTTCAGCTTCATTACAGTAATTTGGAGTTTTCTATTTGGTAGGACATGAATCCTCTTGTTATACTTTAGAGGGAGGAGATGGCATTCTTGAACATTAATCCTTGCAAATAAATTTTAGAAACAGTCAAATCTCCCTATATCTGCCTACCACAAAAATAGTGAAATTTTTATTAGAATTCCATTAAACTTATAAACTACTTGGAAGATTAATATCTTTATAATATTGAAGAATATGGTTTGCCTCTGTTTCTTTAAGGCTTCTTCAATAGGAGAACAAAAGAAAGAAAAAAACATAAATTCCACACATGATTATAATTTTTTTTTAAGATGGATGCTGAAACAATGTAATATCATAAGGGAGTATGAATTCTGAAGGTTTTCAAAATAAAATTATTTACTAATCAAATAGTATCTACATACATTTGGAAAACAGTAATGTATACAAGTGAAAAACATCATTTATTGGACCTAAACATACTTGGGGTATATATGGATTTGAGTATCTCTTGAAATAATTCCAAGGATTTCCAAAGTTACCTGGTTGGGAAGCACCAATTTAGACCAACCATCCCTTCACAGTGATAATTCTTTGGGCAGTGCTGATCAATTAATGTAGAGGCTAAAATGGTAAGGAGAATTAATTACTCGGTGGGTAACTATTTCATTCATGGAAAAATTTAATAGAAAAAGATTATCTCTTCAGGTGAATCCACATCTACCTATAGTCCTGTCCCCTAGAGCTAAAGTGAATACATTTTATTCTCTGGAGCATTCCAGTTTTTCAAATACTGGATAATAATTTTCATCTCACCCATGCCCACTTCAGTTGTCTCTTGCTAGTTCCTTCAATTTCCTTTTACAGCTTATTCCCAAACCATTCTAGTCACTCTTCTGCAAATATACCTAAGTTTTTCAGAATCTCATTTAATGAGAAAAACTCAGCATGTGCTAACCCCAACGCTCCAGATGTGTTCTAACATAATCTACTGCACGTGTAGATTTGCTGCAGAACAAGTATTAGGATCACAGTATAAGATATTTTAACTCCTATCACACTTTTGGCTCACATTGCACATTAATCACTTAGGTTTTTGGTTTTTCCTACCTGAACTCTAAAGTCAGGTAGCTCAAAGTCTGCACATTAAAAAAAAAAAAAAAAAGCAGAATCAAGATGGCAGAGTAGGAAGATCCTGAGCTCACCTCCTTTCACAAACACACCAAAAGTACAACTACACATTAGAACAACTCTCTCTGAGAATGACTTGAAGACTAGCAGAGTGGCACTTCTACAACCAAGGATATAAAGAAAAAAACACACCAAGACTGGTAAGAGGGGAACAGAAGTGACCTAGTTGGGACCCACACCCCAGTAGGTGACCCAGAAGATGAGGGGTATATTACAAGCTCAAGGATCCTCCCTAAAGATTGAGAGATTTAAGCCCCACATTGGGCACCCCAGTGCTGGGGTCTGGCACTGGGAAGATGAGTTACCTTGTCTGGTTTTGAAAGCCAGTGGAGCTAACCACAGGGCTGTAGAAAACCATGTTCCACTCTTAAAAGGCACTCACACAGCCTTGCTTGCTCCCAGTCCCAGCATAGAAGCAACAGAGTGAAAAGTGCCTGGTGCTCTAGATGGCCTGCCAAGACCACCCTAGCTTGCCCTCCAGGCTGCACCAGGTTCTGGGTCCACCCCAACCCCAACCAATGTGGCAGCCCTCACATGCCCTGTGAAAAGCTTCAGCCTATGCCAGGCTCCAGCTGCCTCCACCCCCATCCCTCTACCACCTAGGCAGGGGCCACTAACATACTGTGGGAGAATTAATGGCTCACACCAAGCTCCAGCCTTCCCCTGCCAAAGTGGAAGCCCCCATTGTGCTCCAGGAGAAGCCCTAGCCTGCACCAAGTTCTGGCTCTAGCCACCCCCTCTGGCTCCAGTCCATCCCTGCAAAGGTGACAGCCCTGGTGTACCCCAGAAAAAGCCCCCGCCTGAGCTCACTTCAGATCCACCTCTCCCACCAAAGCCGTTGGGCACACACAACACAGGGACACTCCCACACAAAGACATGCCTTCAAGTCCAAAATAGGTAACTGTTTCACCTAATTTCATAGAGACAACCAGAGAAAGTCAAACTAAATGAGAAAACAGAGGAATACATTTCAAACAAAAGAACAAGAAAAATCCCCAGAAAAAATGAATGAAATGGAGAGAAGTAATTTACCTGATAAAGAATTCAAAGTAATGGTCATTAAAATGCTTATTAAACTTGGAAAAAGAATAGATGAACACAGTGAGAACTTCAACAGGGACCTAAAAAATATAAACAATAAGAGCCAAGAAAATATAATAACTGAAATAAAAATACACTAGAAGGAATTAACAACAGATTAGGTGATATTGTGATACCGAAGAATGCATAAGCAACCTGCAAGACAGAATAGTGGAAACCACCCAATCAGAACAGCAAAAAGAAAAAAAATATTTAATAAGGATAGTTTAAGGGACCTCTAAGACAACATCAAACATATTAATATTTGCATTAAGGGGTCACAGAATGAGAAGAGAAAGAGGCAGAAAACATATTTGATGAAATAATGGCTGAAAACATCCCTAATCTGGGAAGGAAATGGATATCCAGGTCTGGGAATCACAGAGTTCCAAATAAGATGAACCCAAAGAGACCCACACCAAGACATATCATAATTAAAATGGCAAAAGTTAACTTTATAGAGAGAAATTTAATGGCAGCAAGAGAAAAACAGTCACATACAAGGGAGTTACATATAAGGCTATAAGCTGATTTTTCAGCAGAAACTTTGTAGGTCAGAAAGGTGTAACATTATATATTTAAATTGCTGGAAGGAAAAACCCTGCAACCAAGGATACTCTACTTGACAATGTTATCATTCAGGCTTGAAGGAGAAATAAACTTCTCCAGACAAGCAGAAACTAAGAGTTCATGACCACTAACCTGGCCTTATAAGAAATGTTAAAGAGTCTTCTGTAAGCAAAAAAAAAAAAAAAAGAAGAAGGAAAGAAAAAGAAAACAATAAAAAAGAAAGAAAGAAAAGAAAAATTTTAACAAGAAATAAAATATATGAAAAAAAAATCTTGCTGGCAAAGGTAAATATGTAGTATAGGCAGTGGATCAACCACTTAAAAAGCTAACACAAAAGTTAAAAGACAGTAAAATCAACTATAACTACAATAACCAGTTAAGTGATACACATAAAGATGTAAAATATGATATTAAATACAAAACATGGTGGGGGGGTAAAAATTTAGAGTTTTTAGAATGTGTTTGAACTTAAACAACTGCCAGTTTAAAATATATATACATATAGGTACATATGTATACCTATAGTACCTATTGATACATATGTACCTATTGATACATATAGGTCAATATATATGAACCTCATGGTAACCATAATAAAGAGAAAAAAACTGCAATAAGTACACCAAAAAACAAAGAGAAAAGAACCTAAACATGACACTAAAAAAAAAAAGAAATCAAGCCACAAGGGAATAGACTAAAAGAAGTAGAAAAATACAGAGAAGAACTACAAAAACAACCAGAAAACAAGTAACAAAATGGCAATAAATACATACCTATCATTAATCACTTTAAATGTAAATCAACTGAATGCTCCAAGAAAAAGACATAGGGTGGCTGAATAGATTTTTTAAAAAAACCCCAAAAACCAAGATTCCTCTATATGCTGTCTACTAGAGACTGACTCACTTCAGAGCTAAAGACACACACAGACACAGTGAAGGGATGTTAAGGGGTATTCCATGCAAATGGGAAAAAAAAGAAAGCTATGGTAGCAATATTCATATCAGAAAAAATAGACTTTAAAGCAAAGTCTGTAACAAAAGAAAAACAAGGGCACTATATACGAATAAAGGGGTCAATCCAAGAATATAACATTTGTAAACATACATGCACCTAACATAGGAGTACCTAAATATGTAAAACAAATATTAATGGATATAAAGGAAGAAATTGACACTAGTACAATAGTTGTGGGGGACTTTAATACCCCACTTACATTAATGGATAGATCATCCAGACAGAAAAATCAGTAAGGAAACCATGGCTTTAAAAGACACATTAGACCAGAGGGACTTAATTTATATAGAGAGAACATTCCACCCAAAAGCAGCAGAATATACATAGTTTTCAAGTGCACATGGAACTCTCTCCAGGATAGATCACATGGTAGGCCAAAAAAAAGTCTCAGTAAATTTAAGAAGATTGAAATCATATCAAGCATCTTTTCGAACCACAATGGCATGAAACTAGTAATCAATTTCATGAAGAAAACTGGAAAAAAACACAAACACATGGGGACTAAACAACATGCTACTAAAAAAAACTAATGGGTCAATGAAGAAATCAAAAAGGATATCAAAAAGTACCTTGAGACAAATGAAAATAGAAACACAACTTTCCAAAATCTATGGGGCATAGCAAAAACAGTGCTAAGAGGGAAATTTATAGTGATACAGGCCTACCTCAAGAAACAAGAAAAACCTCACATAAACAACCTAACTTTCCACCCAAAGGAATTAGAAAAAAATGCCCTATTATTAACACTTTGCCCATCTGCTTTATTATTTGCTCTTAATCTCTCTTTCTGTCTCTCTCGCATAATTTATTACCATGTTTAAATATGTTGGTGCTCAAATTGTCCCAGATTTGGCCAGTGAGAGCACTTCAGGTGGCTCTTGCTTCCTTTTGTCATGTTTCCATCATTTTTTTGAGCACTTCCTTACTTTCTGGCAGAGCAAGATGTTTCAGGCTCACCCACACTATTCCAACCCTAGAATCAACCACTTCTCCAAAGAGTCTTCATTCCCTTTAGTGAGGGAATTAAATCTGTACTTTATAATCACTTGATATTTTAAGAGCCTAAATGTATATTAGAGATCACATGACAGCTCATCCTTTAGAGGGATAAGGTGACTTTAACCCAGAGAGTTCCAGTGAATTGCTTAAACAGCTACTGGGAAACAGAATCAGGGCTAAAGTCAGGTCTTCTAACTCCCAAATATCTATTCCTTCTATTTTATAACTTTTCAACCTTCATATAGCCCTCAGCAATAACATGTGTTTCCTCATTCTGTTGATTTTGTACCATCATTTCAACGTCCTGAGATGTCTATTTATTAACCAGTCTTGTCACACTGGATTCTCAGTCCTCACTCAAATGCTTGAAAAGTAAGTTTCTAAATTGAGATCAGATCTATTTCCAGCTTCATGGGAGATTTCTTGGACTGAGTTATAAATCTTTGAATAATGAGGTTTTTAATGAAACCAGGGCTAGTGCATCGTTAACTGTGTAGAGAGAATGGTACTCCTATAATCACTGTTTTTGAGGAGCTTAATGGAAAAATACAGAATATTGAAAATGGTTTCTTCTTATTATTTAATTTGTCAAAGCCCCATCATTTATGCCACATTTTATTATTTTTAAAATTTATTTATTTATTTGGCTGTGTTGGGTCTTCGTTGCTGCATGCAGGCTTTCTCCAGTTGCAGAGAGCAGGGGCTACTCTTCGTTGCGGTGCACGGGCTTCTCATTGCTTTGACTTCTCTTGTTGCGGAGCATGGGCTCTAGGTGCGTGGGCTTCAGTAGCTGTGACACACAGGCTCAGTAGTTGTGGCTTGCAGGCTCTAGAGCACAGGCTCAGTAGTTGTGGCACACGGACTTAGTTGCTCTGCGACATGTGGGATCTTCCCGGACCAGGGCTCGAACCTGTGTCCCCTGCATTGGCAGGCGGATTCTTAACCACTGCGCCACCAGGGAAGTCCCTATGCCACATTTTAAATGAGGGGGAATAGTTTTTAAAGGTGCTACAGAGATCATTACAAAAGCACTGGGAAGCCAAATATAGTGAGGGCAAGAGTGAGGGAGGAAGCACAGGAGGAAAAAAGAATTACTAAACTTGATGTTAATCCAGGCGCCAGCAACACACATCAGCTTAGCTCATTGTCAACAGTCCATAGAGGGACATAATGTGAAAGTTAAAATGGGATTGAGATAGGTGTGTTGCCAGTTCTGCATCCATAACATCCCTCCATCCCAAGGCACCATCTGTTACATCTTCAGTCTTTTTGTAATTAAGCAAATGAGCAGCTGAAACTGAAGTTCCCAGAAAGGAGGTAAAGTTAGCAAAGCTATGACAATGGGGTGTCACAGGAGCAGAGGCTGAACACCGGGAGTCACCTCTCTGGCTAAGGCAGAGTGAATGGGTGGTGGGCTGGAACATGGGAACCAGGAGGGCTCATAGCTTCATGGTGGCTCATAGTTTCAGGACCTGCTGACGGCAAAGAGAAAATGACTCTGATTTCCTTATAAAGGAGAAAGAAGAATGCACACATAATCTTGGACACACTCTGAAAGGAAAAGAGCCCTATTTGGTGTACCAGTGGCACAATGACCATGATGCCTTCATTCACAAATCCCCTAAAATCAGTGCTCCTTTGAACAAAGTTGGCTGAGGCATCCAGGGAAGCTCCAGTCTCTGTGCTGGCAGCTGGGGGTGGCAGCCATGGGCTGGTCTTGGATCTGGGACACAAGAGGGTCTAGTGCAGCCCAACCAAGAGGAGAGCCAAATTACCAAGACTTCTAGAGCTGAATTAGCCAAAAGGGTGCTAGCTCCGACATGAGCCTATGGGAACCACGCCTGCACAGGCTCAGAGAAGAAGGAAACCTATATCCTCCATGATGTTTTGGACAGTGAAGTGTTAGTGGGACCACAGAGGCAGTGGGATTCCTTTTACCTAGATCTCAATCTTTTGTGCTTTTTGCTGTACTGTTTTCTTTGTGTCCCAATCTCTGGAGCATTCTTAACTTAACCCCTTTCTTCCCTGATCCTTTCCTGTTTCCCCAGCCCCTAGACCTGTAGGAAATTCGTCCTCCTCCCAGACCATAATCAGACACAGATCCTCGCCTTGGTCGTGAGAATCATAAGTAGTCTTTCCTTGGAGCACTGTTGGCCTTGACACTCCCCCACTCTGGCCATGCATTTCTAGCACCTGGGCTCCTACGTCATTTTTCCCACCAGTCTCCTGCTAATAACTGGCTTCCTGGCTTTCCTGCCCCAGCCTGTGCCTCTGCTCTGCTTTCCTGCCCAGGATCCTTCCTTCTCAGGGAATGGAGCCACATCACCTCCTGACAAGCCTTCCTGGGTTTGACCACCACTGTGCTTCTGCCTATTTCTAGCTACCACAGGCCCCGCATCCAAAGGTTCCATCTGCAGGCAGAGATCTTGGCCCAAGTAACCCAAGGGAGTGTCTCTGGTTACTGCACGTGTAGATTTGCTGCAGAACGAGTACTTGGATCGCAGTATAAGGAAGGCACCGCTACCACACTGGGCCTGTAATGGGTAAAGCCCACTCCCCATAAGGAACAGCTCATTCTGTCAATCACCATATTCTAGGCCAACAGTCTATGGACAGGTCTGGAGCCTCCAAGAAGCAGATGCCAGGATGAGATTAAACGTGCAAGAAACTTGTTATGGAAAACATCTGTGAGAGAAAATGAGGTGGGGTCCAGGAAAAGCTGGGAGAAACATCAGTCCATGTGCAGGTCTGTCTCCAGTGAAAGGGACAGGGTGGAAGGAAGGTGGTCCAGTGGAAGCATCTTGGGTGCAGTGCAGTTCTAAGGAAAGTTCAGGAAGGCCATTGGGGTAAAATTCTTTGTCAGAGGCATATGACATTTCCCAGGAATTGGCTGCCTTACTATTCCTGTGACGCTCATCAGGGAGCAGTCCACGGGAGGGTGGCCTCAGCGCAGATGCCGCAAAGGACTTCCGAACATAGCAGCGCGGGCCATCGGAGGAGCATGCTTCCTGCAACCAGAGACCTGGGAGGCCAGATCTTGCACCCATCATATAAAGTGACTAGTCCAGACTCTCACAAGTTGTTTATATGTTTATATCCTGTCAGCTACCAAGAGAGATTTAGGAACTTTACATTAATGCCCTCTCACCCCCCAAAAATCCCCTCAGGCAAAGAGATAAAAATAAACCATTAATGGGGGAAAAAGGGTAATAAGAATAGCTATCCTTTATTTAGCACCCACCAAACAGGAGGCACTTTATATCCTTATCTCTAATCCTTACAACAGCTTTGAAAAGTCCTTTTACCCATGAGGGCACATGTTTAAGTGCGTTAAGTGCTCATCTAAAGCCACACAGCCAGCATGTTGGATAGCCAGGATTTGAGTCCATACGTTTGGGTTCCCAAGTCCTGCTGTTTATACTCTGTCACACTAAAGAGGGGAAGAGAAGACAGCAATCATACCAGAAAACAGGCTGAGAAAAGTTGTTCCAGTGAGCACAAAACTTAACCCTGAACATTCAGGTAGGCAAGGAAAAGGGAAAGATGCTGGGTTATAATTACTCTTTGGCTTTTCAAAGAAACACATGAGAAGGTAGCATGAGAAGGTAATACATTTTCCTAGCCTTGAGTTCCGAAAGAAATTTGGTGAATCAAACCTGAAAATAAAGACGATTGAGAGACTCTTGGAAGAAAGGAGTAATAATGGATGAATTGTGTGTTTGCAATAACTTTAACGTGTTAGTACATAGCATGCAGGGTTCAGCTCGCTTAGCAGTGACCTACCCTTAAGATGGGCAGGTAGAAGGGGTTTGGACTCCATTTCCTTCTGTGCAATATAGGCTTAACTTGGCAGACTGGGCGTGCCCAGACACAGCACATCCAGAAAAAAGGACTGGTCTTTGGCTCCTGAGAGATGACCTCTGAGGCCTTGAAATATCTTGCCTGATAACCGTGTCATTGGGACCTTAAGCCACAAGAGATAGTTTATGCTAATAATGTGACTTATGGTGAATGCCTGTTTTTGTATTCCTGAAGCCTTGTATCTGTTTGACCTCTGAGGGGGACTGGAGACTGAGTATCCAAGGTCAGTCATATAGGTGCTCTGTGACTATGTGATTGACCTCCAATAAAACTCTGCACACTAAGGCTGGGATGAATTTCTCCCGCTGGCAATACTTCATACATGTTGTCACACAGCATTCCTGGGAGAATTGAGTGCTATCTATGAAACTCCACTGCGAGAAGACAGCTGGGAGCCCTGTGCCTGGTCTCCTTATGCACCTTTTTCCTTTACTGACTTTGATCTGCATCCTTTTGCTGTAATAAACATAATCATGAGTACAGCAGCTTTTCTGGGTCCTGTGAGTCTTTCTAGTGAATCGTCATACCTGAGGATAGGCTTGGGGACCCCTGACCAATGTCTTTATTCTTTCTCCTTCCCTTCATCTTCCTCCAATCAACTGACACCTTTCCCCTTTCTAATTCCCCTCCCTCCCTCCCCACCACTGCATTCCCTTATGGAGCCAGACAGTATACTCTCATGATGGAGCATTTTTCTTTCCCCACCGCAACCCTTGCCAAAATGATAGTGTGAGGTGTGCCTATATTTATAATTCTTTCTCATCTTAGATCTCCAGTCACTTAACAAACAGCATCTCATCGTCAAAAGAGCAAAGGGCCATACAGTATGACTCTTTCTGCTGCACAAATAAGAAAATTGAGACCCAGGTGAGATGGATTAGCTGAGCCTTCCAGAGCTGATCCAGGGGCCATGCTTATGAGTGCCAAAACTGGCCTCGTTGGTTATTGCTCTGGGTCCCCAACTCCTCGGCTCTTGTTAAGATCCCTTGATTAAATCATAGCTATATTGAGAAAAATGACTTTGAAAACAAGCTGACTCTTGTGCTTTCTGCTTCTCCCTGCTCCCTGAGGGACACGTTTTCAGGCAGGTGTTATCCCCACCAATTTCATTAGCATTGAGTTATAAGGATAAAAATATCCCACCTCTGTCACTGACAAGTTACCTTCTGCAGTGAACTTACCAAGTCTTTTCTCTGCTAATTTTCAGTGACATGTTTGTTGTCAGCAAGGCAAAGCCAGCGCAACTGATTCAGGGTGACCTGGGCTCTGTTCCACTCTGAGCGTCAATAAAATTGCCAGGTCTGCTTTGATTTCAGAATTTGTATTGTGGGTAATGATGATATATGAGCTCATGGAACAGATTTGATTCCCAGTGATGAGAATGGTTCTGGCAGCTAAGGAGGAAAAAAAATCATTTTGATCTGCAGTACAGACCGACTTATTCTGATATGGATGCCATCAGTGGGAAATTCAGGTGGGCACAAGATACCATTTTTATCCTGACAGTTGGACCATATTGACAAAAGAGTGGAAGCTACAGTGAAGGCAAAGAAGTTGAGGAGAAAGGGTTGGGTAGTGGGGTGGGGAGAAAGCCAGCTGGGGGAAACATTTCAAGTCAGCTGAATTCCATTCACGCTCTGATATGCCCAGCAGCCAGTGTCGCGCTGAGGACACAATCAGGTTCAAGCAAATGATTACCGTCCTCCCACCATGGTAATCTGAAAAGACAGTTACAGCCTGGGAAGGCAGCTCTGCTGGGCGATCAGGATCTGACAGGGGCCAACTGACACAGTCCCCAGTTGAGACTGTGAGAAACAGTCAAGTGCCAGTGGTAATTAAAGATGCCGGGCAGCACTGAGAGTGCTGGCTGGTCTGGAGTTTCCATGGGGGTAGCTCCCTTCCTGCCCCTGTTCCCGTTAAGCAGAGCAGACTCTCCTACTGGTCTGAACTATCCTAAGTAAGATTTTTTTTATTGTGGTGAAATATACATAACATGAAATTTACCATTTTAACCATTTGTAAGTGCAATTCAGCGGCATTAAGTATATTCATACTGTTGTGTAACCCATTACCACCTTCCATCTCCGTAAGTTTTTCATCATCCCAAACAAAAACTCTCTATTATAGAATAACTCTCCATTCTGCCTTTCCTTCCTGGGAACCACTGTTCTCCTTTCTGTCTCTGTGAATTTGTTTATTCTAGATGCCTCCCATGAATGGAATCATACAATATTTGTCTTTTTGTATGTGACATTTCACGTAGCATGTTTTCAAGGTTCATCCATATTGTAGCATGTACTGAAATTGTGTTCCTTTTTAAGGTTGAATAATATTTCGTTGTGTGTATATACCACATTTTACTTATCCAAACCTGACATTTGGGTTGTTTCCACCCTTTGACTATTGTGAATACTGCTGCTATGAACATGGGTGTGCAAATATCTGTTCAATTCCCAGCTTTCAATTCTTTGGGGAATATACCAGAAGTGGAATTGTAGGATCATATGATATTTCTATATTTAAAGTTTTAGGAACTACCATAGAAATAAGAATACTTAAAATGTATAAAGCCTCATAGATGTTTTAGAGAAACCCTTTTGTGGCAGGTTAAGCAACTTCCCTATGTTGAATGGAGAAAATTACTATAGGAAGAAGTCACACTGCTTCTCACGCAGTAATCCTGCATCTATAATATAATCATTATAATATAATGATTGTCAAAATTTTCTGAACCTCCATTCATGCGCCCCACACTGGTAGATGCTGGGGAACACAGCAGTGAGCAAGACAGGAGCCATCGCTACCAAGGGGAGTAGAGGGAGGTAATAAGTCAACACAGGGAGGAGGGCAGCCAGGCTAAAGGATGCCGAGACAGAGCTGAGAGCTGAGGCTGAGGAATGTTAACTGCTACCCACTGAGTGCCTAATAGAGGTCAAGTGCTAGACACTTTTAACATAGCCTAATTTAATCCTTACATGGGCAGTATCGTCATCCCATTTTACAGGCGAGAGAACTGTGAAGCTCAAAGGGGTAGCACACCCCAGTACTTAACAAATGGCATCTACTTCATCGTCTCATTCATACTGAGAGTCAGACAGGCAGCCAGGGAGACCGTCACTCACAGCACTGAAATAGGTTCTCCTGACTTCATTTCAGACCATGGCTCTACAACTTATTAGGCCTGTCTGTGTAGCTGACGAAACGTACAAACATACCATGTGCTTAGATTTCCAGTCACAGTTCATTTCTAGCAATGAGGAAATTTGGATCTGTATAAGAGGAAAAAAATAGAAATATCTCTTTAAACATTCTTTGTTAAACTATAAATTCTTCAAAGATAGGTACATCTGTGGCCTGACACTTAATTTTTACATACCACATACAGTAGGAGTTCAGTAAATCAACTTGATACGTACTTATTGAGCAATTATTGTATGTTCACCCCGGAAGTTTGAACATCATTCTCCTGATTTTAGGGAGCATGCAGTTTGGCCCATGCAACAATAAGAAGAAACTATAAGACTATATACAGTAAGGTGGTAATTTACATAAAACTAGTGCAAACATCTGGATCCAACAGGAATGAAAATCGAAGGTTTACCTTGTGCCATGCACCAAGCTACATGTGCTTCTTTACATACATAATCCACTACGTCCCTTACACCAACCCACAGAGGCAAGGGTGAGTTACATTTCCAGTGGGAATACAGAGCATAGGTAGGTTAAGCAACTTGTTCCATGTCACACACAGAGCAAAGGGTTAAGGTGGGATTCCATCAAGGTTGTGCCAATGCTCTTCACTCCAAATTTGGGGCTTTGGGGGTTCACCACTCATGAACTTCCCAAGCATAAGACAGGACAGCAACTATGGCAGGGACGGTAGGAGTCTGTGATGGGGAGCGACTGTGCAGACCTGTGGAGAGTGGTATCCCCGTACCAGGTGTTCCACAGTAACACAATTACAAAGCACAGGAAGGCCCATGTTTCAAGCAGCCCCACCCACAAGCATGAGTTTCCTGCTCTATAGGAAAAGAGCAGCCATCCTCGACTTTCTTTCTTGTAGTTATTTTTTTTTTTGACATCTCTATTGGAGTATAATTGCTTTACAATGGTGTGTTAGTTTCTGCTGAATAACAAAGTGAATCAGCTATACATATATCCCCATATCTCCTCCCTCTTGCATCTCCCTCCCTCCCACCCTCCTTATCCACCCCTCTAGGTGGTCACAAAGCACTGAGCTGATCTCTCTGTGCTATGTGGCTGCTTCCCACTAGCTAGCTATTTTACATCTGGTAGTGTATATATGTCCATGCCACTGTCTCACTTTGTCCCAGCTTACCCTTCCCCCTCCCCGTGTCCTCAAGTTCATTCTCTATGTCTGCATCTTTGTTCCTGCCCTGCCCCTAGGTTCTTCAGAACCATTTCTTTTTTTTTTTTTTTTTAGATTCCATATATATGTGTTAGCATGTGGTATTTGTTTTTCTCTTTCTGACTTACTTCACTTTGTATGACAGACTCTAGGTCCATCCACCTCACTACAAATAACTCAATTTTGTTTCTGTTTATGGCTGAGTAATATTCCATTGTATATATGTGCCACATCTTCTTTATCCATTCATCTGTTGATGGGCACTTAGGCTGCTTCCATGTCCTGGCTATTGTAAATAGAGCTGCAATGAACATTCATCCTGGACTTTCAAAGAGGAGGAAGTTATCACAGGAAAGGACACCTCCTTACAGCTGGCCCTTGGTAACCCACACTGAGGGAGAACCCTGGGCTAACGACCTGATATGGAAGGGCTCCGGGACTCCTAAGGACGTGCCCGACCCCATTTTAACACTTTGGAAATCATACTTTTGGGAGGCTGAGCTTTACAACTAAAATAGACTGAAGGAACTGAGACTCAGTTCCTTCATAACATAACTTTTATGTTACGGTTACTGCTGGAGGAAATTTGAGCCTGTAGAGCAGGATGTGAAGGAGCTAATGGAGAAGACTTTGGATTCAGACAGACTTGAATTCTGGGCCTTTTTTAAACTAGTGTAGCTGTGGGCACTCCTGTAGCTTCTCTAAGCTTCAGTTTCCTTATCTATACACTGAAAAGACTAACAATGGTGTCACAGACTTGCAATTCAGGGAAATCGTTTATACGTGGAGATTATTATTATCACTCTGCTTACCATTAGTAATAAAAGTCTGTCAAGGGGCTTCCCTGGTGGTGCAGTGGTTGAGAGTCCGCCTGCCGATGCAGGGGACACGGGTTCGTGCCCCGGTCTGGGAAGATCCCACATGCCGCGGAGCGGTAGTTGACAGAAAGAGGCTCCTGAAGAGGCAGGAAGGAGTGAAAGCCAAAATCCAGGTGGATGGGCTGTCCTGAGACAGCAGGAAGGAATTAATGCCATGCGGTACTGACAGATACAAACATAGGAAATTTACCCAAGGGAGAAAGGAGACGCAAGTCTGCGCCTCTTGGCTTGGAAAAAAATTATAGGATAATTTTCTGCCAGTTTTTCCTAATGTTTCTCTTAGGTGGTGTTAAGCATAGTTTTCATTTCCTGAGCCTTTATCATTTAACTGCAGGGGCTGGGATCGGAAGAGTTCCACGTGTGTTGGAGTGGTGGAAAGGATTATCTCAACATGGAATCTTTGTGTCCAAAGTCAAGAATCTGCTTCCACATACTGAGACATCAGTGGATGTACACATCTGTGGGTGTGTGTGGTCACTTAAGTATTATCATTTGCGGGTCTGTACTGTCATTTAATGTCATGTGCTGTGCTTCTGAAGTGGCAAAGCAGAATCCTAATTCAAGAGCAGTCTGAGGTGGTGCAGCTTATTGGAAGAGGCAGCTATTCTGCAGATTGGATCCAGCTCCTGTAGCGGCCACATACAGTTAGAGGTGGGGATAACACAGTGTGCCTGTAACCAGGGTTACTTCTGCCCCCAGGAAGGGCATCCTAGGGGATTTTACTTGTGCATTGAACCAGTAAGGGTTCTTCAGAGAAACGGGACTGTTAGGAGATTTTATACTTATACACAGTTGACCCTTGAACAATGTGGGGGTTTGGGGCTCTGACCTCCATGCAGTCTAAAGTTTGTGTATGTCTGTACAGCCAGCCCTCTGTATCCACAATTCTGCACCTATGGATTCAACTTACCTCTGACTGTGCAGTGTGTATTTATTGAAAAACATCCATGTATAAATGGACCCTCGCAGTTCAAATCTGTGTTGTTCAAGGGTCAACTGTATATACACACACATACATATATGTATATATACTGTATATACGTAGGATATGTATGGACATATATATACACACACACAGGATATATACTACATGTATACCTCACAGGAAATGTATGTATATACATTTATATCCTGTTGGTTCCGTCTCTGGAGAACGCTGACTACACTAGCTAGACATGACTTGAGATAAAATTCACAGTTCAAAGGGAGAGATTTATTTTAAGGAATTAGCTCATGTGATTGTGGGTACTGGCAAGGTCAAGATTCTTAAGGTAGACCAGCAGGCTGAGAACTCAGGCAGGTCTTAGTGCTACAACCTGGAGGTAGAATTTCTTCTTCAGGAAACCTCAATTTTTGTTCTTAAGACCTTCAACTGATTAGGCCCACCACACTAGCAAGGGTAGTTTCCTTTCCTCAGAGTCAATTAGTTGTAGATGCTAACCACATCTACAAAATACCTTTACAACAACACCTAGATTCGTGTTCGATTCAAATACTGGGTACTATATAAAGCCTAGCTATCTATACACATAAAACTAACCATCACACGCATGAAGATGGCTTATAAATAGGAGTCCTTCTTAGTCATGTACACAGTGATGGCCAGGGAAATTTCACCAAGCTGGGCATCAGTAGAACTGGGCTTTGCACTACCCCCCTAGGTAACCTGGAAGTATATCCTTCAAACTTTCTGAGCCTCCATTTTCTCAGGTGGAGCCTAATAGTGCTTTTCCTGCTTACTTATCATGAGGTTTAAGGAGATAAGGTATGTACAAATTTTTGGGAAAAAATCGTATTTTAATAGATAATGTTGATTGCATACTTATTATGTTCAGACATTATGCCGGGTTCTTTACATAAATTTTATTATTTAATTCTCAAGACAATCCTGAGGTTGATACCATTTTATAGATGAGGCAGTGAGAGCTCAGGGAGGTGAAGTAACTTGGGCAAGGTCCCATAGCAAGTAAATAGCAGCTAAGATTCAAACTGAGCTATGTCTGACTCTGAAACCTACAATTTAACATCCTTACTGTATTTAAATATAGTAAGATTTATTATGCACCCATATTCATTATGTAGCTGGAGGCAGGTGAACCATATGACCAAATTCACTTTTTGATGATCACCTAAAGTACGTTATAAAAGGTATCAAACAGTTCTTATTTGATATATAGTATCAAGGGAAACCAAATACTCAACAACATTACTGCATATATGCCCAGAAACTAATAGAGGACAAATCTATCCCAGTTAGTCTGCTTGATCTGCATCTAAGCAGTTTCCCTATGTCAATGAGTCCTATCTCTATCTCCTTACACTAAGTTCTTCAGGAAACATAAAACGTGAGTAGGTAACTTCAACACATGTTATTATACTGAAACCACTGAGAACATATTACAAAGTATTACAAATATGGAAGGATGCAATAGGAAGAAAAATAGACTTGTAGACACAATGAAAATTTCTAGCACTTTCTCCTATAAAATTTCAGCTGTTACTAAATATACATAAGAGAAATCTTTATTGCTTCTTGGAAATTCTTAATTGCTACAAAACTCTTAGCAGCTTACCCCCTACCTGTTCTCTTACAGTGCTGGGCATAATTGACAGTATTTCAAATACTACATACCATAAAAACATCTGTACATTGTTTGCTTTCTGCTAGTATCAGAAAGGAGGCTAGTTTCCTGATGTTTTTTTGTGTACATGGGGAAATGTTTTCTACCCTATAAAGCTCTGATCTAGCCCTGGTTTTAAGTGGCTTTGTAGGCATTGGAGTAAAAACCATCCCTACCCACCCTGTTATGTGCATTAATGCACATTCAGTGTAATTTGTTCATTCAGAAAAGGTTTTTGTCAGGAATTTTATTCATTCCCATGCATAATAATTCCCCCCTCCCTCAACTTAGTGAAACCACTCACTTCTGCTTCCAAGCCTTATGCAGATCACACTCCAAATTTAGGGAATACTACTCATTAACAAAATACTTGATTTTCCTCCCCTTCAGGGACATGGCAGCTCTGTACCTCCCTACCCCATTAAATATAAGGTTGCCATTGACTTGCCTTAACCAGTAAACTGTAAATAAATAGAAGTAACTCAAGAATGGGGAAGGTGATTTCCTAAAGATGTACTGGGCCAGCAAAAATATGTATGTATGTTTACTGTAATGTCAGAAGTACTCCTAAAAAGCCATCTGTCACCCTGTCCCACTCCTACACAGAAGTATCCCCTAGTACAATTTGAGATTTAACCAGTGTCACCAGTCCTAATTTCCTGTTTGTTCTAAAAAGTTATTTTGGAGCTTTCACCTTTTGCTTCACAAGTAATTTCAAAGAACAATGCTTTCTAACAGCCAGTGACCTACAACTACCAGTTGTGTGTTCCCTGTGTAGTCACACTTAAAGATCATCAAAAAGTACTTACATTTGAAAATCTAGCTTTTCAAGATTGAAAAGTTAAATATGTCTCAATTACCCATTTTCTGTAATGATTTCAAAAATGGATTTCAGAATCCCCTTTAGACAGAAAAAAAAAAGTACTTAATAAGTAAGAGGTTTGCTGACATTGCAGTTATTACATTTAACAGCTTGGACATATTCATTTGCTGAGGAACAAGATGAAGAGTTTGAAATGGCCTATAATAAAATGACAGCTTGATTTGTGTGGAGGATGATATCTCTGCTCTGTGTTCATTTAGATCACTAATGTGCCTGCATAATACAACTTCTGTAATTAAGCATGATAAATACAAATAAACAGTGCCATCTTTTGGACGATGCTTAAACTTTGTGCTTAAAGACAGACAAAAACCAGCCTCAGACAACCTACCCAGTACCCACCAGTATTCATCACAGATGCCAGGAAAATCTTATTTTTATTAGTAGTAAATTTCCAGGGCATGAAAACTTTTATTGGCACCATAGGAATGCAAGCCACCATAGTGTGACTTGCACCTGTCCAACTGACCTGGAATTGCACACTCAGATTGGCTTTTTAACATCTCTATGGAAATGGCGGCTGCAGCCATGTGTTTATTTGCTTCTTGGAGCACCTGAGGACATTTTTGTTTTTCCCAATTTCAGTTCCTTTCTAAATCTAGGGTGAAATGTATCTGGCTCAGGTGTCAGGTTTGGAAAAGCAGGTGGATGAATGTCATGTATAAAAACAGAAATGCTATTGTTATTCTGCTCAAAACTGTTATTCATAACGAAAGTGAGAGGAACAGACAAGAAAAGACTGTTTCACCAAAACTCACTTTCTGTTGAAAAGCACAGGTTGGTTCAGTAGTGGGCAATCTAAAGAGATGACCTGTGCATAAAGATGCAAGTATTTTTTTTTAATTTATATGATTTATTTTTGGCTGCATGGGGTTTTCATTGCTGTGTGTGGGCTTTCTTCTAGTTGCAGCGAGCAGGGGCTGCTCTTCATTGTGGTGCGGGGGCTTCTCATTGCGGTGGCTTCTCTTGTTGTGGAGCATGGGCTGTAGGCGGACGGGCTTCAGTAGTTGTGGTGCATGGGCTCAGTAGTTGCGGCTCACGGGCTTTAGAGCGAAGGCTCAGTAGTTGTGGCGCAGGGGCTTAGTTGCTCCATGGCATGTGGGATCTTCCCAGACCAGGGCTCGAACCCGTGTCCCCTGCACTGGCAGGCGGATTCTTAACCACTGCACCACCAGGGAGACCCGATGCAAGTATTTTAAAAGAGGAATTCCAAACCGTCATTCTACTCAAGCGTTTAATAACCACCTAGCATTGTGCTGAGAACTATGCATGAGACAGTCCTGCAGCCCCTAAAATTATTGACATAATTGTTACTTGAAGGCTGTGTGGTAGAAGAAATGTTTCAGAGGTGTGATTTTAAAGGATTAGGGAATATAAAATGAAAATGGAGGTAATGTTGATGATGATGATGATGATGAAGAGGAAGAGGAAGAGGATAGCTAACATTTATCGAGTACTTACCATGTGCCAGGCACTCTTTGAATGTTGTAAGTGTATAAATTCACTTAATCCTCATGAAAAGTTAATGAAGTAGGTTCTCTTATGATCATGATGCCACAGATGGGGAAACTGAAACAGAGAGAGGATTAGTAACTTGTCCAAAGTCACATAGTCAGTTACAACTTACTAGAAAATCTCATGTCAAAGAAAACTGAAAAAAAACGTGTTTTGCCATGTTGAAAAAATCATGGGCCAAAGCCAGGATGTGGGCGTGAATATTAACTTCATTCATTCATTCATTCATTCAACAAATACACAATGATTTGAACACCTATTCTGTGCCAGGTACCATTGTGAGAGCTGAGGATTGAATGAAACAGACAAACTCCCTGGCATCACAAAACCTGCCTCACAGTGGAGCAGATAATACACAGAAACATGTCTTGTGACAATTAGGAAAACAGGATACAATTAGAGAATGCCTGGGGACACCACGCTATGACGCCTCGAGTTGATATGAGATAAAATGATTGATACCTGCCCCCAAAGCACTTTGAACCTGATGAGGAAGGCAGACAGGTTCAGTAAAAAAGGTGTGTCATGACTTGTGCTATGGGAGACACAAGCACAGACTGCCCAGAAGGACACAGGGCCCCCCATCCAGACTGGGAATGGAGGTTTCAAAGAGGGCTGTTCAGAGATGGCAATGTTTCCACTGAGAATTATGGAATAGAGTTAGCTAGACAGGAAATGTGGGGACATCTTGGGAAAGAATAAACAGAAAACATGAAACTTGAGAGCTATGTATATAAAATATTCATTCTGCTTCTCTAGAAAACCTTGACTAATTACCAGTTACCAGATCTTGCCAGACTCTCAAGTTTCATATTTTGTGCTTATTCTTTCCCAAGGTATCTAGGTAGGTAAGTAGGTAGATAGATACATGCATATTTACATGTATAAATTCACATATTTACATAGATAAATAAGGAATTGGCTCATGCAATTACAGAGGCTGAGAAGCCCCATGATCTGCCATCTGGAAGCTGGGGACCTAGGAAAGCCTGTGGTGTCATTCAGTCCTAATCTGAAGGCCTGAGAATAAGGAATGCTGAGGGCAGGAGAAGATTTATCTCCCAGTGAGGCAGGAAGAGCTGAATTCTTCCTTCCTTTGCCTTCTTGTTCTATTCAGGCCCTCAGTGGATTGAACAAGTTCCACCCACCTTGGGGAGGGCAAACCACTTTACTGAGTCTACTGATTTAAATGCTAAGTTAATTCCAACACCCTCACAGACATACTAGAAATAATGTTTAGCTAAATATCTGGGCACACCTGTGATCCAGTCACGTTGACACATAAAATTATCCATCACACGAAGCAGCTCCATATAGTGGGATCTTAGGCTGTGTGCAGACGAGCAGCCAGAAACAGGTGGCTCTGGAAGGTTGAGCGAGAGCAAGTCGCACCAGACCTCATCCGGCCTGCGCTGGAGCAGGTGCTAATCCTGAGGGCCGTGAGGGATCGCTGGTGGAAAAGAGGTGATACAGTCCACATTCTGGAGAGAGCCCCGTAACAATGATGTAAGTCACAGGCCAAAGGGAAACAAGATAACGGCAGGAGGATAAGCAGAGACTGTCACAGCGATCGTGGGGGGAGATGATGAGCTTGGGGATGAGGAAACCCATTTTCAAGACTCTTAGAAGAAAGATGATGAGTTTTTGGACTTGAGAGAGGCATGGAAAGGAAGGCAAACAGTAAGATGTGCAGGTCACTGCCCCGGGTGACTGGGAAGATGGTCGTATCATTCACACGAAAAGAGATTCAAAACGAAAGGCAGACCTGAAGCATGATTGATGTTCCTGCCAGGGCAAACTCCCCTGTTTCTTCAAATATGCCATAATCTCTATCCTTTCCAGGCATTTGCAAAGACTGTGGCCCCTACCTTTTTCCACCTCTTTGTGGCCTCCGCTCCCTGAGCTTTCCCTGGGTATAATCCCTCCTAAAACCTCAGGTCTTGGCTTCAATGTCATTTCCTCCATAGCCTCCATGACCCCAGGCAGATGAGGCTCCTGCTAGATGCTCTCTAGCGCCCTGTTCTCTCTCTCCCCCAGCTTTATGAGAGTTTATTTTTACTTTGTCTCCCAAACTAAACAATGAACATGTGGATTCCTCACTACACAATTCCTGCCACATGGCACACCCTATGAAATGCTTGTCGGATGCCTATATGATGAGTGTCCTATAAACCCCTAGATATATGGGTGCCAAGCTCTAAAGAGGGGTCTGAAATTAGAGATATAGATTTGGGCGTCATCAGCCGGTGGAAGCAATTTCCCTTAAATTGATGATCACACAGCCCTAGGAGATGAAAGTGTTTTTTCAATAGCACTCTGAAGGACAGCACTAAAAAAAACAAAAACAAAAACAAAAACATATATTTATTATGCCCCAAGCATCTCACATGTATTTTCTTTTGATGCTTTCTATTTTCCCAGGAAAGCAGGTGGTGGCATACACTCATTTTCCTTCTTTTTTTCTCTCTCCACTGGTTTCTTTTCAGCTCAAGTAAAAGGCTTTTCACACTAACAACAGAGACAGCATAGACACACTGAAATGACTCACAAGCAAGGAGATTTCTCCCCTCAGTATCAGGGAATGACTTTTCTTCAAGGAAAACGATGAAAACAATGCTTTCCCCCGATTCCCCTTCTAAATCTTCTCCCATCTCTGAGGGTCCTCATGTCCCCTGAGGTTCACCCTCCTGTGTCCCACACAGCCTAAGTTTCTCTTTGGGAATAGTTAGCTCTCTCCAGGTTGGCTTAGCCCAAACTTGAAACCCTTTCTGCTCATGGAACAGGATTCAGCATCGATCATCAAGGCATCATTTTCCTACCAAGTTCGCCCACCAAGGTAAAGAGGTGCATCTTTTCTGGATGAGATTAATGGAAACGCTGTTTCTGTGCACACCTTGTGTTCAGTGCCTGATCAAGATATAACCTGGTATGCTAATGAATGCTAATGAGGGTGGATTATGGTATGCCATCTGTCACATCAGTTTATTTCATTGGACCCCTCTGCTGGAAGGAATTACGCTCTCCTACTCTTGTGAAGATTATTTAATTTGAATACAGAATAAGGAAACTTGGTCCTCAGTTCACATCTCTATAGTAATCATCAGCATCATTCACATTTATTTTGTGCCTTTTTCTATACCCCTCTAAATGGCTGAATGTTACACTTTCAGAGAACATGAAGAATGACAGTGAGACCAGTTAATAAATACTAAGCAAATGCACAAAGTATACATCCTTGCAAAAATACAGGATTAAGTACATGAGACCTTTCTGAAATACTTGTCTGTGGATATTCTGCATGGCTTCTGAATTGCTGGGTGTTATTTTAAATGGGAATGAAAGCATGGTTCTGAGTTGAATGGATTATGTTTTTTAGAAGTCTTTGAAAAAAAGATTATAATAGACATCTTGAGACTTGTAGTAGAAGGCTTTTTGCTAAGGAGATATTTTGAGTGTAGATGTGCATCTCTTCTAATAGTTGAAGAAGTGATTTCAATGTGGACTGAAATGATTTACCTGTTTTTCAGAATGTGAAAATAGGTCTCTTCCTACTTCAGTTACCACAGTATGAGGCAGAGCCCCTCCACATGTGGAATTTCAGTATTCTTGGAACCCCCTTCAACTCTGATATAGAAAGAATATAAGAGCAAGAGAACTTTTTGAAGCAATTTCAGTTGAAGAGAACTATTCCTATGCTAATTCTCCAACACTCCTCCCTTCCAAGTCCTCTAAGAGGAAGAGTGCTAGTCCCCTCACCTCAAGCCTAGTGAAGAGGATTTTCTGGAAACTGCTTAGAAAGTATGAACCATGAGGACCAGTGCCTAATCCACTTCTGGGAAAGTTCGAGTTGCCCATGACAGTGGTGGATAGTGATGGCTGCATTGCCATGGGTCTACGCTACCAGAAGTTTTAGGGGCAAAGGACTTGTGAGTGTTTCCTATGGACTATACTTGGGCCAGGCAGGAGACAGGGCCACTGTGAGGTTACTGTTTCCCAACAGTAATCCCAGTTGGCCAAAGAAATTTGAATCTGTATAGAGATTTGCTATAAACTCATTAGCATAATGTCTAAAGTCTAGAAATCCAAGCTCTTTCTTTTACGCATGTGGGAACTAAGACCCAGTGAGTAATTTCCCCAAGGCCATAAGTAGTAAGACTTAGAAACTAAAGCATCCAGCAGAATTGCAGCTGGAAACTCTGGGTGAGCTAGGAACATGCAAATGTAAACCAAATCCAGATCAACATGTGGTATCTACAACTTTCCATCACAACCTTTTCATATGCACAGGTATGCTTGAATATCCTTTAGCAAAACCAGGTCCTGAGCACAATCCAACAGTTGAATGTACAAAGGTGGCACTAACTTACCAATTACTCAGGATGTGTTTTATATTATTTTATTAATAGATGAGACGGATTTGTTTTGATTTTATATTTATGACGAATGGAGAAGGAACACCAGCTGCTAGATCTAACTTTTGGACCTGGATGCCTAAAGCAATCTGATTGAAGTGACATGAAATGTAAGATGGGGAATTATGATTTCTTGTTATATGTAGGAGCCTTTTCAAGTCTTTACATTGATGCCATAACAAAACTTCATTACATCCCATAAGAGGATGCATTCATGATTGCCCAGTCACTGAGAAGGAGCCTGGAAAACAAAGCTACTAAAGCTACAGGGAGCACTTTAAACACCCAGGTCTTGGAATAATAGGTTACCAAAAGAAAGGCAAATCAAGTTTAGCTTCTACACACAGGCACATACTGTATTTTGCAAGTTTACAACCATCTGGATTAATCTCGTAGAGATATCCAAAGACTCTAAATGCATACAATGATTCCTTTTGGCATTTGTTTTCCATATTCCTACACTTTTTTCCTTTTGCATCAAAATCTTTAGATTTGAAACACAGGTCACCTGATCCTTCAACTCATCCTTCTGGTCTCTGATAAATAACAGGGGAGCAGGCAGGGAAGGGGTAAAGGATTCTGATTTTCTAAAAAAGCATACTCTTTTATTCCTGGGCAGCAGGCCTTCTAGGAATAGCTAGATATACTTTTTTTTTAAATCCTAAATATTAAATCTAGAGGGATTTCAAAGGTAAATGAATAAGTAAATAAATGCTTTATTATGTCATGCAAACTTTTCCTTTAATCTTATGAGCATTTCCATTGTGAAAACTGGGTATCTCACTATTAAAAATCTACCTCCTTCTCCTGGTTCCTTGATTTTTTTCTCTTTTCCCATTAGTCATTGTTTATTTTCTCCTCTATATAATGAGCACATTTATTCTCTTTTCCCATTGCTCCCTTCACTCCAAGATGCTGTTTTGGAGGAGGAGGGCAGGACTTCTCATCCCTTTCCACTTGGGGAAGCATTAAGTGCGTGTTTTCCTCACCCAGAGCCAGTAGGATTAACCCTGGGATGAGTGGGCATGGGGGTGAGGTGCACACTCTAGGACCTTCTTCTCATCAAGCTGTTCCCTTGGCAGTGACCACATTAACCCGTATTTAAATTTTTCCGAGACCAGGCCAGGTCCCATGTTTGCAAGACCAGGCCAGGTCAGAAACAGTAATAGACATCCTGAGTGGGCCCTTGATTATACTGGCCCTCATTTGTCTCTTTTTTTCTTTCACCACAACACAAATCCATGAGATGGGAAGGTGCTTGCCTGCTGCATGATTTATTACTCAGTCTTTGCAGGATCGGTACATTTCATTTGAATATTTGCAATCACATGCAAGTTGTGCCCGGTGCCCTGTATCTTGAATGTAGGAATCTTTACTGCACTAACCAAGACATATTATTCACCGCTCTGGAGGTAGCAGAAGATTGATTTATTCTAGTACGTTCTGCTCACCCAGCAGCTGTTGGATTCAAAATCATTTGCTTAGAAAATCCATCAGAATTAAAGAGCAAATTTCAAAATAAATTGCTGTCGTTTTCATCTGCAGCCTGGCTGCATGCATCGTGGGAAATACAAAGATTCTTTTGCCTAAACGCTTCTTTGAACCTCGTCTTCATAACAATGCTTATGAGAGCAAGTGCCTCGGGAATTTTTCCAGTGACAACAGCCAGTGTTTGACCTCATGATGTTGAGGTGGGCTTTCTGCTTCATCTGATTTATGTTAACGACGAGCAGACTCATCAAAATGAGTCAGAACTCTTGAATCATTGTAGGTCTGCAGCTCTGAAGGAGCAAAAAATCTAGAAAGGGAAAATGGCTGCTCATCCAACCTGCTGAATACTGAGAGGAGCCTGGCTCAGGGCTCCGTCCCACACAGTGAGGCTGACCTCTTGGGAAGCATCCCCAGGGCTTGGACTTTCTTTGCTGGAAATGTTGAGTGGCTCCTGTCTCCTGATCCATGCAGCATACGTACCCCTTCCAAAGCATCCTTCATGATGACCATTGTTACCATATCCATTTAACAGGACAATATGAGATTTAGAGAGGAAGTCGCCTTCAGCAATTTGGTGGCAAATATGAAACTGAGTGGTCAGAATCTGCTTAATCCAACCCTGTTGCTAACATACAGTGAATCGTGTTGCTTTCCTAGACTTTATACAAATATTTTTCCCTGAACTGTCCTGAAATGATTTGCCTTCAATGGCTTATCAATTTCACTATAATCTTGACCCCAGGCTCTCTCACCCTCATCTTTTAGCTAAATGCAGTCAGTATTGCCTAGTGGTTAAGGCCCTGAGGCTTTGGAGTGAGATACCTTGGATAATTCCCACCATTTTCTCACCATGTGACCTTGGACACCTTAATCAGGTTGAACCATATGAGATTGCCATATCTGAAGCTCAAAACCAGTCGAGGGGGCTTCCCTGGTGGCGCAGTGGTCGAGAGTCTGCCTGCCGATGCAGGGGACACGGGGTCGTGCCCCGGTCTGGAAGGATCCCACATGCCGTGGAGCGGCTGGGCCCGTGAGCCATGGCTGCTGAGCCTGTGCGTCCGGAGCCTGTGCTCCGCAACGGGAGAGGCCACAGCAGTGAGAGGCCCGCATACCGCCAAAAAACAAAAACAAAAAAAACCCAGTCGAATATTAGCAATTTCATATGGTTCAACCTTAACTTCTCTAAATATTAGCTTCCTCCTCTGGGAGGAAGCTCCTCATAATTGCAGAATTATGATGAAAATCAAATGAGATAATAACCTGTCAAGACTTGGTATAGTGCTTGGCACGGATGAGTGTTGGCTGTTTTTATCACGGACAGGAGGAACATTAATTAGGTGTGCCTCACTTCAGCTGAATCTGCAGAAGCAGTCATTGCAAGCAGATTTTGGCATTCTGGTCTATTGTGCTATTTTTCAACACAGAAATATATATTGATAATGTTTGTAACATGTTAAAAATCTGAAATCAGGATTACAATGTACCTAGAGAGTTTGACACAGTTAAAATTTCAAATCAAACAAGGGTGCTATCATTTAGAAAGCATTCTCACCATATCCCACTCATTAAAAACCTTTCAAAAATAACCCAATGTCTTTTTTTTTTTTTTTTTTTTTTTTTTGCGGTACGCGGGCCTCTCACTGCTGTGGCCTCTCCCATTGTGGAGCACAGGCTCCGGACGCACAGGCTCAGCGGCCATGGCTCACGGGCCCAGCTGCTCCGTGGCACGTGGGATCCTCCCGGACCGGGGCATGAACCCATGACCCCTGCGTTGGCAGGCGGACCCTCAACCACTGTGCCACCAGGGAAGCCCCCCCCAATGTCTTTTTAATTTCTATTTATTGTATCCTTGGTGTGGTTGACCATTGTTCCATATTTGTATTGGTTATTTGTATTTCAAACCAAAGAGTTTGGGGCCCAAATCTACCTGTAGAAGGAGGGGGGATGAGAAGAAGCTCTTGGGCTTTTCCACAGATCTTCTGGAGTGTTACCATCTCCCTTCTGCCTGCATTACATCCTCTCTGCTCTCCTCCATCCTACTCTTTCTCCCCAGGGTCTGATCCAGGCTCACAGAGTAAAAGCCCCTTCCCTAGGATAGTTTATTTTAACCAGGATCTTCTTCTGGTTAAATCAACAATCAACATCATAAGAGAGACTCAAGCTGACAGGACAAAGGACTCCTGGTTCTGAAACCTAACTCTTCTCAGGTAGCATGGCAATTGAGAACAAGAGCAGAAGACAATGGAAGCCATATCTCATTTTTAAAATGTCAGTGATAAGCAAAATAAATAACAAAATACCAGCCGTGTCACTTTGCTCCCGTATGCAAGTTAATGGATAGCCTCAGTCCTGTGAAGTTTACATTCTAATCCGAAGCAAATGGTGCTCACCCACAAGTGAGCCTAACCTCAGAAATCATTGCATAGCCCTTTATTTCCTATAGAAAACACTTCCTTGATGGTAGCAATTATTGAGTTGCATAACATTTGTGTCAGCCACGGCCCTAACATTGATTTCTAAACAAGTGAATGATCAAGTGATAAATTATGTGATATAACTTCTAAATACTGTAAATGTTCAGAGAAAGGATGAGGAATGATATATACAGAATAGCTGGGACTCAGATGGGATCCACTGGGTGATCCAGAAGATGGTGTCTCTTCTGTGTTCTGCTTCCATTCTTGGCTTTGTTCTATGAATTCTGGCCCTTTCTCAGAAACTTTTAGAAATACCTAATTTCCTCAAAGCAGATGAAAACTCTTAGTCTGCTGTGCTTCAAGATGCTGGACTCCATAACTGACCCTCCCCGAGACATTGAACTGCCCTTACTCCCAGTGTTGGGTTCATGGTGCTGATCTAAGCAACCCTCATTGGCCTCCTCCATTCTCACCTCTTACTCTTACCTCCAAGTCCCCAAACTCATCTCTGCTCCCTCTGTCAACGCTGCTGCTGCTTCTCCACTTCCTCCTCCTTCTCTTTCTTCTCCCCTCCCCCTCCAAATCTCCACATTTCCATCTATCTCCCTTTCCATCTATGTCCCTATCAGAGTCACCAGATTGGGTAACTCTGGTCACCCAGTCATTTGAACCATCTGACCACAGCTAACTGTGTCAGGAAAATGTGGTTTGGAGTTTTGTTTTGGTGTGGTGGAATGGTTGTTTCTCTTTTATTTTCTTACTCATTTTCATGTGTGTGCTCCTGACTGCTCTGGTAAATTCAAAACTCTTGAAGAGCAGGAGCAGTGTCTTCTCTTTGCTCTGATGCTTCCCACAGTGCTCAGTACTCTGCACACAGTGGGCACCCCAGAGTTGTCGCTGGCTGATGGATGTAACGAAAAGCTTCAACAGCTTCATGAACCCATAGACCACAGAGTGGTTTAATCACACTTGCTGATTGTCTCATCCTCCAAACTCTGGGCAGAAAGCCAAAACCCACCCAAGATGTGGTAATGGTCTTATAATGACACAGTATTTGTTTACAAGCCTTAGTAGGAGAAAATCAATTTGTAGTATCTAAAGCCTTCTAGACTTATTGTCTGATTAGCCCTCTTCTTGTGGCTTGAGAGCGATCTAACTCTATAGAAAAGGAGCAACCACAGAGGGTACGCAGCCTACTTTATATGTGTTCTTGGTGACATCCATAAGACCTTTGCTAGAGAAACCTCTTATTCCCTTACTTCTTGAAGCCTTCTTCAGTCTCTTTGACCAATGGTAATCATTCCATTTTTAAAAAACTTCTAAAGTGTCTAATGTCTGGAGCACATAAATTGATCTTTGGTATTTATAGCTGTGAAATAAAATTCACATTTTATGGCAAGACAAGAAAAATTTAAACATAAAAACTTTTCTCTGCCCTTTGGTTCCTCTCTCCCCCCTACTGTACATTGTGTATCTGCATTATGTATCATCCACACCTCCCCCATTGGCAGAAATACCTGTTCAACCACAAAGAACAACATTCTCTTAGCACCAACAAGACAAATCCTCAAAAGGTACATTCCTTCTTTATTTCATAAGGGGCCATGATGATGCTTAGATCTGGATTGTGTGAACTGTCAATAATACATCATTTAATGTACAGCTCTCTGTCTCAAAAACTTATATAACTGTGCCTTCACTTCAAATGGGCGGAACAGTTCTCAGAGCTTTCTGAAATGCCCTTCCCAGGTCATAATCTTCAAATTTGTCTCAAGTAAAATTTTCCTTTTCTTTCTTAGATCGAGTGATTAATTTTTTGGTCGACATAGCAATAAGCAAATAATGTCAGCCAATAACAATGACTGATGATACAAAGAAGTAGCAGATTGCTGCTAATTATCCTCTGAAGCAGAGTTCAAAGACACCTTTTCTTTTTATTCTTTACCTAAAATTAAATGGCAGTTAGACAGCAACGATTCCATTCTTGGCCAGCAAGAGACCACGGAGATGAAATACGTTCACTTCCCTTTAGGTCTGTTATTCCAATTCTCCTCTCTTTTCTCCTTGGAAATAGATATTAGCTAGATTGAAACATGGGAAGTTCCAGCCATTAGGTGGTGATGATATTAAGGCACTTCACTTGTTTTTGCAGCTCTGATATGTTTCCATGGAAATAAGAGTTGGAAGCCAGCAACTGAGAAGTAAGAATTCTGGGTTTTCCTTAGCTTCTGGCTGCTGACAAAGAGCCAAATTTTCAAACAAGCTGAAGGATCTCAGAATCTTTGACCTAGTGCATTTACCATACTCCATTAAAATAAAGATCCCATAGTTCCTTTTTTGCAAATTTCTATTAATCTTCTTGATTGTCAACTAATTTTTAGGTCACCCCCACGGATCCAAGAGTTGGCCCAATACAGTAAACAACCCTGAGCCTATAGTCAGAATATCTGGGCTCGAATTTCACAAATGCTAGTGGTAGAAACTTGGACAGATTATCTGGATTTTCAGAATCTCCATTTCTTAAGTAAAAGGTAAATTATTATTGAGAGGGTAACTTTGATTACTAAACAAAAGAAAGCATGGGAAGCATTTGATGTAGGGTACACAGTAAATGATCAATAAATGTCAAATGGACCTTAGTGGAGAGACAGAAAAGCAGAAAGTATCTATTTGGTTTCACCTCCACCCATGCCCACATTCATGGACATCACCATCAAGCTGAGAGGCAACCCTCCCCTTTAATATGAGGTTGTAATCTCTAATCCAAAAGAAATTCATGATGTGTATTAGTTTCCTCTTGCTGATGTAACAAATTACCACAAACTTAGTGCTTTAAAACTACATGAATGTATCACCTCGGTGTCTGTAGGTCAGAAGTTCTGGCCAACATGGCTGGATTCTCTGCTCATGGTCTCACGAGGCTGAAATTGAGGTGTTGGCTGGGGCTGCGGTCCACATCTGGGGCTCAGGGTCTTTTCCAAGCTCACAGGTTGTTGGCAGAAGTCCTTTCCTTCTCACATTTTCCACACAGACTCCTCCAACTTCAAGCCAACAACAGCACATCAAATCCTTGTGCTTCAAATCTCTTGGAGAACTAGGAGAAAGTTCTACTTTCAAGGGCTCATATCAGGCCTAACTAGATAATTCAGGCTAATTTTCTATCTTAAGGTCACTTGATTAGTAACTTAATTACATCTGCATAGTCCCTTTTGCCATGTAGCAGAGAGCATTCAAGGGTGGAACACCAGATGGTGAAAGTCACGGGGGCAAAAAGTCTGCTAAGCACATGATGTGTCCTGTAGAATAAGAATATGGGTTATTACACTTTATCTGTTACAAATGGGGAAACAGAACGGTGTGAACTATGGTCACCCAAATGTCCAGGAATAGAACCAAAATAACCCCTTTCCTTTATATATTTCTGATAGACTTGTGATCTCCATACCAAGCACTCCAGATACTACTCAGTCAAATTTCCATCTTCAGCATCAGCCACCTGCTTTCTTACCTGCATCTTTTAATATGATTCAATGGCAAGAAAAGTAAAATTCAGAAAATAAAAAAAATTCAGTGCCTGCTGTGGAAACCACCACATACTCTGGGTTACAAGATGGAGAGGCTCGTGCAGAAGACTGGGGAGAGACGGATCCACTTCTGCATTGTGCCTCCCCAGAAGCTTCCAGACCTGTGGCTTCTGTTGGAGAAGGCGGCTCCCTGAGCCTTGCTGGAGTCACTGTAGCTGTGGACAGAAGTGAGCCAGGACCCAAAGCACGTGGTGCTGGTCTGGGGTGGCTCAGCCCCAGGTACCTCCAGCCAAAGCCAAAGCCAGAGCCACCTGTTCCCTTGCCTCTAGCTCCACCCTTGGTTATCAGGCTCTTGGCAGCCTCTTCCCTGCTCTCCACCCCATCCCTGTACCCCACCCCCTGGTAGTACTAGGTTCCTGAAAACCTGAGCATAGCTCAGAACACAGAGGTGTGATTTTAAGCTGCTAAATTTTGGGGTAACTTATCATGCTGAAATAGATAGCTAATAGAATGAAATTAGCCCCAAATTGATTAACAATAAAATACTCATCCTTAAAAAAAAAGATGAAAATTTTCGGTTATTTTCTTAGATTTGATATTGCAACATTAAAAAAGCAGATATCAAAGCTACTACCATATACACTTTAAATATCTTACAATTTTATTTGTCAGTTATACCTCAGTAGTGCTGAAAACAATCAAAAAGTACAGTACATATTTTCTCTTCTGAGAGCCACAATGGAGGCAGATTTCAGTTGTGTGAGTGGGTCTAAGGCAGACAGGTTCTCAAACCATTCTCATGAAAACATCTGCAAAGGACCACACGTTCTCTGGAATATTTTCCGAAAGTCATGGGGCCAAGGAAGCTCCCTTCCTAATTCTCCCATCCACAACAGCAACATGTTACCTCTGTTCAGCCAATAAGAAGTCTGGGCATGAAGAAAGTTGATAAGCAGGTGAAAAGGGAAAGATCTGGGCTAAACATGTGAAATCAAAGAGCCTCAGTACTTTGCCTAAAACCATCAAGATGATGTAGATGTATGTATGCTAGGAGGTTTCCAGAAGCATGGTGACATTTAATTATCTATGAGAAGATGAAGAATGTCTCCCTTTTAGCTCTATGCTTCTCCAGGAAAATTGGGGGAAATTCTCCAAGCTGTTACTAGTAAGGTTAAAATCAAACGGAAATTTCCCAGAAATGTTTACCTAATTTTGAACTACCACCTTCTCTAGGTAGGTCAGGAAACAAGACCTAAATTGAAGATATGACCTACTTCAGGGGAAAAAGCCCCTAAGGTCCCAGTACTGAGCCCTGAACACGGGCTTCCAATGCTGATGCTGTACAAGTGAGCTGTGTTGTTCTTTCAGGGAAAGGGTTTGGACTGTCAGTCTGCTTCAGTGCCACTTCCTGTGATGGTGTATTTTACATCTCACCACCCGGAGTGCATGTTCATGCTAATGGATGAAAGCCAGACCAACTCTCTCCTGCTTGTTTATTTATTTATTTATTTATTTATTTATTTATTTTTGCGGTATGTGGGCCTCTCACTGTTGTGGCCTCTCTTGTTGCAGAGCACAGGCTCTGGACGCACAGGCTCAATGGCCATGGCTCACGGGCCCAGCCGCTCCACGGCATGTGGGATCCTCCCGGACCGGGGCACGAACCCATGTCCCCTGCATCGGCAGGCGGACTCCCAACCACTGCGCCACCAGGGAAGCCCCTGCTTGTTTATTTTTTAACAATACTTTCTTCTCTTGGAAAACAAGCATCCCCGAATCCCCCAAGAACATTTGCATTTTGGTTGATACTGTGGTCACTGAGGAATACTCTTGCTTACTTTACAAATATTGCATTGACTCAGAGAACACGTGTCTCTAGAGAGAGATCCCCCTCTTCAGAGTATTGTCTGTGCTTCCCAGGACATTACAGATAAACCAAGTCACCAAGGCTGGAGACAAAGTAGCCTAACGTTCATTCTCCATGGGAGAGAGCCATCCAATGTGAAGCAAAGCTTGGATTTACAAAAGTAGCCCTAGTGATGTTTCATGAATTTGGAGATCATATGGGTCAGCGTTTACCAACTGCTGTTACAAACAACCCTCAAATATCAGCAGCATGTTAAAAAAAACTATATCTCATTCTTGCTACAGGCTAAAACAGGAATTCCTTGTTAAGTGTTTCTCTGGGATGCCGCTCCTTCAATGAAGACCCAGGGGTCCACCTTCCATCTCGTTGTTCCATCCTCTAAATCCTCGAATTTCTCTCCATCCAACTGGTAGATGGAGAAAAACAAGAGAGTTATGGTTTCCAAATTGTGCATCACCGTGCCCTGGGCTGCTGAAGTGAATTCACAGGGGTTCCACAAACTATATAAAACATTTTAGGGAAACCCAGCTATACTTCGCATTTGTTGGACACTACAAAAACTGTTAGCTCAAGGTAATTGCAGTTTCATCATTAAATCATGCTTCACTCATTTCTAAAATGCTCTATTATTTTTATTGAAATATAACTGACACATAACATTGTGTAAGCTTAAGATATATAATATACTGATTTGGTACATATATATATTGCAGTATAAATTACCACTATAACATTAGCTAACACCTCTATCACGTCATTTTTTTGTTGTTTTTTTAAGATCTAGTCTCTTAGGAACTTTGAAGTTTATAATACAGTATTGTTGACTATAATCACTATGCTGTGCATTAGCTCTCCAGGAATTATTGATCTACTAGTTCCCAGTTTATATCCTTAAACAACATCTCCCCAGTTCCTCTCTGCCCCAACCCCAGCCCCTGGTAACCATCATTCTACTCTCTGTTTTTACAAGTTCGGCTATTTTAGAGTCCATGTATAAGTGCTATCATATAGTATTTCTCTTGTCTTTGTCTGACTTATCTCACTTAGCATAATGTCCTCAAGGTTTATTCATGTTGGCACAAGTGGCAGGATTCCCTTCTTTCTTGCAGCTGAATAATATTCCTGTGTGTGGTGTGTGTGTGTGTGTGTGTGTGTGTATCAATACACATCACATCTTCTTTATCCATTCATCCATTGATGGTCACTTAGGTTCTTTCCATAGCTTGGCTATTCTGAATAACGCTGCAATAAACATGGGAGTACTTATATCTCTTTGAACTCCTGTTTTCATTTCCTTTGGATATGTACCCAGGATCGGAATTGCTGAACCATATGGTAGTTCTATTTTTAATCTTTTAGAGAAACTTCATGCTGTTTTTCATAGTTGCTGCACCAATTTACATTCCTGTGTACAAGGATTCCCTTATCTCCACATACTTACCAACACTTGTTACCTCTTATATTCTTGATGATAGCCATTCTGACATGTGTGAGATGCCATCTCATTGTGGTTTTGATTTGCATTTCCCTGATGATTAGTGATGTTTAACATCTTTCCATGTACTTGTTGGTCATTTAAATGTCTTCTTTGGAAAAATGTCTGTTTAGTTCCTCTGCCCATTTTTTAATTGGATCATTTTTTTTCCTCATTGAGTTGTATGAATTCTTACATATTTTTTATATTAACACTTTACCTGATATATGGCTTGCAAATATTTTTTTCCCATTCTGTAGTTTGCCTTTTCATTTTTTATTGTTTCTTTTACTCTGCAGAAGCTTTTTAGTTTGATGTAGTCCCACTTACTGATTTTTGCACTGGTTGCCTGTGCTTTTGGTATCCAAGAAATTATTGCCCAGTCTAATGTCAAGGAGTTTCATCCCTACATTTTCTTCTAGGAGTTTTAGAGTATTTGGTCTTATATTTAAGTCTTTAATCCATTTCCTGTTAATTTATATGAGTGGTGTAATGCAGGGGTTCAATTTTATTTTTCTGCATGTGGCTATCTAGTTTTCCCAATACAACTTATTGAAGAGACTATCCTTTCCTCATTGAATGTTCTTGGTTTCCTTGTCAAATATTATTTGACCATATATGCAGGGGTTTATTTCTGGGCTCTCAGTTCTGTTTCATTAGTGTATGTGTCTATTTTTACTTGTACCATACAGTTTTATTTACCATAGCTTTGTAGTATAGTTTGAAATCTGAAAGTGTGACGCTTCCAGCTTTGTTCTTCTTTCTCATGATTGCTTTGGCTATTTGGGGTCTTCTGTGACATATAAATTTTAGGAGACAAATTTTAGGATTTTTTTCTATATTGATGTGGTCTGAACTGAAGAGCATACTGGCTCCTTTTGTGGGCAAAGACTTCCACTTCCTTGGTTAAATTTATTCCTAAATATTTTATCTTTTTTGATGCTACTGTGAATGGGATAGTTTTATTTCTTTTTCAGATGTTTTATTGTTAGGGTATAGAAACAAAGCTAATTTTTTATGTGCTTTTATTTCCTGTATCTTTACTGAATTTATGATTAGTTTCAACAGGTATTGTTTGAGTCTTTAGAATTTTCTATATAGAAGATCACCTCATCTACAAATACCAACAATTTTACTTCTTCCTTTCTGATTTGGATGCCTTTTATTTCTTTGTCTTGCCTAATGGTCTGGCTAGGACTTCCAGTACTACTATGTTAAATAAGAGTGGTGAGAATGGGCACCCTTGTCTTGTTCCTGATTTTAATGGAAAAGCCTTCAATTTTTCACTGTTGAGAATGTTAGCTATGGGTTTGTCATGTATGGTCTCTATAATGCTGAGGTATCTTCTCTCTATACCCAATTTTTAGGGAGTTTTAATTATGAAATAATGTGTATTTTATCAGATGCTTTTACTGTATCTATTGAGATAATCATATAATTTTAATCTTTCACTCTATTAATATCGTGTATCACATTTGTTGATTTGCATATGTTGAACCATCCTAGAGATAAATACCATTTGGTCATAGTGTATGATTTTTTTAATGTGTTGTTGAATTTGACTTGCTAATATTTTGTGGAGAACTTTTGCATCTATATTCATCAGGAATATTAGTCTATAGTTTTCTTTTCTTGTAGTGGCCTTATCTGGCTTTGGTATCAAGGTAGTGCTGGGCTCCTAAAATGAGTTTGGAAGTATTTTCTCATCTTCAGTTTTTTGGAAGAGTTTGAGAGGACTGGTATTAATTCTTCTTTAAATGTTTAGTAGAATTTACCAGTTAAACCATCCAGTCCTAGACTTTTTTTGTGTTGGAAGGCTTTTGATTACTGATTCAATCTCATTTCTCAGTATTGGTGTGTTCAGATTTTCTGTTTAATCCTGATTCAGTCTTGGTAGGTGGTATGTTTCTAGGAATTTATTGATTTCTTTTATGTTATCTAATGTGTTGGTGTTTAAGTATATATAGTAGTCTCTTATGGTCCTGTATGTTTCTGTAGTATCCATTGTAATGTCTCCTCTTTCATTTCTGATTTTATTTATTTGTATCTTCTTTTTTTTTCTTAGTCTAGCTAAAGGTTTGTCAATCTTGCTTCTTTTTTAAAAAGCAGCTCTTAGTTTTGTTGATTTTTCTTTTTTTAAGAAGATGTTGGGGGTAGGAGTTTATTAATTAATTAATTAATTTTTGCTGTGTTGGGTCTTCGTTTCTGCTCGAGGGCTTTCTCTAGTTGTGGCAAGCGGGGGCCACTCTTCATCACGGTGCATTGGCCTCTCACTATCGCGACCTCTCTTGCTGCGGAGCACAGGCTCCAGATGCACAGTCTCAGTAGTTGTGGCTCACGGGCCCAGTTGCTCCACGGCATGTGGGATCCTCCCAGACCAGGGCTTGAACCCGTGTCCCCTGCATTAGCAGGCAGATTCTCAACCACTGCGCCACTAGGGAAGCCTTGTTGATTTTTTTATCTTGTTTTTCTGGTCTCTATTTCATTTATTTCTGCTCTGATCTGCTATTTCCTTTCTTCTGTTAACTTTGGGCTTGGTTTGTTCTTCTTTTTTTAGTTCCCTGAGGTATAGTTAGGTTGTTTATTTGAGATCTTTTTAATTTCTTAATATATGCATTTATCACTTTAAACTTCCCTCTCAGAACTGCTTTTGCAGCATCCCATAGGTTTTGGTATGTTGTGTTTCCATTTGTTTTGAGATATTTTAAAATTTTGCTTTGGATAACTTCTTTGACCAATTGGTTTTTCAGTATTGTGTTATTTAATTTCTACATATTTGTAGATTTTCTAGCTTTCCTCTTGTTGATTTCTAGCTTCATATCACTGTGATCAGAAAAGGTACTTGGAATTATTTCAATCTTCTTAAATTTTCTAAGACTTGTTTTGTGTCTAATCATACAGTCTATCCTGGAGAATGTTTCATGTACACTTAAGAAGAATGTGTATTTGCTTCTGTTGATGGAAGGTTCTATAAATGTTAGGTCCATTAGGTCTAATGTATGGTTCAAGTCTATTGCTTCCTGATCAATTTTCTGTCTGGATGATCTATCCATTGCTGAAATGGGATATTAAAGTCCCCCGCTTTATATATTCATTTATTGTTTATTGATTGATTGATTATTGTCTATTTCTCCCTTCAGATCTGTTAGTATTTGCTTAATATATTTAGGTGCTCCAATGCTGGTTATGTATATATTTACAATTGTTATATCTTTTTCATTACTTGACCCCTTTATCATTATATAACAACTTACTTTGTCTCAAAATTTTTGACTTAAAAATCTGTTTTTCTAATGTAAGTATAGCTATTCCCTCCTTCATTTGGCTTCTGATTGCATTTTTTCTAATCCCTTCATTTGAGCCTATGTGTGTCTCTAAATCTGAAGTGAGTCTCTTATAGTCGGCATATAGTTGGGTCTTATTTTTTATTCATCCAGTCATCCTTTTGATTGGCGAATTCAATTCATTTACTTTTAGAGTGATTATTGATATAAGAGGACTTACTAATGCCATCTTATTATTTGTTTTCGAGTTGTCTGGTATTCCTGTTGTTTCTTTTCCTGTCTCTTTCTTCCTACTTTTGTAGGCGGTATGCTCTTTTCTCCCTTTCTGTATCTTCTGTGAAACTACTTTAGTTTTTACTTTGTGGCTACCATGAGGCTTACATAAGACCTCTCATAGATAAAACAGTCTTTTTTAAGCTGATGGAACATTTAGTTCAATCATCTACAAAATCTTTACCCTTTTACTCCCCTCCTTTAATATTTTCTATTTCATATTTACTTTTTTAATATTGTGTATTCATTAACCCAATATAATAGCTATAATTTTAATAGTCTTTTTCTTTGACCTTTATACTATTAGTTCAGTGGTTCACACTATCCTATTACAGATTTAAAGTTTTCTAAATCTGACTTATATTTACCTTTGCAGTGTGTTGTATACTTTTGTATGTTTTTATGTCATTGATTAGCATCTTTTCATTTCAGCTTGAGGAACTCCTTTCAGCATTTATTGCAAAGCAGGTATAGGATGATGAAATCCCTCAGCTTTTGTTTGTCTAGGAAAGTTTTTTTTTTCTCTTTCATATCTGAAAGATAACTTTCCTGTATAGAATATTCTTAGCTGGCAATTTTTTTCTTTCAACACTTTGAATATGTCATTTTACTTTCTCCTGGTTTGTAGAGTTTCTGCTGAGAAATCTACAGACGGGCTAATGGAATTTCCTTTGTAAGTTGTAATCCCTTTTTCCCTAACTGCATTTGTAATTCTTTCTTTATCCTCAATTTTTGACAGTTTTATTATAAGGTGTCTTGGAGAAGATCTTTTGATATAATACGGTGATCTATTAGCTTTGTTAACTTTGAGGTCCGATCTCTCCCCAGGTTCGGGAAATTCTCAGCTATTATTTCTTTAAATAAATGATCTGCGTTCTTCTCCCTCTCTTCTCCTTCTGTAATACTGATTATTCAATTATTTGTTCTTTTGATGGAATCCCATAGATCACGTAGGCTTTCATCACTCTTTTTTATTCTTTTTCCTTCATTCTCCTCTAACTGGGCTACTTCAAATTTCCTGTCCTCTAATCCTCTAATTCTGTCTTCTGTTTGCTCTGCTGTACTGCAGATGTTCTCTATTGCATTTTTTAAAAAATTTCACTGATTGAGTTCTTCAGCTCCAGAACCTCTATTTGGTTCTTTTTTTTTACGATTTCTATCCCTTTGGGAAAAAGTCTCATTTTGATTCGTGTATTTTTTTCTTGAGATTTCATTGAATTATCTTCCTGAGGGTTTTTTTGTAGCTCACTGAGTTTCTTCAAAACGTATATTTTGTTTTCATTGTCATTTGTTTCTAGGTATTTTTTGATTTCCTCTTTGATTTCTTCAGCGATCTCTTGGTTGTTTAGTAGCATATCACTTAGCCTTGATGTGTTTGTATTTTTTACAGTTTTTTTCTCCTGTAATTAATATCTACTCTCATAGCATTGCAGTCAGAAAAGATGCTTAATATGATTTCAAGGCTTGAAATGTGACCCAAGATGTGATCTGTCGTGGAGAATGTGCTGTGTACACTTGAGAAGAAAGTGTATTCTGCTTTTTTTTTTTAATTATTTTTTGCTGTGTTGGGTCTTCATTGCTGCACGCAGGCTTTCTCTAGTTGCAGCAAGTGGGGGCAACTCTTCATTGCAGTGCATGGGCTTCTCATTGCGGTGGCTTCTCTTGTTGTGGGGCACGAGCTCTAGGTGTGTGGGCTTCAGTAGTTGTGGCTTGCAGGCTCTAGAGTGTAGGCTCAGTAGTTGTGGCACACGGGATTTGTTGCTCCACAGCATGTGGGATCTTCCTGGACCAGGGCTTGAACCCATGTCCCCTGCATTGGCAGGCAGATTCTTAGCCAGTGCACCACCAGGGAAGTCCCAATTCTGTTATTTTTGGATGGTATGTCCTATAAATATCAATTAGATCCATCTGGTGTAATGTGTCATTTAAAGCTTGTGATTCTTTATTTATTTTCTGTTTGGATGATCTGTCCATTGGTTTAAGTGAGGTGCTGAAGTCACCTACTATTATTGTGTTACTGTGGATTTCCCCTTTTATGGCTGTTAGCATTTGCCTTATGTATTGAGGTGCTCCTATGTTGGGTGCATAAATATTTACAATTGTTATATCTTCTTCTTGGATTGATCCCTTGATCATTATATAGAGTCCTTCTTTGTCTCTTGTAATAGTCTTTATTTTAAAGTCTACTTTGTCTGATATGAGAATTGCTACTCCAGCTTTCTTTTGATTTCCATTTGCATGGAATATCTTTTTCCATCCCCTCACTTTCAGTCTGTATGTGGCCCTAGGTCTGAAGTGGGTCTCTTGTAGACAGCATATATATGGGTCTTGTTTTTGTATCCATTCAGCCAGTCTGTGTCTTTTGGTTGGGGCATTTAATCCATTTACATTTAAGGTAATTATTGATATGTATGTTCCCATTACCATTTTCTTAATTGTTTTGGGGTTTGTTATTGTAGGCCTTTTTTTTCTCCTGTGTTTCCTGCCCAGAGAAGTTCGTTTAGCATTTGTTGTAAAGCTGGTTTGGTGGTGCTGAATTCTCTTAACTTTTGCTTGTCTGTAAAGCTTTTGATTTCTCCATTGAATCCGAATGAGATCCTTGCTGGGTAGGGTAATCTTGGTTGCGGGTTTTTCCCTTTCACTACTTTAAATATATCTTGCCACTCCCTTCTGGCCTGTAGAGTTTCTGCTGAAAGATCAGCTGTTAACCTTATGGAGATTCCCTTGTATGTTATTTGTTGCTTTTCCCTTGCTACTTTTAATATTTTTTCTTTGTGTTTAATTTTTCTTAGTTTGATTAATATGTGTCTCGGCGTGTTTCTCCTTGGGTTTATCCTGTATGGAACTCTCTGCACTTCCTGGACTTGATTGACTATTTCCTTTCCAATGTTGGGGAAGTTTTCAACTATAATCTCTTTAAATATTTTCTCAGACCTTTTCTTTTTTTCCTCTTCTTCTGGGATGCTTATAATTCGAATGTTGGTGTGCTTAATGTTGTCCCAAAGGTCTCTGAGACTGTCCTCCATTCTTTTCATTCTTTTTTCTTTATTCTGCTCTGCAGCAGTTATTTCCACCGTTCTATCTTCCAGCTCATTTATCCGTTCTTCTTCCTCAGTTATTCTGCTATTGATTCCTTCTAGAGAATTTTTAATTTCATTTATTGTGTTGTTCATCACTGTTTGTTTGCTCTTTACTTCTTCTAGGTCCTTGTTAAACGTTTCTTGTATTTTCTCCATTCTATTTCCAAGATTTTGGGTCATCTTTACTATCATTACTCTGAATTCTTTGTCAGGTAGTTTGCCTATTTCCTCTTTATTTATTTGGTATTGTGGGTTTTTATCTTGCTCCTTTGCCTGTAGATATTTCTCTGTCTTCTCGCATTGTCTGATTTACAGTATTTGAGGTCTCCGTTCCCTAGGCTGCAAGGTTGTAGTTTGTCTTGTTTCTGTTCTCTGCCCCCAGTGGTGGGGTTGGTCCAGTGTCTTGTGAAGGCTTCTTGATGGGAGGAACTGGTGCCTGCATTCTGATGGGTGGAGCTGAGTCTTTTCCCTCTGATGAGCAGGGCTGTGTCAGGTGATGTGTTTTTGGGTGTCTGTGAGCTTAGTATGACTTTAGGTAGTCTGAGTGCTGATGGGTGGGTTTGTGTTCCTGTCTTGTTTGTTGTTTGTCCAGCGCTGGGAGCTGCTGGCAGTTGGGTCTTGGATTCAGATAGAGGCCACCATGTGTGCTCTTGGCGATTAATCTTCCCTGGAACCAGGAATTCTCTAGTGGTCCAGCATCTTGGACTTGGTGCTCCCACTCCAGAACCTCAGGCCCGACTTCTGGTTGAGGGACAAAGATCCCGCAAGTCACTTGTCCCAGCAATAAAGGGGATTAAAAAAAAAAAAAAAGACTAACAAAACCCCAGACAAATGGTAAAAAATAAAATCAAACGAACAGAAACAGAAACAAGGAAACACTCACACACACAAAAGAAACCAAAACAGAACCAAATAAATCAAACAGCAAGAGAACAACCAAACAAAGAGCCTAAGAATGAAATCAAACAATTATAAAGAAAGTTGACAAAAACCCAAAACCAAAGCAGAGTGCCAACCAAAGAATGAAGCAAAGAAACAAAACAAACTGACAAAAATTATATTAAAAAAAAAAAGAAAAAGAGAAAGGGGAAAGAAGACAGAACAACAGAAAAGCAATGTAGAAACAGAAATATATATATATATATATATAAAAGGAAAAAAGACAAACAAAACCCTAGGGAAATGGTAAAAAAAAAATCAAACAAATAAAAGCAGAAACAAGGAAACACACACACATAAAAGAAACAAAATAGAGCCAAATAAAACAAAAAGCAAGAGAACAAGACAAATAGAAGAGCTCAAAAATGAAATCAAAGAATTAGGATTAAAACTAACAAAAACACATAACCAAAAACAAAACCAAAGCAGTGTACCAACTGAAGAGTAAAGCAAGGGAACAGAACAAACTGATAAAAATGATTTAAAAAGTAATAATAATAAAATAAAATAAAAAGGGAAAAACCACAGGACAATAGAAAAACAAAGTAGAAATGGAAATATTAAAAATAAAGAAGTAATAATAAGAAATAAATAACCTTTAATATATATTAAAGAAAAGAAAAAATAAGGGAAAAGAACACAGAACAACAGAAAGCAAAGTAAAAATAGAAATATATAAAAAATAAAAGTAAAAAATAAAAATATGTTATAAAACATGGAGATCCCAAAAGACTAAATAAAAAAAAAAAAAAACTAAAACAAGAACAGCAAACGAACAAAGAAAAAGAAAGCCCCTGCCCCCAAAAGCCACAACCAACAACAGAATGAATCAACACATAATAAAATTAGTAGTAATAATTTTGTTTCCCTGGGGCCTCTGCTGTAATTGTCCTTGCACATGCTGTGAGCCACAGGCCACCTCCGCCTCCCCAAGAGCCCTTCCTCTGCCTCTGGGCTGGTCTCTGGACCTGCTGTGGGCCCTGTGGGGACCCCTCAGACTCTGATCCGGCCCAGTTCCTGCGTGTGCTGCCCCCAAAGCCCACAGCTGCCAGAACTAGACCGTTTTCAGTTGTGGGAAGCCTTGTTGTCTGCTCAGATATTCCATAGATGGGATTTAATCTGAAGCTTGTACAGCTGATGGAAAGATTTTTGATCTTCTTCCTTAGTCACCCCGTCCCTGGGGTTCAGCTTTGGTTTTATCCCCACCTCTGTGTGTGGTCCACCCACAGGAGTCTGGTCCTGAGGCTGCCTTGGAGCTCTTGGGTCTGCCCCCGTGAGCACCGGGTGCAGAGGTGGTATGACTGCATGAATCGTGTGAGCCCCGGTGGCACCAAATGCACAGGGAAGCGGTGGCCACGGGCACAGGAGATATGGCCCTAGTGAGGGCCTTTTCTGGCGCCTGGCATAAGGCATGGGAGGGTCAGCTCTGAGGGGGCTTTTTTTTTTTTTTTTTTGCGGTACGCGGGCCTCTCACTCTTGTGGCCTCTCCCGTTGTGGAGCACAGGCTCTGGACACGCAGGCTCAGCGGCCATGGCTGACGGGCCCAGCCACTCCACGGCATGCGGGATCCTCCTGGACCAGGGTACGAACCCATGTCCCCTGCATCGGCAGGCGGACTCCCAACCACTGTGCCACCAGGGAAGCCCCTGAGGGGGCTTTTTTTATTGTTCAGCAGCTGGCACGCAAGAGCCAGCCCTGAGAGGGCTTCTTTTATTGTCATTGGCAGGCGCCGGTGTGTGGAGAGAGAGAGGCTACAATAGTGGCTCCTCCCCCTGTGTGTGACTCAGCAGTAGTGCCTGCTTCCATGGCAGTCCAGTCTTCCTCTGTAGGCATTCCCTGCTGCAGATTTCCTCCCTCCTGTCCCCCAGTCCGTCTCCCCACAGCCAACTGCAGTTCGCTTTCTGGGCCTGTTCTCCAATCCCCACTCACCAGCTCCCAGCCCCCTTGCACACCTGTGAGCACGCATCTCAGTCTGGGCCATGTATGGCCGTGGTTCGGACCATCTGTGTATTTCTCGCTCCATCTCATCTGCCACAGATCGGCCGCTTCATCCTCTTCCACAGCCTCAAATGCTTCCCTTCTGTCCCAGTCGATTTCCCCAATGGAGAGGGGGTTTCCCCATTGGAGAGAGGGTTTCCCTGAATTCAGGAATCCCTCCTCTGCTTCAGCTCCCCCACCCCGGGGTCCAGGTCCCATCCCACTTCCTCTCCTCTTCCTTCTCCCTTCTTTTTTTCCATCCTACCCAGTTATGCAGGGATCTTTATAGTCCTTTCCAGTGTCCAAGGTCTTCCGCTAGTTTTCAGCTGGTGTTCTCAGTATGTGAGAATTGTTGCATCTGTAGATATATTCCTGATGCATCCGTGGAGAGAGGTGAACTCTATGTCTACCTACTCCTCCGCCATCTTGAATCTCCACAAAAATAAAATGTGTATTTTGAATTCTTTATCTCCACATCACAAAATTCTCTGCCTTTGAGCTGTTATTGGAGAATTATTATTTTCTTTTTGTGATGACATATTTCCTTGATCTTTCATGTTCCTTGTAGTTTTGCATTGCTGTTTTTGCATTTGAAGAAACAGACAACTCTTTAAATCTTTGCTAAATGTTTTGCACACGAAAGAAACAAAAACAGAACCAAATAAATCAAATAGCAAGAGAACGACCAGACAAACAAAGAGCCTTGTCTTCTGAACGGGTATTCTGTTTGGTGGTATTATCTGGTATTTTATCTGTCTTTGAATGGGTACAGCTGCTCCACTCTTCTTGTTCCCTGTTGTGGCAGGATTCTTAAGCTTTCCTGTTTTTTCTGCTTCTTATAACTCACCCAAGCTGGCTACTGGAATCCTCTTTTTGTTTTCCAGAAGGTGGCACTATGGCTCAAGTATGTGGTTTCTCTCTTGCCCACAGCCTGTGCCCTCTTTTCTAAACACGCTCCCTGTCTACCAGAGCTCTCTCTCACCACCACACATGGCTGCATGCACAAGGAATCAGCCACAGAATTAGAGGAGGTGTGGGTTTAGCACTTGGGGTATCGGGGGTGCCCACAGGCCTGGGGAGATTCCCAGGTATGGTACTCCCAGATGGTCATGGGTAGACTTCCTGCTGACCACTGTCAGCAGGAACCTTGTCCCTTATCTGCCTCTCTCCCAATCTCCCCCTTCCCCCTAGTCATGGAGTTTCTGCCTCAGTACTCTGGGTGCTGCTGGAGAGAAATGGGTTTCTCCAGCCATGATCAGCACAACTGGGATAGCTAGGCACTCACTCACTGCTCTCCTTTTCCCTTGAGGGAGAGGTCACCATCACCATATAAATCAAACCCTGTGCAGTGTTCTTTGGTGGTGGTCAGGGGCCTAGGAAAGTTTAATTTACCACCACCTTCACTGTGATGAAAATTGTATATTTTTTTTGCTCCAATGTCTTCTGGAATTTCCCTTCAAGATGGCTGGGCCTCTGCCAGTTCTGTCTCCTGCTTGTGTATCTGCCCAAGTCAGCACTCTCCAGATTTTTTCCTGACTGCAGCGAGAGGGGTCTGGGCAGGTTTTCTGACTCCCCTGATTCCACAGCCCATACTAAAGTCTGTCTGCCTATTAGTGGGTACACAGGTGAGCGGGATTCATCTCAGGTCCCTGGGCATATGATACTAGATCCCACAACACCCACAAAGGTGCTTTTGTTCATGAATGGATGTCTATTTTGCTGTTGAAAAAGGAGGATAGGGCTTCCCTGGTGGCACAGTGGTTGAGAGTCCGCCTGCCGATGCAGGGGACGTGGGTTCGTGCCCCGGTCCGGGAAGACCCCACATGCCGCGGAGCTGCTGGGCCCGTGAGCCATGGCCGCTGAGCCTGCGCGTCCAGAGCCTGTGCTCCACAACGGGAGAGGCCACAACAGTGAGAGGCCTGCGTACCGCAAAAAAAAAAAAAAAAGAAAAAGGAGGATAAAAAGGAGGAATGTCTTATACCTCTGATATCACTGATAATGCTGTATCTTTTGAAATCTAGGTTTTCAGCCATTGTTATTATAAAAAGCAAGTACCATATAGAAATTAATATGCAACAGGAAATGAGGGTGGCTGTGTCTAATCTGATTCCCAGGTTTAAGAAGTTATGCAGTGCCCGAACAGGTGTACACATCCCTTTAGTCACTGTGGTTATTTAAGAAGAAAATAAAAATATTATTTGGTTTTTAACTCATGTGTACTAATTTTTCCAGCATCACGAAGTTATTAGGATATAAATACTTATTAAGTTGTTTGGACCTAACCACTTTATAACTGGAACTGTTAGATATTTATTTGGCCAAAAAGTAGCATGAGAAATTTACTAAGACTGTAAGAGTACCACGGACTGAGAATAGAGGATTGTGCTGAGAAATATGTAAGAGTCAATCCCAGAAGTAGATTAGATCCTTTCCACCCACATTCCACTGGTAAGAATTTATTAGACAGCTACATCTAAGAGTAAGGGAGGATGGGAAATTCAGTCCAGTTGTGTGCCCAGGAGGAAAAAGAAAACAATTTGATGAAAAACCAGTCATTCTCTGCTGTCGAAATGAATAAGCAGGGGGACAAAAGTGTCCCACATCCACAGTCTGACTTGCACTGAAAACTGTTGTAGCAAACACTCTCTGCAACTCAGCATCCCCATCATCCCTTCTATCCTACAGCTCTTATCATCCACAAAACATCCTAGGGCTCTTATCATCCACAAAACACATAAAAGCCATTGCTTCACTTACTTCTCACAACCTCATGATCTGGGCAGAGCAAAGACTGTCCCCATTGTGTCCCTATTTTGCAGTTTAAGAAATAAACAACTAGATTACTTTAGGCTACCCAGATAGCGAGTAACAGAAGCCAGACCCAAATCCAAGTTTTACACCACATTAAGAGTTCCTTATGCTACAGCCAAACTCTAGGTCAGAGAATTCAGTGGACAGCTGTGGGGCTTGTGTTTAAAGACAGGGACCTGATCTGGTTGTCAGGGGGCTAGGATAAGCAGGAATGGGCAGCAGGATTGTCAGACTAGCAGCTTCAGTTCTACAGATAGGAGATGATCGTGTCCTGAAAGTGATGGTTCTTGGGACATGAGAGACTGTCATCCAAGAGATGTTCTTCAGCTCCTGCTGTCCTGGGTGAGCTCACAGATGTCTGGCCTCAGCTTTGTGACTTACACAGCTTTTCACAGTCAACTCTCAATCACAGTGACAGCTGATTGGGAAAAGGAGCATATCAGGAGAGATAACTGCCACCTGGATCTGGTCTACCATTTGAACTGCCTTATGATTTTAGCAAATTTGTCTTGAGGGCATATTTTTCTAATACAATTTAGTTGTATTAGAAGAAATCTCTCTTTTCTTTAAGCACATTACTATTAATGGAAAGAAAGGAGGTAGGTCAAGAGCAGGGGAAAGGCTTTCTGGGGTTTGGAATCTACCAGTGATAATCCACAACATGCATAATCCTGACGTAGTCTGTATAAACATTTGTCTAACAGAGGCAGCTGCTCAGCCTCTTAAGTTCTCTTCTGCCCCAGTAAACACAAGGTGAGAAGCCTGAAGCACTGAACCTGAAGAAGTTGCAGTCTATGGTTTTCCTGCTCTGAACAGCGGACATGCGGCCAGGGATAACTGAAGTATTGAAGATAGTTGAGAAGGACTTCTCCTGTATGGCCAATCTTTACATTATTGTATTTTCTGATCACGTTTATTTTCTTCTCCAAGCTTCAAACGGAAGTCATTAGAGACAGAGGTTTCATCACTAGGTGCAGGTCGGAGGCCAGTTGACTTTCTGATATATTATTCTTTTTTGGCAGTCAGCTAAAATATGCCAGTTTCAGGACATGTGCTAAGGGATGATTTGAGGCTACATTCTGGGAATTAAACTGAACTCCCTTGTGCTTATCCGTGATTTATTGTTGCTTAAAACAGAACTAGCTTGCCTGCTTAAACCAGAACTAGCTTGCCAGCAAAACCAGTTGAGTCTGACAGAGCTGAAGCTAAAATTATTGATTAAAGGACTAAGGACCACATATGAGAAGTTTATTCTTTGGGTGTGATCTCTAGACGTGCGTGCAAGTGGTTCAAGGAGAACATTTACACGCTGCGTTTTTCTCTAGTCTAAAACACAATCACTCTGGGCAGCCATGGGGAGTGCAGTATGAAGAAGTCCCAGTTTTTCTTCCTTGACCCTAAAAGGAAATCTTGTAGACATTTCCATTCCTCTAAGGTACCTTCACATGAATTCAGTATGTCGTGCTAGTAATCTACTCCACTCATAAAGATTCCTGGAGAGCCACGGAAACAGCACGGTCCTTGTCTAAATGTAGAAAAGAAAAATCCTAAAGTTTTCAGTGATTTGTTTGAACTTATCTGTTAATAGCTGGGAAGAGATGGTAACAAACTAAACCACAGAGTTTTCAAGGCCTAAAGAGAACATCCCAATGCGTTTGAGTTTTAGCATAACCCCATCCATTTCATTCCCTCACCCACGTGCTCAGTAATCAATACTTTTGAGATCTACCATTTACTTTGTGGTGCAAAATGCTTTCTATACATTGTATCATTTAATCTTCACAACAACACAAAGGGATGAGGTAAGATAAAACCAATGCTTAGTGTAAAATGGGTGGCTTGACTCCAAAATACTCACTCCAAACCAGCATAACAATTGCCAAGTATTAGGCTGAAACAGTAATTTTCAACTTCTTTTGTACTTGTGACGTATCTTCTTGAATAACAAAATTTTGGGAGGTGACAAAGGAATTTTAAGATTCAAAATGGCACTAATTAAGTCAGCACTCATTTAGGTATAATTAATACTAGATTATCTCACTGTGTCACGGATTTCAATAAGAGTACACACAGTGACCATACTATTCCCCGGGGGGCCCTTTGGCCTTGGATCCCTATTCCAACAGAACTGTTGTTGCCCTGACCAAGAGAACAAGTTCACGCATATTCCCAGAAGCCTTGGAACTTCTTTGATGTTGCTTTGTTGTTCTGCTGTACCTTGTATCTCTGACTTGGAGAAATTTTGCCCTGTACAACACATAGTTACACAACAGATACAGCACAATGTTCCCACTGATAGTTGTTGGTGTTACAGGATATATTTTTAATTATGACAAAACTGAGCTTTATATACCTTGATGGCATTTTTTAGCCTACTTAAGAATGTTTGAGTATGCAGCTGCAGACCAAATAAGAACCACTGGTCTAGGGTGGAACTGGAAGAATTGAGCCCTATTCCTTGGTTCACAGTGCAAACAAATCAGTGAAATGCCCAACTGCTTTCACATAAAAATGGCCCTCATCAAGGCAATGGTCTGACCCAAACAAATACAAACAGAAGGTCAATATCTGAGTTTGCCTAGTGGAGAGCAGAGACATATTTATGTATGATTTATGTCCTCTCTCCATGTATAGGTAGGTTTATACCATGGGTACATGTGGCTATGTTCATGATATTCATATGCCATGCTGACATGTGTTCTAGTGTGTTCTTCACATGTGACTTCTCTCTATAAAATCATCTTGTCAACTCATGGAGAGGTAAGAGGGGTCATAGTTTTATCATTCCCCTTCTACCTCTCATCCCAGCTATGCTTTAGAATTCAGTGATCCCTGCGGATTTCACAGTGTTGCAGAAGACTGAATTCTGTCTTTTAAGGCAGCACAGCACAGTGGGATGGTGAAGGTTTAAAGACAATACAGGCATGCTTTGTTGTATTGCACGTTGCTTTATTGTGCTTCACAGATACTGCATTTTTTACAAATTGAAGATTTGTGGCAACCCTGAGCAAGTCTATCGGTGTCACTTTTCCAAGAGTATTTGCTCACTTCATGTCTCTGTGTCACATTTTGGTAATTCCCACAGTATTTCAACCTTTTTCTTTATTATTATTCTTGTTATGGTGATCTGTGATCAGCAATCTTTAACTTTCCTATCGCAAAAAGATTACGACTCGCTGAAGGCTCCGATGATGGTTAGCATTTTTTACATTAAAGTGTGTGCATTGTCTGTATAAACATAATGCTATTGTACCCTTAATAGACTGCAACATAGTGTAGATATAACTTTTATATATGTACTGGGAACCAAAAAATTCATGTGACTCACTTTATTGCAATATTCGCGCTATTGCAGTGGTTTGGAACTCAACCTGCAACATCATCCAGGTATGCCTGTACAGCCCTTTAAATTATAGGACCTTGGAATTCTTGCAACTTGGTGGTTTTGTGGCTTTAAAGTTATTTAATGTCCCTACGTTGCAATTATTTTATCTTTAAAAAAAAGAAGGAAATAAAGTCTGATGGGATCGTTACAGAACTTGGAGTCAAGTGTGATGAATGTCAAAGGGGTAGTTCTCCAAAGCTATTGATTACTGAGCAGGTGAGGGAGGGTGTGAAGTGTGGTAGGTTTTACCAGCCAAAGCTCTTGTGCATTGGGTAGTTCTCTGTTACCATGTCTTCCCAACTAAGTGAGTTCAAGCAAATCACTGAAAACTTTAGGATTTTTCTTTTCTTCATTTAGAAACAAGAACCATGCTGTTTCCCTGGCTCTCCAGGAATATGTATGGGAAGAGTGGATTGCATTAGTCCCCCCTTTTCCATGGGTGATACATTCTAAACCCCCCAGTGGATGCTTGAAACGACAGACAGTTCTAAACCCTGTACATACTATGTTTTTTTTTTTACTACATATACATACCTATGATGAGGTTTAATTTATAAATTAAGCACAGTAAGGATTAACAATAATAATAACAAAATAGAATAATTGTAACAATAGACTGTAATAAAGGTTATGTGAATGTAGTCTCTCTCTCAAAATATCTTGTATAAATTTAATGTCTTTCCCATCTTAACTAAGCACTTACCATGAACTGTGGCTATATCTTTTGCTGTTTGAGATGCAACAGCAAAACTAGCACAAATTTCTTTTTCCTTCTTCACAATTTCATGGATAGAAGATCCACTCTTACCATAGATCTTAGTAACCTCAGCATACAATTTTTTTTCTTTCCTTATTAAGCCGAGAACCTTCACCTTTTCACTTAAAAGAAGCCCTTTATGACTTCTCTTTGGCACATACAAATTGTCAGCATTGCTATTTTTTTTGCTTCGGGACCATTGTTAAGTAAAATAAGGGTTACTCAAACACAAGCACTACGATACCAACACAATCTGGGAACCAATGTGGCTACTAGGTGACTAAAGGGCAGGATGCGCTGGAAGAGGGATGAGTCACGTCCGGAGTGGGATGAAGTGAGATTTCATCATGCTACTCAAAATGGCGGCAATTCAGAACTTACGAATAGTTCATTTCTGGAATTTCCCATTTAGTATTTTTGGACCTCGGTTGACTGTGAGTAACCGACACTGTGGATCGGGGAGACTACTGTATAGTGATAAGACGTACTGAGTTCCTGGGATGGTACCTAGCATAATACCTGACCCTAGTGCTTCAATAAATGATAGCAGTTCTATTATCGTAGTCATAGAGTGGGGCTATTCCTGGGCGAGAACATCTCTGGGTTTCGGGTGGTAATCAGAGACAATAAAAACATTCACTGGATGAAATATTCTGAGGAAGAACAAATATTCAGGGTTATTTTTGTATAAAGAAATGAAAAGATACCAAACCCTTGGTTAGTCAGAAACATTGAATCCCTGTTGTGTTCCAAGGCTCTGGATTTAGGATGGAAGAAAAGTAAAAGAAATAAAGATCATGATGACTTCAGAACAGTTATGAAACAAAATCAAATACTCGGATTTTCTATTTATACTTAATACTCCTATATATGTTATATAGTATTATATATGTTTCTCCTCTATATAATATATATAATGCTCATATATGAACATTATAACATAGTTTAATATACATACTATATTACTATAATACATAATTATATATGAAGTACTATAAATAATATATAATTATAAATCATAATCATTGAGTATTAGATAGGGTGTGTTTGCTGGGGCAGAGGGGGTGGGGAATCATATCTGGGGTGGAGACTGGAGATGTAGGCACAGCTTGGATCATGAAGGACTTGTGAGTTATTAGACTTGACCTTAAAAGCAATAGAAACCATTAAGTTCAGCAGTGATGGAATCAGATATGTCTTTTAAAAGGACAGCTCTGATTGTGGTGTAGAGTCTGCACTAAAAAGAGGAAAGACATGAGGCAGGGAGGCTAGTTGCTGTTGCAGTCATCAGTGAGAGATACCTACACTAGAATCATGACAGTAAAGACATAAGGAAGGGGATGGGGTAAAGAGATTATTTAACCTGCAATAGTTATATCTATTGGATGGTTGGATGGACGAAGAGAGAAAGAGGATTTTGAGCAGATCATGAAAATGCTTTTCAAAAACAATCATAGCAACCATGTATAAAGCATGAGAAACATGTTTGCCAAATAGGCTTCTGGAGAGAGAGAAAACGTAGGCAAGTTTTCAGTAGGCTGTTTGTCTTCCCTGTAACTGCCCACTCTGTTAGTCTTGGGGTGCCTTAGCAGCTGTCTGAGGGCCATTTTTTAGCTGTGGCAATCAGCTGGTGATTATTCTTCTAGTTTTTCCATGAAATCTGAAGTCTTCTGATAGATGTCAACCAAGCATTGAACAGGTCTTATGGCATAAGAAATAAGAAAAAGCACTTAGAGCTTCCAATCGGGGCATTTTTTTTTTTTTTTTTTTTGGTCTAATGCTTCCAGCTTTGAAAAAGCTGTGGCCATTGGATAAAATATGAGTAGTTAAGAGTGAGGGAAAGAAACGTGTGATTGTGGTCTTTTATCTTGAAAAAAAATAGCCGCTATAGGTGCCTGTTTAATTATAAACATAATATTTATGCAAAGTGGAAAATCACAAAGAAGAAAATATAATTATTCATACTATCACTATCCAGAAATAAATGTTTTGATACTTAGCTTTTCAGGTTTTTTCTATGCCTACATACATTTTTTTTTTTAATGTAAGATCATAATGCTTATCTTGGTTTGGGGTTCCTTTTGTACCCTGAGTTTTTAGGGTAGATTGAAACTATTATTACAAAGAGACCCCAAAATACAGTGGTTCCATCAAGATACAAGCTTTCTTGTTTTACATGGATAGCTGCAGAGGTGGACAGGGTTCCCAGGGGGCTTAGGCAGCTCTGCACCTGTGGTTGCCCAGGGACCCAGGTCTGTTCCCACATACTCAGAGCATTGCTCTGGTCCACATAACTGAAGCAGGTCCAACAGCACCACATAATGTTGCAGCTAAAGGGAAAGAGATACAGTGGAGATGGAAGACAAGCAGCTTCCTCTTTTAAGGATTTACCTTGGTAGTGGCTGAATTCTTTTCTGCCCACTTGCCGTTTGCCAAAATTCAACCACACGGCTACACTTACTTATATGAGGGAAGCTGGGAAAGGTTAGCGCCCCATTGCCCAGCCATGTGTCTTGCAAAACCCCAGCATGGAAGAGCTTGTTACTAAACGTAAGGAGAAAATGGATACTGGGAACAATTGCCAGCCTCAAACTTAGGTCCCCCAATCACTCATCTGTGCCCTGCTAACCAAATATAGAACATACTCACTCCTTCATCAAGGGGACTGCCTCAAAAACCATCCAATTACTACATCCAACTCAGAGTTCAAGATTTCTGGGTGACATCAAGTCTTCTCCATCAGGGCTGAAGGTACCCAGATCTGGGAAATTTTTTAACTAATGGGCATGTTTTCTGGCACCTTCCCCATACTTAGTGTTCAACAGTGGAGTCAAACAGGATAGCTGCAATAAAAAATTTTTTTTGGAAAAAGGGTAAATGGGAGAAAAAAATCGTTATGGTTCTTAAGAATGATGAAATCTTACTGGGCAGGAACTGTGACCCATCTCCACCACAGCCAAGGAAGAAAATGTCTTCATCTACAGACACTAGCTCTCTTCTCTGGGAGACAGTCCTTTTGTCCACTGACCTCTCAGAGACTCTGCTTGTCCATTAAATTCTGCGGCCACAACTAAAGTGAGTGTGGAGGAGCATGCCTTACTTGGGGATGCACAACTCTCCTGGGGGTTGCTCTAGGGACCAGAAAATTACAGCTTTTGCAGGCCAGGTTTGTGGTTTCTTTGATCACATAATTCTTTCAAAGTTCTTAGCAGTTTTCTAGACTATTTGCTACTGGTCATTTCCATGAACATGTAAGGTTAGCCAACAATCTCATCTGCATCAATCTTAAGTTCATGAACACATTTGTTTACTCATCTCTAAACTTGGGCCAGTTTCGCTCCAATTCTGTAACAACTTTGAGGCCATTTAAAATAACAGGCGTGGGTGAGACAACAATACGCTTAATTCTATATTTGCCATTGGATTGGCTCCTCTGGTCGCATTCACAACAGGCCCTGGAGAAAGGCTCCGAGACACAGTTTATCTCTTTCTGTTTATGGTGCTGAAACTGTTCAAATCTCCAGCTCCATGAGGCCTAAATTACAAGACTGCTAGTCAATTCAGACGGCAGCCCCAAGCACAGGGGACATCCCTACCCGGGCTGTATTTCCTTCTGTCTCGACTGGCAAACTGACAAATCTTGCCAAACTTCATCGCTCTCTACTAAAAGCAGCAAGAAGCAGCCAATAGAAACCAACATTCTGGTTTTGTCTCACTATTTACCCCAGAGCTGCAGACCGGGTAAGCACGTAACCTGTCTTCAGAGTTATCATAGGAACCAGTTTTACCAATGTTTTGCCACGGTTTGACAAAGGCCATCAGCCTTTCAGCCTGCAATATCTGTTTCCTTGCTGCCCACCCCACAATTGTTAAAGGATCCATTTTAACACAAGTGTTAAAAGATCACACAATTGTGAAAGTGACATAGTGTACATTTTTTTTTACCCCTGCAGGATACTATTTCTGGTCCCAATTTATGTTTTTTTAATGATTCCCACGAAGCTACTGTCACAAAAGACCCCAAAATACAGTATTGCAAAATAGATTGAATTTTCTCTCACAAAATAAGGAGTTTGGGACATGAAAGTGTCTCTGTTTAGAACATCATCCAGGGACCCAGGTCTCTTCTGTATTTTGTTCCATCACCTGCTAGACCCCTGCCCTAGACCCATGGTCATGCGCACCACACCTGCACCCCAGCTCAGGGTGAGTAGAGAGCAAGCGATTCCTTTCTTTTGATGGGTGTGACTCTCAAGTTGCTCACATCATTTCTATTCACATCTCAATTGTGAGGCTGGCGGTGAGACAGGCCTGGGACCTGGGACCCTTTGCTGCAGTCCTACAAAGCTTGCACCTGGACACACCTCTTCTTGATCTACAAAACACAAAGAAACTATATGGGACTAAAATTAACTGTGTGCAGGCAGTTGGGGAAGGTTCTGGACCAAAAGATACAAAAGACTAAAGACAAAACAAAACTCAACTGCCACTTCTGAAGAGCCAGGAGCAAAAACGGCGTTGGGAGCAAAAGCAAGGTACTGAGCATAACCCCTGCACTCGACACCACCCAAAGGGTGGGCAAAACACCCTCCAGTTGGATCCCTGGACACACCCCTACCCTCACCCCATATAAGGAACAAGCTTGTCCCCCCTCAGTGAGCCAGCAAGGCTCGGAACCTGTTGTCTGTTCTCGTTCCTCCCTGCTGCAGCAGGGGCCCCAATAAAGTCTTGCCTGAATTTCTTGTCTGGCCTTTAGTCAATTTCTATTGATTGGGGGAGGCCGAGAACCATGGTCGGTATCAGTTGGAGACCCACTAGCCTGGGTAAAACTTAGTGTGGTAGGGGTCTGTTGCTAAATGCAAGATGGATACAAGGTTGCAAATAGAGCTATTCCACACCCATGAATGATGAATCATTGAACATTGCTTCCCAATTTGGTCTGTAATACATAATGCTTTGCTGATCGTCTTTTTTTTTTTTTAGCATCTTTATTGGAGTATAATTGCTTTACGTTGTTGTGTTGATCATATTTATTTAACAGTTTTTATATACATCTCTGGATGATTTACTTAATAGAGGTATACTTATACTGGAAATGTTACATATGAACACTATAAAGAATTGACTAGTTTCCTACTAGAAAAAGTGTGGCCATTTGTAATTCCAGCCTAAGTATGAAAATCTGCCTCCATATATAATCTCCAATACTTAATATATTTTTTTAATTACTGATATGTTTTGGCAGCACATATTTTGTAGAATATTTTCCATTTAAAAAATATGTATTTATTTTTTTGGCTGTGCCAGGTCTTTGTTGTGGCACACAGGATCTTTAGTTGTGACATGTGGGGTCTAGTTTCCCAACCAGGGATCGAACCTGGGCCCCCTGCATTGGGAGCACAAAGTCCTAACCACTGGACCACGAGGGAAGTCCCCTTAACATTTTTATATTTAAAAAATTCCCCCAGAGGAGCATGATCAAGATAGCAGAGTAGGAAGATCCTTGCATACCCTCTCCCACAGACACACCAAAACTACAATTACATATAGAACAACTCTCTGAGAACATGAGGCCTATCAGAACAGCTCTTCTACAACTAAGGATATAGAGGAAAAACCACATCAAGATGGGTAGGAGGGGCAGAGATCCAGTCTAGTCTGGATGCTCACTCCAAGCAGTGGAGGATACTACAAACTCGGAGGTCCTCCCTAAAGAGCAAGGGGTTGGAGTCCCACATTAGCAACCCCACTCCAGGGGACCTGCACAGGGAAGATAAGCTCCCATAACAATTTACTTATAAAACCAGCAAGGCCAATGTCTGGAAGAGCCAAAGGGCTGTGGGAAACCAAGACTCCACTCTTGAAGGGGCTCATGCACAAAATCATTCACTCCAAGTTCCAGCACAGGGGCAGCATCACTCCAAGTTCCAGCACAGGGGCAGCAGTTTGAAAAATAGCTGGGCTATAATGATGGAGATCCACTGGCTAACTTTAGAATGAGTGTGGAGGAGCAGGAATCTGTTGGAACTTTCTCCAGGAACTGAAGCACTAGCAGGCACCATTTTTTAAAATTCTCCCTCGACCTAGTTGGTCTGCTGCTGGCAAGTGCAATTTCTGATGTTTGCCGTCTACCTTGCCAGCACCGCTCACCCTGCACTGGCTTTCCCCTGCAGACCTGCCCCTGCTGATGCCCCTACATGGTGACTACCACTCACTACACCTGGCGGGAGGTCTCAACCAGTTATGGCACCTCCTTCAAAGCTGCTCCTATTCTGGGGGGCCAACCATACTGCTGGTGCACCTGCACTGGTTGTAGCTGGGCCCCACAGCCAGCCACACCCAGGCTAGCCAAGCCCAACAGGGCACCTGCAGCAACTGTGGCCAAGCCAGCCTGCCAGCCTGGGGGCCAGCCCCACCTGTTGGTTCACCCACTGGTGCCCAACTGTGGCATCTCCACAACAGGAGAGTGTATGCAGCCCATGCAGGGAATACCCCTGGAGTCCCTGGGTCTGATGACCAGAGGGGATTGCTCTTCTGGACCCCACAGGAAACCTTCTATGTAAGGCCACTCCTTCAGGATTGGGAGACTGAGCTGATATATCTAATACATAGAAACAAACACACAGAGTTAGGCTAAATAAGAAGACAGAGAAATATGTTCCAAACAAAATAACCATGGGTAGGGGGGAACTAGATGAAGTGGAGATAAGCAATCTATCTGATAAAGAGTTAAAAGTAATGCTCATAAAGATGCTCATCAAACTCAGGAGAAGAATGAATGAACACAGTGAGAATTTCAAAAAGGAAAGAAAATATAAGAAAAGAATAAATCAGAGGTGAAGAATGCAGTAACTGAAATGAAAAATATGCTAGATAAAGTCAATAGCAGATTAGATGATGCAGAAAAGCAGGTCAGCAATCTTGAAGTCAGGGTAGTGGAAATCACCCAATCAGAAGAGCATAAAGAAAAAAAGAATTTTTAAAGAATGAGGATAGTTTAAGGGATCTCTGGGACAATATCAAGTATAGTAATATTTGCATTATAGGGTCCCAGAAGGTGGAGAGAGAGAGAGAAAAGGACAGAAAGTCTACTTGAAGAAATAATGGCTGAAAAGTTCCCTAACTTAGCAAAGGAAACAGATATCCAAGTCCAGGAAGCACAGAGACCTAAACAAGATAAATCCAAAGAGGTTCACACCAACACACATTATAATTAAAATGTCAAAAGTTAAAGAGAAAGAGAAAAATCTTAAAGGCAGCAAAAGAAAAATAACTAGTTATGTACAAAGGAGCCCCCAAAGGCTGTCAGCTGATTTTTCTGAAGAAACTTTCAAGCCAGGAGGGAGTGGCATTATATATGTTAAATGCTGAAAGGAAAAATCTTACAACCAAAACTATTCTTCCCAACAAGGTTATCATTCAGAATTGAAGGAGAGATAAAGAGTTTCCCAGACAAGCAATAGCTAAAGGAGTTCATCACCACTGAACAGGCTGTACAAGAAATATTAAATGGACTTCTTAAAGTGGAAAAGAAAAGTCCATAACTAGAAATAAGAAAACATATGAAAGGAAAAAAATCTCCCTGATAAAATAAACCATATAGTAAAGGTAATGGATCAATCACTTACAAAGCTACTATAAAGGTTAAATAACAAAAATAGTAAGATCAATTTCAACTACAATAACTAATCAAGGGATACTAGTTATAAATAGTATAAAATAAAAAGATGTAAAATGTGACATCAAAAATGTAAAATGTGGAGAGGTGAGTAAAAATATAGTGCTTTTGAAGTGCACTCAAACTTAAGTGACCATCAACTTAAAATAAATGGTTATATACATATTTTGTTACACTTGAACTTCATGGTAACCACAAACAAAACCTATAATAGATACATGAAAAATAAAGAAAAAGGACTCCAAACATAACACTAAAGTCATCAAATCACAAAGGAAGAGAGCAAGAGAAGAAGAAAGGACAGAAAAGAACTACAAAAACAAGCAGAAAATAATGAACAAATTGGCAGTAAGTACACACTGATCAGTAATACTTTAAATGTAAATGGACTAAATGTTCCAACAAAGAGACATAGGGTGGCTGAATGTATTAAAAGAAAAAACAAAAAAAAAAAACCCAAGACCCACCTATATGCTCACTTCAGAGCTAAAGACAAGAAGAACAAAACTGAAGGTATCATGCTTCCTGAGTTCAAACTATACTACAAAGCTATGGTATTCAAAACAGTATGGTACTGACACAAAAATAGATGCAGAGGTCAGTGGAAAAGAATAGAGAGCCCAGAAATGAATCCACACACATATGGTTAAATAATCTATACAAAGGAGGCAAGAATATACAATGGGGAAAAGAGAGTCTCTTCAATAAATGCTGTTGGGAAAACTGGACAGCTACATACAAAAGAATGGATCTGGACCATTATCTTATACCATATGCAAAAATAAACTCAAAATGGATTAAAGACTTGAATGTAAAACTGAAACCATAAAACTCCTACAAGAAAACATAGGCAGTAAGCTCTTGGACATCCGTCTTAGTGATACTTTTTCAGATCTGTCTCTTCAGGCAAGGGCAAGAAAAGCAAAAATAAACAAACAGGATTAAATCAAACGTAAAAGTTTTGCACAGCAAAGGAAACCAGCAACAAAATAAAAAGGCAACATACTGAATGGGAGAAGATATTTATGAATCATATAACCAATAAGGGGTTAATATCCAAAATATATAAAGAACTCATACAACTTAATATCAAAACCATAATGAGATATCACCTTACACCTGTCAGAATGGCTATTATCAAAAAGACAACAAATAACAAGTGTTGATGAGGATATGAGAAAAGGGAACCCTCATGAACTGTTGGTGGGAATGTAAATTGGTGCAGCCACTAAGGAAAACAGGAGATTCCTCAAAAAATTAAAAATCGAACTACCATACAATCCAGCAATTCCACTTCTGACTATCTGCCCCCCCAAAAAAACCCAAAAACACTAATTCAAAAAGATATATGCACTCCTTTGTTCATTGCAGCATTATTTACAATAACCAATATATGAAAGTAACAGAAGTGTTCATTAATAGATGAATGGATAAAGAAGATGTGGTATGTGGACTTCCCTGGTAGTCCAGTGGATAATACTTCACCTTCTAATGCAGGGGGTGTGGGTTCGATCCCTGGTCATGGATCTAGGACCCCATATGCCTCATGGCCAAAAAACCAAAACATAAAACAGAAGAAATATTGTAATAAATTCAATAAAGACTTTAAAAATGGTCCACATCAAAAAAAATCTTTAAAAAAGAAAAAAAGATGTGGTATATATATGTGCAATGGAATATTACTCAGCCATAAAAATGAATGAGATCTTGCCATTTGCAACAACATGGATAGACCTAAAGGGTATTATGCTAAATGAAATAAGCCAGAGAAAGAAAGACAAATACCATATAATTTCATTTATATGTGTAATCTAAAAAACAAAACAAACAAAACAAAACAGAAACAGCTTCATAAATACATAGAACAAACTCGTGGTTGCCAGACAGGAGGGGAGTGGGGGATGGGCGAAATAGGTGAAGAGGATTAAGAGGCACAAACTTCCATTTATAATGGAATATAAATGTAATATAAAGATGTAATATAAAGAATAGGGAACATAATAATATTATAATAACTTTAAATGGTGACAGAGGGTAACTAGACTTATCGTGGTGATCATCTCAAAATGTATATAAATGTTGAGTCATTTATGTTGTATACTTGAAATTAATATAATATTATACTTCAACTGAAGTCAGTTATACTTCAATTTAAAAAAAAAACCAAGCTGAAAAAATCCTCCCCCAATTTGATATATTCTTGCCTTTAGAAGTGGTTTTTACTGCAAGAAATGAAATCATCAACCACAAATATTTACTGACCACCTATAACAATACATTTGCTGAAGAAACAAGGTAAATAGAATGATTTTTTAATGGTCCCTTTGTGTTTTAGCAGAATATTTAGGGAGCAGAGAAGAGTCAGTTTGGAGCATCTTAAACAAGTTTTAAACTATGTGTGTTTGCTTATAAAATGCATTTTCTAATTTAAAAAATTAATACGATCTCATTGGGAGATACTGGGGGAAAAAACAGAAAAATGTAAAGAAAATGAGAGTCACGCCTAATTACACCAGAATAGAAAAGCACCTTTTAACAGTTTATTGTATATCTACCTATTCTTTTTCTAACTACTTATATTTCCATTTATCTTTATATTATTTACAAATATGTTCTCTTAATTTATATATAATTTCACATCCTTTTTTGTTCATTTAAAAACATATTTACACGTTTTCCCATGATATTAGAAGTCCTTCAAAAATCTAATTTTTAGTGGCTACATTTTATAATGACTATGTTATATGGCTATATTTAATTATATATTATATAGCTATTATATTATACTATGGCTACATAATAGAAGCCAGCATTTATTCAACATACTAAAATAGCAGCAATTGAATTTTTTCTCATGAGGAATTCCTTCTACTAGGATGTTGGGCCTTGTGGATGGATCATTTGATTTTGTCTTTTATTTCTTTTTTTTTAAATTTATTTTATTGAAGTATAGTTGACTTACAACATTGTGTTAATTTCTGCTGTACAGCAAAGTGATTCAGTTACATACATATATACATTCTTTTTTGTATTCTTTTCCATTATGGTTTATCACAAGATACTGACTATAGTTCCCTGTGCTATACAGTAGGACCTTGTTGTTTACCCATTCTATATATAATAGTTTGCATCTGCTAGTCCCAAATTCCCAATCCAACCTTCCCCTGCCTCCCTCTTCCCCTTGGCAACCACATGTCTGTTCTATATGTCTGTGAATCTGTTTCCGTTTCATAGATAAGTTCCTTTGTGTCATATTTTAGATTCCACATATAAGTGATATCACATGGTACTTGTCTTTCTTTTTCTGACTTACTTCACTTAGTATGATAATCTCTAGGTCCATCCATGTTGCTGCAAATGACATTATTTCATTCTTTTTTATGGCTGAGTAGTATTCCATCTACACATCTTCTTTATCCATTCATCTGTCAGTGGACATTTAGGTCGTTTCCATGTCTTGGCCATTGTGAATAGTGAGCAGCAGTTGAATTTAATCCTCTGAAATCAGTTTAAGTTCAATAATATTATAATCCTCACAGGAGCAGATCTCATTACTGTACCTAACTCTTCACCTCTCCCTACAGACTAATGGTTCTCAACCAGGACCAATTTTGCCCTCTAGGGAACATTTGTTGATGTCTGGAGACATTTTGATTGTCACAGTTATGAAGGGGCTTCTAGTGTGTAGAGGCCAGGGATGCTGCTGAACATTAAATGATTCATAGGACAGCCCCCCACAAGGAAGGATCATCTGGTCCCAAAGGCCAAGAGTGCCAGTGTTGAGAATTCCTGCCATGGAGTCATAACCTTCACTGTGTGATTTGTTTTACTACTTGACTTGAGGTTTGGTCTATGTGACTTGCTTTCACCAGTAGAATGAGGTAGAAATTACAATGTGACATTGTCTTACACATCTTCGCATTTTCTTCTTGTGGCTCTTCTAGCACCACGTGAAGAGCATGCTTGTTGATCCCACTAGGATCAGAGAGAAGGATGAAGGACACATGGAGCAGAGTGTCCACAAGACACACTGACCTGTGGGGAGCTGAGGCGCCCAGCCCAGTCTCCATCAGGCCAACCCCAGCCAACCTGCACATGTGGAAGCTACGATAATTAATGATTGTTGTCTTAAGCCACTGAGCTTGGGGGCAGTTTTTAATTTAGCAATAGCTAATTAATACATTAGGTGAAAAAACTAATTTGCTCCGACTCACAAAGTTAGTAAGTTTAAGAGCTGTGTTTCAAACTCAGTCCTGGCCGACTGCAAAGTCCATTCGTAATGTTGAGACTATACTGTTTTTCTGATACCATCATTTATGAAATCATTCTTATGTTAGATAACTAAGTAATTTTCTGTATTTTGCAGTTGTAAAGAATATTTCTTTGGTTAACATCTTTTTACATATATGTGTCCCTCCCATTCTGGTTTCTCTAGGATAAAATTTCTCTGTCAAAGGGTATGGACTTTTTAAGGAACTTGATGCATTTTGACTGCATATTTTTAAGAAATTTGAATCATCCAAAGAATAATACTAATTTAAAAAATTCTAGTAATAATTTTGCAATATATACATGTGTGAAATCATTATCTTGTACACTTTAAGCTTACATGTTATGTCAACATCTCAATAAACCTGGAAGTAATAAAATAAAATGACACCTCCTCAAATTCTAATAATTAATTAAGAATTTAACATGTCCCAGAGCCAACATTAATTTTAGATAAAATATACAATGCATAAGGAATGCACTCTTAGGCAATGTTTATAAAATTTAAACTGTATGAGGAATGCTTCTATTACAGACAGTCATGGGGTTTTATGCAAGATGCAATATGTCTGTGCTCTTATATTATTATATATCACTGGCTGCATCTCATAGTCAGATATAAGTTGATTCTTATACCTGGAAATATTGCAACCCATTTCTATAGCAATTTATTTTGAGGAGTCATTTTTAACAATGAATCAGTTCCAAAAAAAATAAAAGTGGCCCTGTCTAAACAAGGCACTCCCTGAAGGTGAAGTTAGCCGCAACTGTGTGGCAGCAGAGGAGTTAAAGCTAGCTGAAGGGTGATGTTTTTCAGCGGTCGTACGTCTAATAAAATGCATGTCGAACTGTGACATGTGAATAATGTTACTTCTCCACTGTAAGCCTCGGTAAAAAAAAAATAGATGGATGTAAATGGCTCCCTAAAGCCAGCATGTGACCCCAGTGCGGAAGGCAGGATTTATTAGTGTTTATTTTCACTTAGCGTAACCACTTCAGCCCTAGAACATCAGTGTCCAAACCCTCCTCCCAATAGATGGTAGTCAGCAAAAACTAAGGCAAACAAAGACCATCCTTGGTCTCCTTGAAAGGAGGGCGGAGGAGGCTGAGCCTGTAGATCTGACGCAGGGAACCTAATAAAACGACTCTTTGTGTTTTCAAACTTGTGATTTGACGTTGCCTTTAGAAGACCTCCAGGCAGAACCGACCCCACCTCCTCCGCCAAGCCCACCTGGCTTTGCTGCAGAGTCTAGCACCCAACTGCGGCTACGCAGAGCCCGAGACCAGTGCGCTCTTCGCGGCCCTGCAACCTAGGGGTTTAAGACTCTGCCAGCACTGGCTTAAAGTTCTTAGTAATTTTATCTTTTAATTACTTGCTTTACAACTGAAGTCTGATAGAACAATGGAGCATGAGCTGGGATCTTGGAGTGTCAGCTCGCTGGCAGTCCCACCTGCCACTGCCTCTCCCATCCCTGTCCCCATCCCCTCCCCACTCCCAACTGCTCCCCATCCTCCCCAGAGGCAACTGTACCCCCCATCCTATGGCGACCGGGTCAGGGGGGTATTGGGAGGAGGAGAAGCTCACTCACAGCCCTTGGCCTCTGCCCCCAGCAAACACAGGGAAGGGAGAGAGGGGATTAACTTCCCCATTGTCATTGCGTCCTGTCCCCTCGTGCACCTTCTTCTCACACACTCCACCGCATTATTTACTGATTCAGTATTGTCGTGGTCAGAGGGGTCTATGTCTGAATGCTGTCTTCCTCTGGCTGGTTGCTCCCACTCTCCGCGCCTCTCCCAGCAGTGGGGGTGTGCCTGTTCACTCTTTCTTTCTTTCCTCCAATTCCATAGTCATGAAGATAATAGTCATCATTTACAGTCTTAGTATCTTCATCTTAGTAATGAGGAAACTTTACACTGAAAGGTCACATGGCTTGTTCAGGGTCACAGAACTAGCAAATGGCAGAGCCTAGACTTGAGCTGGATCTTGTGACTAAATCCCAATTCCAGATCCAGCCTCCCCCCACTGTGGTCACTGGGGGCCTTGATTAGAGGACCTAATAAACGATGGTGAAGCCCAATTCCTGCCCGACCTCTCCAGTCTAAAGGTAATGGCTGCATTGAGCTCTCAGTAACTGCTGTTGCCTGGTGTTTAGACAGGATGCGGATAGAAAATGGAAGACAGTGCATACCTGGCCCATTGTATTGTGTATAATACCCTGTTGCCTAGTGGCCTATGGAATATAACTGCCTGGATTTGAATTTGGGCTCTGCCACTTACTGTGTGCCCTTGGCCAGGTTTCTGACCTTTCTTGCCTCATTTCCAAATCTATACAGTGAGGATAATAGTAACAATTTTTTAAACATCTTTATTGGAGTATAATTGCTTTACAATGGTGTGTTACTTTCTGCTTTATAACAAAGTGAATCAGTTATACATATATATATATATATATATCCCCATATCTCTTCCCTCTTGTGTCTCCCTCCCTCCCACCCTCCCTATCCCACCCCTCTAGGTGGTCGCAAAACACCGAGCTGATCTCCCTGTGCTATGCGGCTGCTTCCCACTAGCTATCTATTTTACATTTGGTAGTGCATATATATCCATGCCACTCTTTCACTTTGTCCCAGCTTACCCTTCCCCCTCCCCGTGTCCTCAAGTCCATTCTCTAGTAGGTCTGCATCTTTATTCCTGTCTTGCCCCTAGGTTCTTCATGACCATTTTTGTTTGTTTGTTTTTTAGATTCCATATATATGTGTTAGCGTACGGTATTTGTTTTGCTCTTTCTGACTTACTTCACTCTGTAAGACAGACTCTAGGTCCATACACCTCACTACAAATAACTCAATTTTGTTTCTTTTTATGGCTGAGTAATATCCCATTGTATATATGTGCCACATCTTCTTTATCCATTCATCTATTGGTGGCAATTATTTTGTGGGGATGTTAAGCTTGATGGTGCCTGGTAATCTCTCAATAAATGTTAATTATCATAATGTGATAATATATAATTATTTTTACAATACAATCTTTCACTATTTTTGCAGCTTGGCATGGGGGTGGAATGAGGTGTGTGCCCATGTGTCCTTACCATCTTTGAACATCAGTATTTTGGATGCTGAAATCTGACCCTGCAGCAATAACCTTCTGACTGTTCTCCCCACACTCTTACTTTCCCACCCCCTCGTCCCCATAATCTCTATTTAGCTTATAAAGTGACACCATGTAGGAAATTCAACCAGCCTGAGGCAGCCGTGGTAGAAAGCACCTCTAGCCAACAGCATCAACTGCCAGCCATGAGGGAAGATGTCTCTAAGTGATTCCAGCCAAATGGTTGCTTTATGCAACCATTAAGTTTTGGGTTAGTTTTTTATGTAGCAATAATAATCAGAACAATGACACAAATATTGAAGTTATCAAGCATATCAAACTCAGATTAATCAGTTCAAAAGTAGATGACAAAAGGGAGAAGTTCAGTGAAAAACTACTTATGAAAAAAATCAAATAGAAATTCTAGGACTGGGACTTCCCTGGTGGCGCAGTGGTTAAAAATCTGCCTGCCAATGCAGGGAACATGTGTTTAAGCCCTGGTCCAGGAAGATCCCACATGCTGCGGAGCAACTAAGCCTGTGCACCACAACTACTGAGCCTGTGCTCTAGAGCCCGTGCTCTAGAGCCCACATTCTGCAAATGCTGAGCCCACACGCTGCAATTACTGAGGCCCACTCGCCTTGAGCCCACACTCTGCAACAAGAGAAGCCACCGCAATGAGAAGCCCACGCACCACAATGAAGAGTAGCCCCCACTCGCAGCAACTAGAGAAAGCCCACACGCAGCAACGAAGACCCAACACAGCCAAAAATAAATAAAATAAATTTATATAAAAAAAGAAATTCTAGAACTAAAGAATACAGTAATTAAAATCTATACATTAAAAGGAATTAACAGCAATAAGACACAGTAAAGGCTAGGATTAGTGAGCTGGAAAACAGATCAGTAGAAAATACCCAGACTGAAGCATGGAGATCAAAAATGATGGAAAGTGAAGAAGAGAGTGTGGGATGCACATGGAAAGAGTGAAAGGTCTAATATACGTGAAATTGGAGTTCGTAGAAAGAGAGGAGAGAGAGAATACTGTGAAAAGCAGATTTGCAAAGGAAAGCCCAGAGAAACAAAAAAGAGGCTGATCATCTGACTTCTGCATTCAGGTTCAGTGAGATGTGAAAATAGGGGCATTCTCGGGACCTTGTGCAGTGACATCCAAGGTTTAGAAACAACAGAGAACTAAAGAGCAGGGAAAGTTTATGAGGTGAGAAAAGAGGATGATGAAATCTGAAGTACCCAGAAGAGAAGATTGAGATAACTAAATTGTAGACCACTGAAGGCCATGTCTAATTATTTTCTTTTCTAATGGCATTTGGCACATGACTGGCACAGAAAAGACTCTCAGTATAGCATTTGCTGAGTGAGGAGCATCTGTTCCACAGAGAGAAGGCTGTGGCTGCGCTGTTTAGGCTGGCTATTGAAGAGCTGCCTGGGGCAGCTAGATACCCTCCAGATGTTACCTTCAGATCTTTTCATTACCTTCAGTCTTCATTTGTAGTCTTGGCCAGAGATAAGACTTGAGAGGGGGAGGAGGAGTACTAGGATTTAGGACAGCAAGTTGACCAGCTTCCTTCATTCCTGCTCCCTCCCTCCCTCCCTCCCTCCCTTCCTTCCTCCCTTCCTTTCCTCATTAAATATTCCTTGGGCAGCCCCTAGTTTCTGGTCATTGGGCTGAGTACCATGCCCACAAAGATGAATTTTTAAAAAAAAGTCCCTGCTCTAGTGAGGAGAACAAATAGTAAATAAATAATTACAATTTAACCTTTGAGCACTAAACCAAAGGACCACAGGGGCCCAGAGAAAGGATCAACTGGCTGAGGGTCATGAGAATAAAGAAAGTTTCATGCAAAAGATGATGTTGGAGCTGTACATTCAAGGATAAGGGACAGATATGAGGCAGAGAGGGGGAAAGCCCACCCAGAGCAGCAGGCACAGTCTCAGAGGGGTGAAGGGCATGGGTGGCCAATGAGGTAATAGGTGGTGTTTTGTTTGTTTGTTTTTTGGCCGCACCACACAGCTTGTGGGATCTTAGTTCCCCGACCAGGAATCGAACCCAGGCCCTCAGCAGTGAGAGCACAGAGTCCTAACCACTGGACCGCCAGGGAATTCCCAACAGGTGGTATTTTGGTGCAACGGGAGCATAGCCTGTAGAGGCCAGGGGACAGAAATTTCAGGAGAAAAACTTGCAAAAAGAGGTTGATGCCAGTAGATGTTTTGCACTTAGTCTGTGGGCATTGAGAAATGATGTACGGCTCCAGTGACTGACATGACTGTGACTGTATTTTAGAAAATCGTCCTGTCAAGAGAGGACCGTGAAGGCGGATTGGGAGCCAGCAGAGGTGGGGGTCGGGTCGGAAGAGCAGACTGGGCTTTGGCCGCATCAACTGGTTGACACACATTTGACTGTTGTTCAGCTGAAACATGTTTCTCCATCATCTGAATGACCAATTTTTGCAGTCATTTGGGCCAGTTGTGCAGTTGATCCAAAGCAATTGTTAAGTCATCTCAGAACTTAGAATGACTACTGATGTCATGTTCTGAGCAGCCAAACAAGTTTGGAACAACAAACCTCTAGCAAGCCAGGAAGGGCTCATGTTAAAAGAACAGAAAGCTTCCATATTACATCCTTAGTGTATTGGCTAGAGCAGGACATTTAAGGGGTATTTCAGATTTCAGAAAAAATGTGTGCATGCTGGAAATCCAGCCCCAAAGCATTACTTTTAAGCCAAGTAAGCATGGAGGGAAAGGTTCAGGTGAAGGTCACACAGCTGTGAGTGGATTAGCGCTCAATGGGGTTTTGCTGCAGAGAAATCCTCCAGTTTGCCTTCTGTACACAAAAGTGGTATAAAAATTCCTTATCAATATGGCTTTCCAGAAGCTGCGCATACAGCTTCCTCTGCTCTCATCTGGCTTCTAGCTAGAAGCCGGTTTGTGGGAATTGCAAAACTTACTCCCTTCACTGCTGGGAGCCCCTCAAGGGCACTGGCTAAGACTGGGCTAGCCGTGCTTATTATTTTTACCTCTGAACATTGTTGTATCCGGATTTGATGCCCGGAACTGCTGCGACCATTTTGCTAACATCAAGAGGGTGAAGCCAACACATGAAGGAGAACAGATCAAAGGGAACAGTAAGAAGCAGACCTGGAGCCTTGACATATATCTGTAGGCTGATCGTCCGCTGGATTTCTTGTTATGCAAAAAAAAAAATTACCTAATTCCCCCATTGTTTGTTTAAGTCACTTTGAGGGTGACTCTCTTACTTACAGATAAAAGCATCCTGAGTTATACTTTCCAAATACACATGGACGCAACACACATATGCACCCCCCCCCAAAATATCTCTTTTCTAACCAACGCTTGCTGTCTGAAATGCTTCTCCGTATGAGCCATTCTTTTTATTGGGGAATTTTCCTTCTACTGTAACACACATACCTCTCGGAGATCCTCTCTAAGACTTTTTATTTTTCTAAAAATTGGCTTAAATTTTGCTCTGTATTTTATTGAATCCTTATTAAGTGCTAGACACTCTAGGCTGTGAGGATTTTAGATGGAGGTGGTCTTTAAATGCTCTTTTTTTTTTTCTTAATTTGGCCATGCCACACACACCATGCGGGATCTTAGTTCCATGACCAGGGATTGAACCTGTGCCCCCTGCAGTGGAAGCACAGTCTTAACCACTGGACTGCCAGGGAGGTCCCTAAAGAATCATTTTTTTAAAAAATGAAGAATTATCTCAGATGCCATCTCCATGGACTCCCCTCATTTTTACCACAAGGCTGATCAGCTCCCCCAGGCTGAGAGCGAGAAGTATAGAAGTGCTCGGTGGACGGGGAGAAGAAGATGGATTTGGTCCTGAGACTGACTCATTGCTACTTCAAGGATATTTTTACTTTGCCTGCAGGAAAGAGAAAGTGATCCATTATAACTACGATGAAAATGCACTCCCTTTCTGCCTTTCCTCCTTTCTCTTCTTTCCTTTAGAAAAAGGAAAGTTGGAAAGAGATGAGCTCAGCCTATGGGATGTGAAACCAGAGCTCAACAGGAGAAAAACCACTTGAAATGTCAAATCAAAATAGAATTCATTTGAAGATCTGGGTCAACATAGAGACCAGCACATGAATTGATCCCATAGACCCCTAAAATCTTCCCCAGAAATGATTTCTGGTTGGGAGATGGTACCAAAGGGGGTGAGAATGAGCTGGACTTCAGGACAGCTCCTAGATGCCAATCAGGTCCAACTGAGTAACTGGTCAGACTGCCTTCAAGAATTATGACACGATTCAACCCATAGTATAATTTATTCCCTTTGACACGTTTGCACATTTGTTTTACTTGAACTCTCAAAAACTCAAGGTAGGTGAAGTGGCTATTATTCGTTGGCCAAAAGGTTCTTTCGGTTTGTTCTGTAAGATGGCTCTAGAAGCACTTAGTTGTCTTTAATTTAATTTGAAACAATTTTGTTAGATTGTATGTGACAGCTGTCATATCAGCATGCATTTTAAAAAAGACATCAAAATTGGTGAAATCTGTGTAGCCTTTTTAATATTGAAGATGAAAGAAAAAAAGCAACATTTTCAGCATATTATGCTTTATTACTTCAAGAAAGGTAAAAATTCAACTGAAACGCACAAAAAGATTTGTGCAGTGTATGGAGAAGGTGCTGTGACTGATTGAATGTGTCAAAGTGGTTTGCTAAATTTTGTGCTGGAGATTTCTCGCTGGACGATGCTCCACGGTCGGATAGACCAGTTGAAGTTGATAGCGGTCAAATTGAGACATTAATTGAGAACAATGTTATACCACGCAGGAGATAGCTGACATACTCAAAATATCCAAATCAAGCATTAAAAATCATTTGCACCAGCTTGGTTATGTCATTCGCTTTGATGTTTGGGTTCCACATAAGTTAAGTGAAGAAAACCTTCTTGACCGTATTTCCTCATGCGGTTCTCTACTTAAACGTAATGAAAACGTTCCGTTTTTAAAACGAATTGTGACACGCAATGAAAACTGGATACTGTACAATAATGTGGAATGGAAGAGATCATGGGGCAAGTGAAATGAACTGTCACCAATCACATCAAAGGCCAGTCTTCATCCAAAGAAGGTGATGTTGTGTATATGGTGGGATTGGAAGGGAGTCCTCAATATGAGCTCCATCCAGAAAACCAAATAATTACTTCCAACAAGTACTGCTCCCAGTTAGACCAACTGAAAGCAGCACTTGATGAAAAGCATCCAGAATTAGTCAACAGAAAACACATAATTTTCCACCAGGATAACTCAAGACAGCACGTTTCTTTGATGACCAGGCAAAAACTGTCACAGCTTGGCTGGGAAGTCTTCATTCATCTGCTGTATTCACCAGACATTGCACCTTTGGATTTCCATTTGTTTCGGTCTTTACAAAATTCTCTTAATGGAAAAAATGTCAATTCCCTGGAAGACTGTAAAAGGCATCTGGAAGAGTTTTTTGCTCAAAAAGATAAAAAGTTTTGGGAAGATGGGATTATGAAGTTACCTGAAAAATGACAGAAGGTAGTGGAACAAAAGAGTGAATATGTTGTTCAATAAGGTTCTTGGTGAAAATGAAAAATGTGTCTTTTATTTTTACCAAAAAACCTAAGGCACTTTTTGGCCAACCCAAATATTTTAATCTTGTGAATATAGAAGGTAAGCTACAGAAAGATTAAGTGTCTGATCCAAAATTTGAGACAGTTATTGCAGGGGCAAGACCAGCTCTCTGATCTCAAAACATGAAACTTGCTCTGCTTTCCACTCTGTTGTATCTCCCTGCCATGGGATTTGATGTAAGGCACTACACCTGAAAAAAATGCATAAACGTGGCCCCATTGGTTCCATTCCCCCTCCCACCACTCACCCCATTCTGTGTAGCCTCAGCAGGAAGTTGGGGCCAAAATTCAAGGGGCTCTTAAGAGTTACACACACAAATAGGGCTATGGATGCTTACGATTTACAGAGGACACAGGTGAATTCATCAATCATGTACTCCACAAGCCTGTATCAAGTTCTTTTCACCTGCCCCCCTCCCTTATCTGCTTGGCACATTTGGGAGTACAAGAGAAGCACAGAGAACAGCCTCCCTGGTACTGAAGCAGCTCACACCCCTCTTGGAAGACATGACCACGACTGAGGAGACAATCAAAAGTGGTAGAAGACAAGAGATAACTGAGTCTTAGATTTGGTTAAAACACAAAGAACAGTGCTAAATAACTCTTGGTTACATGAATGAATGATTAGACTGGATACTCACGTTAGTTGACTTGGAGAGTATGTATATCAGTCAAGGTTAAAGAAGAGAAGCAGAATCACTAGAATAGACACACATACCACACACATACATACACTCACACAGACACACAACCACAGAGAACAATAGGAATTCACAAGGAAAAGATGACTGATGGATTCATGGGGAATGTGGGGCTTACACAAGGTCTTGAAGGATGGTGAGAATCTGGTCAGGGGAGAAGTGGCAGGGCATTTCAGGTAGAAGGAATGATGCAGTCACATTGTCTGTGACTGCAGGAGTGCCAAAAAAAGCCTACTACATTTTCACATTCAAATCCCAAACACACAAACACACACACATACACATGCACTCCAGATGTCACTTATTATTTATGAGTCTATAAAATGGGATCATAACAGTCATTACACTGAATTGTAGTGAGGATTATAATAGATTATGTATGAAAATAGCCTAGCATAATGTTCAGTATATAGGAGACTCTCAAAACCTGAAAAGAAACATGTCTTACTATTGCCTGATTCACAATTTTTAACCATGGGACTAATGCTGGCATGGATTTGGTAAAAAAGAAACAAATGCAGGTATTTCTTAATCATTGATCAAGGCAAAGAAAAATGCATGAAAATGCATTAATAGACTTGATTTTTGACAATTGGATGTACTATAGTTCATAAGCCCTTTTCTGGGATAAGAAGGGAAATTTTTTTTTTTTTGAAAGACAGGTGACTGCAGTGTACATTTTACAGAGCCAAATTGGGTGGGCTGGCGGGGCTCATGGCTGGGGCACTTGAAATGTAAGAAGATAGAGGTGAAAAGGGTATATTTACTTCTCTGTGTGCCAGGAAGGAATTCATGTTTGTCCCCTGGGGCATCCGTAGAGATTTGGCTCCTAAGGGGTGTGTTCCTCTAATGAAAAGGAGCTGCTGTACTATTTACGGGGGTTCTGATGAACTTCAGCAGTCCTTTACACTGAGTGATATGCAAGTTTGGGCCAGATCTGAACTGTTCAGGACAGCCAAAAGGAGACTTAATATAGCCACCAGCAGCTCCCTTCTCTGCCTTTATATATTCATCACTCTTCTCTCTTAAAAATAACATTTTAAAATATCTGTTCAAGATGTATTTAAGTGGACTAAATTGGTCTACCACTTCTGGGTCAGGACCTGCATTCTGGTAGACCCAGGACATTAAATGACTCATTCCTTCCAGGGGTACCAATAACCACAGAAATCTCCCTAAGCCCCCTATAGAAACAAGATTATGTTATATTATGGCTTTTTAAAAATAATTTAAAAGCTATGATATTAACAGTGCACAACAAATTTCAAAGGATTTTATTGTGAAGCACAGATAAGAAAGGTTTTCTGGGACTTCCCTGGTGGCACAGTGGTTAAGAATCTACCTAACAATTCAGGGGACATGGGTTTGATCCCTGGTCCAGGAAGATCTCACATGTCACAGAGCAACTAAGCCCATGTGCCACAACTATTGAAACCTGTGTGCCTAGAGCCCGTGCTCAGCCACAAGAGAAGCCACCGCAATGAGAAGCCCATGCACTGCAATGAAGAGTAGCCCCCATTCGCTGCAACTAGAGAAACCCTGTGCTCAGCAACGAAGGTCCAATGCAACCAAAAATAAATAAATAAATAAATAAATTTATTATTTTTTTTTAAAAAAAGAAGAAAGGTTTTCTACCCATGTTTGCCTGTTTTCCTCCCTTTAGCCAGCCTTTACTGATGGAAAAGCAGAATTTTTGCAATGGTATAGGGCCAGAAGCCGAACCCCCTTTTCAGGCCAGTAGATGCTCTATAGACACCATAGCTTGCAGGTTTGGACTTCAATGGGCCAATATTTCAGACTTAAATAAAAATTCCTAGGTTTTGAAACACCGAAGTTTCTGTTTTTAACAAATGCCTTCATTGCCTTTATCACCAATCCTTACTATGTCACAAACAAAAGTGTTCAGCTGACTTGTTGAGTTCCTTTTAACAATCTAGTTTTCTTAAAAAAAAACACAACCCACACACCTAATTAAACAGCCATGCCACAAGGATGCCATCTTTCCGTCTTTACCCAAGGAGCTTGCCAGCTAAGGGGACATTTCAATTAACTTGTCTCTGTCTATCAAGCTTAGTACCTTGCTGAGGGCAGAAAACAAGGTGAACAAGTTGTCAAGTCATCTTTAAAAATTTAATTCAGAGCCTCCTGGGTTTAACACATTCAGGAAAAGATTCGTCTTTGAAACTGTGCTGCTTCCTCATCTTGTCTTCTAAAATCAGGAGAGTGGTGGAAAAACATGTATCAGAAGAGAATGAGGGAATGTTGGATGATAAGCCTGTTCCTGTTCCTAATTTCAACACTGGGGAGAGGTCACTTCTTCTCATTCTAAAACACACTTTCCCCAAGCTTCTAGAGTATTCCATTTCAAAATCACAGGTCCATGGACCTAGAGATTATCATATTAAGTGAAGTAAGTCAGAAAGAGAAAGAGAAATATCATATAATATCACTTATATGTGGAATCTAAAAAAAAATGATACAAATGAACTTATTTACAAAACAGAAATACACTCACAGACATAGAAAACAAACTTATGGTTTCCAAAGGGGATAGCGGGGTGGAGGGTGGATAAATTAAGAGCTTGGGATTAACATATACACACTACTATATATGAAATAAACAACAAGGACCTACTGTATAGCACGGGGAAATATATTCAATATCTTGTAATAACCTATAATGGAAAAGAAGCTGAAAAAGAATATATATGTATGTATGTTTGTGTGTATGCATAACTGAATCACTTTGCTGTACACTTGAAACTAACACAACATTGTAAATTAACTATTCTTCAATTAAAAAAAAATAGCACACAGGCTTACATCATGGAGCTCTAGGATTATTTAGCGCCAAAAGCTTCAATGTTGTTTCTCTATTGAAAAGATCAGCTTTAATGCTCTTTATTATTGAATTCAATGGTAGTGTCATAACAGGAAAATTTTGAAATGAAGAAAATATCCCTAATTCCATCTCCGTAACACAGCAACAGTCTCATATTTGTTACCTCTGGGATCTGTCTCCATGCAAGCCACAGATCGAGGGATTTTTGGATCATTCATTCTTTTACTTACAGTTTCCCCAGTCCCAGCCTCTTCCCTGGAAGCCATCGCTGCCGAAAGGAGGATACCAGGGTGGCTGGTCCAATTAATGGTTGGGATTTGGAAAGTTTAGTAAGTTGAATGGTGGCCCCCCAAAGACACGTCTACATCCTAGCCCCTAGAATCTCTGGATGTCGCCTTATTTAGGAAACAGGTCATTGCAGATGTAATTAAGGATCTTGAGAGATCTTCCTGGATTATCCAGGCAGGCCCTAAATCCAACGACAGTTATCCTTATAAGAAACAGAAGGAAAGAAGACATGGGGAGATGGGGAGAAGGCCAAGAGAAGACAGAGTCAGAGACTGATGTGAAACAGCCATAGGGGACTCTTGGAGCCACCAGCAGCTGGGAGAAACAAGAAAGGAGTCTCCCCTCGATCTACCAGAGCAAGAGCAGCCCTGCCCAAGCTTTGATTTTAGATTTCTGGCTCCAGAACTTTGGGAATAAGTTTTTTTGTTTTAAGCCACCGAGTCTGTGGCTATTTGTCCAGCAGCTCCAGGACACTAATAGGGAGGGTAACAGCCTCTAGCGGTTTCCGGATCAGGATTGCATGGAAACTTCCTGACATTTCCCACAAGGAAGCCCACCAGCCCACCAGCCAGTCAGTCCAGTTCTCCCAGGAACATGGACACTGGGGTTTCTACACAGCCTAGGGCTCCCCCATGTCTTGGCAGCGGGCACCGCCCGTACCTCCAGACGGCTGGGGCTGGACCCACTTCTGGGGATCCTGCCAGTCTTCTTTCAAAATTGAACCCCTGCTTGAGCCTTTGGCCACACACTACTCATCCCTGAACCGACATGGATTCTCACCCACAAGTTGCTTTCCTATTTCATTCCCATAGGCCAGACACTCCTCGCAGCTCCCTAACTATTGACTTGGGCCTAGTAGGGGATGGGACTTGCCTTTTGGATTACGGGCCACCTATTTGGTGATTTTGTAGAAAAGAAGGCAACGGAAGGTGCCGCTTCTGTTTCTAGTATAGACCTGACACGCCGTGGGTGTCTCTTTCTTCCTCTGCTGCAGTGTCTCTCTGCACCTTGGGATTTAGGTAAACTCCTCTAGATGCCCCTTGCCTATTTCATGATGTGTTTCCTCACTTGGACATTCTTGGTAAGTCTCATTTATTATTTGTGCTTTCCCTAGAAGTTGTGTGTGAACTTTTCTCCTTTGACTTATTAGGGTCTAGGATGTCTTCCTTCTAAATTTGAATACTCCATCTTAAACCTGAACAAGTGTCCTCAGCACAGGTTTCCCCACCCAGAGAAGGTTCAAGGACCCCGCCTCAAAGTACAGCACCTCCACCCCAAGGTCATGGCTGTGGCCCCACACTTCCCTCCTCTCCTGCTTCTGCAGGATGCTCTGTTCTGCATCTCACAGTGTTTGGGCAAATGCTGTCCTTCCACTGGCTCCCACCAGAAATGCAATAAAAACAAACGCATGAGGATGCTGGTAACTTACCAAAGATTTCAGGGTCACAGGTGTGGTTCTGATCTCTCAACCCCCCCTCCCTTCCTGCCACCAGCCACGTGACCATCCTGCAGCCCCAGGAAATTAATACCATCTCTCTCCTGGTGTCCCCCGCAACTCAGAGCATAGTGCTTTGCTCAACACAGGCTGTGCCAGGCAGCTAGAGAAAAAGAGGACAAACTATGTGTGTGACCTGGGACTCGGGATGTAGCAAATGGGATGAGAGGTTAAAAAACGGTGGCTCCAGGCTTCCCTGGTGGCGCAGTGGTTGAGAGTCCGCCTGCCGATGCAGGGGACACGGGTTCATGCCCCCGTCCGGGAGGATCCCACATGCCGCGGAGCGGCTGGGCCCATGAGCCATGGCCACTGAGCCTGTGCGTCCGGAGCCTGTGCTCCGCAACGGGAGAGGCCACAGCAGTGAGAGGCCCGCGTACCGCAAAAAAAAAACCAAAACAAACAAACAAACAAAAAAACGGTGGCTCCTATTTGAGCACCTCCCATTGCTAATCCTCACAACTCTTCAACACAGACAGGGAGACTCCTGCTTTACAAGGAAGGAGACTGAAATCCGAGTGGTGGCCATCTGCCCAGGGTTACCAGGCAGCAGAGCTCAGATTCCAAGCCTGAATCTGGCTGATGCCCAAATCTGCGATCCTTCCTCCAAAAGATGTTCATGTCTCATGAGGTACTTTCATTCCACCAACGTGGGATTGTTGAGATCAGTCTTTTGAGGCAACACAGCTTCTTCAGAATCCATAGGAAAAGGAAGAAAATGGATTTTTCCCAAGAGAATGACATCCCTTGATTTTAAGACCCTGATAAGGGAGACTGAAATATCTATTATCTTTTATCAGGAGAACTTCTTGTCTCTGAAACCAGCCCTGATCCCCGGTATCTTAGCTCTGGCTGCTACAAACGGAGCAAGTGACTCCTAGCTCGTTCCTTTGCCAACGGAATGGGCTTACCTCTTTGAATTTTCAAAGCAGATGATTCTACAGGATTTTTCTACAGATATGGAAAGCCAGTGGCATATGAATAATGTTGTAAGTGGTCCACATCTGATAATATCAAAGAGCTTGTCACTGCAAATAGCCAGAGCAGTGGTCAAGATGCAATAACAACAGAAAAAAAATCAGTCAGCAAAGGAGGAGGGATGTGAGGGTAGATGGTTAGGAAACAATTTTTGAACTACAAGACTAGAAGGGTAGCAGTATCATAAAAGTATTATTAATCAAAAGGATAGATTTCTGTTTTATAGCTAATACTCACTGTGTACAAATTTTTTATTGTACAAAGGGACACAAGGCTAAATCATAATAATGTGACTCAATAACTAATTAGCATTTATAAATGCAACTACTGGGGAACATATATCAATTTCATTGCAAGGAAGCTAGAGAATCATTAACAAAGCCAAGCCTGAAGCCAGCACGTGCTTGGAGTGCCCCTCAGTGACTCCACAGGCTAAACGTGGAACTGCAGGTTGAGTCAAAGTTGGGTCCCTAAAATGTGTACGTATAACCCCAGGCTGCTATCTCTAGCCACATTGATAATTATACACACAGAGAGAGGATGAAGCGTGAGCTGCTTAGGTTCCCACCTAAGTCACTGGGGAAATGGATCTTCTCTGGTTAGTTCTCTAGGATGGCCTGATGGAGATGAATGAGACAAAAGGAAGGAGGAAAGGGAGGAAAACAAATTTGCTAGACAAGGATGGCTGCACATGTAGTGTTTTGGGAAGATGCAAGGATGCATGGACCTGGTATAGATGTCAAAACCGACTCAAGAAGAGAGATGACTTCAAATTTGGCATGCTTCCCTTGCTTCAGATTTGGCAGGTGTTGGGAAGAAGATTGAAATGGAGTAGGTAAAATAAGCAAACAGTTCCATTTGCCCTAGCATCCCGTATGTGTTGGTTTCTTGACATATTTTGTCACTCCTCAACCTTCACTTCACTGTGCTGAGTGCTGACATGGTCGGGTACTATTACAATCAGATGCAGCAGCCTTCTATTCCACGAGGGCCATCAGAGAAACTAAATAGTCCTCTGAGGCAAGAGCCAGGAATTAGGGGAAAAGAAAAAACAGGATTAAAACACTCAAGAGTGGAGGTGGAAAAGGGGGTGAGTGAGAAGAAAAAGCAGGAGTAAAAAGTAGCATGTGAGTGGGAAAAGTAGAGTTTGGATCCTGTGTTTTGGATTCTGCTATTCAGATCCTGGAAAGCCTTGAGTGTCACTAGAAAAGAGAACAAGCCTTTCCCAGACCTCCTGGCATATCCATTTGCTACAGTTGCCTCCTTCAAGGCACAGGCCAGTTCACACCAACATTTCATTGACATAGATTCATTCCAGCGAAGCTCTAAATATCCCTGACCTATCAGGTCGTCAACATACACAAAATTCACATTACGGTCAGGCTGAATATTCAAGGTCTTCTCTAGAGGATCTCTCTTAGCATGGCAGACCATCCACCATGTTAGTTCTTCAGTCTGGCTAGTGCCACCATGTATTTTCTTACTAGATTCCAGGTTTATTCCATCCCTAGGACTTGGGTTTTAGCTCATTTTTGAGAGACTGCAAGTTAGTTGCCTCTAAGTTAAAAGTGGGAATGGATATTCAGCCCACCTCCTATCCAGTTTTGATTTCATTTCTAGACCTCCTGTGATCCCCACTATTGGGTTCAGTGGCCTCCTTTCTGTTCCTACAGCATTCTGTAGATGCCCAAGACTTGGAGATTACCACACTGTTACTAGGCTGACTCCCCACTGAAATGAAGTTTCCTGCAGGGCAAGAGGAGTGCCATAGTATCCCCAGTGCCTGGTACAGTGCCTAGCACATAGTTGATGCTCAATAAATAACGTGCAGCAAACAAGCAAATGAATGAATGAATGTTATTCACCTTTGGAAATGATAGAATCATATTCTAGAAGCCAGGGTAGCTAATAAGGCTCTCTATGTAACAAGATTTTGTGTCAGTGGAGAGTAGAGAAATTCTCCAGTGGCCCCTCAAAGTTAATTTTTCCTTAAACAAAGAATATCTGGGACCAACAATTGGGATATGTAACAGACATTTTGTACAAATCTACCTCAGATTTACTGATAGTTTGAAAACAATAGGTGTATTTTGGTCAATGATCAAGTCCCACCCCCAAAAAGAATTGACAATTTTTTTCTTTGTAACCTCTGCCATTTTTCTCCTTTTATCCTGTTCCAACCATCAAGAAACATTTATCCACAAATGGCAAGTGCCTTGAATTATAGCTTCCTGTGTCTTCACAAGCTGTTCACTTCCTTCTGTCTCATGTGGAGTAATCAACATGGGCTAGATGGCTCCCTCACATAAATTTCCATGAGGACGAGCATCCATACACTCTTAATGCTTCTTCACTAGTAAGAGATACAACGTTCAGGGTTTCCTCCAGGTCAAATGATTGTTCTGAAGGGCATTATGAACTTGTGCAAAGCACTATTTTTTCTCACGATATAGGCATAACAAACTTTTCTTTTTTGAGTGGTGAAACCTCTGTGTTCTATCTGGCTACATTCTTGCATACAAATCCCTTGTAAATTATTTTTCAAATTCCGAGGTTCAACAATTTAATTGAATCGGTTCCTAATTTTTAATTAAATCTGCATTTCTCCCAGTAACCTTTGGAAAGATAGAAGCCACATTACCATATTGGAGAGAAAGGATCACAGAGCAAGACAGACATAAAAGAGAAGCACAAAATCACAAGGCAGGTTTTCCTATAAATTTATTTTCATACCAAAAAAAAATAACATTCTAAGGCAATGTTTTTATTATATAGTATAAAATAACGTCCACTAAATTAAAAATGGAATTTTTTTTTTGCTATAAGCCACTGATAACTTTTCCATGAAAAAAATTTACAATTTGCAGCACCTGTAGAAAAAAACACCTGTTCAATAATTATATAAATACTCTTGACAGATCCCAGTAGCCCATTATGTATCCTTTTTGGCAATGTCAGCTTTCTAAAGCTGTCATTAGCTTCTAAATTTGAAAGGCACCTGGTGGTCAACATTCTGCTTATTATTCAAGGCATCCATTTTAATTTTTTGGAAATAGACTTAAGAAGTCTGAAAAATCTATTAAGTTAAAAAGAATGAAGAAGTATCATACAGTTGATATGAGCAAACAACATTTTTCCCCTTAGCTGCAAGTTTTCCCCAGGGGATTTACAAAGTGCACCAGTTAAATACGTCTGTACATTTAAAACATTAAATATGTCAACAGCAAGACATTTTTAAATATTTTGAATCAAATACTATAGCACAAATATAATTTACAATACTTTGCACAGAAAACATTACATCTGAAATATAACTTTAGATATTATATAAAAATACATATATTTTTTTTTCTCCTCATTAGAAAAAGTATTTATTTGCAGGTTCCAGCATGATGTAACAATTCAAAAGAATTTAACCCTTCAGATGGTCATCAGTTTGCAATTAGACGACCCCCTTTCCACTTCAGCTGCATCTTGGCACCTAACCACGGATTAGAGACAGAGAATTAACCCCTCCCATAGCCCAAAGGCAGTTTTTCATAAAGGCAACCATAATTGCTCCAATCTGCTTTAATTCTAGGAATTCATTACAAAATTTAAAAACCACTGTGTAAGAAAACCCTTAGATTGTAACACACCTTGAGTCCAACATCTCCCATCGGCTGTAAATACATTCGCTCCCTACAGAGTCAAAGGCATGGGTCTTCTTGTACCCTGTGGGTCATAGCCCTTAGTAGTCTCACACACCTACATATATCTTTCTTGGCTTGTTTTTAAAGTTTTCTATACATCCTAGGAAATACGTGAAAACACTTCATAAAATGGGGCTCAATCTATATCTCGAACTTTAAAAGCCCCAAAGTACGTTGCATCTTGATCTGGATCCAGTAGTGAAGGGTTGGATACCTCAATGCTTATTTCCTCACCAGACCGTAGCTTAAAAAATCCTCCAACATTTATGGAGTAAAAATGGAATTCAGAATTCCCCGACCAGTATTTGGTGCTTCCTCCTTTCATGAGGGTATGAGAACTCGGGATTTTGATGCTGGTCTTGGTGACATACACCATTAGCTGCAGATAATTCGCAGTGAGGTTTCCCGAAGTTTCATGATGTCGAAAGCAAATGTTGGCATACAGGTAATAAAAGCCATCTTGGTTAACTATTAGTTTTCCATTGCTGAAAGTCATGTTGGAGATCTTGGCCCAACCTCGGTCATGGTACCAGCAGGACAGACTCACTTTATGGGAACCTGAGGAAAAGAGAGGCACGTGATTTAAAGCCCACCCCTTCAAGGAGAAGGACATCCTCACAATTCTATGAGGTTGGAGAAGGACTTACTGTCCAGTCATTGTTCCAATGGGAAAATAATTTCTCAGAATTTATTTTCTAAAAGGGGAGTACCAGTACATTAAGAAGTACTTGTGCTGTCTGCTAGGCACCTGAGAGGGGACAAAGACAAAATCTCAATTTTCCTGCCCTCAAGGAGCCTATAGTACACAAGGGATAAGTATGATATACGTTCAGACAGGAAGCAAGGCGCGGCCCTGATAAGAAAGGTGTGGATATTGCAATGGGAATTCAAAGGAAAGAGATTACTTCCTCCCAGAGGGCTCAAGAATGATTTTGCTGGGCTACTGAGCCTGATAACTTAAAGGAGGAATTCAGCCAACAGAAGCATAAAGGTCATTCAAGGTTGAAGGAAGAGAATCAGACAAAGGCAGTTGAAACAAGAAAGCAAGAAACAAGTATAGGAAGAGAATATCCAGACTTCACATGACCCCACTTTCTCTTTTAATTCACGGAGACAGGTATATAGAAGGAGCTGAAAATCTGGGTCACAGCAACTTTGACCAAAAAGTCAAAATCTTAAACTATATTCTCATCACCATTGATTTTCCCCTCCTCCAATAGCCCAAATGCCTCCCAAGGCCACACGACTGAAAAGCTGCCCCCAGAGAAGTTCACAAAGAACACATCCTTGGCATTGCACTCCCCAGCTTCACAACTTCATGCAATCCTTTGTGCCCAAAGGATGGTAAAATCTCTTCTAATTATTAGACCAGAACTCTCCTTTAGCTCCTTCTCACACCTGAAATGTGACAACCGATCTTCATGTCACTGTTTCTGGAGCAGCAGAAGTTTCTAGAAAATCTTCTAAGTCAGCAAAGCATCCAATGCTTTGAATATTTCAGGTCTTTAGTGTACTTTACTAGGTCTTTAAAAATTGGGACTACCTCCATGATAAACCTCATTAATCAAATATTTATATTTATATGGATACCTATTAGCCAACTGGAAAAGATGTCAGCTAGTGGGGAAAAAGCTGTTATACGGTGGAAAGTCCAGAGTTTTCCTCCAGAGGATTTTGTAAACACTTATGCTAAGTTAAGGTTGTCATCTGCTAGGATTTCAACAAGGCAAAACAGAGCTGAGGAGTCTCAGAATGGGGTGGGGAGTAGTTTCTGAAGCCAGGGAGAAGTTCTTTGCTGCCTGTCACCCAAGAGAAATCCCCCCACAGAATTTAGACTTAAAGTGGATTCCACGGATCCATCAGAGCTGACGACACTTTGGCTAGAGTGGGTCTTTGGGAGATCTTTATAGACCAGAAACCCACACTGGCTAACTTGCAAGACTGGCCTGAATCCTGGGAAAACGTGAACACCTGCATCTTACTCTGGAGAGCCACAAAAAAATGTTCTATTGTCCCTGGATGGGTACTGGGCAGCTGGGATATGGTCTGGGGACCTCAATACCAGGCTGTTCCAGAACCAACTAGATGGTAGGGTAAGTGGAAGAAAAAAAAATGCGGCGGCGTCCAAGCTATGGTGGGGCAACCCCCCATCCTTAGACATGCCTGCAAAGGCAAAGAAGCCAATGGTTTCGATCCCCGTGCTCAGGGGCAGGACAGATTTCCTGAACTGCACATCGTATCCACAGGAGGGCGCCCGAGCGAGCCTGAGAAGCCATCACAGGCACTGCTGCCTCCAGAACCCAACACAGCGCCCTGCCCTTTTTCATCGGAGGTCCTACCTCAGATCATCCTAAATTAAAGCATCCCAAATGTAAATATCATTCCATGGTCGCAAGTGAGTCAAAATGAGACTGTAAGACTCTATGCATCACATCCTCATGAACACTAGCAAAGAAACTTCTCCAGGCTGGTAAACAGCCACCTAGTCCATTGACAGAGCTAAAAAAACTCAAGGTGTTTCCTATTTCAAACCATCCCATGGTTACCGCCTTCTTCCCCTACTCTTGTATTCAATCCTTTATGCAATCAATTATCGGTCTTATAGTTTATCTCCTATGACGGCCCTTAACAGATAGCAGCAGAATGACTAAAGTGACGTCTACCCTCTCGACAGGTTGGATCAGCTAGTGTTAAACCAAGGGCTCAGTGATACAGTCCAGGGAAGGCAGGGAAGGATATGAAAGAGAGAGGAGAACACAAAAACCCTGACCGCATAGCACTCCTGTTGTTAGCTCAAGTCAAGTTGAAGGAGTGTCCTTATTTCCTTCTATACGTGCCTATATTTATCCATTCACTGATCAATTTAGTCATTTAGTACATATCTGAATGGTGCTTTCTATGGGCATTCACTCTATCCACAGTTAAGAAATGCATCAAGCAGTATACCCTCAAGGCACTTAGTAGTGGAGAAAAGAAGAAATGGGCACACCAAATGAAAAATATAACATTTTCATGTCTGCAGGTCACACAGCACATGGTTGAAGTTCAGTTAAAGCACCTGCCAAGTGGAAGGTGCAGAAATTAGTGGCGACCACGTGAACTCAGCCCAGTGACAGAGGGCAGGGAGAACTTGCGTCAAATGTGGACGGGCTGAGAAAAGGGAGAGGATTGTGATCGAGGGAAACTGTTCGAGCAAAGAACGCAATGCACACAGCACGCAGAGGAAAAGGGAGAAGAACTGTCAGTGTGAACTGGAGGGCTCATGAATAGCGATAGTGGGAGAAAAGATGAGAATAGCGGCCCCATCAGGTTAGAGGCCCTCACACAGCAAGCCTGGGCTTCCATCACTAGAGACCTTCAGCCTCCCCAGCTGCCCCAGCCCCTAGGGTCACTGCTATTAGATATTAGAGAAGAAGTCTCTCCAGATATTTAGCCTGAGCTGCCCTTAAGAAAGCCATGAATGCTGACCTCACAAAATACTCCCCAATGCATTTTATTCAAGAAGCTTTGAAATACAGTCAGTATAAGGCAGATTCTGATTTCTTTCTTATGTGTAAATAAGTACAAATAAGTATGGAACAGAGGCCCCGAATGAACATGCAAAATTAAAGCCATCTTCCTCTGAAGTATCCAATCCTGGCCCAAACTGGGAGATACATGGACTCAAGGAGTCACTGGCCAAGCCAGAAGAGCAAATTCTATTTTCTTAAACAGAAGCATACACTAACTCATTTCACTCTGTCTCAAGCTCAATAACCATCCGAAAATAACCAGGAGTTTTGCCTTCTTTTTGGCAATGATTTGATGCGAGGTGCCCGGAGGGAGAGCTATATATAACTAAAACATGCTTGTTATTGCCAAATAGACTTTGGCACACAGTCTAATGCAATATTTATCATATGCCATTTAAAATGAACTGAAAAGATAAATGCAGACTACATTCACAGCACACACAGCTGATAGATCAGTATTAATTTGATTGCCTTTGCTAACATGCAAAATAGTTTTCCACTCAGAAAATTAGTGCAGTTCCACCATAAGACACACACATACACACACACACACAGAAAGAGAGAGAGAGAGAGAGAGAGAGGGAGAGAGAGAATTTGTTTATGAAGCAAATATCTGGGACAGTATAGATAGTTTAGGAAAATCTAAAAATCAAACAGTTGGTTTCTCCTTTCAATGTCTGTAGTCAGGAAAAATTCCTTTGTGGCCCATACTATATTAGTAGCTTCAAAACTGCTTATTAAAACTTGGATTTTTTTTAACTCTAAGAAGAACTTGCCTTGAATCATTTTTGTAAAACAAAAAATAGAATATATAAAATTATTTAATTAAACTTTAAATAATGACAAATTACATTCACTAAGTTCTTACTATATGCCCACTTCCATATAAGCATTTTAGTATATAACCTCATTAAATCTTTATAGCTGCCCCATGAGGTACAAACTGTTACCATCCCCATGAAGAAGCTGACACACAAAGGATTCCAAGAATTTGCACAAGGTCACCCAGCCAGGTAGTACAGTGGGACCTCAAACCCAGGCCATCAGACTTGAGACGCCCTGCTATTAAAACCACATTAATCTACTTCTTTGATGAAAAGAGGAACATAAGCGCTCTGAATTTATTCCCCTCTGACAAAGCCAACAGGCCACAAGATACTTACGTGATAACCTATAGTATAAAAAGCATGGACTTGGGAATCAACTAGAGTGGAATTCAACTTCTAATCCTGCCACATTGTAACCTCGATCAGATAACTTACACTAGGTGGAACTTGGTTTCCCTGTTTGCAAAATCTGAATGATAATCACTGCCTTGCAGGGTTGTAGTAAGGTTTAGAGATAACGAATACAGAGCAAAATGCCTGATACAAAGTGTGTGTATAAATGGTATAAGAATAATAACAATAATATTCCATTGTCACTCCATCATAATGTCCTTTGTGATCTTTCTGATGCTCACCTAACCCGAGGTGAAGTAACCAGTGGGGATTATATGATGGAAATCACTGGTACATTAGGAAGATGTAGACACAGAGCTCTGGGTTTCCTCATTTCCAAAAGATAATGAGGTCTCCAGTCTATTGAGCTAAATTCTTAGCCAGAAAAAAATGATAAGTCCCTGGAGAATGAGGATGTCTCATTTTCTAGAGGGCTATTGCCTCTTAAATATCACTCTGTTGAGCTCCTGCCTGGAACTCTGCAGGAGATGGCTGAGTATATGACTACCTGGAGGAATTCATGCACCTCACAGGCCAGCAATGGGGATGTGTCAACTTTTGCTTGGAAAGATAAGAGATGAGTATAACACGGGATTATCCTTCCCAGTTATGCAACCTCAACTTGCAGTCTTTTAAAATAAACTCACTCTGATGATCTGAAAATGAATATAGTGATGATGTCCATTCTGGCACGATTGAGAATCACTGTTTCCATGATGTGGAGGACCAACTGAAGAATAGATGATCTTTCTTCTGGTCTAGAAGTTAAGGGCTCTCAAAATTTTGCTAACAGGCTAAGAGTAGGTCTGAGTATTCAGATGGGCTGATAAATGACTTTTTTTAAACATCTTTATTGGAGTATAATTGCTTTACAATGGTGTGTTAGTTTCTGCTTTATAACAAAGTGAATCAGCTATATGTATACATATATCCCCATATCTCCTCCCTCTTGCATCTCCCTCCCACCCTCCCTATCCCACCCCTCCTATCCCACCCCTCTAGGTGGTCACAAAGCACGGAGCTGATCTCCCTATGCGATGCAGCTGCTTCCCGCTAGCTATCTTTTTTTTTTTTTTTTTCTTTTGCGGTACGCGGGCCTCTCACTGTTGTGGCCTCTCCCATTGCGGAGCACAGGCTCCAGACGCGCAGGCTCAGCGGCCATGGCTCACGGGCCCAGCCGCTCCACGGCATGTGGGATCCTCCCGGACCGGGGCATGAACCCATGTCCCCTGCATCGGCAGGTGGACTCTCAACCACTGCGCCACCAGGGAAGCCCCTAGCTATCTATTTTACATTTGGTAGTGTATATATGTCAATGCTACTCTCTCATTTCGTCCCAGCTTACCCTTCCCCCTCCCTGTGTCCCCAAGTCCATTCTCTATGTCTGCATCTTTATTCCTGTCCTGCCCCTAGGTTCATCAGAACTTTTTTTTTTTTAATTCCATATATATACTGTTAGCATACGGTATTTGTTTTTCTCTTTCTGACTTACTCTTGAAATATTTTTCAGGCTGGATATAAATGGAACTTACCTGATGGGATGTCAATGGCATTAATCGTGAGATGGGCAAAGGGCTGAGTCTCAGGCTTGTTCCTTCTGGCCAGATCTAACCATGAACCTTCCACCATGGCTGGAGACGAGAGAAGCCATGTTAGCTCAAAGAGGAGTCACCCTAGGGGTTTTCAAATATTTATACAGATCCATGCTTACCTTTTTCTGCTCTGATGTGTTGTGATTTAACAATATGTTGCATTTCCTGCAATAAAAAGAAAAAAGAATCTATTTATACACTCTTTTGATAAAGCAGTTAAGAATTCAGTACTGTCGGACATACAATAAATTAATCCTCTTTCCTTCAAAATATGCCAGAAGTACATAGGCAGTAAAATTTCTTGATGTTCTAAGTAGCTATCAAGGGAAGTTCACCCCAAAGAATTATGTTGATGTGCTTAAAAAGCAGACTACACACATACCATCCAATAAAATACTTTGGACAATAAGAGGAAATAAAAGACAATGTAAATTATAAAACACGGAATCACTGAACATAATTAAACACTTGTAGCAGGTACACAAATGGAGATGAAGTTAACTAGGAAAATAACAATTAACCACAGAATATATGACCCTCTTAAATTTTCAGAGAGTCTCTTTTTATGTCTGTTTCATGAGTGAATTCCTGTTATAATGTTGAAGCTCAGCCCATAAGAAATAGAAAGATGCTTGGCTTCCAGTGGTTAATTTTTTATTTTAAAAAGTCACAGTGTATTTAAAGTACCACATGGAAGTCTAAGAGCTTTTTAGATTACCAATCATTAACTTAAAATATTGCCACAAATAGAGGTTTAGAAGTGCAAGCCAGTAAAAGAAAGAACTCAAGTATATAAAGAATATAGGTAATTGTGTATCTCAATTTGAGCCCTGACGATGAAGGGTCCAATAAGTAACTGCAGGCCCACCTGGATCAAGACCTTAGCTACCATTAAATAGTAAAGTGATGCGGATGGAACTTCAGGCTTTGACTTCAGCTCAAATCCCTTCTCAGTCACCTACAAATACTGAGGATATTAACAGCACCTTTATCATCAGTGGTTGTGAAGACTCAATAAGATCATGCATGTAGGCATTCAGCAGAGGGTCTGGTAACTCCATACATCTAAACATGACTAGAAACACTCTGGAGAGATTCCTAATTTCTCGGTTATTGGGGTGACCATCCATGCTCACTACCCCACCCCCTCATGATGTTTGAAAGATAGGCCAGATAGCTTAAGTTCTTGGAATGTCTGGAGAGAAGGGCTTTGAGATAGAGGATAGTTAGATAGATAGAGGCTATAACAAAACTTCGACTGTTAGCAGTTGGAAGGGTTCTAGTGGTAAAATTACATTGATTCTTCTCTCTGCCTTCAAGACCCCCAAGAGAGAAGAGAATCAATTCTATTTTTTAAAGACCCTTGGAGGATAGCACAGCTGTCTTCAGTTCCCTATTCTAACATCCTAAAGAAGTCACAGCATGACTGATTTTTAGAAGGAAACTTTATAGCCTCATCCAAGGCTACTTCCTGCCCTTGCCTTGACCCAGGGCACTGCTCTGCACAGCTCTGGGAGCATCTCTGCAGGAAATTCCAGGCAAATGATGGCTGGCTCTTTTGGGTTGTGCAATGCAGTGGCCCTTACCAGGCTTTGTTCCTCTCCCCACTCCATCCAAGATTTATTTCTCTCCCCTGCTGACTGCCAATCTCCCAAGTCTTTTCTCATGATCTTTGGATTCCCAGTGGTACCCTGATTTCTGGAATTTCCTGGTTTAGTCTTCCCTGCATTCACAACAGAGATTTATATATGCACAATGTACCTATTATACATTGTGTATACCTTTATACATTTATATATACACAGTGTATCTTTTACCTTTATAAATACATAATACATTCCATATAATATATATATAGTGTATCTTTATTCATTGTATATATCTTTTTACATTTATAATGGAGATATATACACACACAATGTTTACTATACATTGTATATAGCTTTATACATTTATGATACAATATATCTTTTTTTTTTGTGGTACGCGGGCCTCTCCCTGTTGTGGCCTCTCCCGTTGCGGAGCACAGGCTCCGGATGCGCAGGCTCAGCGGCCATGGCTCACGGGCCCAGCCGCTCCGCGGCATATGGGATCCTCCCGGACCGGGGCACGAACCCGTATCCCCTGCATCGGCAGGCGGACTCTCAACCACTGCGCCACCAGGGAGGCCCGATACAATATATCTTTATACATTGTGTATCTCTTTATATAGTTATATATTTGTATATAATGTAACTTTATCTGATTATTATCTCTTAAAAAATTGGAACAAATAGGAACCTGGATGACAGTAATTCAGAGATTTAAAGCTACCCCTCATTTTCCCTCTAGCTCCGATCTGCCTCATCCTCAGAAGGAAGAGGGGAGAGAGAAGAAGGAAGGAAAGCAAAGTATGACATATGCCTACAAATGCCTGCTTGGTGCTTTTCTATTGAGAAAAGCATACTTATTATTGAGAAAAACAAGGTAAGATCCATTTTGCTAGCTCAGTGGTTCTCAACCTTGAACATGAAGCACGATCTCCCAGAGGGCTTGTTGAAACACAGTTTCGGATCTGCTTGGTCTGGGGCGGGACCTGAGAATTTGCATTTCTAACAGACGAGCTGGTGTTGCTGACCTGGGGCCTCCATTTGAGAAGAGCAATCCCTCTCACATCCCAAAAGATTTCAGAGATGAGCAAATCTGAGATTTTCTTGAAGCTTGAGACCAGGCCAAAGGAGCAGCGGACAAAAGTCACTGATTAAGTGGGCAGGGAAAGTTTGTTCTCTCCTACCTGGGAATGAACTTCTCCTGCCCATTTAATCAGCAGGTGCTAGGTCAGAGCTGTCACGGAAACTTTTCATTTCAAGAAAATTCAATAACCAGTGCCATTCAGAAACACTTTCAATGTCTGCTTAAAAAAAAAAAAAAAAAGTGTGTCATGACCCAAGATGAATTAAAACTTGAGCTAAAGGCCCATGAGGTAATGCTGCTTTCATGTTATATATTGTTGGGTATCCAAGAATTGCAATGCCTCTTAGAAACCCTATAGGTAAGTTTCCACATGAAAAGCAAAGTACATGATGTGTCTATAGCCTCGGCTACGAAAAATGTAGTCTCAGTATCTGTTCTTATATCCCTACCACACCCCAATCTTTTGAACTCAATATCATTGTTATTTATGTGCACAGATATCAACCACAAACATAACATTCTTCTAAGACTACAGTTTTAGGGTACCCTGGCCCAACTCCAGCCAGTCTAACTCAATTAGTCTGATATTGACTTGGTAGCTTTTTACAAGAATCTCCCCAGGTGATTCTAATATGCAGCAGGCATTGAGAAACATTATGACTAATTGAGCATTTCCGTGAATGGTTGCTTGGCGACAGCTCTATTTCGTCCTAGATTTATTATATCCTCACGATTTATATATATTCCAAGTGTTGAAAATTAAATCATCCCGGGCTTCCCTGGTGGCGCAGTGGTTGGGAGTCCGCCTGCCAATTCAGGGGACATGGGTTCGTGCCCCGGTCCGGGAAGATCCCACATGCTGCAGAGCGGCTGGGCCCGTGAGCCATGGCCGCTGAGCCTGTGCGTCCGGAGCCTGTGCTCCGCAACGGGAGAGGCCACAACAGTGAGGGGCCCGCGTACCGCAAAAAAAAAAAATTAAATCATCCCTTACATCTGCAGCCAGCAAAAAGCCAACTATCTCCCCTTGTATTACCCTGTTTGATTCATGTTAGAATCAGAGGCTGGGTAACTACTACTAAGCTCACTTTTCAGACTGGAAAATGGAGGCCAAGGGAGAATAAGGATGCCCCCAATAACTCTGGGACTTGAGCCTACACCTTCCCAGTCCTCTTCTAGAGCTATCAGCCCACCCCCCTTCACAAGATGTGGTCAACAACTCTACTCCTGGAAGCTGGCAGGAAAGTATCAGTGGCCTGTGATGGGGTTCAGGACATGCTACCCCCAAATATGGTGCTTTGGCAAGTGGAATATTTTAAGCTAAAGGATTTGGGGAAATGGCAGAGGCAGGAAGGACTACCTGGCTTTGTCCTTCTCCCCTGAAGCAGGTCACAGACCCTCATGTGAGAAGTGCCTTACCACTGGGAAGAAAGGAGCGTCTTCGTCTCTTAAGACGGGAGGACGCCTAGAGGAATCTGAAGGAACAGGCCTTGCTCCGTTTCCCCCAGTTTACCATCCTTAGCTCAGACCCTGTCCTGTCCTGTCCTGTCTCATTTTTCTACACCTTTCCACCCTTCATCAAACTGGGTATAAAAACCACTCAGCTTAACTATTCCTGTGGGTCTTCATTTCCTAATGAAAGCTCCTGTATCACATAAAACTTACATTAAATAAATTGGTATGCTTTTCTCTTATAATTTATCTCTTGTCAGTCTAATTTACAGGGCCCCAACTGGTGAACCTAAGTGGGGAGAGGGAAGAAATTTTTTTTCCCTCTCTATACCTGTCAGGAAATTCTTAGAGGGTGGTCCCCTCCCTGAAGTAGAAACTCTGAAAGGAGGCCCACCTTGACCAGGGATCTGACAAAAAGGAACCTCAACATCAGGAAATATGGTCTCCGAATTCTTGGGGAGGGGGCTTCAGAAAACAGCAGGCTCAGAACCTGCCAAGACTTGTTCAGAGCTTGGCTAGTGAAGCCTCCAAAGTAAGCCATGAGGGCCCTGGACACGGGGGCCTCACGTCTCTAAATGTGACTCCACCGAGGCCACTCCACAGAGCAGGGCCACTCTGTTTGGTCATTTTTCTCAAAGATCAGATACTTTGCTACGTACATACCAAGCATAGTTTTCTCTTGAATGGCCCCCTAATATTTTTAATTTTCAAAATTATAAGAAACTCTTTTAAAGGAGTACCCAAACTTCACCCCAACGGACAATTCCATTTATTTCCTAAGCTTTGCATTTATGTTTATTTTCATCCACAGTAGTCCTCTTCTTTTGTCACATTAATTAGAGTGTTTTAAAATTTGCAGAGTTCTTTAAGTCCCAAATTTAATCATTCAGACATTGCTTCTGGTTTCTTTGAATGCAGAAAGTTCTGATTCATCTATTAATAATTTGGGGAAGACACTACAAAGAACATCCTAACTCCTTTCCTCTGAACAAATTATTCACATGAAAGAGATCTTTTAAAAAATGTTATATGTGTTTTATCTTATTTTATATCCAGCTGTAAATTAGAAAAAAAAAGTTAACTCTCTGGATAGACATTCAATGCACTCATATGTCGTCTACACTCTCAGAATGCCCACAGCTTTTCATAAAGACGTATAGGCAGTTCTGATACACCTCCCAGCAAACAGCCTCCAACAGAAGCCAGAAACAGTTTCCAGGCTGAGGAAGCCGGGCAGACAGCCCTCCGTGCGCTCTTCTCTTGGCTGAAAGCTACTAAAGAGAGCCCAGTGCCCCGCTCCCCAGGAAGATCAGCGATCTACCTTCTCAGAATACAGCATGTTTAGCATCTGTCACATGCAAGGACAAAGAGAACTACCCCCTGGTTTCCAAAACCTACTCATGACCGTTAGGATCACCTGTAAGTTACTAAGAAAAATCCCATGAATGAAGGAACCTATTTATGGTCACACTGTAACAAGTAGGCTTTTCAGAGAATTTATGCACTTCTTAAATAAGCATAATTTGCGCCTAAATTATGAGAGCTCCATTTAACCCTTCAAAACAGGACAAAAAGGAAAACCGACCGACTGGTAGACAGCCAAAGAAATCGCTGCCAATTCAAGGATAGAAGAAATCCTCTGACATACTGCCACCTAGTGGACACTGTCTAACATTGCCAAGCCTGGGCTTCCACAGCCAGATCTCGCAGATTTGAAACTGCCTTGGCCCCCAACTCCAAAGTCTAAAAACAAGAGAGATGCAGAAGTTTCACAACATTTGAAAATCTGCTCCTTGTGGTATCTTCCTATTTAGACTGCACTGACTTTTCGTCTTTGCTGTCCGAGTACATTTTGAACAGACAAGAAAACAACCGGTATGATTTTTCTTTCCTTTTAAATTTCGACTTTTTATTTCACTCATAGAAAAAATGTTGGGATTTCACAATTTCTCCTCCAGGAAAGAAAGTACACAAAAGATTAATATGATTGTGTAACTGTGGTCTGTAGGACTGCTTCTCTTTAACTTCGCCTGAATTCAACATCCCAGAAGTACAATTCCCAGGAGTGTGACAGGGAGACTGCTGGGACAGGCTCCCTTGAATATCTTGGATCTTTTTCCAAAAGAGGGAGGAGGGAGACATCCCAGAACTGGCTCAGTCTTGATATATCAAAGTCACTTAGGAGAGATTGTACTCCGTAAGAATAAATATAAACACCTATCAGTACTTTCAACTTCTTTTGAGTAATTATGGGAATTTTGCTCCAGGTAATTTAAACATTTACAGCAAATGCTTAAGCCAGCCTTTGCAAACTCAGCTGGATAACTGCCCCAAACAAGACTTTGATAGCATACCAATTCAAGAGCGAATGTTATTAAATTGGCCTTAGTTTGTCTGACTGAAGTGGTTTTTTTTTTTTTTTTGGTCTTACAAAATCATATGTATAAATAGATTTAAATTTGCACTGGGGACACTCCCAGCTGTAAAGATTCCCTGAAAAAAGGTCAAGTTCCTGGAGTCTGGCCTTATCAGACTGAAAATCCCATCTGTTCATTGTGATGTGAATTGTGTGATCCATGTGGGACCTGTCTATCAGCACAGGAGAAACAATTTGTCTAGCCAGATGCTTCCAGAAACCACTGGCACCAGCTCCTACCTGGGGTCTCAGGTGGCTGGCTCCCCCTGCAACCCCAATGGCAGCTGCAGGGACATCTGGCTGGTTGAACAAGGATTTAACACCCCGTTTGCCAGATATAATACAGGGTTCATACACTTGTTAACATATGCAATGCATTCATTTTAACATCTGAATGATACCCTTCCTGTAATTCTTCTCCAACTTAGTTACAAGAATAGTGTTTTCATCAGCTGAGTTAGCACATAAATGCCACATATGGGTTGCTTCTGAAAATGAATAGCCAGTTTCCTAATTTTGCAGAGAAATCCTGCAGACTTCCACCTTGTAAATAGCTCAGAAATCCATCCTCTCCTCTCCAGCCAGAGGACCACTGCCTTCCTTCAAGCTTTATCATTTCTCATTAGGATTCCAATAATAACCTCCTACCTCCTCTCCTGATCTCCTGCTTTCCTCCAACTGGTCCATTGCTGCTAGAGTGAGCATCAGAAAGTCTGCATGGAAGCAAGCCCCTTCTCTTCTTTTTTGAAAGGTTTTTAAAAATTCTTATGGAAATAGAGTTGATTTACAATGTTGTGTTAGTTTCAGGCACACAGCAAAGTGATTCAATTATATAGATAGATAGATAGATGATAGATAGATTCTTTTTAAGATTCTTTTCCATTATAGGTTATTACAAGATATTGAATATAGTTCCCTGTGCTATACGGTAAGGCCTTGTTGGTTATCTATTTTATATACAGTAGTGTGTATATTTTAATCCCAAACTCCTAATTTATCCCTCCCTTTCCCCTTTGGTAACCGTAAGTTTGTTTCCTATGTCTGTGAGTCTATTTCTGTTTCGTAAATAAGTTCAGTTGTAGTATGACAATACTACAAATACTACTTAGTATGACAATCTCTAAGTCAATCCACGTGCTGCAAATGGCATTATTTCATTCTTTTTTTATGGCTGAGTAATATTCCATTGTGTATATATACCACATCTCCTTTATCCATTCCTCTGTCAATGAAGTCCCTTCTCTTCTGAAAACCCTCCAGGGGCTGCCTGCAGACTTCAGGAACAAGTCTACATTCCTTACCTGGGTTTATAAGGCCCTGCACGACCAGGCTGGTTACCATTCCGGACCCTCCAGCTATTCCTCCCCTGCACCCCCAAACTCCATCACCCCTGAGGACACTCTGGACACTCAAGCCACACAGAACTACTTAGAGTTATTTCTCTCTGCAGGTCTCCTGCCCTCCCATCCGTGCAGACTTGGCGTACAACTGCTCCCCTGGAGAAATGTCTTACTGCCTTATCGATAGCTCATCTTTAATTGTAAAGATTTTTTTCCCATGGCATTCTTGGCTCACAAGGCACCGAAAGAATAGCCACCAGGTGTTGTGGAGCAACTAAAGAGACAGGATTAGAATTGATGCCTTAGCTTCGCTTGCCTGCTCTCCGAAAGCTCACGTGGAGCTTCCAATCCACAGGACATGCGGGAACACTCTGTATGCACTTGGATGGAGCTCGAGGCCCCCCAGCTTGTCATGAAGAGTCAATGGTGACAGTTCGAAAACACTTCAAAGCAAAGAACTTTAAGAGCAGGAGCCATTAAAGGTTCTGTCACCTAAATACATGTCATTCAGCTAGAGTGGAGCCTGTGCTTCTCAGCCCAGATCCCCTGGAACAGAGCCCTACAGGGTACCCGGCACCAGCAAGGAGAGGGCAGGAGCACGGGGAAGGGGGAAGGGCATCTCCCCCCAATCCCCACAGGGGAGGGGGAGGGGAGGGGAGGGGGATATAGGAGGGGCCCAGGGTCCAGCAAGGGTCGGGGCAGGTGAGAGAGTAGATAAGGCATAAGCCCCTCTAATCCTGAAGGTGAGAGACTTGAATTTGTAACTTTACCCTCTCGTCCCTAAAATTCTTGATTTCTTACTATGAACTACTGATTTTAAAAATTCTCTCAAAGCCAGAGTCTTCTCCACGGGATTCTATCTCCCCCGCCCTCATGCACCCCAGCTCTGAACCCCCTCATCTCTTTGTCTCCTCACTGAATTAGCCACCAACCCACGACCATCCCCGGAAATTCTCAAGAAAGAGTTTTACCAAGAAAAATGTGGACTGGCCTCCTCCTTCCACCCCAAGTACAGTCAGCGAGGGCTCATTTCTCCCAGAAGAAGTCTGCTGATTGGAAAAGACATGTCTTTGCACACACATAATGTACTCTACCCACCGAACGGCTAAAGAATACGGTGCCCTTGTTTTCCTGAAGCACAGTGATGCTTTCCCGGCAGGGCGATGGCTATGCTGGGAATAGAAAATTAGTTTTTATTGTTTAACCTTCATGGTTTAAATGAGGAAGCTTCTGCTCTAGATAAAGGTCCCTTCGGGTTTTCATAAAGTAGCCCTATGACAGCAATATTAGTCTTCATAAAAAGCCCAATTTTAAAGTGTCTTGAGCTAGGGTACTCGTTTAAAAAGTTTCATCTAGGGCTTCCCTGGTGGCACAGTGGTTGAGAGTCCGCCTGACGATGCAGGGGACATGGGTTCGTGCCCCAGTCCGGGAAGATCCCACATGCCGCGGAGCGGCTGGGCCGGTGAGCCATGGCCGCTGAGCCTGTGCGTCCGGAGCCTGTGCTCCGCAACGGGAGAGGCCGCACCAGTGAGAGGCCCGCATACCGCAAAAAAAAAAAAAAAAAGTTTCATCTGAGGCTTGGCAGGGTAACTGCAGTGGGGAATCTTGGGCTAACTGTGCTATTTACCACGTCTCTGCTCTCTTTTGCCACTTGAAACATAATTATGCCATCTCACATTGGCAGAGCTTCTGACATTCACAAAGCCCTATCTCCTCCGTAGAAGGCTTACTCTCACATCGACCCTTCCCCAAAGTATTTCTGACTGCTACAAATGGAACTAAAGGGGAACAGAGGTACCAGGCCAACCACTGTGGACCAGTGAGGCCAGGGAGGGAAGGGGCAGGATGGCCGTGAAGGTCCTCCAGACTCCAAGTCCCTATGGTGTTCATGCCCCAAAGAGGGAAGACGCTCCCTCTTGAAGAAGACCTCCACCACTTGACGAGAACCTTCCAGGCCCTTGTAATGTGGCTAGCTTCCGACAAGATTAAACAACCAGCCACCTGATGACACCGAGAGCAGGGATGAGCACAGATCACTCGTGTATTCATTAAACGTGTTCTTTAAACATTAACTGAGCACCTACTCGTTGTACCTGTCATTGGCTAGAGAAACCAAACATCACATAGTCTCTGTCCTTGGAAAGCTCACATCTGGGTGAGTCAGACCCACACCCGGCTCCTGGGGTCAATGCTATGATGGGGTGAATATGAGAAGCCCTAGGTGTGCACAAAAGGGGCCCCTAACCCCAAAGGTGGGCAGGCGGGCATCACTGGGGGACTCTTTGGGAAGTAATGCCTGAGCTAAATTTTGAAAGACAATTAGAAAACTGTACACAAAGAGCCTGGAATGGCACATAAAGAACATGCGCAAAGACCCATAATTCATCCATCATTTCATCCATCCATCCATCCATCCATCCATCCATCCCACAAAGCTCACTGATGGCTGCTAGGGCCAGATGCTCTGCAGGATGCTAAGATGCTGCATGTCCTGGATGGATATGCTCTCTGCCTTCACTGTGTTTATGGCTGTAGCAGGGGGGCGGGGGTGGGGTGGGGAAGGGCACAGCCAGGTTAGGGAACTTCTAGCACCTTCCTGAGGTGGGTCCACCGAGCACAAGCTGAGGTGGGGTGAGGAGATGGAGCCACAAGGTAATGAGCCTGGAGAGGCTGGCGTTGGAAGGAGGGTTCCAGAACACAAAAGGCTTTGTGTTGTGTGTTCAGCAGCTCAGAATTTATCCTGATGACTATAGGGGGTCCCCCAAAGGATTTCCTTAAGTAGGAAAGTAAGATTGGAATTTGAGAAGTCACTCAGCTGTGGAGGATGGACTGGAGGTATTGTGAGTAGGATGGGGTGCCCACTTGCAGTGGTCCAGATGCAAAATGACAGTGGTGATGGTGACACCTGTGTTCAGGTGACAACAGCAGTGACACAGAGTGAAGTATGTGAAGGTTTCGTAAGGAGGTAGAATTCCCAGGACGGGGGTGAGATGAAAAGTCAGTGAGTAAGTGTCTAAGACCATCTTCTGCCTTCTGATTTGGGGTGATGGAGATAATATCATAGTAATTCACCACACAAGGGTAGATCAGATGAGAAGCAGGTACAGGCACTGAGGAGAAGAGATTCTGAGTTCACCTAAACTTTCTGATGAAGATAAGCCTTACAGTTTATAATTATCAAGATTATTTTTACTGCTGCTACTGCTGCTATTACCACCTAGTGCTCTCAAAGGGCAATAACTAAGGACTGGTGTAGCACCCTCGTGATGAGGAAGCTACGAGAGAATGGACCTCTCAGACCCTGAATCTCAAAAAGTTCAAGCAAACATTTATTGTCTGGTCATCTCAGATACGGACTGTTCTCTGCAACTTCCAAGACCCGTCTTCTCCACACAACACAGGCTGAATCCTACTTCTTAAATATAGTCATTCATTCATCAATGGCTCCCCTGTCCTCCAGTGGCCCTCAACTCTTCTTAGGATGCTTAGAACACCTCTTTGGTCAGTATCCACCCTGAAGCCTTCTTGTAAAGATGGACCAGCCCCCAGCCCTTCTAAAAAAAGATTTCCCATGTCACAAAGTCTACTCCTAAACTACCAAATCAGAATCTTTGTAACAGTAATCTAGGAACCTTTTTCTTTCTTTTGTAAACAAGGCCCCCAAGTGATTCTTAAGATCAAGCAGGTTTGGAAAACGCTGCTCTAGGGCAGGCCATTCTCTCCAGTTCCACAGGCTGTACTTCTCCTAGGACGAGCCACTCCTGGTGGAGCAATCCAACCATCCTTTACCAAGTCCCCTCCAACTGAGGACCCTCAGATTTCCTGACTTCTGGAGTCTTAGCTCAAGATCCCCATGCCACATAACGAGATGCTCCTCTTTCAGGAACGTCCTTCTTCTGCTCTGTTTCTTTAAAAATGTCAAGCCAGAATATCTTTCCTTCCACCCTGGAGTACTTCTAGCACGAAGATAAGCCCACCTCTGACAACATCACTCCCTGGTTATTTCCCACGTGCAGACCCTCCTACCTTTTGCCCTGGGTCTCCCCTGAGATTGAGCGCATCACGGCCAATGGCCCATTGTTGGGCAAAAGGCAGTAGATGGCCTTGGTTTTGTAGGAAAATTCTGTGGGTCATACTTTGGCTTTCCCATAAAGGCAGCTTTTATAAATGCTAGATATAATTGGGGTTGATTGAATTGCAGTTCCCAAAACTGTTATGGCAGAGATGAAATCCCATTGGAAAACCACTACATGACTAACATCTTGATTTGGGAACATCAGTGCCCCCAAACCCCAAGTTGCCTTGTGGGTTTACAAGAAACTTTCTTGGGACACATACTCTTATATACAAAGGCAAAGAGATAATGAACGGGGTTTAATTTTTCCCCTTGTTTCTGTTGTGTGTGTATTAACTAAAAAGCAAATGAGAAATAATGGCTATGTAACAACTCCAGTGATTACAATTTCATAAACAGTTAAGATCTACTCAACTTTTAATTGATTTCTTATGTACTTTAGTTTTAAAAATGGGAATAGGTTTCCCGTAATAATTGACATTGGAATTCTAAGGAATCAGCTTCACAGATGAAAAAAACAACCACTCAATCTGATGAACTTTCTGGTTTTAAATTAATGTTCTTGAATCCACAAAACCTACTAAAAACTGGACAAGTGAGAATCAAGGTTTATTCACAGATCACAGATGCATATGACTAAATGAACCTTTGAGAGTTCCTCAGAAAGATGCATGCTGTTAAATCTACCTTCAAATTTCTCTCTCTTCTGGAATCTAAATAATCTTAAAGTACTTTAACTTTTAGAAAATAAAATCTTGACTGTTCCAATTTTTCATAGACTTGTATATATAAAGAGTTACCTCTTGTTCATAAAGTGAACCCACTTTCCTGCCTAAATAGGGTTTAATGAGCACTGGAGATCACGCACTGTCCCCCTAGAATCCATCCTCTCCTCTCTCCAGTTAGTTACAGGCAACCCCTTTCCTCAAGCTTTGGTGCAAATGGTTGCCCCGCTAGAGACTACAATGTGTAGCCTACTTTGACATGACATCCATGTGTCATTTTATGAGTAAGTTCCAGCCAATAAGACGCTACTAGAAATGATTGACCTCTCAACTTCCAGGTACCACCTTGACTTTTTCTTTCTCCCTTTCCTCTGTATGGAGATGACAATATATGGAGAAACCAATTTGGATCCAGAGATGGAAGGTACCTGTTGAGGATGGAGGTGCCTTCCTGCCAGCCCTGAACTGCCACCTCCAGATTACTGCACACGAGAGCAAAAACTTCTATCTTATTTTGTCCAATGAGGGATGAGTCTCTTTGTTAGGGCAGCATAGACTATATGAAATAACAGTGAATATATGACTGAGGATCAAAGGGCTGTGAATCTTTGGGTACATCATTCTTAGCACCAGGAGATAGTTTCATTTATATTGTGAATCCTGCAAGAGATAAGGCCAACTATGCACTGATTCCCAGGGAATAAAATAAGAATTCCAGGTAAGAATTAATTGTTCAGTGATTATGGCTCTGGTTTTACTCCCCATTTTCCAGTAAATCTTTGGAGGCTCAGAGACTAACTGACTCCAGGAAATGGTTAGTCAAGAATATGCTAACAACATAGCTTACTGGTAGTCATCATCACCATTGGCTTTTCATATTTTGGGATGAAATAAGAGAGTTTTACAAAAACATATAAGAAGCCAGAGCTGTGTTTTTAGTTCACATTGTAAACCTGCCTCTACATAGTTTATAAGCTATGAAGAGGCAAATAGACCTGGGGAAAACATGATTAAAGCAAGAAGTCCAGATGAACATAACTTTCAACAAAAATTAACCTGTAGTATGATTATATGGAGGCATTATTGCTTCAGGCTATAATATTAATAATTATCAATTATAACATTGGTAAGACATCCAATAGATGAGAACCAGGCTTATAACATTCTGAATGGCTTTGTGAGTTGGTCAATGACTCATGTTTATTTAAAAATATTAGTTTACAGAGTTCAAGAAGTCATCAGTCATTTACTTGTTCTTTTCCTTCAATCTTTTTTTTTTTTTTTTTTTTTTGGTGGTACGCGGGCCTCTCACTGTTGTGGCCTCTCCTGTTGTAGAGCACAGGCTCTGGATGCACAGGCTCAGCGGCCATGGCTCACGGGCCTAGCCGCTCCGTGGCATGTGGGATCTTCCTGGACTGGGGCACGAACCCGTGTCCCCTGCATCGGCAGGAGGACTCTCAACAACTGCGCCACCAGGGAAGCCCTCCTTCAATCTTGAGTCTACATTAGATGTGATATATTCAAATGTGAGCAGTGGCTGCAGTTCTTGTCCTGATGGAACTGCAGATTCGTTCCAAGATCTCTAAGCATTTCTGACTGTGTAGCTTCTTCAGGGAAAAATTTTTAATGCTCCCAAACATGCATATTTATTTATTTAAGTATTAAATAAAAACCTTCCTGTATATTAGCTACCTTATAAAATATTCACAAAAATAGTTTGAAGCCAGTATTAAAATATACAGATACATGTAAATCACCTTGCTTCCTTCCAGCGTCCTAGGGAGGTCACCTTGAATGCACTGAACAACCCACATTGGAGAGCAAGGTGATTGGTGTGATTTGCATATTGATCTCTCTCCTCCATATCACCCTTTCAGATACATTTCAAAGTAAGTTTCAGGAAGTCTTTCACAAACAGGTACCCAATGTGAAATCAACAAGCAGGCATACTAACATCAAGTAGAGTCACATCCCAGGGCTCAGGATGTATAAATATGTATAAACAGATGGCTTTCCACTGAGACTGGTCGGGAGGTCTGAAGGCCAAGTGCTCCTGCTTAGGCCTGAGCCCCCCGCACTGCTCCTCAGGCTGGCAGAGGCCAGAGAGGCGGCCAAAGCTGGAGCAAGAATTGCTTTATACATCGGACACCGTATTTGTACTAGTGTTTTCTTTATTGTCATAGACTGTTATGAGAGACTTTGTAAATTGTGGTTGGTAGGGTTGGATCACTAAGAGGCTTTCAGAGTTCTGTGCTAAAGGGAAAAAAAGCCAAGAAAACCCAGCCACAAACAAAAAAGGCGGAAAAAACAGCATTACTTGTCTGACCAAAGACGGGCTGGGTAAACACCACTTTTTGCACACATAGAATGTGATATTGTGCTTATGTCTAGCATTTGTTACCATTGGATGGGTAGATCTCTCAGTAATGACTGCAGCCACAAAAGTAATTGTGTTTTATGGGTTCACCCCATATCTATATTAGAACTGAAACTAAGATACAAACCTACTTATGAATGCCTGATACATCCATCCTATTTTTAGCATCAGCAAGGGACATGAGAAATTTGATTATTTTGGCAAGATGTGTAGGCTGTCACCTTAACCAATAATCCTCATCAAAGGATAACACATTAGGCAAATTGTTATTTAGCCGAGGTAAGAGAAGGGTAAATCCTTGGTTAAAGGACAAGTTATAGCAAAGTGCCTAGCACAGTGTGTGCACTGAATAAAACTGCTTGAGTCTAATGATAAGATGAATAACGTGTGTCTCCTTCCTAAAGAGTCTCTTGTCTGGGGGAAGAAATGGTGTCTTCTACCTCCAAACACACAATGGTATATTATGACAACTTCTTATTCCTTAAAAAGAATGACCTGTGTGTAATATTGTCACCCATGAGTAACAATCCTATAGCACAACAAAAGCAAATATTAAATTAATGAAATAAAGTTCTACTCATCCTGTGAGTCACACTAGTCTGTTAGTATAATTAAAGCTGTGTGTCTTGGGAATTCCCTGGTGGTCCAGTGGTTAAGACTTTGACTTCCAGTGCAGATGGTGCGGGTTCATTCCCTGGTCGGGGAGCTAAGATCCCACATGCCTCACGGCCAAAAAACCAAAACATAAAACAGAACAACGTTGTAACAAACTCAGTAAAGACTTGAAAAATGGTCCACATCAAACAATCTTAAAAAAAAAACAAAAAACACCTGTGTGTCTTTAATAAGAGCAGTTGACTATTCTTGTCCGCCCACAAATCTTTCTCCTTCTGGCTTCCCAGGCACTGAATCTCTCATAATTAGTGTTACTCATGTGGAATGAGGCACCCTGTCCCCAACAAGCTCCTAAAATAGTGAAAATTCTTTCATTATTGTTCATCAACATCTTTAAGTACAAATTGGCTTATCGTACTTTCTATACAGTCAGTTAGAAAGCTCAAAGGAAATGGGACAATGAACAAGTAAGTTCTGATGGGGGAGTTAGCGGCGGAAAGTTCACCGAGGGAGCAGAAGTGTCAGACTGCCAGGGAGCAGCTATTGGCCACGTCTCTCCATCTGGCATTTGTTTTCACTTAGGACGTGAGATAAGGCTATCACTTTTTAAAAAAACAGCAAACTGTCCTAGTCCCATTTTTGAATAACCCAAATTACACTCACTTATTCAAAATAATTTTCTATTATATTAAATTATACACACACATACATTCACACACATAAAATGAGGTCTACTCCAAGGTGTATGTTCTCGTTCATGGACTATGGCTTTGCATAGTTCCGTCTTTACATTATCCAATCCTATTTTAAATGCCTCTATAGAGTTTTCTAGCTTTGTACATTCCTTGTTAAGCTAATTTTTCAGGCTTTTTAAAAATTATGAATGAAATCTTTCATTCATGTTTTCTAATTATTGTTTGAAATGGGGGCAGCTAGTGATTATTACCTATTAACTATTTTTTTTAATAAATAAATAAATTTATTTATTTATTTTTGGCTGCCTTGGGTCTGTTGCTGCGCACGGGCTTTCTCTAGTTGCAGCGAGCGGGGCTACTCTTCGTTGCTGTGCATGGGGGTCTCATTGCAGTGGCTTCTCTTGTTGCGGAGCACAGGCTCTAGGCACGCGGGCTTCAGTAGTTGTGGCTTGCGGGCTCAGTAGTTGTGGCTGACGGGCTCTAGAGCGCAGGCTCAGTAGTTGTGGAGCACAGGCTTAGTTGCTCTGCGGCATGAGGGATCTTCCCGGACCCGTGTCCCCTACATTGGCAGGCGGATTCTTAACCACTGTGCCACTAGGGAAGTCCCTACTTATTAACTTTTACAAACTGATTTATTTTGCTTGTAGCTTTTCAGTTCTTTTGAATTTTCCCAAGTATACGATCATATCACATGCAGATTCTACCTTCTATATATTTTCTTTCATTCTCATATGTAATTACATTTGCTGGCACATTCTGAACAATGTTAAATAACAAGGGGACAGTGGGCATCTTTGGTGTATTCCTGATATTAAGAGAAATGCTCCTATTTTTCATCATTAGCTAACTTTTAGTTTGAGCTATTTAGGATAAAATCAGGAATCCATCTCGTTCTGTTTTCTAATGGATTTTAAACATCAGAAATAAGTGCAAAATTTTGTCAATCACTTCTCAGTGTCTATGAGATAACATTTTTCTCCTTTGACCTGTTAAGATGAACCATCCTTGCATTCTCATAGGTAAATGTTAATGGTATCTGTTCTTCTTAATATTACTTATTTTCCAAATTATCTTGGCTGATCTTGCATACTTATTCTTCCAGAGGAAACCCAAAGTATAATTTTTAAGAACCAAAACACCATTGAAATTAAAAGTTTATCTCTTTTTCATTGTAAGGATATACAGTATGGGTTGATTTAAACAGAAAATTAGGAGACAGTCATTTACCTAACCAGAATTACCTTAATTAGAGGTTCAGCTTTGAACTAACAGATTACCTCTGGTACATGTCAATGTTTATAGATAGACCACTCAGTATTTAGGAGGTGGGATAAAAAACTGACTACTGAAAATGAAACATAAAACAAAAACAATAAAAAATGAAACATAAAACAAAAACAATAAAAAATGAATTAGAATTTGTCTTTCTCTGACTGACTTAACTTCACTAATATAATATTCTTTAGGTCCATCCATGTTGCTGCAAATGGCAATATTTCATTCTTTTTTTTTAATATATCACTTACATGTGAAATCTAAAAAACAATCCAGAAGAATGTATATGCAAAAACAGAAACAGACTCACAGACAGAAAACAAACTTGTGGTTACCAGAGGGGGAGAGGGAGGGAAGGAGGGACAAACTAGGAGTATGGGACTAACAGATACAAACTCCTATACATAAAATAGAATAAGCAACAAGGATTTACTGTATAGCCCAGGGAATTATATCCAACATTTTGTAATAACCTATAATGGAATATAATCTGAAAAAAAACTGAATCACTTTGCTGTATACCTGAAACTAACACAATATTGTAAATCAACTATACTTCAATAAGAAAAGAATAGCAAATTGAGTATTAGATTAATAGATAGCTCAGTAGATCCTCTTTTTCCCAATGTAGATCAGGATTTTTAACGATAATTTTAAATTGAGGGTCTTGCAAATGTTATGTCTTTCTCTCCTCCACTAATACACTATCCTTCAACATATAGCTTAAAATGCCTTAAGAATAGGCTGTTTAATTACTTACTGTATTAATTAAATTAATTAATTATACATCTTAAATAGACCTAGAAGTTTCCTAAGGATAGTATATAATCAACATGTTTATTGCTGCTGGTGATAAAAGTGTCACAGTGGTTTTCTGCAACTTGCTTCAGTGTCCTATTGTTTTGTCCTATTGCATGTTTAGAAAAATGATCAAACCTGCTCTATCTAAACTTTTAAAATATGTCTTTGATTAAATCATCAACAGTGACAATGAATTAGTAATAATCATGATAAAAGTAATATATAAACATTTAATGAGTGCATACTATATTTCCAGTACTGTGCTTAGGTCCTTTACATCTTTTATTTCAAATCAGCCACAGTCCTGCTATGGAGGGATTGTGAGCTCCACTTTTTAAAGATGAGGAAGCCAAAGCGAAGAAATGTTAAGTATTTTCCAAGATCACATTTATTTAATCATAAGTCTGACTTCACATGCCACGATTTTTCCCACAAAATATATATGAATTAAGATGATGTGAGCAGAGGTAAATACAGTATAGTAGCCATTAAATTTCCAATTTCTTTCCATAGTAAAAAATCAGAAGTTAGTCATTTTTCTCTTATTTTTAGTAGTTTAATTTTTTGCAAAAGCAGAAAAAGAAAATGTTATAGAACTTTAAAACATGAATTAGACTAGTGGAATTGCTGTTGCTGTAGCTCAAAAATTACAATGTAAGATAAAAAGATCAAATTTAAACCCACATTTTAAAATATGCATCTACTGCGTAAAGCTAAGCACCTACACACTATAATGAAAATGTAATATTTTTAAGCCATAGCTCTTATAGATATTAGAATAATATGTACTTCCTTGATTCTATGATTTTTGTGTGTGTGTGGTACATGGGCCTCTCACTGTGTGGCCTCTCCCGTTGCGGAGCACAGGCTTCGGACGCGCCAGCTCAGCGGCCATGGCTCAAGGGCCTAGCTGCTCCGCGGCATGTGGGATCTTCCCGAACCGGGGCATGAACCCGTGTCTCCTGCATCGGCAGGCAGGCTCTCAACCACTGCGCCACCAGGGAAGCCCGATGTATTATTTTCATATTTCAGAATCTCTGAAATTGATGCAACGAGAATCTATAATGATCATGTTTAATTCTTCAGTTAAAATTTTTTTCTTTCTTTGTGATGCATGAAATAAAGTAAGCTGAAAATTCGTGGTATCTTAGATTTGTTGAAATATAGCAAATATCAGTTTTAAGGGTTATATAAAACAGCTTTATCGCCCTACTTCTATGTCCAATACATATCCTCTTTTTATTATTTTATTTTTTTATTTTTGCAGTACTCGGGCCTCTCACTGTTGTGGCCTCTCCCGTTGTGGAGCACAGGCTCCAGACGCGCAGGCCCAGCGGCCATGGCTCACGGGCCCAGCCGCCCCGCGGCATGTGGGATCTTCCCGGACCGGGGCACGAACCCATGTCCCCTGCATCGGCAGGCGGACTCTCAACCACTGCGCCACCAGGGAAGCCCCCCATATCCTCTTTTTAAAAAATGCTATTACTATTTGTGAATCTTTAAGAAAAAAACTAATTAAATTTTAGTTTAGATTCAAGGCATTTGAGAACTTTAGTATTTACTCTAAGATAATCAGAGATAGCCCAGGGAGTTGCAAACTAGAGGTTGGGATGTATGAGCGGATGCAGGAATCCATGCAGATGTGCACGCACGTATGCAATGTATACAGATGTGCATGCACTGGAGTCACAGGATTCTACCTGGTTTTTGGGTAGAAGTAAAATAATTGCAAGGCTGCAGAATTCTCAAGTGACTTTATCCAGGAAAGTAAAGCAGGCAGTTATTACAGGGTTTCTCAGTTGAGGCTGTCGGTGTAGAGAAGTCATCTGTCTTCTCTGTCCCCATCTCCTCCCTTCTCACCCAGCTCTCCCGGAGAATGAAAAATGGACAGAGAATTTCCATCTCACCCACCACACCAATTCTTGCTCTACTCGCTTTACCCCCTCACTTCGGATGACAACAGTGGACCAGCTCTAGTTATTCTCAACAGAGACCTGGATCCACAGATGTGGAATAGAGGTTCCTACAATTGTAAAACCAAATATAAAGGAAGTGGCCAGCAGAGAATCCTGTGAGCTAAAGGAATGTCTTCTAAGGCTGGGAATTCAAACTAGCAAACTAACCCACTGACTACCACAAACCATCTTTGTCCTCCTTCCAAGTGTGAATGTAAATCCCTCCTCCAAAATAAGAGAAGAAAAAGAAAGAAAAAAAAGAAAAGAAAGAAAGGAAGGAAGGAAGAAAGAAAAAGAAGGAAAGAAAGAAAGGAAGGAAGGAAGGAAGGAAGAAAGAAAGAGAGAAAGGAAGGAAAGAAAAGAATATCTGCATGAATGTTGCTGGTCACCAAAACTAACCACTACCAACTTCAAAAGAATTCTGCTAATCCCGCAAAAAATTCTCTTTAGCTCTTTTACAAATTATTAAAATAAAAAAGAACAAAGTCAACAGCACTTAGCCAGTTTTAATTTTCAATATTAGGAGAGTCAGTGAGGGCCCTTGACTTATCTCAATGTGGACTCACCTTTTGCACAGCTGCTTGAAAGGCCTGTTTAATTCTCTTACACGAATCAGGTACTAATTTTGAGTCTTGACTCTCCAGAGTTGCGTCTTGCAAATCCGTGTTTTCATGGAATTTGAAAATTCTATTAATGCAGTGAGTGTCATCTTCTGATATTCTATTAGGATCCATCTGAGGGGGGAAAAATGTGAGGACGTCAGAGTGGTTATCACTGATCATTCTGTTATTCAATAAAGTGTGACTTAAGGACAAACGAATTCATTCTTGCAAGAGTCATTATGTCCCCAACAACTAATAGTTAATACAGTTACCATCGAGTTGGTGAAAAAATTGACTTCTTTTTTTTTTTTTTTGCGGTATGCGGGCCTCTCACTGTTGTGGCCTCCCCCGTTGTGGAGCACAGGCTCCGGACGCGCAGGCTCAGCGGCCATGGCTCACGGGCCCAGCTGCTCCGCAGCATGTGGGATCTTCCCGGACCGGGGCACGAACCCGTGTCCCTTGCATCGGCAGGCGGACTCTCAACCACTGCGCCACCAGGGAAGCCCTCTAATTCATTTTTATGAGTAGCTGACTACCATCCACAACACACCTGTACACATGTGATTCATGGGGAAATTATCAAAATCGTCTGACATTGTAAAAGTGCTCACTGAGGGGAGGGGAATCAAAGAAATGACATGTGTTCAGTACAGGGAGAGACGGCCTTTTATCTTTAAGTCCCCCCCATGCAGCACACTATGTGGGATTATGAAGCCCACTTGGATGTTCAAAGCATGAAACCTATGTAAGTCAGGTGAAATTAACATCATGTTCAGCTCCCATGTTTGCCTGGCCTTTTCCCTTAATCAATGTGTGTTTTAATCAGCTGAAGAAGGGAGGGAGAAATCCATTTCCTAGCCCCAAAGAAAATCTAAAGCCATAAGCATAATTTCCCTTGTCGTTGATCCTCTCATCAGTTTTCTTAACCTGGAGTGGCACGTCTGTCAGAGGGTGCCTAAGAATGTGTGTGGTGATACTTGGTGTGAGCTGGGATGAGGAGGGCTCATGGTGTGAGCAAGCTCCATGGATACATGCTGAGGGGATGCTAAAATTCTTGTAGTGTACTGGATAGTCTCACCCAAAATATCCCCATCAAGCTATTAGCTGGTCCCCTGGTTAAAACAGGTGCCAGCATAAGCATTTCTTTAAGTATTACTCTTAAAATTGTCTGCCAGCTCCTCCTGGGGCTCCTACAAGCCTTTGTAGTGGTGTCAACTGCCAAGTAAACAGTAGAGGTAATTAGCTACCTGATTGTTTTAATTGGTTTAATTTTTAAGTGGTTTAATTTATTTTCCTCTTCTTTCAAAAAAGTCAAGGTACTTCATGTGCATTTGCTTATGACTAGGTACAGGCTAGATGAAAAAAAGGGAAAATTATGTAAGTTTCCAATAACCAAAGCCCAGTCAATTAATATCAAGTCTCTCGTTCCCTGGTTTAATCATCTTTTTGAAAGTCATCGGAAGATGTGCAGGTTTATTAACCAGCTGTCAGAAGTAACCTAAGAAAGTACCCTATCCATACCTGAGATTCTCAAAATGAAATAATAGCCTTTCAACAAATGTGCACCCACTAATACAAATTTTATCATTCCACTTTTGCACGGGGTGACTCAGGAGGCAAAACTATTTGCAATCCAAGTTTACTTTTTATTTCTTTAAAATAATTAGTACGAATCAGAATATCTGAGATTTTATATAAGGCAAGTGTTCAGTTCCATACTTTTTTTAAAAAGCTCACTTATACCAATAAGTTTCACAAAAAAACAGAGAAGCCTGGACAGCTGATATGAAGAGTCGTTGGGTTCAGACCTCAAGAAAGAAGAATCCTGCAAAGGCCTCAGCTGGCTCACCACCAGAAAGCCGCTGAGCTAAAGGAACAGTGTGATATTAATGGGGAAATGCCTGGGTACCCTAACATTGGTTAAGCTCCAGTCCCGCTGACAAGCTAAGTGCCATCAACAGAAGCAGCAGTACCAGCGACTCTTGCTACGGAAACTATAGTCCAATCACTTGCAGCGTTACAGGCTCACCCAGAATTTGTTAGAAATGCAGACGCTCAGGCACCACCCCAGGCAGTGCCTGTGAATCTGCATTCTAACTAGATCCCAGGTGATTCTGATGCACATTAAAGTTTGAGAAGTAATGCTTTCAAATACCAAAGATACAAATATCGATTGTCTGCTATTAAAATGTCTCCAGGGCTTCCCTGGTGGCGCAATGGTTGGGAGTCCGCCTGCCGATGCAGGGGACACAGGTTTGTGCCCCAGTCCGGGAAGATCCCACATGCCGCAGAGCGGCTGCACCTGTGAGCCATGGCCGCTGAGCCTGTGTGTCCGGAGCCTGTGCTCCGAAACGGGAGAGGCCACAACAGTGAGAGGCCCGCGTACCGCAAAAAAAAAAAAAAAAGTCTCCAAATTTCTTTGGACACCAATTTTAAAATTTTTTCACAAGTAATACCAATTAGTATTAATACAAAATTACTGAAATGGTCAATAATGGCTAAGGGTTTAATGCAAAGAAATATAATGCAAAGATTTTTGTCCCTTCTCTCTTAAAAATATGTCCATGCCCAGGTCCCACCCTTGGCCAATTTAATCAATATCCCTAAGGGGAGGTGTTTTCCTAAATGAAAGTATGGCATAATTAATTTTGATATACTCACTTATTTTGTTTATTTAAGGGTCATATGATAGAATTTTATTTTTATTATTTTTAAAATTTTATTTTATTGAAGTATAGTTGATTTACAATGTTGTGTTAGTTTCCCGTGTACAGAAAAGTGATTCAGTTGTACATATATATAACAGTTTGCATCTGCTAATCCCAAACTCCCACTCCATCCCTCCTCAACCCTGCCCGCCCTCTTGGCAACCACAAGTCTGTTCTCTATGTCTGAGTCTATTTCTGTTTCGTAAATAAGTTCATCTGTGTCATATTTTAGATTCCACATATAAGTGATATCATATGGTATTTGTCTTTCTCTGACTCACTTCACTTAGTATGATAATCTCTAGGTCCATCCATGTTGCTGCAAATAGCATTATTTCATTCTTTTTTTATGGCCGAGTAATATTCCACGGTGTATATGTACCACATCTTCTTTATCTATTCATCTGTCAATGGACAAAATTTAGGTTGTTTCCATGTCTTGGCTAATGTGAACAGTGCTGCTATGAACACAGGGTTGCATGTGTCTTAGAAATTTATTTTTAACCTGCAAGCAAATGTCTTTCTTATTCCAGTGCCCTTGCAGCTCTCCTTTCCTGAAGATGGAGACCAGGAGAAAGGGTGGCATAGAGGTGCAGGGATGCAGGGCCAGCAACACACACAGGCAAATGATGGCCTCTGCTCCTGTGGTCTCAGCATTGCAGGAGCTGCAGGGCAGGGCGCCGGACTGATGCTGGACCCTCCACATTACTCACCGAGCGGCTGGACAAATGTAACCTCTCCCCTAACAACCCATCCCCTGACACAGCAGTCTGGATAGAAAATTTATATGATGGAAAAATTGCACTTTTTAGTCTATTTTAGCTACTAACGAGATCATTTACACATTAAAAATTAGAAAAAGGTATATTTCTAGTGCTGCAAATCATTTGAAAAGCTTTTTCAGTAAATTCAACACGCAAAGCCCTAGGCTGGATGCTGTAAAGAAGGTAGTGAGCAAAACAGGCAGTCCTGACCTTCAAGGAACTTACACTCGACAGAGGAACGAAGAAACTCATCCAAAAATCACAGTAAACAGTAAATGAATTCATTGTACCTAGAAATGACTGAAAATATTAAGTGAATCTTGAATATCTGATTTAAACTGGACTTCAAAAATACAGTGATCAGATGATGTAGTTCATGTGAAAGGAACTCAATCTTTAAAAAAAAAATACTTCCTTGAAACTTAATCATCTGTAGGGTTAAATGAGGCAGGATGCTAGACATTTGTGCTACTTTGTTTTCTGTTTTTTTCAAGCAGGCAGCCTATACACCTCCACATCAGATTTTCCGTTCTCCTGTTTGGGTAACAAACAGCCCAGGGAGGTTGGTGTGCATATTGGGGGTTTGGCAGAAGGGGTTAAAAGGGGACAGAGATTGAGTTTCCTGAAAAGCTTATCTTGTAGCTAAGCTCTAAACTTTGAATATGGTTATATGGATGCTTAAAAAAAAAAAAAAAGGCACATAAATTTTAAAAGCAACTTTTTGTAAGGGTTTTTTTTTTTCCTTTGTAAACCAAAGTATGAATACTATGTGGTAAATATATAGCACAAGCCACATGCTGTTTTTTCTTTGGCAAGGTTGGTAGGGGAAAAGCCAATCTACACTGGATCTAGTACTTTTTTTTTTTTTTCTTAATCTAGGCACAAGCAATCTACAAACATTCAGGAGGCTGGTTCATGTTTAGCTATTCAAACATGAGTGGAGCAGGGGAAAATTTTTTGTCACTATGATTTTTACATTATTTGGGGGCATTTTTCTAAATGCATTTAAAACTAAATTGAATTGTTTTTTCTTGAGGATTTGCATGGCTCCCCCCTCCCATCTTTAAACAAAAACAATAAAACTGGCTCCTTTTCTTTTCTTTTTTTTTTAACTGTTAACTGCAAACATATTACCTGATATTAGATGATTTCATTCTAGTTCAAACACATTCAGAAGCCCCAAGTAGTTGACCCACAAATTTAGTGGAAATCAAAAAACTATCTCTTATTTGGTACCAAGTTCTAATCCAAGGAAGCTGATATAAGTGAAAGTGTTAAATCAGTGTCAGGTCAAACTGAATCTACTCTCTCAACTAGAACTTTGAAAGAAGGCTTCCAGCATATGTAAAAGTGGAAAGAACTGTAGACTTGTAGAGCCTCCAGGTACCCATCACCGAGCTTCAGCAATTACCAGTGCATGGCCAATCTTGTTTCATCTATAAGCAACCACTTCCCTGTTCCCCAGGCTCCCCACCTATTATTTTGCAACGAATTCCAAACATCTTATTTCATTTGTAACTACTTCCGAATGTATCTCTAAATGATTAGGACCCCTTTCAGTATTAACTGTAGATACCGTACTCAGCAAAACATAACCACATCTAGTGGAGTATCCTCCTATGAAAACATTGCTTCTAATGCCTCTCCTGTTGCGGAGCACAGGCTCCGGACGCGCCGGCTCAGCGGCCATGGCTCACGGGCCCAGCCACTCCGCGGCATGTGGGATCTTCCCGGACTGGGGCACGAACCCGCGTCCCCTGAATCGGCAGGCGGACTCTCAACCACTGCGCCACCAGGGAAGCCCAAGGAGAAGACCTTTTAAAAATGTAATACACAGTTGGGTTCAGAGTAATGGTTAATATATATTTGCATAAGTCTTGGAGAACCCCAATCTTCATGGCATTTAGGAAAACTGTACCCCGAAATTCAATGACATTAAATTCTCCATCTGAAAATTTTCTATCCATGTGACATCAAGATTGCTAGATGATCATCAGAAGGCTAGAATCCTCAGCCCACCAGGCCATTAATATTGAGAATCTCTACAAAGAAGCTGAACACTTTCTTCAACAGCCCAACAGGTCATTCTTTCCTAAATGGTCACACCGATTTCCATGGTTCCTGCCAATCTAAGCTGTTCCTGGTCCCTAGAACTCATTCATTCCCTACTGCTCTTTCAGTGCTGAATACTCACTTCACTACTACTGCTATGAAAATGCCATAACCCCAAGCTGTTAGAAAAGATAAAAGAAAACTACTGAATCTTCTGTCCCTTTTCTGAATGCTTCTCTCTTATTTGGCTAAGAATTTAAAGTCTTTTGTTCTAGGCCCCTTCATTACCTGGCATCATGCAATGCACACAATGTGGCCATTGTATGTTGAATAAATGATTCTTTTGTTTGTTTGTTTGTTTTGGGGTTTTTTTGCAGTACACGGGCCTCCGGACGTGCAGGCCCAGTGGCCAAGGATCAAGGGCCCAGCTGCTCTGTAGCACGCGGGATCCTCCCGGACCGGGGCACAAACCCGCGTCCCCTGCATCGGCAGGCGGACTCCCAACCACTGCGCCACCAGGGAAGCCCTGAATAAATGATTCTTAATTCATATTCCGTACCATTTAATAGTGTCATGTGCAATGCAGGCACTCAATATACAGACATTAAATGGTGGGGCGGGGCAGGGGGAGGAGGGGGACAGGACCACACGCTGGATGAGAAAATGGATAAATCACTCATTCTTGGCTGCAGCATACTCCAATGAAGGAAAAATGTTTCATCACTTTCATATAGATTTGTGTAATCTACGTTGCAAGTAAACCACTTGAAAGTTGTATTTTTAGAAAAACTTCCTCTCAATAGGAAAAGATTATTTTTATTAATATTCAAATACAAATTTTTAAAGCACTGCACATTGTATGTCTACCTTTTAGTAGACAAACTAGTTCTATAACATGCAAATTAGTGGATACTGAATATTTAACAAAAAGCCTATGATTACAAGTAATGGAGTTCAAGACTCTGGCACACGTCAAAAACCCATACAGCCCAGGCAATGTCTTGCCCTGATGCATTCAATTTGGTTTAGTAATCACCTTTGAATCTGAAAACAAATGAAGTCCAAACCCAAGTCTCTTTTCCCATAAAAAAAAAAAAAAATGCACAGTCAGCCCCCCACTTCCTTTGAGAAAGAGTTCACAGCACCAGACAAGAACACTTGAATGAATCCAACCAACTGCACTGCAATTTCCAAGAAAACACAAGAGCATAAACCACCAGAAAGCATAAGGTTACAAATTTACCACTTCCTTTCTACTATCTCTCTGCCGTTCCTAACCGGCTTCCTCACCTTTGAAAAGCTGGTTACTTGCTAGATTGTCGCTAGGCTGTGCCGGGGGAGAGAACACCTCCACACACACTTTGCTTCCTTCCTCCGCCCACTTAGTGGGAAGAAACGAGGGCCCTTCTTTCTTCTCTCACTCCGCGCGAGCGGAGCCCGGATCCTAAGACCAGGTTTCTCTGGCCGCGCTATGTCTTTCGGTCCATCTGGCGACTTGGGCATCGCCCCCCGGGGCTCCAGCGGCTGCTGGCAGCGCACGCACTGCGCGGTGCAAAGCAACCAACCCCAGGACCCCAAATCCTCCCGGGGGTGGGTGGGAAGGGAAAGGGTCGATCCCCAACGGTAGGCGCTCAATTGTTTTTCCTGAGTGGACCTAAGTTCATTCTTTGCTTCAAGTGGGAAGTGGAAGCAGAGAAAAGTGTGCAGTCGTTTCCCAAAGAGGTGAGCGGCCAATGCGGTCTCGCCGGGGGAAATTCAAACGCACCAGGCCGGGCGAGCTCAGCTTCGGCGCGCAGCGGGGCCGGGTGCGTGCGCGAGGGCCAGAGGCCAGCGCGCCGGGCCCCGCGCCTGGCTGTGCCCCAGGCGGACGCTCCCTTTTTAGAGTCACTTTCCCCTCCCCAGATATGCAAGCTCTGGGGAGTCAAGCCGGGGGACTAGACTCCATCGCCTGCAAAGTGCTGGAGGATGAAGGCGGGTGCGCCCCGCCCGCGCGCCCCTGGGAGGCGAGCACTCACCTGCGCTCGGAAGTAAAGGAACAGGGCGACGCTGCACGCGACCTGGCCCAGCCCCAGCCCCAGCAGGGCCACGAACGTGGAGCGGGAGGCGGCGGCGGAATGGTGCGGGGCGGGCTGCGCGGGCGGCGGCGGCGGCGGGGCGTGCAGGGCACCCTCGTGCGGGGCACCGGAGCCGCCGCTGCCCATCTCCTCGGAGGCGCGCAGGTACTTGGTGTAGTCTCGGCTGGCGCGGCGCATGGCGCTCGGCCCGCCTCGCTCCGGCGCTCGCCTCCCTCCGGGGCTGTTCTGCCGGCGGCCAAGTGCAAAGGCGGCGCAGAGCCGGCGCGCGGCCAGGCGGGCCTCGACGTAGGGGCGCTCAGAGCCGGGCGCTGCTCCTGGGGCGCGCGGGCGAGCGAGGAGGGTGCCGGCCGCCCCAACTCTTATAAACCGCTTCGGGAGGGCTGGCCCCGGGAGCCAATCAGCCCCGGCCGAGCCTGCCTCTTCCACTCCCACCCCTGGCTCCCCTTCCTTCCTTTCGCCCTCCCTCCCTTACTCTCTCCCTGAAAGGCCTCCTCCCTCCCCATCGGGGCCCTCGGAGGAGGAGGCTGTGGGTTGTTCTAGCGGTTCCAGAGGCCACTTGCCCATCCTCAGCGGCCTTTCTGGAGGTCCAAGAGATGGGCTGGGGGAGATGCAGATGAATGCCTTGGTCAAGGATAAAGGTGACATCGCAGACATTCCTGGGGCAGTTAGCATCCCCGAGCCTCAGTTTCCCCTATAGGATTTAGAAAGTTGGACTTGGTGATGTCTGAAGGCCCTTCCTATTTGCCTCTCCTCCTCCCACCACCCCCGTCACATTTTTTTTTTTTTTTTTTTTTTTTTTTTTTAGCAAGGAACACCCTCAGAGATCCTGAGGGTGCAGCCTCTAGCATGTTTCCAAATATAGGTTCCGAAATATGTATTTTGGCAGGCTTAGGAAACCAGAACCCTCTTCCCAAACCCCTGTTTCTGCACCCTCAAAGTGGCTTTAAATGAGGCAGATTTTGAATGTGGCAGCAGAGAGCCGATAGGCACCAACTGTGACTTAAAAAAAGAAATTTGGTACAGAGAGAGGGGTAAGACCCAGTAACTTTACATATAGGACCATATATATGAAGAGAGTTCAGTCACATGCCATTCCTACTGCTTGGCAGTTACTTTCCTTCAGTGTCCTAAAAATAAGAGAGGTATACACCCAGAGGCGGGCCACCCAGGAGCGCTCATCCAGCTGTCAATCAGGAAAGAAAGATGTTACACAAAGCTGAGGTATAATTAAATGTTGGTTTCCTTGCTAAGGAAAACTTTTTTAAAAGTCTGTCTTCAGAATTGTGCCCCTTGGTAAGAAAATGAGAATACGAACATTGCTCACAGATTCTGATACAGCTTCAGCAGGAAGGAACAGGGGTACTGGCCAATTTAAACACCTATAAAAACTTAGGATGTTTTCACTTTTTGTTACTACGTTTGAATTTTGTGTCCTCTTTCTGCATAGTTCTCAAAAGGGCATTTCATAGGGAAGATTTTTCACAAATGGCACATCTCTGAGTTACTAAAACTCGTGTTCGCAATTAAACACTTAGAACTCAGCACGTGTTGAGGAAGGGCAATTAGGATGGGTAAAAAATAAACACCCAGATGAAATGATTTGTTCAAATTCAAAGATGCTTTTAGCATTCATTTGTGTATGTATCTCAAGTTGGATGAGGAAAGAGGGAAAAACACAATTTTCAAACTCCAACAGAGAAACAACAAATGTTGATCTTCTATTCCATGCAGTCTGAGCCTCTTCTTACTTTTTGTTGGTTAACTTTGGGAAGTAATGGTTGTTTTCCCTCTCTTTCTCTTCCTTCTCCTTTTTCTTCTTTTGGGAAACAATTCTATACTTCATCCTTTTTATAAATCTCGACTAGAATCAAAGATTTTTAAAAATGTGTCATAATAACTACACCCACGGTGACATTACTGTAGAGCCCTTTCCATTCTTTTTCAATTTTTTTTTTTTTTTTTTTTTTTTTTGCAGTACGCGGGCCTCTCACCTCTGTGGCCTCTCCCGTTGCGGAGCACAGGCTCCGGACGCACAGGCTCAGCAGCCATGGCTCACGGGCCCAGCCGCTCCGCAGAATGTGGGATCTTCCCAGACCGGGGCACGAACCTGCGTCCCCTGCATCGGCAGGCGGACTCTCAACCACTGCGCCACCAGGGAAGCCCTCAATGTTTTATACATGTCTTTTATTCCTTGGCATCTTGATCCTCAGATTAGAAGAAGTTCCCTCAAATCTCTGAATCTGTTCAGTTGTGTTTGACCTAGTCGCTTCATGGATAGGACCGTATATTACATTCCTACAGAGTTCTTCATGCGACATTCCTCCTGCAAGGCAGTTATTTTCCTTTCCTATCCTAAAGGTGTCATCCCTCTGTGTTCCTGCATCCACAGGCTGGACTGGAAACTCCACTGTCAGTCCACTTGTTGCTTCTTCAAAGGTAATGAAACTTTCTGGCCTATTAATTAATTTATTTATTTGTCAACATTTCACTCCCTAATTACTCGACATTCGCTTAATAAAAGGGGTGGTCCCATGGTCGGCTTCGCTTGGAAAATCCTGCGTTAAACAAAATTAGTTGTTTTTTGTTGAATGCGGATCATATCAGTGACATGAATGTACAAATGTATTTTGTAAATCTCCAGAAAAGGGGTTTGGTATTCTCTGTTTTTCAAAAAGTTTTCATCCTTTTTTTTTTTTTTTTGAAGGGATGGGAGGTTCACATATCAAGGGTTTAAGAAACAAATTTTGGTAAAAACCAGATGAGAAACATCTGTAGAACACGAATGGACAGTGCAGCACAAATGGCCTGTATGTCAGTAAAATAGTCCGTAGCCCGGGGAACCTACAGGACTGAACGAACAGGAAGAGAAGAGACCAGAACAGGACCATGGAGGATACTGAAGACTCTGTCAGATTGGGAAAAAGCATTCAGATCCATTTTATTTAATTTTTATTTTTTTAATTTTTATCTTATATTGGAGTATCGTTGATTAACCATGTTGTGTTAGTTTCAGGTGCAGCAAAGTGATTCTGTTATACATATCCATGTATCTATTCTTTTTCAAATTCTTTTCCCATTTAGGTTATCACAGAGTTCCCTGTGCTATACAGTACAGATCCATTTTAAAGCATCATTCTGGCCATCCGAAGCATTTCCACAGACCTGCAGGTTTCAGTCCTTGCCAGGGCTTCATGGAGCCCCTCTTAAACACCACTGGCCCAGCAGGTGACTCTCAAGCTCCTTACCATGTTTTAGATCAACTTCAGGTTCCTATTGCTTCATTGCCTCACTTTTTCCCCCTGCAGCCTTACACTTTATGCCCCAGCAACACAGGACTGCTTACACCCTCCCATTTCTTGCCCTTATACCTTTGGTCATTCAGTGTCTTCTACCAGGATTGATCACCCTGACTTTTTCACCTGATTATTTCCTTATCTTCAAACATTCAGTTAAGGTCCCTTGTCCTTAGGAAGCTTTTCCTTATAGCCCACCACCCCCAGGCTGTCTGTCACGCCCCACTATTTCTATCTAATTCCTTATTACATGATGTGCATATGTTTATCATAGTTCTGAAACTTTTTTTTATGATCTTTACTTTGCTTCTCTGTCTCACCTACTAGACTGTAAGCTCCCTGAGGGAAGTCATGACCTTTGTATTCCTACTGCCTTAACACAGTGCTTCATGAAGGTCTGTGAAATGAATGAGTAATTAAAAAAAAAAAGTAAACTTTTCTGACATTCCAATAACAGAGGGCTGAACTGGGGAGAACACTAAGTGTTAAATAGAAAACTACCCTGAATAACATCACTCTCTAATTACACTGATAACCTAATCTGACTAGGAAAACATACAGCAAACTTAAGGGCATAACATGCCCAGACAATAAGGAGAAATAGATATATGTATTTTTTAAGGCTAATATTGTAGAATTTTATTATCAAGCTTATAGAACTTAAGAAAATTTGAACCTGAGTGACTTTCAGATTTTATGTAATTATCTATACACTAGCAGCTCTGAAACGTTTTAGTCTCAGAATCTGTTTACTCTCTTACAATGGAAATTTCCAAAAGCTTTTTTTTAATGTGAGTTGTAGCTGTCAATGTTTACCATATTAAAAATTCAAACAGAGAAACGTTTGCTCATTTGCGGTAACAACATTAACATTATTTATGAAATATAGATCATTTTAAAAATAAAAATATAAGTGAATAAGACTGCATTGTTTATGTTTGCAAATCTCTTTAATAGAAGACAGCTGTATTCTTCTGTCTGCTTCTGTACTCACTCTGATGTGATACATTATTTTTGTCAAAGTGTATGAAGAAAATACAGCCTCACACAAACATATAGTTAGAAAAAGGAAGAATATTTTAATTGCCTTTTCTGATAATTGTGGTGTTTTCCTTTTCTACTACACCAGAACTCAACAAGTGGTCACTTCTTAGCCATTATTTGGACTATGGAATCTAAAACCATCAGTGGAGTTTTCCTCCTCTGTTACAATAATATCCATTGATCTATATTTTTATTTGAATGGTTCTCTTACCCAGGGATGATTTATAACACTGGTCATTTGGAAAATATTCATTCACTGTGTTCCACAGATTTTCTAAGTGTTGACATATTTCATTATACAATATCAAAAACCTACATTCACTAATATCACCACTGATTTTATCAGGAAAGTCTTTACTATTGGGAAGCTGTTAAGTTCACAGAGGCAAATAGGAGTTTTTCAAAGTTCTAATTTGTCCTTGAAAACTTGAATTGTATTGGCAACAAATACTGCCAATTGCTTTTCTTGAACTGACAGACTCACTTTGTTCATTTTTCAAATGAACAAATACCCAAGTCTGAAAGGCGTAAATGTTTGTCATTAATTCATCTTACAACTTGAACAATGACTTGAATGCTTTTTCTCATGACAATCCTACTTAGTTATGTAGCAGAAGTGCCTCAATGCAGACATCCCATTTTGTCCCATGTAATATAAAAAAATGTATATTCAAGTATTAAGACTTAATAAAAATAATAGTTTTTACTCCATCAAAGATTTTTTTTAACTATTTAAAAAAAAAAACCTCTGAAGTGTGTAGCAGTGAAGAATACATGACTACTAACACAGTTTTCATGTCAACTGTACTGATTTACGCTATGGCTCCAGCATTTTATACATTGGTGCAAATGCCTACAAAGTAGAAAAGCAAGTTATGATCTTAGTATTACTATAAAAGTAGCTCAGATCTTGAGGATCCCCTGAATGGGTCTCAGGGACCTCAGAGGTCTGAGGACCACACTTTGAGAACCACTAATCTGTACATGTCTTCTGCAATGGTGGACACACAGGAAGTGACCGACAAGGAAGGTGTTTCCTCACCTTACCAGGCGGCTAGCTTAAGGAGGGCCAGTGGGATTCTCCCAGGGCTGGGAATTTCAAGTAATTCCCAATGTCTCTCAGGATGCATGTGGATCACCTGTCCAGAGCCTCTCAGGAAGCTATGGGATTGTTTTTTCAGATTTTCCAGAGTCTGTTAATGCTTAGGTCTACTCATTGCTGTCAGTAATTTTGTCCAGAAATTAGCCTGTGCTTTTCTGTTTCTCTACTGAATCCTCAGGACGTGAAGCCTCAGGTAAACCTCCCATCCCCACATACTACATACTTTATTCTTTGAGATGGGAGTGAGAGGGTGACAAAGGTATTTGATGCCAGCTTCCCAACATGCTTCTTCCCTCCTCTTTGCCTCTAAATCAGCCTTTTGTCATTTCTTGCCTGTAGTACTAAAACAGCTTCCCTCTTGTCCTTTTTCCCACCAACCTCCTCCTACTTAAACCTGTTTCCAGAAGAATCTATCATGTGCAGCTGGCTGTATCATTTTCCCATTTGAAACTGGTCAGTGGCCTGTGATTACTTACGCTACAAACTCCTTCTTAATTTTTTCCCATCTGTATCTTTAGCCTCATCCTCCATCACTTTCTCCATGTACTTAAAGTTCTAGTTTTAGAACATAAAGAAAAATTGATAATTTCCCTATACTCTGTGCTATTTATTTCAAACTCCTGTGTCTTTGTTCATGTTGACAACTATTCATGCAACAAACATTTACTGAATACCAGCCACGAGTCTGGCACTGTGGTGAACATAGGAGGTATGATGCTGAGTGAGATACATAGTTGTCACCACAGAGCTTACATTCTAAGACGAATGTTGCACTTACACTGAAAGAACAAAAACCTAATAAATGCAAAAAGAAAACGATGTGCATTATTTCCTGCCCCTGCAATGGGACTTTAAAACCATTCAGTAGGGCTTCCCTGGTGGCGCAGTGGTTGAGAGTCCGCCTGCCGATGCACGGGGCGCGGGTTCGTGCCCCGGTCCGGGAGGATCCCACATGCCGCGGAGCGGCTGGGCCCGTGAGCCATGGCCGCTGAGCCTGTGCATCCGGAGCCTGTGCTCCGCAACAGGAGAGGCCACAACAGTGAGAGGCCCGCGTACCGCCAAAAAAAAAAAAAAAAAAAGATCAACAAGATGCAGAGATGAAAATGATGCAGGGAAATTTAAAGGGACTGAATTCTATATGAACAATCTTTCCTAGGGGAGAAAATATCACTAGCCACTTTTCTCCCGGAGAGCATTTGCCAAGCAAACACAGGCAAGTGTAGGTAGGATCAAGTTTGCTACAGGCAGAGAGATTCTACCGGAAAAGACATGACACATTAAAATCTGGAGGAACTCCAAATGCCTAGGTAGTTTTCTCCAACTACTTGTTTTCTCCTTCACAGGACTTTTTCTGAGTACTGGGCAGCTTACAAGGCTGGGGGACTGGATTGAGACGGTAGAGAGGGATCTCCCGGAAGTCTCACAGTGTATGTGAGAGAATATTACTGGAGAGAAAGGTTTACAATAAGCACTAAACAAATACAGCCTCCAAGATATTTGAAACAAGAGTTGTGCTGAAGCTAATTAAAGCTACGGCCTAGCTCAATTTCTGATTGGATTGAAGTCCTCCTCACCTTAGCTGCAAAATAATATCTACGTCAGTTCTTTGGTACACAGTGTCTGGTGTGCAGATTTTAAAATTACATGACATGATAGGAAGTTAAATGTGTGTTCATAATCATGAGGAAAAAATATATCCAATAGAGGCAGATCAGCAGATGACCCAAATATTGGAAATAGTAGGCAAGGATTTAAAAATAACTATTATAAGTATAATAAGGAACATAGAGGAAAAGATAAGGAAAATAAATGAAAAGATAGACTATTTCAGCAGAGAAATGGAATGGTTTAAAAATAATCAAATGGATATTCTAGAAAATAAAATAAAAATAAGACACCTGAAATTAAGAATTCATTAGATTTTTGTAATAGCAGACTGAATACAAAATGGGATCAATGAATTCAAAGGCAGTTCAACAGAAAAGTTCCAAACTGAGGCACACAGAGGAAAATAATTAGGAAACAACAGAATATATCATTAGAAATATGTGGAACATTATCAAATGATCTAACATATGTGTAATTAGAGTTCCAGAAAGAAAGGAAAGAATGGGGAAGGAGCTACACATAATGAGATTACTGTGAGAATTTTCCAAACTGATTAAAAACATCAACCCATGGATTCAAAAAGCCAGGAAACCCCAAACAGGCATATACAAAGAAATTCACACCTAGACACACCATAATCACACTGCTAACATCTATATTCTTAGAAACAGTAACTCCTATTTTTCTTTTCCTTTTAGGTGGAAATCTCAGACAAGTCTCATAATTTTTTTGTTCACACTTAAATAATAAAATGTCTTCTGGACACTTTTAGTCATGAGAATACCCTTGGTTTAGTCATTCAAAGGAGGAATTCAGTTTAATAATAACAATGTTGATTCATTTAAAGTTAAATTCTCTTTCCTCCCACAGTTTAGAAAAATGAGTCTGGAAAATTTACGGAGGGGTGCAGCTGTGTCTTGGGTGGAGTCAAGAGCAGCCAAGGAAGGGGCACAGTTATAGCCTGGATTGGTGCTCTTTGGGCTTGGTGGCTGAATGGTCAGAGCTAATCTTTTCCTGGGGCATTTTCATGTTCCCATGAAGACTTTCCCACCAAAAAACATCTGACTGAAGTGCCCTGTCCTCTGGCTAATTATTTAAAATTCCCGCCTCGGTTTCTGTAACCTGTCTCTGGCTAGAAGCCCTTTTGGTTGGAGTCCCGTTCAATATTATCCTCAGATTGTCTCCCCCTTGGTTGCCCACATCATGTCCCTGGGTACACAGTTCTGCCCTGTTGTCCGTGAAAGCATATTTTGCTCCCAGTGCAGCTTCATCTTAGCCCTGCCACCTGACAGGCTGCTTTAGACCTACCACTTCCCTTTGGTCTTCTTAGACATAGGCCAAATCCTGGTCGCTTTGTCATCTCAAGCTTCAGAATAAATATCAAGCATCCTAACTGGTTCTTTCAAAGCCCTTCTCGTAGTTTCTCTAAACAAACTATCTCTTTAATTTATTTATTTTAATTTTTAATTGAAGTATAACTGACATATAACCTGATATTAGTTTCAGGTGTACAACACAATGATTCAATATTTGTAGATATTGCAAAATGATCACCAAGATAAGTCTAGTTAAAATCTATCACCAAACGTAGTTTAAAAAAAGTTTTTCTTGAGATGAGAACTTTGAAGATCTACTCTCTTAGCAACTTTTAAATATGCAATACAGTATTGTCAACTATAGTCACCATACTGTATATTTCATTTCCATGACTTATTTTCTTTTATAAATTTATTTATTTATTTATTTATTTTTGGCTACGTTGGGTCTTCGTTGCTGCCCACGGGCTTTCCCTAGTTGTGGCGAGCAGGGGCTACTCTTCATTGTGGTGCACGGGCTTCTCATTGCAGTGGCTTCTCCTGTTGCGGAGCATGGGCTTTAGGCGCGCAGGCTTCAGTAGTTGTGGCACGTGGGCTCAGTAGTTGTGGCTCATGGCCTCTAGAGCTCAGGCTCAGTAGTTGTGGCACATGGGCTTAGTTGCTCCATTGCATGTGGGATCTTCCTGGATCAGGGATCGAACCCATGTCCCCTGCATTGGCAGGCGGATTCTTAACCACTGTGCCACCAGGGAAGTCCCCCCATGACTTATTAATATTGTAACTGGAAGATTGTGCTCTTGATTACTTCAATCATTTACATCCTTAACCTGGTTTCCAGATTCCTTTTCTGCAAGTAACTTTTTTTAAAATATGGGAATTTTTGCCACCTAGAATCTTATTCCCACCTTATCATTCTGTTACACAAGGAAATAACCACTTATCATATGGTGTAATTAGTAAAATGTGCTCTGGGAAAACCTAAGAGTAGTTCCTCACCTAGATCTGGGAGTTCAGAAAACACTTTTTGGAGGGAGCCATATTTAAAATGAGACCTTTGGGATGAGTAATTGTTATCCCAAACTATTGGGAAAACACACATGTAGAGGCCTAGAAGCAAAATAAGATGTATTCAAAGAACTTAAGAAGTTCAGTATAGCTTGATCAGAGTGTGAGAAAGAATTAGGCAAAGGTGATACAATGAGTGAGCCTGTGTGCCGCAGTTACTGAGCCCATGCGCCACAACTACTGAGCCCGCATGCCACAACTACTAAAGCCTGCACGCCTAGAGCCCCTGCTCTGCAACAAGAGAAGCCACCACAATGAGAAGCCCACGCACCTCAACGAAGAGTAGCCCCGGCTCACTGCACCTAGAGAAAGCCCGTGCGCAGCAATGAAGACCCAACACAGCCAAAAATAATTTTAAATTTTTTTTTTTTTTTTTAGCGGTACGCGGGCCTCTCACTGTTGTGGCCTATCCCATTGTGGAGCACAGGCTCCGGACGCGCAGGCTCAGCAGCCATGGCTCATGGGCCCAGCCGCTCCACGGCACATGGGATCCTCCCGGACCAGGGCACGAACCTGTGTCCCCTGCATCGGCAGGCAGACTCTCAACCACTGCGCCACCAGAGAAGCCCTAAAATATTTTTAAAAAGGTAATGTTAAAGAAAAAAGTAAGTTGCAAAGTGATATACATATGTATATGATATAATACCATAAGACAAAGAGACTAGAAAAATAAGCAACATTGAATCATCAAACCTTTGTCAGTCATGATAAAAATTTGAATTTCATTCCAAGAGCAATGGAGAATAATTGAAAGATTTTTATTTTCCCCTCAAGGAAATATTTAGAATAATATTTAGAATGTGCTTTGACTACAGTGTGGAGAATGAGTTTGAGGGAGGGTAGTAGAAAAAGATGGGTAGGGCAAGCCTGGCAGCTGGGAGCTGGTTACCAGACCATTGCCAACTACAGGCAAGAAATGACCACGGTGGTGGCAAAAGTGGTAGAGAGAAGTGATGGGTTCCAGAGCCGTTTAGGAAGTGGAATGCCTTGGGTTTGGTGACTGACTGGCTGTGGATGGAGAGGAAGAAGATCAAGTCAAAGATACCCACACGTTTCTGTCTTCTGCGAGTGAGTGTTGCCATCCACTGAAGGAACCCTGGCAGAAGGCCAGGTTGGATGCACTCCACCTTACAGTTAAAGAGCTGAGGTGCACCTGTGACGTTTCCTGCCAATTCTGTTTATTTGGTTGACTCTTCAACCTTTAAGTCTCAGAGCAGGTGATAACTCCTCCTAGGCTTTCCGCCCTAATTTAAACACTAGATTTTTCTAAGAGCCCTTCCTCTCTTGTCCCTTACTCACCTTTATCCTATCACTTTCTTCATGACAGTGACTTTCTCCATATGAGTGACTTCCCCCATAGACTATAAGAACCTTGAGGACACGGAATCTGTATTAGTCATTATTTAGCCTCGTCACCCAGCAAAATGCCTGGCACACAGCAGGCACTTAATTAAGGTTGTTGAATAAAGTGAGTCCTCCTGAATCTTAAAATATTGAAACAGCAATGCATATGCAAAAATATGTATGATAAGATGTTTCTGAGCAAATACACTTCAGAAATAACCAGTATGGCAGATATCATAACCACCACAACAAACATGCATTACACACTCATATGCAAAGAAGGCACTGTTAGTCTTCTAGGAAAGGTAGAAGAAAAAGCCTAAAAACTGAAGAGACTTTGTTCAAACTACTATGTACTGAATGCCTGAGCAAATGTCCTCTCATTTCTGTTGGACTATACATCTTATATTCTTTCTGTTATACTGAGCTGCCTCTCGTAAAACAGTACACAGGTTTTACCAAAGGTCCTCATGCAAAATAGAAGATGAATTAGTTATGACAAAGGAGGCAAGGATATACAAGGAGAAAAGACAGTCTCTTCAATAAGTGGTGCTGGGAAAACTGGACAGCTACATGTAAAAGAATGATTTTAGAACACTCCCTAACACCATATACAGAAATAAACTCAAAATGGATTAGAGACCTAAATGTAAGACCGGACACTATAAAACTCTCAGAGGAAAACATAGGAAGAACACTTTGACATAAATCACAGCAAGATCTTTTCTGATCCACCTCCTAGAGTAATGGAAATAAAAACAAAAATAAACAAATGGGACCTAATGAAATTTAAAAGCTTTTGCAAAGCAAAGGAAACTACAAACAAGACGAAAAGACAACCCTCAGAATGGGAGAAAATATTTGCAAATGAATCAATGGACAAAGGATTAATCTCCAAAATATGTAAACAGTTCACGCAGCTCAATATTAAAAAACAACCCAATTCAAAAATGGGCAGAAGACCTAAATAGACATTTCTCCAAAGCAGATATACAAATGGCCAAGAAGCACATGAAAAGCTGCTCAACATGACTAATCATTAGAGAAATGCAAATCAAAACTACAATGAGGTATCACCTCACACCAGTTAAAATGGGCATCATCAGAAAATATGCAAACAACAAATGCTGGAGAGGATGTGGAGAATAGAGGACCCTCTTGTACTGTTGGTGGGAATGTAAATTGATACAGCCACTATGGAGAACAGTAGGGAGGTTCCTTAAAAAACTAAAAATAGAACTACCATACAACCCAGAAATCCCACTACTGGGTATATACCCTGAGAAAACCATAATTCAAAAAGACACATTCACCCCAATGTTCACTTCAGCCCTATTTACAATAGCCAGGTCATAAAAGCAACCTAAATGCCCACTGACAGATGAATGGATAAAGAAGATGGAATATTACTCAACCATAAAAAGGAATGAAATTGGGTCATTTGTAGACACATGGATGGATCTAGGGACTGTCATACAGAGTGAAGTAAGTCAGAAAGAGAAAAACATATATCGTATATTAACGCATATATGTGGAACCTAGAAAAATGGTACAGATGAACCGATTTGCAGAGCAGAAACAGAAAAACAGATGTAGAAAACAAACGTATGGACACCAAGGGGGGCAAGTGGTGTGATGCATTGGGAGATTGGGATTGACATATATACACTAATGTATAAAATAGATAACTAATAAGAACCTGCTGTATAAAAAAATAAATAAAATAAAATTCAAAAACAAATAGAGGATGAAAGTAAGTGATTGCTTAATATACATATATCCATACCTTATTACGGAGCAAAAACTTTAAAAACTCTACCTTAAAACTAAATGGTTGAAAACAGGAACACCAGGGCCATATGTCCAGTGATGAAATCCAGGCTCTGACTCTTACTGGCGGGTAGCCTAAGTTTCTATGCCTTGGTCAACTCATTTGAAAAATATAGAAAGTGAAATTTACATTATGGGGTTGTTATGAATACAATATGAGTCAACATATCCAAAGTCCTTAGAAGAGAGCTTAATACATGCAGGTTACTGTTTTTCTTTTTTGTTTTTAAAATTTTTTAATTGGAGTATAGTTGCTTTACAATGTTGTGTTAGTTTCTGCCGTACAATGAAGTGAATCAGCTCTATGTATACATTCTTCTTCCTCTCCTCCTCCTCTTTCCCCTCCCCCCTCTTCCCCCTCCCCCCCTCCTCTTCTTCTTCTTTTTGTTATTATTACTATGACTACTAAACAGCATCATTTATCAGCCAGTGAGATTTTCTGTCATCATCAGTCAGGACTGGAAGTGAGAGGAAGGGCACTGAGAAAAAGAGCTGTCCCAAATACTGTGCACTTTATTTAGTGGCAGTAATTAGCAATCTTAGAAGAATAGTTGTTTCAGGTTCTTATCTTTAAACATAAATCCAGTGTGCATGAAAAGAAACAGAAGAATTGAAGCAATAAGATCTCCCCTATAGGAAAGGATAGCCAACCACAGTTAGAAATGATTGGTGAGAGCAGTGGAAGATTTGGAAGAATTACTCACAAGTAAGGAACGCACAGCAGAGTGACTGCAGAGTTCAACAGCCAGTGAGCCTTGGTGCTGCGGTGACCAGCCTCAATGCTCCAGGGCTGAGTACAAGACCTTCAGAAAAATTTGGGTGTGTCAATATGCCCTGTTAACTCAAGCAGAGACATTCTATGGAAATATTTCCATCATGCTTGATTTTTTTCATTCTCATGAGTGGGTGTTGTAAAAGGTAAACTTAATTTTTTATCTGGAAAATTCACTCATTTTTCAATGGTGAAATGTATTTGAGAAAGAAGATCATTAGAACTGTGTAAGATCACTATTAGTAGTAAGTCATCTGTTTGGCTGTGTTAATACATCCAAACCTAATTTTTAAATTATTATTAGCATACCACAAGACACAGGGCAGACAACTGCATAACCTCATTTTATTTTTGACATTTGCATATTTGACATTTATTCTTCCTATACACATTTGTAATGAAATTGTGTGACCATCTGTAAAGGGATTAATAACAATATGGACTTCCATAAGGTTTTCAAAGAAAAAATTAGCATTCTAAGAGCCTTGTACTGAATTACACCAACCATTTTGGACTAGGGGGAATTCACTGGCAAAATCCACTGCCTTAAAAAGTGAATGTCTATTTCTCAGAATTTTCGAGCCCAAAATAGACAGAGAATTGGTAGAGATGTTATAGAGTGGATTAATCATCAGATGGGTAGTTAATCTAGGTAATCTTTAAGGTTATTTCCAATCCTGAGATATAAATTCAAAATCTTAACTGGCCCTTCCAGATGTCATAGGCTGCAGTTTGTAGAATGTTTTGAAATGAAAAATATTCCATATGAACCCATATTTCATTGTTAATTATCTACATCAGTGCTGCCCAATAGAGTCTTCTGCCACAATGAGAATGTTCTAGGTTTGTGCTGTCCAATACCGTAGCCATTAGGCATGTGTAGCTATGGAGCATTTGAAACGCAGCTAGTGCAACTGAGGAAATGAGTTTCTTCAGCTCCTCACCAACCACTGAGACAGGTGGCTGCCATATTGGAAAGCACAGATCTGTATTCACTTTTCTTTATCTCTGATTTACAAATGCTTAGTAGTATTTAGCATTTAAAACGTCATTTCACAGAAATTCAGGTTCACTATGACCCAATGATTCTAGAGCCAGCCCAAGTGAGTAGAATTCTTGATGGGACTGAGAAGAAAATTCAACTTTACTCCAATTCCACATCCTAGGACAGTGCCTGGCACAGAGTATCTGTCAAAAATATTATGCAAATTTTCTTTGAATTCCTTGAATCTCTTAATTCAAACATTAAATTCACCCCACCCCATAGGCTTCAAAAAGAAAGCACTAGTTTCTTATTTCATTTTTACTGTGCCAAAAGTCCAAAGATAATAAAAGTTCAAGAACTTCATGAGCCAGCTCAGCACATGAACTCAGAGATTAGTCAACAGCTTAAACAAACAAAGCTGGCCAGCTGGTCCTTGCTTTCTTTTACCACAGTCTGGGACAGGGACAAAAGGCATTTAGGAAAGGATTTATATTTCTTTCACCTCATCACCGAACCCCCTTGCTCACAACCCATCACTTTAACTTGCAAAGCATTTGGCTGATGATAAACAAGATGGCAGCTGGTCCTGGAGACCATGCCAGGTATCCCACAACTGTGCTCAGGAACATCTCTCTCCATGGGACCCAGGTGAACTCACGTCATGCAGGGCCCCAGCCCAGTGAGATGCAGTGTGCCTTCCTGCACCTCCCCACCACAGACCTGCAGCCACAGGGCGGATGATTATCGCTCGCTACATGGGCTCTCAATTTCTTGCTGTTTAATGTCCAAGTGGGCAGTTCTGCAACACCAAGAAGAGTTTAGACAAATAAACAGGATCAGGACACACTATAATTAATGGGCTCCACCACACAGCCAAACTGCCCAGCTTCAGAGTTTTCAGACTATTTTGGATTCACCATACAACTTTGCTTTTTCTGCATCTGCTCCATTTAGAAGGAGAGCAGGTCCAATCTAGGCCAGGATTGAGTGGGAGCTTCACGCAGTACCTGCTGTAAGACTGAAGTCTTGCATGCAGTGTGTTTCCTCGTTGGTTTTCTCCACCCCTCTCCCACTGGTATAAAGAGTGGAGGACCCCAGACCTATAGACACTAAAGATTGAGAAATACTCCTATGCCAGAGTCTACCATAGCCAGAAACGAACAGGCTTTGTTATGGTTGAATTGTATACCCCACAAAATTCATATTTTTTTGAAGTCCTAACCCCCAATATCTCAAAATACGATCATATTTGGAGATAAGGTCTTTAAAGAGGTAATTAAGTTCAAATGAAATCGTTAGGGTGGGCCCTAATCTGATATGACTGGGGTCCTTATAAGAAGAGGAAGTTTGGATACAAATACATAAAAAGGGAAGATGGTGTGAAGACACAGGGAGAAGATGGCCATCTACAAGCCAAGGAGAGAGGCCTGGAACAGATCCCTCCCTCACAGCCCTCAGAAGGAAGCAACCCTACTGATACCTTGCTCTCAGACTTCTAGCCTCCGTAACTGAGAGAAAATTGATTTCTGTTGTTTAAGCCACCTAGTCTATGGTACCTTTTTATGGCAGCCCCAGAAAACGAATACGGACCTCTTCCAGCTCTATATAGGGCCATAAATCTCTTAGTAGGAATATGATCTCTTTACCTTCTATCTTCCTTTACTGTCTTGAACACACAGCCAGAAGAAACACCAAGGCACTCTTCTCCCCAGATGGGAGCTATTTTTCCTCCCCTGGATACCTTTATCCAAAATGTAGCAAATAAGTTATGGCAATTTGGGGTGAGAAAATGTTCAGCTTAGGGTGCTCTGGCTTTGTTATCTAAAGCTGTCATCTAATCCATCCCCTAATCCAGCACCTAATACTGCACAATGTATAGGAGGCCTTGGGAGAAGTAGAAGAACTCCAGCCCTCAAGGGTTCCACCATCTATAACAGGGGCTTATACTGAAAGGGGACTTGAATGTGAACAATAAGGAACTTAGTAATAGCACTGGGCCCTTGGAACAAATATTCGGGCCATCTCACTGGTAAAGCACTTGCCAGAAGACCATGGTCAAGAGAAAAACCATGGTCATTTCATGCTGCAGCACTAAACTATCCTTGCTTTGCCTCCATAATTTAACAGATATTTAGAACACAAGAGGTATCAGTGGTCTAGATTGCCTACCCCTCAGTTTCACTAACCCTTCCAGAAGAAGAGTGGTCATCCTTTTTCCATAACTCTCAGGGAGAAAGTAGCCACACATTTTCCTTGAGGATCTCATTTCAAGTATTTAAAAACATTTTCCATCAATATGTTCTCCTTTGTATTTAACCCAATCCAATACACCGTCACTTTAATATTTTTATTATAAAATTTTAATTGAAAAAGCAATATGCACCTATATGAAAAAATACATTAAAATATTGAGAAGAAAGTAATCACTCATCATCTCTCACGGGTGAAATCCATGCAAATAATTTAGCATGTGACTATCCTATATATTCATATAAATATGTTTATATTATTTAAATTGCATTGTACATGCACATGTGTGTCCTGATTTTTTTCTTGATATTTTTATAAGTATTCCTCTTCATGAATAAATACCCTTTATAAATATCACCCTCATAAGTAAAGGTATGACCCTTTTTTTTTGGTTGTCATGTTTAACATCTACAGTTGTCTGGTGACACTAAAAACAAATCGTGAAGCTTTTGATTTTAAATTATTTGTACATCAGATAGACTCATCCTATCTCTAAGGTCCACCCAATCACTAAAGTCCTGGGGTTAGGGTCAAAGTAGGAAGAAATAGCGTTCTGGAGTTGGAGCACATGTTAAATACGTCACTTTTTTTTCAACTTACGAATTGAGTAGTTTGTTCTTTGGGGACAGAAAATATCCATGGTATCAAAACAACCATAACTAAGTGTCCTATTTTCCACTTTAATGACTACACCCCATAATTTACTTAGCCATTGCCCATTGCTGGACTTTAAAATTTTCCACCTTTTGGCTGTCATAAATGATGATATGATGAACTTCCGGGTATGGATCTTTTGCTGATTTCCACATCATATCTTTAGGCTATATTCCTAGAAGACTTATTAGACAAAAAGGTAAAATTTTAAGGCCTTTTAAGCTATAATTTGTACTCTTGTAGCCAACATCATCTTTAAAGAGCATAATCTTTCATAATCTTAAAATGTACCATTCAACTTCCCCCTCACTGGATCCAGTGACTTCAGTTTCTTTAAACATTAAGCTCCTCTCAAAGGAGTGATAAGATCCGAGACTCCCAAGGAATATATAATCTATCTTAGATGGAGAAGCTTGCAAACTTCAAGACTCTTCAACTATGATGGAAGAGCCTTTGGAGTCCATTCTCCCAAGAAATCACAGGCTGTTCTCAAATGTATTCTCTCCCCAGTCCTTGGAAGGTTGCCATCCCTATTTCAACAATAAAAAAGAGAAAACAGACACAGTGAACCAAAAACTAGCATGACTGTACATAAACCTACATACAAAGACAGTGGGACTGAATATTTTAAATCCAGACCATATCGATTGCTATGTATTTATGTCTACTAATAGACATTTATTTATTATTCAACAAATATGCACTAAGAGTCTGATGTGTGCGCCAGGCACATATGTGGTAGATGTTGGGCTTACAGATGGCAAACAGCAATAGACACAGCCTCCACCTACATGGCTTTAGTTTATGTGGGTGAGTGAGTATATGTGTAAGAGGTGACAAGAAGTCAGATGGTGAAGGCTTCCTGCCCAGCTGGGAAAGCCTGTGGACAACACAGTGCAGTCTGACCTTTCAATTGCCAGCCCCACTCCCAACCCTTCCCACACACTCAGAAGAGAAGTCTTTGTGAGTTTATCTTCTCTATGTCAACATGCTATCGAGGAGAGGTGATACAGAGAGCAAAGACGCGACACCCCGGATTTAATTTACAATCTGGACAGAGGAGAAGAGGTGGCCCTCCCAGACCCCTTGCAGGCCCTGCATTCAATGCTTCCATGAAGGTAGATGGTAAACAGGAAAACTCACCACCACCCTGACTATGATCTATTATCTGCAGAGCCAGACTGGCAGGTTTCCTATGCAAATAAAGCGTCTTCGCTGTGTGTCTAGGGTGGGTTTTGTTTGTAGAGCAACTGACCAAATCCTGGGGCTCTGGTGAGAGCCCAGACCTTCGTGGACCCCAGGTCGGCTCCTAGTGCTAGTCTGTCAAGGGTGTTTTCTGTCTCTTGCTTTGCTTGTCTGTTTGTCTTCTCTCCAGATCTTTAGCAATTCAATAATAAACACCAGAAACCTAACTCCACTCAAAACATTCACAAATGCACTGCAACCATGCTTAATGGCATTGAAGCGAAGGAAGTGGGGCTGGGGGAAACAGGGTGTTGGTGGGTGTTCCCAGTCCCTATGGTCACAGTTGTAGCCACAGCCTTGAAACACACGGTGTCGGGTTCTCAGCTAGCCCCCTCGGCGGCGGGAAGAGCTGGGAGTTTCTGACCTCCTTTGGGGTTAAGGATGCTGGTCTCAGTCTGCGTAAGCGAGTGGTCACAGTCCTTAATTGCAAAGGGGAAGTGGTCAGAAAACACACTCTGTCTTGGCGAGATTGATAACTTGTAAGATATCTTGGAAGGATGCCAGGAATGAGGTTGTATGTGAAACTAAATATACATGCATCACTTGCATGTTTGCTTATAATTTCCAACATATTCTGAAAAGACAAAAAAAAGCAGGGGGAAAGAAGTTTGAGATGGCGTCCATAACGGAAGCCAATAATATCCTCTGCTATTTCCTTTCCTTGGTGAAGGGAACGTTTTGAAATCATAACAGTTAACATTAAATCCAACACTGACTATGTCCTGGTTACTAGTCAATGCACTTTCTCTCTGTTGACTCAGTTAGCTTGTCATAACACTCCTTTAAAACAGTCCTCTGCCCCCATTTTACAGGTAATGAAACTGAGGGCCAGAAAGTTAAGTCCTATCAAATATCCCAAAGGTCTAGTTAGTGGTACAGCCAGGATTTGTTTGAGGGCAGATGGTTCCAGGTTCCATGCAATTAACAGTTACACCCAACTGCCATTGAGAACTGAATAATTGCCATCCAGTTTAAAAACAACATATCCCAGGGAAAAGGAACTGAAGTTTTTGATCATGCTGCTAATGAAGTTGTTGCAATTGTAATTGGAGTGGTTTTAAACTGGACAGTCACCCTCAATGAGGCCTATGAGCTGGGAAGCAGATTTATTTTGTGCTCCCTTCACATTTCTTAAGAAGAAAGCAACCTAAAGAAATAAAATAGACGTTGATCTTATGCAGCTTCCAATCTGACACCGAATGTCATTTCTGTTTGGGGCCACCATGTTATCTGAGCTGTCATTTTGTCACCTGACCTAAATCGAAAGAATTGTTGGGAATTATCGACTCCTGGAGTTCAAAGTGTAAGTCTAGGAACAGAATAAAATTTCTAAGTTGGTAGACAATGAACTTGAGACCACAAAGCATACTTGGTGATCATAGGCCCATACTTAGTCTTCCAGGAAAAACATGAGAAAGAGTTTCTGTGCCCTTATGAGCTGGCTCTGTTTAAAATGAAAGCCAAGGGCAAGGCTCCAGTGCTTTGCTTCTTGTTCCTGAAGGTTGGTGAAATTTCTGGAGCTTGTTTAGAAGTCTTCATTGAGATGATCCAGAAGACTACATGAAATCCAGAAAAAACTTCTTGAGTACCTACTGTATAAAGAAGACCATTCTAGATATTGTGGAGGACACAAAAATTGAAAAGGCAAGGGCTCTGTCTCCTAAGACTTCATGGGGATAACAGAGTCATAATGATTCCCATTTGAAGGCAGACTGGGAAATAGGCCTGGGACTTTGAATTAGAGGGGAAATAATTCTATTTGAGGGGATGAAAGAAACGTCTTTGGGGAATGTGAAGTATGAACTGGACTCTGCAAATGACTAGGATGTCAAAAGATGAATAAAGGAAAAGAAGGGAATTTCAGCCCAAGGAAATACCTGGAGGAAGAGCCCAGTGTGAGAGATTGCATGGGGAGTCCTGGATGAAGGGGGTGGGCCGACATGACTGTGGGCCCTGATGTGCCTGCATGTGGGTACAAAAGGGGTGGGTACTCTAATGAGATCTGGAAACACAGGCCAGGGAAATGCCCTATGAGCTGGAGGATTAGCGGCTTTATTCACGCGTGGCCGTAGGTGGTCATCCAAGTTTCCGAGCAGTTCAATGACATGATCAGGACTTGAAGATTTGAAATGTCCTCAGGAAGTACACCTGAGCTGCAGATCACGGTGACCCTAATCCTCAGACCCAGAGGATGACTTGGAAACAGTGTCCCTGAAGTCTGTTTCTGGCTCCAGTGTTGGCCTACACACTGTAGGACAGATGGAAGGTGTCGATTTGGCCCTCACTTTTCCCTGGGGAATAATAACGTAACCAATATTTCACCAGTAGTATGGCATGGCAGGTAAACCATTGCTGTGTGATTATTAAAAATTTTATAGGAACCACCAGCCTTACACTGATGGGCTCATCCTTTTTGGTGGAGCATGAAGCCCAGAGAAGAGAGTCCATTCTGACTCAGCAGAGGTTGTAGTGAATGGTGTTAAGGGGAGCCCAGGCTCCAGACTCAGATACAGAAGTTCAAGTGTGAGCTACAGACCCTATTCTCTGGGTGATCTTTGGCAAATTGCATAACCTCCATTAGCTTGGTTTGATTAGTTTGCTAGGGCTGCCATAACAAAGTACCACAAACTTGGCTTAAACAATAGACATGTATTGTTTTACAGTTGGGGAGGCTAGAAGTCCAGGATCCAGGTGTCTGCGGGGTTGGTTCCTTCTGAAGGTTGTGAGGGAAGCATCTGTCCCAGGCCTCTCTCCTTGGGTTGTAGATGGCTTTCTTCATGTTCACACAGGGCTCTCCCTTTATGACTGTGTCTCAACCCAAATTATCCTTTCTCATGAGGACACCAGTTTATTGGACTAGGCGCTACCCTAGTGGTCTCATTTTAACTTGATTACCTCTTTAAAGACTCTATCTCTAAATATGGTCACACTGAGGGTTAGGACTTCAACATATGAATTCTGAGGGGATGCAACTCAATACATATCATTGTTTCCTTCTTTGTGAGATGTCCCTGGTAGTGTTACCTACCTCTTATATGTGTTATGAGAAATAAATCACTAGAGCTTATTAATTTCCTTTTAGCAGTGCTTGACACATAGTAAGTACTTAGAAAATAATAGCTAGTGTTACACAAATTAACAAAGGAATACAGAATGTTCTCTAACCCTGACCATCTGTCTTGATTGCTCATGCCTTGCTTTCAAAGGAAGGTTGGACTGATTGATGTGTAAGCAAACCATCAAAATTCCATGACAGTTCATTATGAAGGTGGTCACAGAGGTTCCTAAGTCATCATTCAGAGCTTTGAATGTATATATTGTTTACTGAGCAAAGTTTCCTATTATAAAATGAAAAAAGGAAGCAGGCCATACGTTTGGATTTTTCTCTCGGAAACTATAAACCTCACTGTACTTTTAAATGCAGACTGACAACAGTCTGATTGATGAGCTTGTACAGCCAAGGCCAATTGGAGTTACAGTGTTGTGGCCCACGCTGCCTTAGCATCCCCCCTGCTGGATGGGAGAGCCAGGACAGCCCTGGGAAACAGACTGTGTTTAACTGCCAATGCCGAGTCAGCAACGAGTGTGCGAGGATGGTTATTTGTGGGAGGCACGAAAGAGTGGCTATTATTTTAAAAGAAATTCTCATAGAAAGAATGTTGGATTTAAAATAAATAAATGGACTGATGGAAGCTGAATAAAACTGTAATGTAAGTCAAATGCCGAGCATTAGACCACGTCCATCCACTACTCATGAAAACAGCTCTCACAGGTTCTGTGCTTTCAGTGCTTTCAGGATTCACATGACAATAATCGTAGTAAAACAAACAAACAAGAACGCTTCTAAAATGATAACACACATAATTGATAATGCCTACTTTATAATTTTGAAATGTAGCTTGGGTTGGGCATGGCACACCACTAGCTCTAATGATATAAGTTGAACATACATGTTTCGTTGATTTTTTTCACACTTTAACATCTCCAAAGTTGATACGTATCTTAAAATTGACGTTTTGAGAAATCATGTGTCATAGTTCAATTGACAGCACTTTTTGTTCTTTCTTAGTGGTACATAAATACTGCTAGGCTAAAAATCAAAGGTGACAGATTCAAAGAAATATGGTAGCAATTGAAAACTTATTTGAGTTTCCTTTGGGAATAGAAACATGACTTGCTTCATCCTCCTTGTATCTCCAGTATTTCTTCTTCTAGACCTATATTGTGATATAAATAAGAACATTCTCACGGTGCAAATGTAAAACAATGGACACAGAGATATTAGTGATCTAAACAATCGATAACACACCACAAATTCGCAGTGAGTGATTCAGACTCAAAAATAGTGGAATAGGGGCTTCCCTGGTGGCGCAGTGGTTAAGAATCTGCCTGCCAATGCAGGGGACACGGGTTCGAGCCCTGGTCTGGGAAGATCCCACATGCCGCGGAGCAACTAAGCCCGTGCGCCACAACTACTGAGCCTGCGCATCTGGAGCCTGTGCTCCGCAACAGGAGAGGCCGCGGCAGTGAGAGGCCCGCGCACCGCGATGAAGAGAGGGCCCCGCTCGCCGCAACTGGAGAAAGCCCTCGCACAGAAACGAAGACCCAACACAGCCATCAGTAAATAAATAAATAAATAATAAATTAAAAAAAAAAAAAAAAAAAAAAAAAAAAAAAAATAGTGGAATAGCTCTGTGAGATCATGCAATAAAAAATATGAGATCTTAAAAGAGTAGCCATGGAATTGCTCGTGTGTATATTGTGTGAGTGGGAGTTTGTATCTTTAGTGCCATGACGTAGCCTGGGAATTGGAAAAGAGAAGGAAGGTGAAGCAATATTAGCAGGACGTGGTGGGTATAAGAAGCTTGAGCAGCAGAGACCATTGGTGAGACTGAGTAGAGTGAAAGTAAAGTCAGCTCTCAACCTTTTTATTGTGCAAATATCCTGTCCCCAACTAGATACTTAGCTTCGTATCCACATTTCAGCTCCCAGTGGAACCATGCATTGACAATTCCTTATATCCTGGGCATCCAGTTAGCGCTTAACAACACCTCATTTTTTTTTCCCCATTAAAGAAGAGTTGATTTACAATGTTGTGTTAGTTTCAGGTGTACAGCAACGTGATTCATTTATACATATACACATATATATATTCTTTTTCAGATTCTTTTCCATTTTAGGTTAGTGTAAGGTAGTGAGTATAGTTCCCTGTGCTGTACAGTAGGTCCTTGTTGTTTATCTACTTTATATATAGTAGAGTGTATCTATTAATTGCAGACTCCTTATTTATCCTTCCTCACCTTCCACTTTGGTAACCATAAGTTTGTTTTCTATGTCTGTGGGTCTATTTCTGTTTTGCAAATAAGTTCATCTGTATCATTAGACTCTACAAATAAGTGATATCCTATGATATTTGTCTTTGTCTAATACCACCTTTCTTAATAAAAACTTTATAACATATTCCTGTTATGATGTCTACCATATGCTAGGGGAAAAAGAGAAAAATGTTGGATAAACGTTTATCCCCAAGCTTCAGGACAATTCTTCCAGCAGAACGAGGGTCTCCAGTGTCATGGAAGTTCAAAAGAAAATTTTAGCTTGGGTTAATATTAAGAACTGATTGAGAACTGATCACTCCTGTAAATACAGCTGTCTCCTTTAGGCAAGTAATGCTTGACTCTTCTTAAATCTCTCTAAGTAACCCTATGGTACATCAGACTAGACTAAAGTTTTCAGTGGCACAGTTTTTGTCCCTGTCTCACAGCACAAACAATGTTAGACAGAGACAAACCTATTTAAGATCAAAAAGGAAACAAGCATATTTTAAAACAGAAAAAGGATTAAATAGATTCACCACATTACCCAAGGGAATCTACACTTTGTGTTTTTCCTTCTCCAGCTATGAAAAATGGAAATAAGGGCCATCATTTAAGAAGACATCTTAAAGACATTCTCAGGACAATATAACTGTAGAAGAAATATTTTTAAAGAAAATAACATAAGCTTATTTACTGCCATTTTTCCTTCCCTACTTCCCGTATACACTGGAAGCTTCCCACCCATCTCCATGCTGTGTTACTTGCTTCACACACAGAAGATCAACAGGTATTTACTGGGAACATTAACTGCCAGGCACGCTGCTAGGCTCTAGGGATGTGATGTTGAAGAAACCAGACACAGTCTCTGCAGTCATGGAGCTTAACCAATTACCAGGACAGCAGCCCAATTCCCCCATCTAGCTCTTCTGTGAATTTTCTCAGTGGGCATTTCTCCTTGAGCTTGTAAAGCAAACGAGAATGTGGCCCCAGGTGTTTACAGTAGAAATCCTAGTAAGATGGAATTTCCAACTGAGAAGAACATCTCTCCCATCTCTGCCTGGGGCCTTGAGTTTTCTCTTAGGATCCTGCAAGTGTCATTGCAATGCAATAATGGATGTGAAAAGTGCCTCATCCCTGTAGAGATCTGTAACAATCACCCCTGTTATGGTTATTAGCTCTAGATCTCCAGCACTGTCTTGTCAAGACTGGAAGAGTTCATGGCTACATTACTCTAAAAAGTAATGCAGCTTTCTTCCGGAGATAGTGAATTTCAGCAGCCTAAAGACACTGAGATAGAAGAAAGACAAAAGGGAAACAAGGAAAGCTTGTTTAAAGTGGAACTACATGGAGGAAATAGGTTTAAGTTAAACATGAGGTGTGAGGTCCTGATTTAGTAACAAGATATTGAGTGATAAGTCGGTGTCATTCTTACTGACAAGTTTACATCCTGTAAATTCCATGTACTGTCTTGAGAAATGTGATTTGCGATGAGGAAGGAGGACAAGGATAAGCGGTCTATTTTTTTATATGTCATTACAGACTTGGGATAGAACCACAAACCAGAAACAGAGGAGCCAGACAAGTTCATGACCCATCAGCACGACCGCCATCAGCCATTGTCATTGACCATACTTTCTCTTGCCTACTGTCAAGAGCCCTGCTAAAGCAGAGTTTGCCTGACAAATGTGATGAGTCCTTTTTTGCCTTTGTCTGATTTTTAAAAAATATTTTTATTATCAGCTGCACAGGCTAGAGCCATGGGCAGCGCTATGGCTGAGATGTGATTGGAAGGCTCAGGACTCCTTTTTCTTTGAACAAAAGACTGGGCTTTTTCCTCACCTTGGAGGGGTCCCACAAAGAGAAATTTGGGTGACATCTTTCCAGCAACTCAGTATTCCTTCAAAAGACTTCTTAGCCCAGAGAAAGGGCAGAGGGTTAATGGTAGGCTGCTAGAAAGGGAAATTGGTTGAAACATAAATAACTGAAAGAACAGATGCAGTATTCTAGAGAGCCCAGCGTGGGGGCTACAGACCAGGCTCAGCAAACTTATATGGACTTGTGTCCACAAAAAGTGAAGGAAAAGAGAAAGAAGGAAAGAAGATGAAGAGAGGGAGGGAGGGAGGAAGGAAGTGAGTTAGTACTAGCCTTCTACATCTTACAGCTCAGAGGAGGAGATGGAATTAATTGGGTAACAGCCCTCCAATGTAAAATCACAGCTGTGATAAGTGCTGCAGAGGAGCTCTCCATACCAATATGAGCGCATTTGACAGGAGGAGCCTGATTCCTTCTGAGCATTCATAGAGACTTCCCCAAGGAAGTGATGCTTGAGCTGATAGAGAAACACTGCGCTTGAACCAGGAGGATATGTAGGGGGAGAGAGTCTCAGGCAGAAGAACAGGATGTGCAAAGGCCCTGTGATTAGATGAACCACAGTCCACCTAAAAAATGAAAGAAGAGCAGGGTTGTTGGAACCCAGAGAACAAGGGAATGACTGGAAGAGAGGAGTCTGCAGAGCGCCTTGATCACACAGAGCTGGGCCAAGTAGCAAAGGGTTTGGTCTTCATCCTAAGGAAACTAAGGAAAGGGGAAAGCCCAAAGGATTTTAAGCACAGGACAGAGGTTTTTAAAAATATCACTGTGGCTTCATTGTGGAGTCTGATTTTTGGAGGGTAAAAGGGGATAGAGGAGACTGGTTAGGATAGGATAGCTGTCCAGGCTGGACAAGACTGTAACTTAGACCAAGGTAGTGGAGATGGAGAGGAGAGAGCAGACTGGGGGGGAGGGGCAAGAAGAGAGAAAGAGACAGACAGACAGAGAGAGAGAGAGAGAGAATGAAGAGAAAGAATATACTCTGGCGACTCAGAGGGAGGTTTCAAACTGGTTCAGTGGAGACCAGTGGTGCTCAGCTGGCAGCCAGTGGTGCCCCCCAACAAATACTGAGCAATATCTAGCAATATTTTGGGTTATTTCACCTGGAATGGTGGTGCTACTGGCATCTAGTGGGTAGAGTTCAGGGATATTGCTAAACATCCTGCAATGCATACAACAGCGGTACAGCAAAAATTTATCCAACCCAAAATAACTATAATACCAAAGTTTAGAAACCTTAGTCTAGATCCACCTTGTTCCCATCTCAGTCCCACTGAAGGTAGACACATCCCCGACCTCACATCACCCTAGGGATAACTGAGTCATGGAAAGAGCATTGTCCATAGGAAAGCAGCAAGAAAGACAAGTTGGTGGCCATTGAGCATCCACCAAACTCCCAGCTCAGGCCAAGGAAGCTCCTTGCTGCAGGTGAGGGCATCTGCACCATCCTCCCTTCCCTCCTCCCCTTCCGGACACCATCCATCTGTCCTAAAGTCTATGAGAGCTGGGAAGACTGTCCTGCCCCTGGCTTCCCAATGCTCATCTCTCCTTAGCTTCTCTCCACTGTGTGTAGACTAGTTTCTGCTGCCCCAATGGGTGGCCCATGAATGACTGTATCTTCAGCCTTGGGGAACATTCAGGAGATAAGCTAAGGGATTTGTGAAGTGCAGAGGTAGGGGACAAACTTACAATTCAACACTTTGCATAATTTCCCAATATATTACTTCTAATCAAACAACACTTCGCCATTCATAAGATTTCTAATCAAACAGCAGTTCATCTTTCTTCACTGGTCCCGTGACACTTGGCAATATATCACACGACCCCTTAGAATCAGGCTGAAGACCAGATCCCCAGTCCTTTTACACTTTTCCCTTTTGCTCCTACTTCACCTCTCCATTAACCAACACTCACCTTCTCCTGATGGTTCCCAGAAAAGTTAACTCTCAGCCAAATCGAGGGTTAGTTAAGCCTTCTCAGAAAAGAGTTAACTTCTCCAAAACGTTAACTCTTAACCAACTCTAGAATTAGGGTTAGTTGAGTCATGGTCCCAAGGCAATAAACCTTCATTAGTATTTCTCTACCTACTGTTCCTCTTTTGAAGACCTTCTTCCTCATTCTCATAGAGAGGGTTGCCTTGCTCACCTGTTTTGAGAAACCGAATCACCACCTCTGCTTCTTAGAGAATGTGATACCTGTGATCTCACAAGCAGACCAAGAATTGGAGGAGAGAGCAGGTGAGCAGGCAAGAAAGGATAAGGATAAGTGATTGTCCAAACACCAACAATAGGGCTTCCCTGGTGGCGCAGTGGTTGAGAGTCCGCCTGCCGATGCAGGGGACACGGGTTCGTGCCCCAGTCTGGGAGGATCCCACATGCCGCGGAGCGGCTGGGCCCGTGAGCCATGGCCGCTGAGCGGGTGCGTCCGGAGCCTGTGCTCCGCAACGGGAGAGGCCACAACAGTGAGAGGCCCGCGTACCGCAAAAGAAAAAAAAAAAACAAAAAAAAAAACACCAACAATAAAAAAGAAATATGGTAACTATGTTCTATCAGTGAATACAAATTTTCTACATTTTCATGCAGAGGAAACATCATCCCCAAAATAATGGTCTGCATTGTGGAAACCAAAACCATTTGATATTTTGTCACATTGCAGGGAGGAGTTCATTTCTTTTCCAAAGTCCACCTTGCCCTTACATTATCATTGTTCTACCATTTCTGAAACTGTGTGATATTACCTTTGTAAGAACAATGATGTCTCTGGAAGATTTATTGCTGAGTCTTCCACATGAAAAGCTAAAAAAGAAAAAGACTTGGATTTTGGACTGATTGATCTTTCTGCCCTATTGTTATGGGTAGAAGATTGACTTTCTTCTAAGGAATTTCAGAGAAACATTTGACTTGCTTCCTTTCAAACTCTTAAGGAGACAATGATTCATGTTTCCCTTGCTGTTGTGATTATGATGCATAGGTGAATTACACCAACATTCACAACAGATGCACAGAGCAATAGGAAGACTTTTTATTTACAGATGATTTTCAAATATTAACCCAGACTAAAATAAATGCATGCGGTATTTGTCTATAGCTAAAGTCATTTCTACATATCCCATACATAGCTTCAGGGGAGGAGGAAATAAATCCAAATATGGAATAGCCCAGGCCCCTCTCGTGAACAGGCTGCTACCTGTATGAAGTGATTTCAAAGTTGCTGGGAAGTACCCCCCTACCCTCAGCTTGCTCTCCAATGGTATTTAGCAATGTTCACATTCCTCACTTTTTAAAATTGAGCCCTTGTTAAAATGTAAGTGTTAATGAGGAAGCAAAGACATTTAGCCATTATACATATTAATAACTGTATTAGCTAGGGTTCTTTAGAGAAACAGAACCAATAGGATGTGTGTATATTTATACAGAGAGATTTATTTTAAGGAATTGACTCATGTAATTGTGAAGGTCGGCAAGTCTGAAATTTGCAGGGCAGGCCAGCAGTCTGGAAATTCTGGCAGGAGTTGATGTTGTAGTCTTGAGTCCAAAGGTAATCTGGAGGCAGAATTCCTTCCTCCTTGAAAAGATCTGTCTTTTCTCTTAAGGCCTTTGACCTATTGGATGAGGCCCACCCCCATTACAGAGTAAGCTACTTGTACTCAAATTCTACTCATTTAAAGGTTAATCACACTTAAAAAATACCTTCGCAACAACATCTAGAGTAGCATTTGATGGAACAACTGGGCACTCTATCTTAGCCAAGTTGACATAAAGTTAACCATTACAAGCACCTTGGCTTGAATTAGCCTGCCATATTTATTTGTCAGTTTCATGAGATGTCACTACTTGGGAAAGGCTAGTTTTGACAAGGCATAAAAGAGATAGGAGAAAAGAACAGGACAGGAATGCCTGACAACAGGAGTATAAGTCAAACATTGCAGAGGGGAATCCAAAGCCAGGATGAGGACTGTGGGGACACAGCGTCCTGGGAATTTGGCTGTGGGAAAGGGGAAGCCAGGCTTTGGAAAGGAGGTTTCCATAGAAGTTGAAGGATGAGAAGGAGTGTGGAAGTAACCTTGGAGAGAATTAGAATAGAGCCTTAGAAAGATCATCTGTAGAGGCCCTTGGACCACTCTTGAACTAGTGCTTTGTTGGACCTCAGTCTCTATTTAGGATTAGTTTAAGAAAATAGAAAGAAGAGGAAGACTTATTGATTGGCACTCACCATGTGCCAGGCACTATTCTAATTTCTTTATATGTTAATTCATTTAATCTCCCTGACAATGAAATGAAAGTGGTTCTATTGTTGTCCTCATTTTACAAATAAGAAAACTGAGACCTGGACATGCTAAGCCACTTGCCCAGAGTCATACAAGTGGAAGTCAGCAGAACTGGGATTTGAACCTATGCAACCCATCATCAGAGCTTCTACTCATTCTATTGTCTCCAAAACTGCTCTTGAAGATGTTGTCCAGTAAGTGGTTTAGTGTTCCTTGTGTTAGGACATATACATATACAATATGTTCCTTTTAGTACCAGGAAATGATTGTATCTCCCAAGGAACTGGTTTACTTGGATGTATCAGAAAATCTAACCCACTTGGTTTTCTCCTTCTGTGTAGTTTGTAGTTTTCTTTTTCCATTTTGGTAGCCTCAGTTTATGAATGCTTATTTTTCAAATTAGCCCAACCCCTACTTGTCAGTAAGAAGGATATAAACTCTAAACAGTTGTAGCATTTTATACATTTTTTGTTGCCTAAAATAATCCAATAACTAGGGACATTGAGAAATTTCATATTTCTGAAGAAGTCCCATTATCCCAGAAAACAAAACTTTCTAAGGATTTCTCTGACAGGAACAGCTGAGGCTCAAACAAACACCAGTATTTCAAGAACTCACATTCCAAGATTAAGTGGGAGTAGATAGGAATAATCCACTGGAAATTTCGGGCTTCGGAAGAACCATCCCCTGCTCCCCTCTGGCATCCAGAGGAGCCAGACTTCCCACATCTGACCTCTAGGGGTCCACCTAGAGAATACTGAACAGCACACAAGGTTCTTGAAGAAAAGTGATTCAGAAAAGGTAAAACCTTAGACTTCTAAGACCTAGAACAATTCCAGAAGGGGGATAAGGGGAGATAAAATTCTGCAATTGTCTACAGGGTCTCAGTAAAGCAACAAGTCTACTCATTGTGGTTGGTCCCTGGTTTTGCTTCAGATCATTCTCCTAATTCTGCTGCTTCTCCAGCCCAGATTTCTCTTGTTGACCAAACCTGGTCTGTGCTATCCACTCCCTGGCCTTGATTTGTATAGATCCCAGTCTCCATGTGTATAGAGTTCAGCCTCCACGTCCTGTCAGGGACCTCCATCTAACATCTAGCCTTCATTCCACTTCCACTGCCAACTCCTGCTTCCCTGTGGTTGTCAACATCTTGCCTTATCTCAGTTCCAGCCCACAGTGACTCAGCTCACTGACTGCACAGCTAAAACACTGCCTTTACCGCAGTCCTTCATGGTGGAATGGTAGTGCCCACACTGTGGAACAGGGCAGAAGACCAAGGACACAAACCAGGTATATCACCTGATACTCCATGGTCAGAGCTTTCAGGACCATCATACTGAGGTTGTAAAGTCCCAGCCTTGGTTCCTTTCTACAACAGTAAAACACAGTAGGACACAGCAATGCTCAGTTTATTTCCTAGCCCAGGCAGAAGTCTTCATGGAGCTATAGACAAGGCATCTTTTTCTTCCATACAGAATGAGTCTTCATACGAGCCAGCTAACTGGGCGTGGTTGCCAATGGGTTACATCCTTCATGTGCTCTGAACCAGCAACCTCAGGAGAAAACCAGGTCAGAAACACTAAGGCCAAGGTTATGAGACAATCTGGAAAGTCCAGAGGACTTCATTGAGATATACCTCACAAACCACACACACATCCTAGGCAATAAAACTCCAGTCACGTGGTGATAATTGCAGTAGTCTGAAGGATAATTGGGACACAGGAGGCTCAGAAGTTTCCAGTGACCACTGGTAACCAATGGTCTCATCAGTTGGTTGACATTCCCTTCCAGGCTTCAATCAACCCCCTTTTCCTTCATAGTCCTTGGGATCCAGTGTCCAGGAGTCACACTACTGCTTTGATATCCATGGTCTCAACTCCAAGTTTGAATGCTGAGCCATCCTTCAGGACTGCTGGGCCCACCCACACCAGAACCGTCCATTTGGAAGCATCTTTCAGACCATCTCTAAGAAGTGTTGTGATTAATAGACGGTGTCTGGCTTTGGAGGATTTTCTCCACCATCCTCATTATCATGCTATCAACCTAGTCCTAGGTTAACCCATGCCTTCTCCCTCTGTTCTCATCCAGAGAGCATGACCTTCATGTACTTGAGAAAAAAATGTACAGTAATGGCATTTATATGGAGCCTGAGCCACCCTGGTTAAAAGCTGTACATGGATAGAAAATTTGGCAATAAGACAGACCGTGCAATCCTGTATCAACAAATGACCCATCTCATTGCAAATGATAGAAGACCCAACACAAACTAGCTTAAACAGAAATGAGATTCACTGAGCCACATAAAAGAAATGTCCAATAGACATTAGGTAGAGCCTGATGGCTTCAGGTTCAGCATGATTCAGGGCCAAAGAAATGTCATTAGGATTTAGTTTTTCTTTTTCCCTCAAGTTCACAATTTTGTCTTCCTCTATGTTGACTTTAGACACAAGGTACACATGCTATTAAAATATTGGCAGCAGATTCAGCCCTTAAATCTTTTGGGGGTTTAGGTCCAACCAGAAATATTGAGCTACTTTCTCAACTACTTAGTCATTTCAATATTCATTGCCTTGGCTCTGATTGGCCTAATTTAGGTCAAGTCCTATCCCTGGATGTGACTTTCATGTAGAGAAAGAGTGTATATGTGTATATCAGGTAAGATTCTAGTGTGTATCAGTTAAAACTCTAGCTGAAATAAAGAAAACCAGTTCATACTAACTTAAACAAAATAAGCAATATCTGTCTAGCTTTGAGTATGTGGAGTTCCAGATGCTCCAGTGAGGTCCTTAGGAATCTCTGTCTCTCTAACTCTAAGCTCTGCTTTCATCTATGTTGGCATCATTGTCAGACACACTCTTCTCCAGGAGGGGAAAGAAGCTCACAAGCAGCTCCAGACCCACATCAGATCAGCTTAGTACTCCAGCAAAAAAGAATGTATCTCTTTCCTGATATCTCCAGCCTAAGTCCCAGGGAAGGCTCTCACTGGCCAAGATTGGGTCACATGCCCACATGTCAACCAATTGCCATTGCTCAAGACTAGGAAATACTGTAAATGGCCTGGCCTAAGGAGTTTTAACATATGATTAAAAGCATGGAGCTCCAAAAGCAAATGGCCTGGATTCAAATCTCACTTCCTCTGTATATCAGTTATATGCTCTTTAAATCATTTTCTTCATTTGTATAATGGAGATAATAGTTCACCCTTATATGAGTATTGCAAAATCAGAAAAGCTAATAGCTGTAAAGTGCTTAGAACAAATCTGGTTCATCCTACATACCAAATATATTAGATTATTTATTGCTATAACAATGATGAGGACGATGATGATTAGCCCTTCCCTGGATGGGGAGTGTGGTTAGCCACACAAAAACAGCATTGTCTGGGAGTGAGAGAGAGATGATTCCTGAAGGATAGGCTTCTATTATCAGAAGATAGGTAAAGAATATTGATCCAGCCAAAATAACAGGTAGACGCCATAGCATATGTGTAAACAACTGACATTCACATGTGATGTGGGGTTTGGGTATGGGTGTGTGTGAGTGATGTGTATTGGAGTATGGAAAGAGGGTCTGGAGAAAATGTGCTCCCTGTAATTCTTTTTTTCCAGCTAAACGTGCTAGTGTAATCTCCTGACCCCTTTAATGAGGAGAAGGTGGGAAGCTCAGCGTTTGTTGTGCTGGGACCTCATTTGGCTTAAATGTGTCCATCATAGTCTTTGATGGGTACTCCAGCCCTACTGCTCTGGTGTTGAAGGGATACAGTGATAGTCTGGTGGCTTGAATAAAGCTAACAGTTTACAGTGGAGGTCTGGCTAATGCTGGGAGAAAATCTGAGTAATGATGAAGCAGCTTTTGCCTATATTCAACAAGGAGGTTTTTATTCCCCCCAGAACTCATGAATTCACCCCATAAAATTTACTGAGTACATATTGTGTATCCAGCACCCTCTTAAGGCCCAGAGCTGAAGTACAGGGGAAAAAAAGAATTAGGAATGAGGATAATAAAGTCTAGGGCTAGAGGCACGCTAAGGAGGAACCAGAAGACTGTGTTTGTTTTCAGCAAAAGTGTTATCCTTTTGAAATGATTTCCTATATTTATCTTCTAAGAGCAGAGTCCACATTAGTTAGACCATAAATCCAACTGAGTTCTGAGAAATAATATATTCTCAGACTTGCCTGAGGTGGGGTTTGCATGGCTTTATGTTTTTCTTGGTTTCATTTGCATGAGAAAAAAAAAAGAATAGAAAAAAGCTTAGCAAGCACAGCTGGAAGACTTTAAACAGGCTATTAAAATTACTTCTCAGCTCAAAAGGTAGGTTTTGATTTTTCATGAGCATATCTGGCACAAAAAGATAGCCCCATAATTTTCTTCTAAATTTAGATTATTTTGTAGATTTTCAGTCTGTCTTTCATTTAGTCAATAATCTAAAATGCTTCCATACAATCATGAGTAAAGGAGAAGGAAGCTGAGGGTTTTTTTTTTCCCTAGCCTTAAAGAAATTTGAATTGATCGCTTCAGACGTGATTCTTAAGCTAGATTGGCTGCAATAATGAAGGCTTGCAAATAAATGCTAACCACTTTTCTGTCTAATGTTTTTTGTTTATAGTCCTTATCCAGTAAATGATTTAAATCATTTTCCACTTCCTCATTCACAGTTCTTTGCTCTAAGAAAGTTGTTTGTCACAGGATGTAATAAAACATTTTAATCAGCTTGATGAAACAGGAGAATTATATATTGTTGAGTGGAACACTGTGCTTGGAAAGTATTGGCCTGACCTCTTGCTTGTCTAACTTGGTGGGCAATGAATGTCTTCTGAAGTGGAAGAGTGATCACCCATGGGGAAGTGGAAGCCAGTGTTTCATTGGAAGATGCTCTTGCTGATACCTTGCTTGCCAAGCACACAGAATTGGCTAGAAAGCAAAATTAGTTGCGACACACAAGGTTTGGAGAGATTTTTGAAGTGGAACAAATTTCCCCCATTCTAAAAGCATAATAATTTGCTGAACGAAAACTGTGGTCTAGGAGATATCTATCTGAAAAAAAGTTGAGTATTAAAAATAACTCCTAATCACTCCCTGTCAAGTCTCATGGAACCAAATTTAGACCCAATAAAAGTTGTACGACATTCTAATGATATCCAGCTGCTCCAATCCAATGAGTGAGACCACAGAAATCAAAGGAAAGCCTTTGCTCAGCTGGATTCTTGTACCAAAATCAATGATACCATGACCTTTCAGCTGTTTGAATCTTCTGGGGGAAAAAAAGTGACAGGTCATGTATTCTAGAAAATAACAGCTACCACTTCTGATGGACCTATTGGCTAAGTGCCTGCCAAGTTTTAGCCTGTAAGCCTGGATTAGATGTGAACAAAATCATTCAAGTCTCTCAGTTTTCATGTAGTGGATTCATCAAGTGTACCACCAACAATAATGGGAAATTTTGCATCTGACTACCTTGCTAACAAAATGCAGCTTGACCTCAATTTAAGGACTTTTATTTGTTTTCAATTATTCTTACAAAATAAAGCTCTTTGACTTACATTTCTAGTAATTTCACAAATTAATTTAATGCATTTCTCTCCCTCCAAACATCATGGTACAATAGGAAGTGTATTGATTTTGGAGGAAGATGGAGGTGGACTGCAGTCGCTTAAGGGCTGTGAGAACTAGACAAGTTATTAACCACCTACCTTTCAGTACAAGATGCTTCTCTTCTGCACGAAGACAAAAAATCACTTGACTTAGGTTGTTGAAGGTTAAAATGAGATAAAACATGTAAAGTATCTGGTAATTCTCGGCACATAATAGCTGCTTGATAAACATTATTTCTCTTCCTAATTATTTTTTGGTCCCAATCAGTCATATGCCTACAAATTAGACAGCTTCACACTTGGGTTTTGTTTGCAAGTACCCACTTGTCCCCAAAGGTCAGACTATCCTGCTCCCAAGACCAGATAACAACACATGTTAAGACACCTGCAATATCACTCCTCTAATCACTAGTGTTATCCATTTGTTCAATGAACCCCTGCTGAACATCTATTCCCTGCAGCCATGTGATGGGGATACTAAGATGAAGAAGACCCAAGGCCAGCACTCAAAAGGCTCAATACCTTGTGAAGAAGGTGGGCAAGAAAACCAACAATTACACCACAGTGTCATAAGTTTTATCCAGGGTGTCTGCACACAATGTTTGAGAGAAGAGAATCTGGGCTCCCTTAATGGCAACAGAGGGAAAAAGGAAGTCCAAGAATGCTTCAGCTGAGTCTAAACCTAGCAGACGTGTTAGCCAAGCAAAGCGAGGACAGAAGGGGATACAGGAAAGAGGGTTCGAGGTAAAAGAAGAAATTGCCTCTTTTTTGATAGCACAAAATCCATCACACTTAGTGTCTATAATCTTGTACTTCAATTCATCATAGATAAAGATGCAACAACTATGTGAGCATCTCTTGTGGCCAAGGTGGACTGCTAAAAAGATGCAACCATGGAATGAATGCCTTCAGGAAGCTTGGAATCTAACTAAAAGGGTGAGATGCACATATGGCAAATAACCACGTAAGTCTGGAAATTGATACTTGCTGCTGGAACTGTCCAATTGATGAGTACTTCATAGTGATTGATTGAACTTATTTTACAAAATTAACAGTTTCCCAGGACTAAAGGAGTTGAATACCAAAGTATTAGAGCCTAAGATCTCCAGTCTCGGAGACAAAGTTGGAACAGATGCGAAAGCACTATTCCTGCTCAAAAGGGATGTTTTCAAGTTGAGAGCATGAATGTGAGTGTCATCTTATATTTTGAAGTAATAGACAAGTTTCAAAAATGGTTAAGCACTTAAGCAGTGGGGAAGAAAGCAGCTGACCTAAGTGTCTTTGGAAGACAGTGTTTTGACTGGTTCTTGTAAGGCTAAATATAAAAAGAACTGCACACAAATACTATAGTCTAGTATTTGTAAATTTGTTCCTTACAGGAATATGGGTTCATGGTTCTGAAACTATTTGAAATGGAGAATAGGGTTGAGCTAATAAGTAAGCATATTTTATAATACAACTCAAAAAATACTGCTGTTAACAGCTAAGCCTTTATTGATAAACCAAATGTATTTTCAAATTATAATATTTATATAGAGAATAAAATATAAAAAGTTCACTTATAAGATATAATATGTAAGTGATATTAACCATTGTCTTGAGAAATGTAGTTTGATAAGGATTCAATATGAGTAAAAGATTAGTCTCTTAAGTACAACATTTTTTCTCACCACTAATGAGAGATAATCCAAACTTTATGTCAAGCAGAAGTCCCACATTTCTTGGTTTGCTCCTGGAAGTCCAAGATTCTTTAGATGTGGAGGAATGGACCATGAAGGAGTTCACTGCTGGGTCCAGCATGTGAAGGTGGAGGAACTACATCTGATAGGGGGCTCCCCTGGATCCCCTGGCCTTGATGACCCTGAGATGGAGGTCAAGGTAGATGAACACAGTGTGACAGTTCAGGATCCCTAAGTGGAGGGGAGGGAACAGTGCTGCTTTAAATCCTAGGCCCCCTCCTGCAGAAGGGACCATCAGGGCTTGGCTCTTGGCCTCTTGGCAGGTTTGGAGAAACTCCTTATGATATCATGAGTCTCCTGACCTCTTTTAGGGACTCAAGCATTTTTAGCATCTCCTCTTTTTGTTTTGAGCATTTGGATTTCTCTTTCAGTTCTTTAACCAAGGAAGTTAACTTTTCCATCAACATCAAGTTGGTCTTCCTCACCTTTCTGTAAGTATTTGTAAGGCCGCTTATATTTAAAGACTCTTTTACTAGCCTGACATTCTCTAAAACTGATTCAGTCTCTGCACACTCCTTTTCAGTCACCCTAAGCTTGTCAGTGAGTTGGCATTTCTCCTTAATCCATGCAGCCAGTGTTTCTGAGAGCTGCCTTTCATGTCATAAAGTCGGCTTCTAACAGACTGAACAAGTCTGAATATAAATAGGAGACCCACCAGTAAGGCCATAACAAGAGGACACATCCCTGTCTTCCACTGGATGCTATGGAAAGTCAGTCGTGGACTCAGGTCACTGGGCAGCAGCTTCACTACCAGCTCACCCAGCTTCCAAAGGATCAGCCCAAAGCCAAGCTCCACAGAGGATCAAAGCCCCTCCATCACACTGACCCACCACAGGATACTGCCTGGTAACAGTGGATCCACTGGCCACAACAGAACTAGGAGAATCCCCTAACATTCCACCTAGAACCCAACCAGCAACCAGCAGCCTGGACTGGTCAGTGGTATGGTCGATGGAGCTGGGAGAGTTGCAAATAATATATACTTGTCTTCAAAAAATAAAAAATAAAATAGGTAAATACACTGTCGATAAGGAGATCCAGATTTCTCACAGTTGCAGAAACATGTTCTAAATAAGAAAACAGGGGAGGTAAGAAACAACCCTGTGGTGTTAGATTGGAGTTAGAGAAATCAGTATGAACTGATTTTTTTTTTTGAAAAAGGAATGCTGAATTTTCTTTTATTATTTTTTTAACCTCTTTATTGGAGTATAACTGCTTTACAATGGTGTGTTAGTTTCTGCTTTATAACAAAGTGAATCAGCTATACATATACATATATCCCCATATCTCCTCCCTCTTGCGTCTTCCTCCCACCCTCCCTATCCCACCCCTCTAGGTGGTCTGATTTTTAAAATACATATAAACGACAACAAGGTGGTACTGTATAGCACAGGGAACTATATTCAATATCCTGTGATAAACCAGAATGGAAAAGAATATGAAGAATAATATATATATATATATATGTACAACTGAGCCACTTTGCTGTATATCAGAAAGTAACACAACATTGTAAATCAACTATACTTTAATAAATTTTTTAAAAAATGAAAAAATACATATATACACAGGAATATATAAATAAATGTGTGTATGCATGAATTAGTGTACATACACTTATCCCTAGCTTTGCCTGCTATGAGAGACTAGAAACAGTGACATCTCAATAACAATGAACCTTTTTAGAGTCCAGATCTTGGCTTCTAAATATTATTCTTTAATAATATAAACCAGGGCATTCCTTGGAGAAGTGGTTGATTCCAGGGCTGGGGCAGGGAAAATACAAGATGAACAGTACTACAAAAAAAAAAAAAAAAAAGAAGAAGAAAGAAAGGAAAAAAGGATCAAGGCATATTGAAAGGGCACAGAAGCCTACTTGAAAGAGCCCCCAATGGCCAAATGTGAAACAATTTGATCAACAGAATAAATAACAATAGCGCTAGGTCATAACCCAAAGGACAAATTAAATATCCTGAGTCCATACTGATGTAAGTAACTGAATAAATAAATAAAAGTCCGAGAAGAAACAACTCTCCCTTACAGATCTTCCACTAATAAATGTAGAAGGAATGAAGGAACTAGAAAATCCCCATGACTACACCCCAATGGTAATTGTTGCAGATGAGATTCATTGATTGAGGATGGCATTAGTGGGCAAATATTTAAGGAGAAACAGGATATTTGTATAGTCTCGAAGTATCATTCCCCAAAACTATATGTATTAGTTTTAAAGCAAAATATGGAACTTTATCGTGGAAAAACTTGTAGCTAATTGATCAAGGTTAACATCACCAGTAATAAGACAAATCAACATCATGAATCCCTGATATGATGCCCTGAGAAAAGCACATCTCTGTGGTGTTCTTCCCAATAACACAGCCTCAACCTACTCCTGAGAAAACATCAGACAAACCCAAATTGAAGACATTGAAGATCGTAAAAGACAAGGAAAGTCTGAGAAACTTTCACTGATTGGAGGAGACCAAGAAGACATGATGACTAAATGCAAACGGGGACCTTGGAATAGAAATAAAAAGGACTTTAGTGGAAAAAAACTGGTAAAATCTGAATAAAATCTGTAGTTTATAGTATTATACCAGGATTAATTTCTTAATACTGATCATCTCACTGTTATTATGTGTGATGTTAACATTAAGGAAAGCTGTATAAAGAGTATTTGGAAATTCTTCCATAAGTCTAAAATTATCTCAAAATAAAAAGTTTAAAAAATGAAATCCAAAAACATTAAGCCTCATGTCTCTTCTTTCTAAACGTGGATTTGGTATCCTTCTGGGACTGTATTAGTTTCCTATTGCTGCTGTAACAAACTACCAGAAATTTAACGGTTTATATAGCAACACAAATTTATTACCTTATAGTTCCGTAGGTCAGAATTCAACATGGGTCTCATCACACTAAAATAAGTGTCAGTAGGACTGCTTTCCTTCCCAAAAACTCTAGTGAAGAATCCTTTTTCTTTTTTTTTGCCTTTGTCAGCTTCTAGGGACTGCCTGCACTCTTTGGCTCATGGCTGCTTCCTCCATTTCAGAGCCTACACTGGCAAGTCACACTGCCATCCCTCTGAGCCTCTCACAGTTCTCTCTCTGACTACAGCTGGGAAAAATTTTCCTCTTTTAAGGACAAATGTGATTAAGTTGGACCTACCTGCATAATCTTCATTTCAGTGTCCTTAACTTATTCCCATCAGCAAAATTCCTTTTGTCATAGAATGCAACATAGTCACAGGTCTGGGGATTAGGACATCTTTGGGGTGGGGTCATTATTCAATCTATGACAAGGACTTTTCAGGGAAAAGGAGACAACTCTCTCCATGGGAACCCCCAAAAAGCAGATAAGACCAATTCCCAGGACTTCCTGTATAAAATCAGTTGAAGTATCCTACGCAGTGTTGGTGCATAGGATGTTCTTAATTAATTAATGATTGATGATTTGTATTGAAAATAAAATTACCATAAAATACTTTAGTCAATGTTGGACTGTCTTTTGGGTGGTTGATCTTTGTCCAAATGGCATTCTCCTTTCCACTATGAAGGCCTCTGCCTTTTTAGAGCTACACTTCCGGGCCCTCCCATTCTCAACCAGGGCTGGGTCTGGGTGTCCTAGAAGTCCGACTCCTTGTTCTACTCTGTGGCACCTCTGTTCCTGTGCCCTGCATGGCACCAGTTACAGGGTAAGTATTTAATACATAATTGTTGAAATGAACTCTCAGTAGGGTATTTGGTTTTGTTCTTCATGCAGTAGATGCATTCATCCTTGCTTCTTCTCTGCTTTGACCTATTAAGAAATGGAAACCCATTTTCACCCTGCTCCCAGAAGAATATGAGAAGGGAGAAGGAAGTGATTTTTTCCCGTAATTTTGGTGTGGCAGAGCAGATGGTGTGTGTATGATGGTCTTTGATGCAAACAGAAAGAGTCAGGCTGAAAATACAATTTTCACGGGTTATTTAAATATTAAATCTTAGCACTTTGAAGCACCTTATACAATGCTCATACCCTCAAACTGTTCTCAGATATTTATGTGAATAAATGTATATTTTATTCATGGGCCCTTCACATGCTCTGCTGATAGTTTTTGCAACCATTTGCTGAAGCAGCTAAACCTAGAGGCTCATTATCACCACCTGAGGTGCTTTATAAAAATACTGATATCCATACTTGCCCTTAAAACTTCTGATTTAATTATTCAGATAGGGTCCCAGGCCTCAGTACGTTTAAGCTCCCCAAGTGATTACCACATGAAACCAGGAAAGAAAACCATGACGCTAAAGAACCAAAGGGTGTTTGTTAATGTTAAAGCCTCAAATGTGTTTTGCTGAAGCAATGGGTGTGAGGTAGCCACCCCAGGTTGAAATATGCCTCCATTTCTTACGTGCAAATGACATCCAGACTTTCATCTGAGGCTTTCTCTCAAGGTCGAACCAGCACAGTCCTCACTCCCTGTCCAAATGTTTTATTCTAGAAGCATCACCCTTCTCTCACTTGTCATTCCTGCCTCCACCCCACATCTCTTTCTTTGTTCTGTTGCTAAACCAGGGCTAATGCTCCATGTAATGCCCTCCCTGCCCCCTGCAGCCACTTTCAGGCACCCCCATTTGTCATTTTCTTGGCTCTGCTGTTTTCTTTCTTTTTTTTTTTTTTAGATGTTGGGGGTAGGAGTTTATTAATTTTGGTTGTGTTGGGTCTATGTTTCTGTGCGAGGGCTTTCTCTACTTGCAGTGAGTGGGGGTCACTCTTCATCGCGGTGCGTGGGCCTCTCACTATCGCGGCCTCTCTTGTTGCGGAGCACAGGCTCCAGACGCGCAGGCTCAGTAGCTGTGGCTCACGGGCCTAGTTGCTCCGCGGCATGTGGGATCCTCCCAGACCAGGGCTCGAACCCACGTCCCCTGCATTAGCAGGCAGAGTCTCAACCACTGCGCCACCGGGAAGCTCTCTGCTGTTTTCTTTCATCCTCCTGTCATGCATCCTCATCCCTAATAATCCTTTGTTATTTCTAAACACAAGTAATAGGAAGAGTCAGAGTGGGAAAGCAATTCAGGTGATGTACCGCAGCTACCATAGAAATGTGCCTCTCAGATCTCCAACTACAGGGAGCATGATTGACATATGGGCCCAGTGCAGTGCTCTGAAATCCACCATCCCATTAGCAGGAGGCTACCCTTCCTCTGGGTGCTCCCAGCCAATGGCTGAGCATGGGTGCTAAATTTGGCCTGCCACTGGGGACCTTGAGCTCCTCTTACTGGTGACTTGGGCTCTAGGTCTCCTTATTGGCCTTGCCAAACTTACCCAGAGCTGCATCACTCACCCTTTATTCCTTCTCTTTCTCCTTCCCTGATGTCAGACCCACGTCTAGCACTGATGGTTCCCCAAGCCCTTCCCAGCTCCTTCTCCATTCCTAGCACCCCCAGTTGTTTCCCCAGATAAGTTTTTTTCCACATATAATCCCATCTTTGCATCTGCTTCTTGGAGGACCCAAAGAAGCATATGTACTATTGTACTATATGTACTAGCATATGCACTATTGGAGAAAGTGGTGAGAGTAACTGAATTTAATCTAAAGAAGTGACTATTCCTCAGAATTCCCTGGTGGTCCAGTGGTTAGGACTCTGCACTCCCACTGCAAGGGGCACAGATTTGATCCCTGGTTGGGAAACTAAGATCCTGCAGGCCCCATGGTACGGCCAAAGGAAAAAAAAGTGACTATTCCTAACTCATACAGTTAATCATCATAAAGTAATGTGTGTATATATGTATATATGCACATCCACTCACTTTCAAAGAAAGATTTGTGAGGCTAATAAAGACACATAAGGAATGAACAAACTGGGCAACTGGGTAGAAAAAAAAGGGCCCATAATACATGTTATAAGGCCCCGTAGCAGTGGTTCTTAGCCCTGGCTGCATGTTAGAATCACCCAGAACACCTTAAAAAATACTGATGTCCCTCCTGAGATTCTGGTGCAATTGGTCTGGGGTCAGCGGGGCATTTGCATTTAAAAAGCCCCCCAGATGCTTCTAGTGCGCAGTAAGGTTTGAGAACCCTATGCGATAGGTATGCGCAGGGATGGGCCTCAATACACAGTACCTACAATGTGTAAACTACCCAGTTACTCAGGAGAAATGTGGTTAATCATGGTCCTGAGGGAAGAGAAAAATTTCTTCAGCAGATCTTCCTAAAGGAAACACTGTGGGATGTGCTTGACCACATCCTTAACAACATCCCTACAGTAAACACAAAAATGAGTTTTATAGAGTTGCTTCCTATGACATCCCTTAATGTTGCCAGGTTCTTTCCATGGGCTACCACTTAGCACAAGCAGGTTCTGCTCACATACAAATTTGGAAAGGAATTTTCCACTTTGGTTAGTATAGTTCACCCTGAGAAGACTTCATGCTGTGTCTTGGAGTAAAGTTCCATGGTTGAACTCCAGGGGTACCAGAGAAGATATACTTTTGTTTTTTGTAACATCTTTATTGGAGTATAATTGCTTTACAATGTTGTGTTAGTTTCTGCTGTAAAACAAAGTGAACCAACTATAAGTATACATATATCCCCATATACCCTCCCTCTTGCGTCTCCCTCCCACCCTCCCTATCCCACCCCTCTAGGTGGTCACACAGCACTGAGCAGATCTCCCTGTACTATGTGGCTGCTTCCCCCTGCCTATCTATTTTACATTTGGTAGTATATATAAATCCATGCCACTCTCTCATTTCGTCCCAGTTTACCCTTCCCCCTCCCTGTGTCCTCAAGGCCATTCTCTATGACTGCGTCTTTATTCTTGTCCTGCCTCTAGGTTCATCAGAGCCTTTTTTTCTTTTTTTTTTTTTTAGATTCCGTTCATATTTGTTAGCATACAGTATTTGTTTTTCTCATTCTGACTTCCTTCACTCTATATGACAGACTCTGTCCATCCACCTCACTACAGATAACTCAATCTTGTTTCTTTTTATGGCTGAGTAATATTCCATTTTATCTATGTGCCACACCTCCTTTATCCACTCATCTGTCGATGGACACCTAGGTTGCTTCCATATCCTGGCTATTGTAAATAGAGCTGCAATGAACATTGTGGTGCATGACTCTTTTTGAATTATGGTTTTCTCAGGGTATATGCCCAGTAGCGGGATTGCTGGGTCACACAGTAGTTCTATTTTGAGTTTTTTAGGGAACCTTCAACTGTTCTCCATAGTGGCTGCATCAATTTATGCTCCCACCAGCAGTGCAATAAGGTTCCCTTTGCTCTACACCCTCTCCAGCATTTATTGTTTGTAGATTTTTGATGATGGACATTCTGACCAGTGTCATGTGATACCTCATTGTAGTTTTGATTTGCATTTCTCTAATGATTAGTGATGTTGAGCATCCTTTCATGTGTTGTTGGCAATCAGTATACCTTCTTTGGTGAAATGTCTCTTTAGGTCTTCTGCCCGTCTTTGGATTGGGTTGTTTGTTTTTTTGATATTGAGCTGCATGAGCTGCTTGTAAATTTTGGAGATTAATCCTTTGTCAGTTGTTTCATTTGCAAATATTTTCTCCCATTCTGAGGGTTATATTTTCATCTTGTTTCTGTTTTCCTTTGCTGTGAAAAAGCTTTTAATGTTCATTAGGTCCAATTGTTTTTTTTTACTTTTAGTTTCCATTTCTCTAGGAGGTGGGTCAAAAAGGATCTTGCTGTGATTTATGTCAAAGAGTGTTCCTCCTGTTTTCCTCTAAGAGTTTGATAGTGTCTGGCCTTACATTTAGGTCTTTAATCCATTTTGAGTTTATTTTGTGTATGGTGTTAGAAAGTGTTCTAATTTCATTCTTTTACATGTAGCTGTCCAGGTTTCCCAGCACCACTTATTGAAGAGGCTGCCTTTTGTCCATTGTATATTCTTGCTTCCTTTATCAAAGATAAGGTGACCATATGTACGTAGGTTTATCTCTGGGCTTTCTATTCTGTTCCATTGATCTATATTTCTGTTTTTGCACCAGTACCATACTCTTGATTACTGTAGCTTTGTAGTATAGTCTGAAGTCCGGGAGCCTGATTCCTCCAGCTCTGTTTTTCTTTCTCAAGGTTGCTTTGGCTATTCCGGGTCTTTTGTGTTTCCATACAAATTGTGACATTTTTTGTTCTAGCTCTTTGAAAAATGCCAGTGGTAGTTTGATAGGGATTGCATTGAATCTGTAGATTGCTTTGGGTAGTATAGTCATTTTCACAATGTTGATTCTTCCAATCGAAGAACATGGTATATCTCTCCATCTATTTGTATCATCTTTAATTTCTTTCATCAGTGTCTTATAGTTTTCTGAATACAGGTCTGTTGTCTCCTTAGATAGGTTCATTCCTAGGTATTTTATTATTTTTGTTGCAGTGGTAAATGAGGGTGTTTCCTTAATTTCTCTTTCAGATTTTTCATCATTAGTGTATAGGAATGCAAGAGATTTCTGTGCATTAATTTTGTATCCTGATACTTTACCAAAGTCATTGATTAGCTCTAGTCATTTTCGGGTAGCATCTTTAGGATTCTCTGTGTATAGTATCATGTCATTTACTTCTTTTCTGGTTTGGATTCCTTTGATTTCTTTTTCTTCTCTGATTTCTGTAGCTAAAACTTCCAAAACTAGGTTGAATAATAGTGGTGAGAGTGGGCAGACTTGTCTTGTTCCTGATCTTAGAGGAAATGGTTTCAGTTTTTCACCATTGAGAACAATGCTGGCTGTGGGTTTGCCATATACAGCCTTTACTGTGTTGAGGTAAGTTCCCTCTATGCCTGCTTTCTGGAGGGTTTTTGTCATAAATGGCCGTTGGATTTTGTCAAAAGCTTTTTCTGCATCTATTAAGATTATCATATGATTTTTATCCTTCAGTTTGTTAATATGTGTATCACATTGATTGATTTGCGTACATTGGAGAATCCTTGCATTCCTGGGATAAACCCCACTTGATCATGGTGTATGATCCTTTTAATGTGCTGTTGGATTCTGTTTGCTAGTATTTTGTTGAGGATTTTTGCATCTATGTTCATCAGTAATATTGGTCTGTAGTTTTCTTTTTTTGTGACAGCTTTGTCTGGTTTTGATATCAGGGTGATGGTGGCCTCATAGAATGGGTTTAGGAGTGTTCCTCCCTCTGCTGTATTTTGGAAGAGTTTGAGAAGGATCGGTGTTAGCTCTTCTCTAAATGTTTGATAGAATTCGCCTGTGAAGCCATCTGGTCCTGGACTTTTGTTTGTTGTAAGATTTTTAATCACAGTTTCAATTTCATTACTTGTGATTGGTCTGTTCATATTTTCTATTTCTTCCTGGTTCAGTCTGGGAAAGTTGTGCTTTTCTAAGAATTTGTCCATTTCTTCCAGGTTGTCCATTTTATTGGCATATAGTTGTTTGTAGTAATCCCTCATGATTCTTTGTATTTCTGCAGTATCAGTTGTTACTTCTCTTTTTTCATTTCTAAATCTGTTGATTTGAGTCTTCTCCCTCTTTTTCATGATGAGTCTGGCTAGTGGCTTATCAATTTTGTTTATCTTCTCAAAGAACCAGCTATTGGTTTTATTGTTCTTTGCTATTGTTTCCTTCATTTCTTTTTCATTTATTTCTGATCTGATCTTTATGATTTCTTTCCTTCTGTTAACTTTGTAGTTTTTTTGTTCTTCTTTGTCTAATTGCTCTAGGTGTAAGGTTAGGTTGTTTATTTGAGATTTTTCTTGTTTATTGAGGTAGGATTCTAATGCTATAAACTTCCCTCTTAGAACAGATTTTGCTGCATCCCATAGGTTTTGGGCCATCCTGTTTTCCTTATCATTTGTTTCTAGATATTTTTTGATTTCCTCTTTGATTTCTTCAGTGATCTCTTGGTTATTTACTAGCATACTGTTTAGCCTCCATGTGTTTGTATTTTTTACAGTTTTTTTTTTCCTGTAATTGATATATAGTCTCATAGTGTTGTGGTCAGAAAATATACTTGATACGATTTCAATTTTCTTAAATTTACCAAGGCTTGATTTGTGACCCAAGATATGATCTATCCTGGTGTATATTCCATGAGCACTTGAGAAGAAAGAGTATTCTGTTGTTTTTGGATGAAATGTCCTATAAATATCAATTAAGTCCATCTCGTTTAATGTATCATTTAAAGCTTGTGTTTCCTTATTTATTTTCATTTTGGATGATCTGTCCATTGGTGAAAGTGGGGTGTTAAATTCCCCTACTATGATCGTGTTACTCTCGATTTCCCCTTTTATGGCTGTTAGCATTTGCCTTATGTATTGAGGTGCTCCTATATTGGGTGCGAAGATACACTTTTATTTATTTTTCATACCAGGGTTTGTATAAAATTTTGTTTGGCCAAATGATTCTACTGGTGACTAATATTTGAAAATCACTCTCCAGTCTATAGAAAAAGTAATCCTTCCATTCTTCAATAAGTCTAGGTGGATCTCAGTTGAATCTGCAATAATTCCTGACTTCAGAATTTGAGAAATAATTAATTTCACTATTGGATGACCAATAAAGATGAACTTCAGACTCTGACTTGATATTCAAACAGGCAAGGCATACCTGGCCAGTGGTATCAACACTGAATAGACCCCATCCAGCTAACACCAGGTTATAACAGACCAGAGAAACAAATTCCTCCCACATGCCCAGAAAGTTTAATGGCAGTAACCCAAAGACTGACAGAGTCCCTATCTCATAGTTAATTCTTTTCATTTCTTCATAGTCATGGAGAGAAACTATTTGAAACATTGAATATGAGGAATTATGTTTGTGAAAGTCCAACCTTCTTGGGACATGATACTAAAACCCATCAGAAAGACCAGCCATTGGATTCTTACCTCTAGGTTCCAATTGGGTCATCCTGTTTTCATGACACACATCCCACTGAGCCACTGCACATGGGCACAGAACATGCCTGCACAGGCACACAGGGGCATACCAGCTTCCCATACCTGATTCACAGCAATGCTGCATGCTGATCTTCTGGCTTCCTCTCTTCCTGAGTTTTTCTTCCCAGCATTCTTGCAATCAACCTGGAATATTAGGGTTTAAGATGTTGAGTAAATGAGTTCTCTCTATCAGTTATGATTTAATAACCTCCTTGCTTATTGAGCTACAGTTCACTGTAACTCCAGGGAAACTGATTAGAAAAGAAATTTAATATACAGTTCTATTCCCTATGAATTAATGTATGCTTCAAGGACGTTGCTTTTTAGCTGATGGAGGGTGCAAGCTGTTAGCATTGTAGAACGATTGTAGTAGTGACTTTGAATAACTCAAGTAAGAGCTGGATTGAAAATCAAAGAAACAAACAGCAACAGTTGAATGTAAGTTCCAAGGTGGGTGTTTGCACCATTCCAAATGGGTGAGCAACACTGTCCAAAGAATCAGAGTTCAAGGACACAAGAAGAAGAGAGCAAAAAGAGAATAATTGTATCTGTTGACTAGTTGGGATCCTTGTTATTACATCAACAGTACTCTTGGCTTCAAACAAATATACACAGAAAATGCTTATGTGGAGCAAGAGTCTTGTTTTTTATGTATAATAATTTATAACTTGAAATGAATATTCACCTACTCTACTCCCTTTCCATTTTTACTAATGAACATTCTCCATGGATGGTATAAGTAGAAAGAGCCATCATTACTCTCCTTACAGAAGAAAGGGGGCCCTCTACAACTGGTAGAATATGAGGTACAACCAGGTACCCTCACCTTCCCCACCAGCTTACCAACGCTTGCTTTCTGCTAAAGTTGTGGGTGGGGGTAATAGACCTATCAGATTCTTTCTGGAGAGAGAATGTTGATAATGCTGAGGTATAAAAAAATGGTGAGCATGTGAGTAAAATAAAGCTACCCAAGTAGGATCAACGTAGATGACAGCTGAAGACTCAACATTTTACCAACATCACCAGCATCTTGGTTTCACCCCATATTGGCCTGAGGTACAGACCTGATACTAGTAGAGCACAGTGGGCCAAGGAACTCACTAATCCAGCCCAGCACTGAGATTCTTCAAAAGTGTTAATGCTTTTCATTCTCTGTTCATTCAGTCTTTTCTTCTTCCCACAATTCTAGGCCCCTATGCTGCTGATCCAGCTAGGCCACATCAAGGTGGATTGGGAAGCCATCACATGACACAGGTTCTCCCCATGAAGTTTGGTCAAGGCTTGTGGTGGATTTACAGGTAACAGATATAAAATCTGCTTCCTTACTTCTAGTTTTAAAGGATATTTCAATGATGAATGTGAGTAATGACATAAGTGATATTTAATACCTGGTGATTTGCTAAACATTTCACTTCTCTTCAAACCTGCAAAACCTTTTCAGAGACAATGAAAGGACAGGTTTTGAGGATTTTTTTTCAACCCCGAGTGAAAGGCAGGGATGAGGAATTAAAAATGAAGGGCTCCCATAAAAGGGGAAATCAACAGTAACACAATCATAGTAGGGAACTTTAACACCCCAATTTCACCAATAGACAGATCATTCAAAATGAAAATTAATAAGGAAACACAAGCTTTAAATGATACACTAAACAAGATGGACTTAATTGATGGAATAGGACATTCCATCCAAAAACAACAGAATACACTTTCTTCTCAACTGCTCATGGAACATTCTCCAGGATAGATCATATCTTGGTTCACAAGTCAAGCCCTGGTAAATTTAAGAAAATTGAAATCATATCAAGTATCTTTTCTGACCACAATGCCATGAGACTAGATATCAATTACAGGAAAAAGATCTGTAAAAAATACAAACACATGGAGGCTAAACAAAACACTACTTAATAACGAAGAGATCACTGAAGAAATCAAAGAGGAAATCAAAAAATACCTAGAAACAGATGATAATGAAAACACAATGACCCAAAACCTATGGGATGCAGCAAAAGCAGTTCTAAAAGGGACGTTTATAGCTATAACAAGCCTACCTCAAGAAGCAAGAAACATCTCAAATAAACAACCTAACCTTACAACTAAAGCAATTAGAGAAAGAAGAACAAAAAACCCACAAAGTTGGCAGAAGGAAAGAAATCATAAAGATCAGATCAGAAATAAATGAGGAGAGCCGGAGGAAGATGGCGGAAGAGTAAGACGCAGAGATCACCTTCCTCCCCACAGATACATCAGAAATTCATCTACACGTGGAACAACTCCAACAGAACACCTACTGAACGCTGACAGAAGACCTCAGATCCCCCAAAAGGCAAGAAACTCCCCACATACCTGGGTAGGTCAAAAGAAAAAAAGAATAAACAGAGACAATAGGATATGGACGGGACCTGCACCAGTGGGAGGGAGCCGTGAAGGAGGGAAGGTTTCTACACACTACAAGCCCCTTCGAGGGCGGAGACTGCAGGTGGCGGAGGGGGAAAGCTTCGGAGTAGCGGAGGAGAGCACAGCAACAGGGGTGTGGAGGGCAAAGCAGAGAGATTTTGGCACAGAGGATCGGTGCCCTCAGGCACACACCAGCCCGAGAGGCTTGTCTGCTCGGCCGCCAGGGCGGGCGGGGCTGGGAGCTGAGGCTCGGGTATCGGCTTTCAGTCGGAGCGCAGGGAGAGGACTGGGGCTGGTGGCAGGAAGAGAGCCTGAAGGGGTTAGTGCACCACGGCTAGCCCAGAGGAAGTCCGGGGAAAGGGTCTGGAGCTACCGGAGAGGCAAGAGACTTTTTTCCCTTTTGTTGCCTGGTGCGCGAGGAGAGGGCATTCCCCTCCCTCCCCTCTGCCTGAGTGAGCCAGAGCCCCCGAATCAGCAGCTCCTTTAAACCCGTCCTGTCTGAGCGAAGAACGGACGCCCTCCGGCGACCTACGTGCAGAGGCGGGGCCAGGTCCAAGGCTGAGACCCGGGAGCTGTGAGAGCAGAGACAGGGAAATCTCTCTGTGCAGCCTCGGAGGCAGCGGATTAAAGCTCCACGGTCCATTTGATGTGCCCTGCGTCTGTGGAGTGCATGAATGGACAGCGAATCATCCCAAATTGAGGAAGTGGACTTTGAGGACAAGATTTAAGACTTTCCCCCCTTTTTTCCTCTTTTTACAACGAATTATCTCAAATTAAGGAGGTGGACTTAGCAAGATTTCAGACTTTTCGCCCTTTTCCTCTTTTTACAACGAATTATCCCAAATCGAGGAGGTGGACTTGGAGAGCAAGATTTTTGATTTTTCCCCCTGCTCTCTTTTTGTGAATGTGTATGTGTAATCTTCTGTGTAAGATTCTCTCTGTATAGCTTTGCTTCCACCATATGTCCCAGGGTTCTATCGGTCCGTGTTTTTTTCAATAATTACTTTTTAATTTTAATAACGCTACTATATTTCATACTTTATTCTATTTTACTTTACCTGCTCTTTCTTTTTTTCCTCCCTTCCCTTCCTCCCTCCCTCCCTCTGCTCCTCCTTTCCTTCTTTCTTTTTCTTTCCTCCATCCCTCCCTCCCTCCCACCCTTCTTCTTTCCACTTTCTTTTTCTTTCCTTCCTCCCTCCCTCCCTCCTGTCTTTCTTTCTTTCTTTTCTTCCTCCCTCCCTCCCTCCCTTCTTCTATTCACTCTTCCTTTTGCTTTCATTCCTCCCACCCTCCCTCCTTTCTTTCCTTATTTCTTTCCATCCTTCCTCCCTCCCTCCCTCCTTTCTTTCTTTCTTCCTTCCTTCCTTCCTTTCTTCCCTTCTTCCTTTCTTTCAATCTCTCTTTCTTTCTTCTACTAATTATTTCTTTCTACTTTTTCTCACTGTTATTCTGAGCCGGGTGGATGAAAGGCTCTTGGTGCTGCAGCCAGGAGTTAGTGCTGTGCCTCTGAAGTGGGAGAGCCAACTTCAGGACACGGGTCCACAAGAGACCTCCCAGCTCCACATAATATCAAGCAGCGAAAATCTCCCAGGGATCTCCATCTCAACACCAGCACCCAGCTTCAGTCAACGACCAGCAAGCTACAGTGCTGGTCACCCTATGCCAAGCAACTAGCAAGGCAGGAACACAACCCCACCCATTAGCAGAGAGGCTACCTAAAAACATAATAAGGCCACAGGCACCCCAAAACACACCACCAGACATGGACCTGTCCACCAGAAAGACAAGATCGAGCCTCAACCACCAGAACACAGGCATTAGTCCCCCCCACCAGGAAGCCTACACAACCTACTGAAACAACCTTAGCCACGGGGGACAGACACCAAAAACAACGGGAACTACGAATCTGCAGCCTGCAAAAAGGAGACCCCAAACACAGTAACATAAACAAAATGAGAAAGCAGAAAAACACACAGCAGGTGAAGGAGCAAGATAAAAACCTACCAGACCTAACAAATGAAGAGGTAATAGGCAGTCTACCTGAAAAAGAATTCAGAATAATGATAGTAAAGATGATCCAAGATTCTATTTCCCAGATCCAAAATCTTGGAAATAGAATAGACAATATGCAAGAAACAGTTAACAAGGACCTAGAAGAACTAAAGATGAATCAAGCATCAATTAAAAACACAATAAATGAAATGAAAAATACTCTAGATGGGATCAATAGCAGAATAACTGAGGCAGAAGAACGGATAAGTGAGGTGGAAGATAAAAGAGTGGAAATAACTGATGCAGAGCAAAATAAAGAAAAAAGAATGAAAAGAACAGAGGACAGTCTCAGAGACCTCTGGGACAACATTAAACGCACCAACATTCGAATTATAAGGGTTCCAGAAGAAGAAGAGAAAAAGAAAGGGACTGAGAAAATATTTGAAGAGATTATAGTTGAAAACTTCCCTAATATGGGAAAGGAAATAGTTAATCAAGTCCAGGAGGCACAGAGAGTCCCATACAGAATAAATCCAAGAAGAAATATGCCAAGACACATATTAATCAAACTGTCAAAAATTAAACACAAAGAAATCATATTAAAAGCAGCAAGGGAAAAACAACAAATAACACACAAGGGAATCCCCATCAGGTTAACAGCTGATCTCTCAGCAGAAACTCTACAAGCCAGAAGGGAGTGGCAGGACATAATTAAAGTGATGAAGGAGAGAAACCGGCAACCAAGATTACTCTACCCAGCAAGGATCTCATTCAGATTTGATGGAGAAATTAAAACGTTTACAGACAAGCAAAAGCTGAGAGAGTTCAGCACCACCAAACCAGCTTTACAACAAATGCTAAAGGAACTTCTCTAGGCAAGAAACACAACAGAAGGACTATACCTACAATAACGAACCCAAAGCAATTAAGGAAATGGGAATAGGAACATACATATCAATAATTACCTTAAATGTAAATGGACTAAATGCTCCCACCAAAAGACACAGAGTGGCTGAATGGATACAAAAACAAGACCCATATATATGCTGTCTACAAGAGACCCACTTCAGACCTAGAGACACATACAGATTGAAAGTAAGGGGATGGAAAAAGATATTCCATGCAAATGGAAATCAAAAGAAAGCTGGAGTAGCAATTCTTATATCAGACAAAATAGACTTTAAAATAAAGACTATTAGAAGAGACAAAGAAGGACACTACATAACGATAAAGGGATCGATCCAAGAAGAAGATATAACAATTGTAAATATTTATGCACCCAACATAGGAGCACCTCAATACATAAGGCAAATACTAACAGCCATAAAAGGAGAAATCGACAGTAACACAATCATAGTAGGGGACTTTAACACCCCACTTTCACCAATGGACAGATCATCCAAAATGAAAATAAATAAGGAAACAAAAGCTTTAAATGACACATTAAACAAGATGGACTTAATTGATATTTATAGGACATTCCATCCAAAAACAACAGAATACACATTTTTCTCAAGTGCTCATGGAACATTCTCCAGGATAGATCATATCTTGGGTCACAAATCAAGCCTTGGTAAATTTAAGAAAATTGAAATTGTATCAAGTATCTTTTCTGACCACAATGCTATGAGACTAGATATCAATTACAGGAAAAGAGCTGTAAAAAATACAAACACATGGAGGCTAAACAATACACTACTTAATAACGAAGTGATCACTGAAGAAATCAAAGGGGAAATTAAAAAATACCTAGAAACAAATGACAATGGAGACACGACGACCCAAAACCTATGGGATGCAGCAAAAGCAGTTCTAAGAGGGAAGTTTATAGCAATACAATCCCACCTTAAGAAACAGGAAACATTTCGAGTAAACAACCTGACCCTGCACCTAAAGCAGTTAGAGAAAGAAGAACAAAAAACCCCCAAAGGTAGCAGAAGGAAGGAAATCATAAAGATCAGATCAGAAATAAATGAAAAAGAAATGAAGGAAACGATAGCAAAGATCAACCAAACTAAAAGCTGGTTCTTTGGGAAGATAAACAAAATTGACAAACCATTAGCCAGACTCATCAAGAAAAGAAGGGAGAAGACTCAAATCAGTAGAGTTAGAAATGAAAAAGGAGAAGTAACAACTGACACTGCAGAAATACAAAAGATCATGAGAGATTACTATAAGCAACTCTATGCCAATAAAATGGACAACCTGGAAGAAATGGACAAATTCTTAGAAATGCACAACCTACCAAGACTGACAAAGGAAGAAATAGAAAATATGAATAGACCAATCACAAGCACTGAAATTGAAACTGTGATTAAAAATCTTCCATCAAATAAAAGCCCAGGACCAGATGGCTTCACAGGCGAATTCTATCAAACATTTAGAGAAGAGCTAACACCCATCCTTCTCAAACTCTTCCAAACAATATCAGAGGAAGGAACACTCCCAAACTCATTCTACGAGGCCACCATCACCTTGATACCAAAACCAGGCAAGGATGTCACAAAGAAAGAAAACTACAGGCCAATATCACTGATGAACATAGATGCAAAAATCCTCAACAAAATACTAGCAAACAGAATCCAACAGCACATTAAAAGGATCATACACCATGATCAAGTGGGGTTTATTCCAGGAATGCAAGGATTCTTCAATATACGCAAATCAATCAATGTGATACACCATATTAACAAGTTGAAGGAGAAAAACCATATGATCATCTCAATAGATGCAGAGAAAGCTTTCGACAAAATTCAACACCCATTTATGATAAAAACCCTGCAGAAAGTAGGCATAGAGGGAACTTTCCTCAACATAATAAAGGCCATATATGACAAACCCACAGCCAACATTGTCCTCAACGGTGAAAAACTGAAACCATTTCCACTAAGATCAGGAACAAGACAAGGCTGCCCACTCTCACCACTCTTATTCAACATAGTTTTGGAAGTTTTAGCCACAGCAATCAGAGAAGAAAAGGAAATAAAAGGAATCCAAATTGGAAAAGAAGAAGTAAAGCTGTCACTGTTTGCAGATGACATGATACTATACATAGAGAATCCTAAAGATGCTACCGAAAAACTACTAGAGCTAATCAATGAATTTGGTAAAGTAGCAGGATACAAAATTAATGCACAGAAATCTCTGGCATTCCTGTACACTAATGATGAAAAATCTGAAAATGAAATCAAGAAAACACTCCCATTTACCATTGCAACAAAAAGAATAAAATATCTAGGAATAAACCTACCTAAGGAGACAAAAGACCTGTATGCAGAAAATTATAAGACACTGATGAAAGAAATTAAAGATGATATAAATAGATGGAGAGATATACCATGCTCCTGGATTGGAAGAATCAATATTGTGAAAATGACTCTACTACCCAAAGCAATCTACAGATTCAATGCAATCCCTATCAAACTACCACTGGCATTTTTCACAGAAGTAGAACAAAAAATTTCACAATTTGTTTGGAAAAACAAAAGACCCCGAATAGCCAAAGCAATCTTGAGAACGAAAAACGGAGCTGGAGGAATCAGGCTGCCTGACTTCAGACTATACTACAAAGCTACAGTAATTAAGACAGTGTGGTACTGGCATAAAAACAGAAAGATAGATCAGTGGATCAGGATAGAAAGCCCAGAGATAAACCCACGCACATATGGCCAACTTATCTTTGATAAAGGAGGCAGGAATGTACAGTGGAGAAAGGACAGCCTCTTCAATAAGTGGTGCTGGGAAAACTGGACAGGGACATGTAAAAGTATGAGATTAGATCATTCCCTAACACCATACACAAAAATAAGCTCAAAATGGATTAAAGACCTAAATGTAAGGCCAGAAACTATCAAACTCTTAGAGGAAAACATAGGTAGAACACTCTATGACATAAATCACAGCAAGATCCTTTTGGACCCACCTCCTAGAGAAATGGAAATAAAAACAAAGATAAACAAATGGGACCTAATGAAACTTCAAAGCTTTTGCACAACAAAGGAAACCATAAACAAGACCAAAAGACAACCCTCAGAATGGGAGAAAATATTTGCAAATGAAGCAACTGACAAAGGATTAATCTCCAAAATTTATAAACAGCTCATGCAGCTCAATAGCAAAAAAACAAACAACCCAATCCAAAAATGGGCAGAAGACTTAAATAGACATTTCTCCAAAGAAGATATACAGACTGCCAACAAACACATGAAAGAATGCTCAACATCATTAATCATTAGAGAAATGCAAATCAAAACTACAATGAGATATCATCTCACACCAGTCAGAATGGCCATCATCAAGAAATCTAGAAACAATAAATGCTGGAGAGGGTGTGGAGAAAAGGGAACACTCTTGCACTGCTGGTGGGAATGTGAATTGGTACAGCCACTATGGAGAACAGTATGGAGGTTCCTTAAAAAACTAAAAATAGAACTACCATATGACCCAGCAATCCCACTACTAGGCATATACCCTGAGAAAACCATAATTCAAAAAGAGACATGTACCAAAATGTTCATTGCAGCTCTATTCACAATAGCCCAGAGCTGGAAACAACCTAAGTGTCCATCATCGGATGAATGGATAAAGAAGATGTGGCACATATATACAATGGAATATTACTCAGCCATAAAAAGAAACGAAACTGAGCTATTTGTAATGAGGTGGATAGACCTAGAGTCTGTCATACAGAGTGAAGTAAGTCAGAAAGAGAAAGACAAATACCGTATGCTAACACATATATATGGAATTAAAAAAAAAAAAATGTCATGAAGAACCTGGGGGTAAAACGGGAATAAAGACACAGACCTACTTGAGAATGGACTTGAGGATATGGGGAAGGGGAAGGGTAAGCTGTGACAAAGGGAAAGAGAGGCATGGACATATATACACTACGAAACGTAAGGTAGATAGATAGTGGGAAGCAGCCGCAGAGCACAGGGAGATCAGCTCGGTGCTTTGTGACCGCCTGGAGGGGTGGGATGGGGAGGGTGGGAGGGAGGGAGATGCATGAGGGAGGGGATGTGGGAACAGATGTATATGTATGACTGATTCACTTTGTTATAAAGCAGAAACTAATAAAAAAATAAATAAATAAATAAATAAAAAAGGAAAAAAAAAAATACTAGCAAACAGAATGCAACAGCACATTAAAAGGATCATACACCATGATCAAGTGGGGTTTATTCCAGGAATGCAAGGATTCTTCAATATACGCAAATCAATCAATGTGATACACCATATTAACAAGTTGAAGGAGAAAAACCATATGATCATCTCAATAGATGCAGAGAAAGCTTTCGACAAAATTCAACACCCATTTATGATAAAAACCCTGCAGAAAGTAGGCATAGAGGGAACTTTCCTCAACATAATAAAGGCCATATATGACAAACCCACAGCCAACATTGTCCTCAATGGTGAAAAACTGAAACCATTTCCAATAAGATCAGGAACAAGACAAGGCTGCCCACTCTCACCACTCTTATTCAACATAGTTTTGGAAGTTTTAGCCACAGCAATCAGAGAAGAAAAGGAAATAAAAGGAATCCAAATTGGAAAAGAAGAAGTAAAGCTGTCACTGTTTGCAGATGACATGATACTATACATAGAGAATCCTAAAGATGCTACCGAAAAACTACTAGAGCTAATCAATGAATTTGGTAAAGTAGCAGGATACACAATTAATGCACAGAAATCTCTGGCATTCCTGTACACTAATGATGAAAAATCTGAAAATGAAATCAAGAAAACACTCCCATTTACCATTGCAACAAAAAGAATAAAATATCTAGGAATAAACCTACCTAAGGAGACAAAAGACCTGTATGCAGAAAATTATAAGACACTGATGAAAGAAATTAAAGATGATATAAATAGATGGAGAGATATACCATGCTCCTGGATTGGAAGAATCAATATTGTGAAAATGACTCTACTACCCAAAGCAATCTACAGATTCAATGCAATCCCTATCAAACTACCACTGGCATTTTTCACAGAAGTAGAACAAAAAATTTCACAATTTGTTTGGAAAAACAAAAGACCCCGAATAGCCAAAGCAATCTTGAGAACGAAAAACAGAGCTGGAGGAATCAGGCTCCCTGACTTCAGACTATACTACAAAGCTACAGTAATTAAGACAGTGTGGTACTGGCATAAAAACAGAAAGATAGATCAGTGGATCAGGATAGAAAGCCCAGAGATAAACCCACGCACATATGGCCAACTTATCTTTGATAAAGGAGGCAGGAATGTACAGTGGAGAAAGGACAGCCTCTTCAATAAGTGGTGCTGGGAAAACTGGACAGGGACATGTAAAAGTATGAGATTAGATCATTCCCTAACACCATACACAAAAATAAGCTCAAAATGGATTAAAGACCTAAATGTAAGGCCAGAAACTATCAAACTCTTAGAGGAAAACATAGGTAGAACACTCTATGACATAAATCACAGCAAGATCCTTTTGGACCCACCTCCTAGAGAAATGGAAATAAAAACAAAGATAAACAAATGGGACCTAATGAAACTTCAAAGCTTTTGCACAACAAAGGAAACCATAAACAAGACCAAAAGACAACCCTCAGAATGGGAGAAAATATTTGCAAATGAAGCAACTGACAAAGGATTAATCTCCAAAATTTATAAACAGCTCATGCAGCTCAATAGCAAAAAAACAAACAACCCAATCCAAAAATGGGCAGAAGACTTAAATAGGCATTTCTCCAAAGAAGATATACAGACTGCCAACAAACACATGAAAGAATGCTCAACATCATTAATCATTAGAGAAATGCAAATCAAAACTACAATGAGATATCATCTCACACCAGTCAGAATGGCCATCATCAAGAAATCTAGAAACAATAAATTCTGGAGAGGGTGTGGAGAAAAGGGAACACTCTTGCACTGCTGGTGGGAATGTGAATTGGTACAGCCACTATGGAGAACAGTATGGAGGTTCCTTAAAAAACTAAAAATAGAACTACCATATGACCCAGCAATCCCACTACTAGGCATATACCCTGAGAAAACCATAAATCAAAAAGAGACATGTACCAATATGTTCATTGCAGCTCTATTCACAATAGCCCAGAGCTGGAAACAACCTAAGTGTCCATCATTGGATGAATGGATAAAGAAGATATGGCACATATATACAATGGAGTATTACTCAGCCATAAAAAGAAACGAAACTGAGCTATTTGTAATGAGGTGGATAGACGTAGAGTCTGTCATACAGAGTGAAGTAAGTCAGAAAGAGAAAGACAAATACCGTATGCTAACACATATATATGGAATTAAAAAAAAAAAATGTCATGAAGAACCTAGGGGTAAAACGGGAATAAAGACACAGACCTACTTGAGAATGGACCTGAGGATATGGGGAGGGGGAAGGGTAAGCTGTGACAAAGGGAAAGAGAGGCATGGACATATATACACTACGAAACGTAAGGTAGATAGATAGTGGGAAGCAGCCGCAGAGCACAGGGAGATCAGCTTGGTGCTTTGTGACCGCCTGGAGGGGTGGGATGGGGAGGGTGGGAGGGAGGGAGATGCATGAGGGAAGGGATGTGGGAACAGATGTATATGTATGACTGATTCACTTTGTTATAAAGCAGAAACTAATAAAAAAAAAAGAAATAAATGAAAAAGAAATGAAGGAAACAATAGCAAAGAACAATAAAACCAATAGCTGGTTTTAGTCCAGGAGCAGATGGCTTCACAGGCGAATTCTATCAAACATTTAGAGAAGAGCTAACACCGATCCTTCTCAAACTCTTCCAAAATACAGCAGAGGGAGGAACACTCCTAAACTCATTCTATGAGACCACCATCACCCTGATATCAAAACCAGACAAAGCTGTCACAGAAAAAGAAAACTACAGACCAATATCACTGATGAACTTAGATGCAACAATCCTCAACAAAATACTAGCAAACAGAATCCAACAGCACATTAAAAGGATCATACACCATGATCAAGTGGTGTTTATCCCAGGAATGCAAGGATTCTTCAATATATGCAAATCAATCAATGTGATACACCTATTAACAAATTGAAGGAGAAAAACCATATGATCATCTCAATAGATGCAGAGAAAAGTTTTGACAAAATTCAACACCAATTTATGATAAAAACCCTCCAGAAAGTAGGCATAGAGTGAAATTACCTCAACATAATAAAGGTCATATATGACAAACCCACAGCTAACATCGTCCTAAATGATAAAAAACTGAAACCATTTCCACTAAGCTCAGGAACAAGACAAGGTTGCCCGCTCTCACCACTATTATTCAACCTAGTTTTGGAAGTTTTAGCCCCAGCAATCAGAGAAGAAAAAGAAATAAAAGGAATCCAAATTGGAAAAGAAGAGGTAAAGCTTTCACTGTTTGCAGATGACATGATACTATACATAAAGAATCCTAAAAATGCTACCCGAAAATGACTAGAGCTAATCAATGACTTTGGTAAAGTAGCAGGATACAAAATTAATGCACAGAAATCTCTTGCATTCCTATACACTGATGATGAAATATCTGAAAGTGAAATTAAGAAAACACTCCCATTGACCATTGCAACAAAATAATAAAATACCTCGGAATAAACCTACCTAAGGAGACAAAAGACCTCTATGCAGGAAATTATAAGACACTGATGAAAGAAATTAAAGATGATACAAATAGATGGAGAGATATACCATGTTCTTTGATTGGAAAAATCAACACTGTGAAAATGACTATACTACCCAAAGCAATCTACAGATTCAGTGTAATCCCTATCAAACTACCAATGGCATTTTTCAAAGAACTAGAACAAAAAATTTCACAATTTGTATGGAAACACAAAAGACCCCAAAAAGCAAAAGCAACCTTGAGAAAGAAAAATGGAGCTGGAGGAATCAGGCTCCTATACCTCAAACTATACAACAAAGCGACAGTAATCAAGACAGTATGGTACTGGCACAAAAACAGAAATATAAGTCAATGGAACAGGATAGAAAGCCCAGAGATAAACACATGCACATATGGTCACCTTATCTTTGATAAAGGAGGCAAGAATACACAATAGAGAAAAGACAGCCTCTTCAATACGTGGTGCTAGGAAAAGTGGACAGCTACATGTAAAAGAGTGAAATTAGTATACTCCCTAACACCATACACAAAAATAGACTCAAAATGGATTAAAGACCTAAATGTAAGGCCAGACACTATCAAACTCTTAGAGGAAAACATAGGCAGAACACTCTATGACATAAATCACAGCAAGATTCTTTTTGACCCACCTCCTAGAGAAATGGCAATAAAAAGAAAAATAAACAAATGGGACCTAATGAAACTTAAAAGCTTTTGCACAGCAAAGGAAACCATAAACAAGACGAAAAGACAACCCTCACAATGGGAGAAAATATTTGCAAATGAATCAACGGACAAAGGATTGATCTCCATAATTTACAAGCAGCTCATGCAGCTCAATATCAAAAAACAAAAAACCCAATCCAGAAATGGGCAGAAGAGCTAAATAGACATTTCTCCAAAGAAGATATACAGATTGCTAACAAACACGTGAAAGAATGCTCAACGTCATTAATCATTAGAGAAATGCAAATCAAAAGTACAGTGCGATATCATCTCACACCGGTCAGAATGGCCATTATCAAAAAATCTACAAATAATAAATGCTGGAGAGGGCGTGGAGAAAAGGGAACACTCTTGCACTGTTGGTGGGAATGTAAATTGATGCAGCCACTATGGAGAACAGTATGGAGGTTCTTTAAAAAACTAAAAATAGAACTACCATATGACCCAGCAATCCCACTACTGGGCATATACCCTGAGAAACCATAATTCAAAAAGAGTCATGTACCACAATGTTCATTGCAGCTCTATTTACAATAGCCAGGACTTTGAAACAACCTAAGTGTCCATTGACAGATGAATGGATAAAGAAGATGTGGCGCATATATACAATGGAATATTACTCAGCCATAAAATGGAACAAAATTGAACTATTTGTAGTGAGGTGGGTGGACCTAGAATTTGTCATGCAGAGTGAAGTAAGTCAGAAAGAGAAAAACAAATACCATATGCTAACACATATATATGGAATCTAAACAAAACAAAATGGTCATGAAGAACATAAGGTCAAAACAGGAATAAAGACACAGACCTACTAGAGAATTGACTTGAGGACATGGGGAGGGGGAAGGGTAAGCTGGGACAAAGTGAGAGAGTGGTAGTGTATATATGGACATATATACACTACCAAATGTAAACTAGATAGGTAGTGGGAAGCAGTCACATAGCACAGGGAGGTCAGCTCGGTGCTTTGTGACCAGCTAGAAGGGTGGGATAAGGAGTTTAGGAGGAAGGGAGAAGAAAGAGGGAAGAGATATGGGGACATATGTATATGTATAACTGCTTCACTTTGTTATAAAGCAGAAACTAACACACCATTGTAAAGCAATTATACTCCAATAAAAACGTTAAAAAAAAAAAATGAAGGGCTCCAATAGTGCCAGGCTGAAGGGCAATGAGCATAATGCCTACCTGTGGAAAATCTCAGTAATTCGGCTCTGGAAATTGTCTTTCTCCTTCATCCCCTAAGGCCAATAAAAGTGAAGTAAGGGATGAGAGATTTTATCAAATTGGACTTCACTTCATTATTCTCACTATATCATTAATCCATCACTCTCCAAGTTAACCTCACCCCAGATGATGGTTTTTAAATGAGGTGTTCTTTCTCAGACTTATCTAGTCAAAATTTATTGGTGACTATGTATAAAGGTTAAAAGTGGAAGATTCTGCCACTAATGCTTTTGAGATAAGCCTGAGGTATTCTTAAATTTATTGAGCCTGTTCTACCCTGTGTCTATGTATGTGTATGTGGTCAATGGCCTTTTTTAATATATCTTTTGAAGATTTTAAAAAAGATGTTACCAGTTCAATATAGCAGAGTAGAAGGACATGCACTCATTCCCTCTTGTGAGAGTACCAGAATCACAACTAACTGCTGAATAATCATTGACAGGAAGACACTGGAATTCACCAAAAAAGATACCCCACATCCAAAGACAAAGGATAAGATGCAGTGAGACAGTAAGAGGGGCACAATCACAATAAAATCAAATCCCATAACTGCTGGGTGGGTGACTCATAAATTGGAGAACACTTATACCACAGAAGTCCACCCACTGGAGTAAAGGTTCTGAGCCCCATATCAGGCTTCCCAACCTGGGGGTATGGCAAAAGGGAGAGGAATTCCTAGAGAATCAGACTTTGAAGGCTAGCAGGATTTGACTGTAGGACTTTGACAGGACTGGAGGAAACAGAGACTCCACTCTTGGAAGGCACACAGAAAGTAGTGTGTGCATCAGGACTCAGGGGGTGGAGCAGTGACCCCATAGGAGACTGAACCAGACATACCTGCTAGTGTTGGAGGGCCTCCTGCAGAAGCGGGGGGTGACTGTGTCTCACCATGGGGACAAGGACACTGGCAGCAAAAATTCTGAGAAGTACTCCTTGGCATGAGCCCTCCCAGAGTCCTCCGATAGCCTCACCAATGAGCCTGTAGGCTCCAGTGTTGTGTCGCCTCAGACCAAACAACCAACAAGGAGGGAACTCAGCCCCACCCATCAGCAGACAAGCAGATTAAAGTTTTACTGAGCTCTGCCCAACAGAGCAACACCCAGCTCTACCCACCACCAGTCCCACCCCTCAGGAAGCTTGCACAAGCCTCTTAGATAACCTCATCCACCAGAGGGCAGATAGCAGAAGCAAGACGAACTACAGTTCTGCAGCCTGTTGAAGAAAAACCACATTCACAGAAAGACAGACAAAATAAAAAGGCAGAGGACTATGTACCAGACGAAGGAACAAGATAAAACCTCAGAAAAACAACTAAATGAAGTGGAGGTAGGCAAACTTCAAGAAAAAGAATTCTGAATAATGATAGTGAAGATGATCCAGGACCTCGGAAAAAGAATGGAGGCAAAGATCGAAAAGATGCAAGAAATGTTTAACGAAGACCTAGAAGAATTAAAAAACAAACACCTAGAATTAAAGAACAAACAAAGAGAGATGAACAATACAATAACTGAAATGAAAAAATACACAAGAAGGAATCAATACCAGAGTAACTGAGGCAGAAGAACAGATAAGTGACCTGGAAGACAGGATGGTGGAATTCACTGCCATGGAACAGAATAAAGAAAAAAGAATGAAAAGAAATGAAGACAGCCTAAGAGACTTCTGGGACAACATTAAACACAACAATTTTCACATTATAGGGGTCCCAGAAGGAGAAGAGAGAGAGGAAGGACTCGAGAAAATATTTGAAGAGATTATAGTCGAAAACTTCCCTAGCATGGGAAAGGCAATAGCCATCCAAGTCCAGGAAATGCAGAGAGTCCCATACAGGAGAAATCCAAGGAGAAACATGCTGAGACACATAGTAATCAAACTCACAAAAATTAAAGACAAAAAAAATTACTGAAGGCAACAAGGGAAAAACAACAAATAACATACAAGGGAACTCCCATAAGGTTAATGGCTGATTTCTCAGCAGAAACTCTACAAGCCAGAAGACAGTGACACGATATATTTAAAGTGATGAAAGGGAAGAACCTACAACCAAGATTACTCTACCCGGCAAGGATCTCATTCAGATTCGACAGAGAAATCAAAAGCTTTACAGACAAGCAAAAGCTAAGAGAATTCAGCACCACCAAACCAGCTCTACAACAAATGCTAAAAGAACTTCTCTAAGTAGGAAACATAAGAGAAGAAAAGGACCTACCAAAATAAACCCATAACAATTACAAAAATGGTAATAGGAACATAACTATTGATAATTACCTTAAACATGAATGGATTAAATGCTCCATCCAAAAGACACAGTCTCACTGAAAGGATACAAAAATAATACCCATATATACGCTGTCTACAAGAGACCCACTTCAGACCTAGGGACACATATAGACTGAAAGTGAGGGGATGGAAAAAGATGTTCCATGCAAATGGAAATCAAAAGAAAGCTGGAGTAGCAATTCTCATATCAGATAAAATAGACTTTAAAATAAATAGTTACAAGAGACAAGGAAGGACACTCCATAATAATCAAGGGATCAATCCAAGAAGAAAATATACCAATTATAAATATATATGCACCCAACATAGGAGCACCTCAATACATCAGGCAACTGCTAACAGCTATAAAAGAGGATATCAACAGTAACACAATAATAGTGGGGGAATATTACAGCTCACTTACACCAATGGACAGATCATCCAGACAGAAAATTAATAAGGAAACACAAGCTTTAAATGACACAATAGATCAGATAGATTTAATTGATATTTATGGACATTCCATCCAAAAACAGCAGATTACACTTTCTTCTCAAGTGCACATGGAACATTCTCCGGGATAGATCACATCTTGGGTCGCAAATAAAGCCTTGGTAAGTTTAAGAAAATTGAAATCATATCAAGCATCTTTTCTGACCACAACACTATGACATTAGAAATCAATTACAGGGGAAAAAATGTAAAAAACACAAACACATGGAGGCTAAACAATATGTTACTAAATAACCAATAGATCACTGAAGAAATCAAAGAGGAAATCAAAAAATACCTAGAGAGAAATTACAACTAAAACACGATGATCCAAAGCCTATGGGATGCAACAAAAGCAGTTCTAATAGTGAAGTTTATAACAGTACAGGCCTACCTAGGAAACAAGAAATATCTCAAATACACAATCTAACCTTGCACCTAAAGGACCTAGAGAAAGAAGAAGAAATGAAACCCAAAATTAGTAGAAAAAAAGAAATCATAAAGATCAGAGCAGAAATAAATGAAATAGAAACAAAGAAAACAATCGCAAAGATCAATAAATCTAAAAGCTGGTTCTTTGAGAAGATAAACAAAATTGATAAACCTTTAGCTAGACACATCAAGAAAAAGAGGGAGAGGACTCAAATCAATAAAACTAGAAATGAAAAAGGAGAAGTTACAATGGACACCACAGAAATACAAAGCATCCTAAGAGATTACTACAAGCAACTGTATGCCAATAAAATGGACAACCTGGAAGAAATGGACAAATTCTTAGAAAGGTATAGCCTTCCAAGACTGAACCAGGAAGACATAGAAAATATGAACAGACCAATCAGAAGTAATGAAATTGAAACTGTGATTCAAAATCTTCCAAAAAACAGAAGTCCAGGACCAGATGACTTCCCAGTTGAATTCCATCAAACATTTAGAGAAGAGCTAATACCAATCCTTCTCAAACTCGTCCAAAATACAGCAGAGGATGAACACTCCCAAACTCATTCTGAGACCACCATCACCATGATACCAAAACCAGAGAAAGATACTACAAAAAAAAAATTACGGACCAATATCTCTGATGAATATAGATGCAAAATCCTTAACAAAATACCAGCAAACAGAATCCAACAACACATTAAAAGGATCATACACCATGATCAAGTGCAATTTATCCCAGGGTTGCAAGGATTCTTCAATATATGGAAATGAATCAATGTGATACACCTTATTAACAAACTGAAGAATAAAAATCATATAATCATCTCAATAGATGCAGAAAAAGCTTTTGACAAAATTCAACACCCATTTATGATAAAAACTCCCCAGAAAGTGGGCATAGAGGGAATCTACCTCAACATAATAAAGGCCATATATGACAAACCCACAGCCAACATCATTCTCAATGGTGAAAAACTGAAAGCATTTCCTCTAAGATCAGGAACAAGACAGGGATGTCCACTCTTGCCATTGTTATTCAACATAGTTTTGGAAGTTTTAGTCACAGCAATCAGAGAAGAAAAAGAAATCAAAGGAATACAAATTGGAAAAGAAGAAGTAAAACTGTCAGTGTTTGCAGATGACACCGTACTATATAGAGAGAATCCTAAATAAGCCACCAGAAAACTACTAGAGCTAATCAATGAATCTGGTAAAGTTGCAGGATACAAAATTAATGCACAGAAATCTCTTGCATTCCTATACACTAACAGTGAAAGGTCGGAAAGAGAAATTAAGGAAACAATCCCACTCACCATTTTAACAAAACAAATAAAATACCTAGGAATAACCTACGTAAGGAGGTAAAAGACCTGTGCTCAGAAAACTATAAGACACTGATGAAAGAAATCAAAGATGACACAAACAGATGAAGAGATATACCATGTTCTTGGATTGGAAGAATCAATATTGTGAAAATCACTGTACTACCCAAAGCAATCTACAGATTCAATGCAATCCCTGTCAAATTACCAGTGACATTTTTTACAGAGCTAGAGCAAAAAATGTTAAAATTTGTAGGGAGACAAAAAAGACCCTGAATAGCCAAAGTAGTCTTGAGGGAAAAAAACGGAGCTGGAGGAGTTATCCTCCCTAACTTCAGACTATACTACAAAGCTACAGTAATGAAGACAATATAGTACTGGCCCCAAAACAGAAATATAGATCAATGGAACAGGATAGAAAGCCCAGTGATATACCCATGCACCTATGGTCAACTAATCTATGACAAAGAAGGCAAGGATATACAATGGAGAAAAGACAGTCTCTTCAATAAGTGGTGCTGGGAAAACTGGACAGCTACATGTAAAAGAATGAAATTAGAACACTCCCTAACACCATACACAAAAAGAACCTCAAAATGGATTAGAGACCTAAATGTAAGACTGGACACTATAAAACCCTTAGAGGAAAACATAGGAAGAACACTCTTTGACATAAAGCACAGCAAGATCTTTTTTGATCCACCTCCTAGAGTAATGAAAATGAAAACAAACAAAAAAAAAAACAAATGGGACCTAATGAAACTTAAAAGCTTTTGCAAAGCAAAGGAAACTACAAACAAGACGAAAAGACAACCCTCAGAATGCGAGAAAATATTTGCAAATGAATCAACGGACGAAGGATTGATCTCCAAAATATATAAATAGCTCATGTGGCTCAATACTAAAAAAACAAACAACTCAATCAAAAAATGGGCAGAAGACCTAAATAGACATTTCTCCAAAGAAGACATACAGATGGCCAGGAAACACATGAAAAGCTGCTCAGCATCACTAATTATTAGAGAAATGCAAGTCAAAACTACAATGAGGTATCACCTCACACCAGTTAGAATGGGCATCATCAGAAAATCTACAAACAACAAATGCTGGAGAGGGTGTGGAGAACAGGGAACCCTCTTGCACTGTTGGTGGGAATGTAAATTGATACAGCCACTATGGAGAACAGTATGGAGGTTCCCTAAAAAACTAAAAATAGAATTACCATATGACCCAGCAATCCCACTACTGGGCATACACCCAGAGAAAACCATAATTCAAAAAGACACATGCACCCCAATGTTCACTGCCGCACTGTTTACAATAGCCAGGTCATGGAAACAACCTAAATGCCCATCAACAGACGAATGGATAAAGATGATGGAATATTACTCAGCCGTAAAAAGGAATGAAATTGGGTCATTTGTAGAGACATGAATGGATCTAGAGACTGTCACACAGAGTGAAATAAGTCAGACAGAGAAAAACAAATATCGCATATTAATGCATATATGTGGAGTCTAGAAAAATGGTACAGATGAACCGGTTTGCAGGGCAGAAATAGAGACACAGATGTAGAGAACAAACGTATGGACACCAAGGGGGGAAAGTGGGGTGGGGTGGGGTGGTGGTGGTGGGATGAATTGGGAGATTGTGATTGACATATATACACTAATATGTATAAAATAGATAACTAATAAGAACCTATTGTATAAAAAATAAATTAAATTAAAAAAGATTTTTAAAAATTGTTTTTGTCTGATTATAAATTAAGAAAAACCATGATTACTGTAGAGAAATTACCATAAGGAAATCTTCAGAAAGTTATACAAAGACCTATTGACAAGGGGATTCATCGCTGCATTACTTTTCATTCTAAAACTGTAAACAACCTAAATGGTCAAAAGTAGAGTTTAGATAAATATAACTATGCTGTGTAGTCATTAAGAATCATTTAAGGCTATAATTGAAACTAACACAACATTGTAAATCAACTAAACTTCCATAAAAAAAATTTTTTTAATCATTTAAGGATATGAGATACTGATCACAGTATATTAAGGGGAAAAATAAGGTTATAAAAAAATGTACATTATGATCCCATTTGCTTTTAAGTATTTATTCATTTATTTTTATGGATAAGAAGGACAAATTCCGAAAGGTTAAATGTTATACTTTCAAGTTGGTGATTCCAAGTGGTTTTTATCTTCTTTATATTTTTCTGTATTCTGCAAAATATTTGCAATCACTGTACATTACATTTAGAATCAGGAAAAATGGAGTCATTGTTACTTTCAAGTTCGAACATGTCACCTACCCCAATAACCTAAAGAACTAGTTGTGTTCATAATGGCTAAGTGTGTGCTTTACGGGGCTGGGTCTTCCAGTTATAGACGAAAGAAGTAGGTACCTCTGCCTCTTTTGTAGCTAGAGTCAATTAACTTCTAACTAGGCTCCTTGTCTTTCAAGGTGTTTGGCTTCTGAAACATCTTTGGATGGGATACAATGTGCCCCTCCCAACAGCTTTGGTTTCCATCTTGTTGGGCCGGGCAGGCAGGAAGAAGACACACAGCCTGTATCCTGCCACTCCGTCAAAGCAGTGACCATCCACCTCGGAGCTTTTCTTAAAGGATTAGGGCACCACTACCACCACCATCATTGAAAGGTGACATGAACCAGCATGTTCCAGACAAGGAACCTCATGACCAGATAGATGAGGGGGTCAGAGTTCTAGAAAAGCACCTAGTTCTCTTGCTTCTCCAACACTGCACATTTCCACCTTCATTTAAGGAAACCAGAGCACATTTGAGTGAGAAAATAGCACAGTGACTATTTGCTGTGATGGTGAATCCAGATCTCCCTACCTATGTTTCTTCCCAGGTGGTTAGCCATTAGGTCAGTGTTCCAGAACTTTAATCTCAACACATGTAGATCTATCATCCTGGGCTTCCCTGGTGGCACAGTGGTTGAGAGTCCGCCTGCCGAAGCAAGGGACACGGGTTCGTGCCCCGGTCCAGGAAGATCCCACATGCCGCGGAGCGACTGAGCCCGTGAGCCATGGCCGCTGAGCCTGCACGTCCGGAGCCTGTGCTCCAAAACGGGAGAGGCCACAGCAGTGAGAGGCCCACGTATCGCAAAAAAAAAAAAATAGATCTATCATCTTCATCAATAAATTTTCACTGGGTACCCTCTCTGCACCTGGTAAAATTGTAGGTATACAGAAATAGCTGCAATTTTCCTTTCCTGAGGAATTAGAATCAAGGGAAAGTTACATAACAGTATGGGAGTGTGAGCTTACTGTAGGTGGAATAATATATGGGGGACTTTCAGCTTTTATTTTAAGCCACTCTGTGCTATAAATAAGTAGAATGACCAGAATAATTTAATTTTATTGTGCAAAATTAAAATTCAAAAACATTTTTTTATTGTATTCTCTCCAAATCTCAAGACAGTGGGATTTAATGAATGTAGCTATTTAAAGATACAAATCAGTCATTTTCTGAAAAAGATGGTGAGTTTAAAGATATCATTATCTTCACTAGCTTCTAAAGTAGGGAACCTAAGTTTGATCCATTTCCCCCAAATCTTTTGCGTAGTAAGTTTATATGCAAGTGGAAAACTTAGTGCTAACAGAAACAAATTTGACCACACTTTTTAAATTATAGGATAATTGCTAATTCTGTGGTCATTCATTCCCATGTCATCAACTCCAACACAGGAAACTATGAGAAAGAGAACCACTGGTAAAATTAAACCTGCAATTTAGCACCAATTTCTAGGATATGTTGATTTTTCTCTGTTTTGCAACATGTTCACAGATATATAAAATTTTCACATTTGTTTCTCACATGCTTACCCTGTAAACCCAGAGTTTGTCATGCCATGGCAATTTTACTAAATTTAAGACAGTTTTTGATCCTGCTTATAGCTTTCCTTTTTAGTTGATTTTTAATGTGAGGGTGATAACATACTCAGTGTATTAGTACAAACTACCCTTGAAAACACCAAAGAAAGAAAGAAGAGAGAAAGAAAGAAGAAGAGAAAGGAAGGAAGGAAGAAAGAAGAAAGAGAAGGAAAGGAAGAAAGAAGCAAATCCATGCTTTATCTTAATTCACCAACATTTTAGCTAATTAATCTTTGCCACCTAGTATTTGAATCAATCTCTGTTGTTTGCAGTGAATTCCCATCACATTTCATGTCTTTGCTAATATCCTCCATCTACTTCGAGAACTTTTTCTAGGTACCTTTCATTTTGCTCATCCGCTACACTCAGCCCTTCAGTTCTTAGAGAAATGTATTCAAGGTTTCACTATACCTTGACTTAAAACCATTCAAACAGCCCCCCAATTTTCCTCATTTGTTGAATCCCCCTCTAGCTAGAATCCTCCTTCCATCCCCATTATCTGCATAACTAGTCTTTGGTCTTTTTCCTTTTCTATAGCCATAGCAAAGTATTCACTAAAGTTCATCCAATTTTCTGGATCAATATTGTCAGTCCTTTTTTTTTTTGGCCCTGCTGTGCAGCATGTGGGAGCTCAGTTCCCCAACTGGGGATTGAACTCCCCACCCCCGGCAGTGGAAGCATGGTGTCTTAACCACTGGACCTCCAGGAAAGTCCCGATACTGTCAGTCTTAAATGATTGGTTTCATTGGCAAGTGCCCTGGCTAATTCAAATGACATGACCAGACATCTGATGTGACACAGCCCCACCCATAGAACAGAAGTGGGAAGGACAGTAATCAAAGTAATAATAAATATTGAGCGCTTACTGCTTTGCATGTACTATCTGGATTTAAACTCAGATAGTCTAAATGTGAAACTGCCCTTTTTACCACTACACTGTGCTGTTGTGATGAGGAGGAAGAGGAGAAAGAAGGCAGAGGAGGAAGGGGGGAAGGTATAATAGTGAGTAAGTCTCTAATGTTGAAAAGTACTAGAATGGAATCCTGACTTCCATGCTCTATGGCTGCATACATGGCCCAATGCAGCATGTATTGAATGATTACAAAGTTTCATGCCCTAGGTAGTGTGCTGTATGCTACATGCTGCCTAGCGAGCAAAAAGTGATATGGTCCCCATCTTCCTAGAGCTGCAGTTTAGTAATGGAGAAAGGCAAAGGGGCACAGAAGGACACAGAATTGGGGGGGGGGTCTTCTCCAGGTAAGTGTTATCTGAAATGTTGTCTGAAGGATGGGTCAGTGTGAATCAGAAAGGAGCAGGGAAGAGCATTACCAGCAAAGCAATGGAACTAGCATGTGCAAATGCCCCGCCTCATATGAAAGAGGAGGTTTATTAAAATATATCACAGAAAGTATCTAATACAGTTCCTGGTACATGATAAAGATTAATAATGTTAACAGTGTTGATGATAGCAGTAGTAATGCTGCTACTGCTGCTGACGGTGATGGGGGTGGGATGGTAATGGTGAGGGTGGTAGTAGAGGTGGAGGTGGTGGTGGCAGTGGTTTTGGTGGTGATGGTGGTGGTGGTGATGGTGGTGGTGGCAGTGGTTTTGGTGGTGGTAGCAGTGGTGGTGATGGTGGTGGTGGCGGTGGTGGTGGTGGCGGCAGTGGCAGTGGTGGTGGTGATGGTGGTGGTGATGATGGTGGTGATGGCGGTAGTGGTGATGATGGTGGTGGTGGCAGTAGTGGTGATGGTGGCGGTGGTGGTGGTGGTGGTGGTGGTGGTGGTGGTAGTGGCCTCAACAAGAAATATCTCCTTCCAAGTTATTGCCCTTGGATTTTCTTAATCAACAGTAGAGCTGATTAACTGAGATTTATTCTTTTTCCCAGGTTCCAGGTCTCTCTTTAGTGAAGGCATTTAGTCAAAATGCATTTCCTTAATGGCAGGCAAGAAAAGGGAAAAGGAAGGAGAGCTAAAAGTCTAAATCATGGACATCTGACTAGTATTTCTTTTATTTGTAAGTCATTTTAGTGTAGTATTACCAAGCTTATTGATTTAATCTTTACAAATAGAAGAAAAAATACACAGATGATCTATTGTGTTCATTATGACACAGGTGCCAGTTTCTCCAGAGAAAAATCTAACGAAAGCAATTAGATGAGACATTTACCTAATACTAGAAGTTTCTCAGTACTGCAGAACGTAGAAAACAATATTTCTTTCAGAGTAAACAATACCTCTTCCAAACCACGCCCCTTCAGACCACTTCTTAGCAATCACTGTTAATGGCAATGCCTTTTAACAGTCATGCAGATGGTATGGAAATTGTGGTCCATGCAGTTTCCTTGTTCACTTTCATGTTTACCAGCCATCTCAAATAGGTAGGCACTTACTTTAAACACTTTGAAATGCTATGGTAAAATATGCAGCGAACTAGCGTTGGCATGGATGATTAAGCCCCTATCTGTGACCTTCACCTCTTTGCTGTACATATAGATAGGTTCAAAGGATGAGAGAATCTCATCAACACCAAATTTCCACACCCAAAACATTTCCATAAAAGCCAAATAAAAACACACAGAAAGGTGTGGTTGCTCACCTTCATTTTCTTTTAAGTAGATTGGCTATTTTCTATTATAGCTCACCTGGTTAGTTTATTTAATGTTTACTTCCAGTAAGCTATTGCCTGAAAAAGGAGAAAACAATCATTGCAAGCATGAACTAGAGAAATGGTAATCTTCCTACCAGTGCATGGGAAGTAAATTAATTCTTTAAAGCAGAGGTTCTAGGAGGAGCGTCGCTCCACCTAAATCCTGAAATTATGTGTCCATATGAATAGGTGTACCCCTCCCCGGGGTGGGTGTGGGGAGAGGAGCCATCACTTTCTTTAGATCTTCAATGAGGTCCATAACCACAGAAGGATCGTTAAAACTCATTGCTCAGCAGTGTCCTCCTTTTGCTATTCTTTCCCTGGGCAACTTTTAAACACATAGTAAGACATCTAAAAAGGGCAGCACCACAGTTTAATTGCTCATAAATTAAGTCTGAGCAATGTAATGTACAATAAATATAAAAATGATATGGATGTTAAACAGTGTTTATAGAATAAAGTGGTCACTTGTCCAACCATCAGGAAATATCATAGAGAAGGGTAATGGACAAACTGGAATATATGACTATTTAAAAATTTTTTCAATTATTATTTTAAAAAATTTCAAAACCTCAGGGTGTGGGGGGAATATTGTGTGATATCCCTGGGACAAAATTCTCTTCAGTTGACATACAAGACAGGAATTTGAGTGCTGTAGAAAAATCACCACATTTGCTGATATCATCTTTTTTCCAATTGTCATGGTCTGTGAATTTTTGTAGTCATAATTTCTTTTCCTGCATTTAGTCCTTCTATGCCTTGCTCATTTTTTCCAATGATTCTCATCCTTTGGTGGTTATGATTCTAAATGTCCTCCAAGGTGGGATGCTATCGGTGATGACTGAGTTCACGTGCACCTATAACGGGTAACCTGTACTGGAGAGCTAAACTAGCAATTCTGCCACAAAATGAAACGCTGGAGGGAAGGGGTGGTTGATTGTTTGTTTACTTAAGGTGCTACTATTTACTCACCTGCAGGGATGTAAATGAATACCTTGGATTCTTTCCCTACAAAAGTAAATAATTTCACTGAGCTTATATTAATTATGTGATGTGCCTTTTTAAGATGTCTGTTAAGGTAGATCATAATGAATAATGTGCCATTGTAAAATGATAGAAAAGCATTGTCTTTAAGGAAGGAGAAGAAAGAGGAGGAGGAGGAGGTGGAGAGAAAGAATTGGAAGAAGAAAACGGGGAGGAGGAAGAGGGGAAGAGGAGAAGAGGATGGTCAATGAAAAAACTTTTTGCAAAACAGCCTTCAAAAAACATCCTGGGCCAATATACATTAACATCTTGGAACTAAATTTCTGTCTCTGCCTGTGGAGAGGAGAAGCAGAAAATGAGAGACAGAAGCCCAGGGGGAGGGCTTAGTCCTTTCAGTTGAGCTCTAGATGGAGTCATCTTGGGGGAGGGACATGGGGAAACATAGATAGAGCCTCCATAGTGCCAGGCTGAGCACTGAGACTATGTACAGGGAAATCATTTCTCTAAAGCAAGAGTTCTAAGAGGAACATACTCAAAATTGTGTGTTCATAAACATGGGTGCATGTTTTTCTCCTCAGAAGAGGAGACATAGCTTTCTTTAGATATTCAATGTAGTCCATAACCTCAAAAAACTTGTTAAAACAAATTTCTTAGGGTCAGGGCTTCCCAGAACCTCTCTTTCCAGAAGCATCCAAGTTGTTCTGCAACTCCTAAGTCCCGATTTTGACAGAAGGAGGATAAGCAACAAAAGAGGGTATTGCAACAGCTTTTTCCTGAGTGTGAAACCTAAGTAGCTTAAATCCATAGCCTCGCTCTTTTTAAGCTCATGTTCTAAGCTGGTTAACAAGACCAGAATTCAGATGAACTGCAGAGTTATATGTGAGCAGGGTTTGGCATTTTTCCAACATCCTCTCCCATCTGTAATGTCATTTGTTCTTCACACACTTCTGGAGATAAGTAGGTCACCTTACCATTAGTTCCCATTCACAGAACAGGAAATTGAGGGCCTTAGAGCTAAAGTAACTGGTTCAAGTTCACGAGTGGTGGTGGCCTGACAGGCTGAGAATCTAGGCGTCTGACTCCTAGGTCAGTGTCTGTTCTGCTGCAGCATGCTGTCCCCAGTTTTATTACGTGTAGGAATTCAAAAAAGGGTACGACATGTCTTCCCACAAAGAAGTTACAATCTAAACACAGTTTTATTTTTTCTCCTAGTGGCAAAAAGATGTTTTTAATCCCTTCAACCCAACCCTACACATGTCCCTGTTACGTGCCCTGCCCTTTTTCAGAGGTAGACTGAATCAAGACCACTTAAAGAGAAGCAGTGCTCTTCCCAGACAACAAAGAAAGTAGCCAGAGCTTATCATGCTGCCACAAAACTCTGGGCAGATCAGAAAAACAAACAAATAAACAATGTTCCTCATCACATTTTTGAAGATATGTTTTGTTTGAAAGAACAGGGTCAGAAACTTGCTAAGAGGGGACGCCATCTTCCTTCAGTAAATATGTATTGTACAAATTAATATTTTTTAGAAATATGTTTATTTACTAGAATTTGTGATAGGAAGTCTTATTAGCTCTTTTTTTTTTAAAACCTCTCCCTGTATCTACACTCCTTTCCACATAACTGTGCAATGTACATCCAATTTGGGCAGCGTGTAGTTCTGTGATTCTTGGTTTTGGGTTTGACGTATGACTTGCTTTTGCCAATAGAATAAGGCCAAAGTCATACCGTGCCCATTCTGAGCCAAGGCTTCAAGAGGCCTTGTGTTTTCTCTAGCCTCATGTATCAATATTTCTGCCAATCACCTTGAGAGGACCGCGCCAGACTAGCCCACTGGAACCAGGAAGAGGAGGCTGGATATTTGGGATGGAGGTGCACCAACAAAGTCACCCAGCTGAGTCGAGTCTACATTAGCCAATCCCCCAAAAGACACCTCTCTGAAGATGTCTCCAAGGCCAAACCATCAGCTGTGCTTGTTATTGTACAAAGTAAAGTTCTTTTTCATAACCAATTATGTATTTTTGGTCCCAATGCATTCACGTATATTTGGTCCCAATTTTAGTTGAACTTTCCTGTTGAATTTTAATAAAGAAGTTTCAACACCCCTAGTTCCTTTTTCATGAGATGCCTTTAGAGCAGGAATAGCCAGATATACCTGGGGGAAGGGGATTCTGGCCCAATTATGAACTGGACTGTTAACCAGTACCTCATCTTCCATACTTGCCCATTGTTCTAGTCCACTTGAAATTTGTTTTTAAAGATATGGAATCATAAAGAGAATCAATTACAGACCTACCTCAGAGATATTGTGGGTTCAGTTCCAGACCACTACAATAGAACAAATACTGAAATAAAGCAAGTCACATGAATTTTTTGGTTTCCCAGTGCTTACCAGGCCCTCCTACGTAAGGATATGGTGAAAACACTTATACAAGTATGACAAAGAGCCTTGCTCCAACCAGGCTTCCATGACGAAGTAAGCTCTACAGGATGTTATCTGAGAGCCTATTTTTTCAATTGTCTTGAGGGAACACAGCTAGTACCCTAGTACTCTTGTTGATGCATAGAACTTTCAGGATTAAATCTCTTACAAAACTCCAGTTGAGAAGGACTAGTAACAAGATAGCTTCTGATCTGATTTAAATCCATATTTTTCTTCTTTTAATGCCCAGTTCTGTTCTTCTTCTCTGGTCTCATATTTCCTCTGTGGTTGGCCATGTCAGTATGACCTATACCTGTGTGCATATCCAGGGTATGTATTTATATATTTACAGTTACTCAAAATGCCCTAAGTACAACTTTCTAATCAATTGTATTATTAGGATGGTGAGATCGTTATCAGGGAAGTTCCCCAAACTGTACCAGCTCTCCTTCTAGTCAGCTGGTAGGATTATACTTCCCTGACTTCTTGAAGTTAGATGTGCCCATGTCACTTCCTTTGGTAAAAGTGATGAACGTCATGTTCAAGCAGAGTCTTTAAGAGCTAGTGCATACTTCACCATGTTCTCTTTTCCTGCCTCAACAAACATAAACTCACATGTTGAGGTATAGCCCAGGTCCCATAGTAACTACAGAGAGCAGAAGGGTCTTCCCATCCCACATTGACCATGTACCATGGATGTAAAAAGCACTTTTGTTCGTGTTCAGCCACTGAATTTTTTGTGTTGTTTGTTACTGCAGCATATCTTTACTTATCCTGCCTGAAACAGATGCTTCTTCCAAAATGCTCTGCAAAATTCCTAGCTCTACTTATATACTAGGAGCGATTTATCTCTATAGGTTTTAGTGATCCTGCTTTGTGACTCCCTCTATTTGGAACACTTCATGTTTTCTGGATCAGCTGACTCTGTCTTCTACCATCAGTGGTATGAAGAGGTCTATTTCTTTTCTAGAACTCTACCAAAAGCAGGACACTGGGAATGGGAATGGTCCATCCCAGGTGCAGCAATAAGAGGATGAATTGTATGTAACAAATTTGAAAACAATAATAAAACCAACTAAAAATCAGTGTGTTTTTATTATCACCATGTGGCTGCAGTGTAAAAATGCCCATTGCATAGTACGTGCAAGAACTTTACCAGCAATAAATATCCAAACCAGTTGGGATATACGAATTCCATTCATTCGTTTTCTCAGCACCTCTTAGGTGCAACACCCAGTGCTATGCACTGCAGATGAAGTAGTGAGCAGCACTGACACAGTCCCCCTGCCACTGGGGTGCAGGGGGTTGAATCCAGCAAGTGTGCAAGTTGACATGAAAGGCATTTCTCTTCCTTCTTGAGAGGATAACATTTGAATTAGACTGAATGATAAGGAAGAGGCAGCACTGGAAGATCTAGGAGAGCATTCCAGGTGGAGTGAAGGTGAATGCAAAAGCCTTGAACCAAGAACAAGTCTGTATCTGAAGCACTGTGGTTGAGGTGGTGAATGGATAAGGTGAAGAAAAGGGAAGGAGCAGGAACTATGCAGGTTCTTACAGGCCATGGTAAGGAGTCTGGATTTTAATCTGGTTGCAAAGGGGAAGCACTGGAGAGCTTTAAACAGGATGAGAGTCTTAACAGTGGATATGAAGAAAATGGTCAAATTAAAGAACTGTTTTGGAGGTAGAGAGAATACGACTTATGGGATTGGATATTGGCTGTGATGAAAGACAGGGCACATATGACTCCTGGTTAAAATTATTGATTAAACAATTGAGTGGGTGATGAGCATCAGTTACTGAGAAATTTTCTTCTTAGCTTATGCTCTGCTAAACTAGAAAAAGAAAAATTTAATCCCCCTTCTCCAACTAGCTTTTGCATTGACAAAAAAAATACTAAAGAAACATGATGAAAGAAATATTTTTCCGTTAATTAACATTCTCATATTATTCAGGCCACTGGACAATTTCATGGATCATTCTTCTGGGAATCACCATCCTGGAGCATCCAGGACTGAACTCAGACAAGAGACTTGATTGGCCCACGGTGATATCATGATTCTATTTCAGAATAGAACTCGGGATCTGGGTGTCGGTGCCCAGAGCTTGAGGTCAGGCTGCCCACTGGTCCCTAAGTCCTGGAGGGAGCCATGCTGTGTAGAAACCATGCTATGAGCTGATAAAATGCTCACATGGCTGAGCCTTGGGTCAGAGGGTTGTGTAATGCAGTCCATAATGGCAGTGGAGGTAAGATTAGAAACCAGAAAATATATGTCAGTGTGGTCTGACCCCTTGCTGGGTTCACATGAAAATCCCATCCACTTTCCAGAAAGTAGTGGTGCAAACCATTTTTCCTGTTCATGAGCTCTCTGGGGCAGTTCTTCAAGGACACAACCCTCTCTTGCACTAGAGATTATTTTAAAAGTAAACAACACAAGATACCACTATTTAAAGAAAGTCTGTGGCTCTAATATCCTTCTCAGAAACATTTTATTGTTGCACAAAAAGGGACTTCATTACAAAGAGTTTTATTCTTAGATCTACAAAGAAGGTGGAGACCATGGGGTGTCTGGCCATACCTAGGAGGCAGAATTAAACAGCTCCATTCCCAAAAGGCAGCAATGAATTCCACAACAAATTTCTGCTATGAAAATGGATTTTTGCCTGCTACCAGCTTACAAGAGAATCCTCAAATGTCTAACCCTGTGTAATGATTTGAGGCTTTCAGAAGGCACAGTATTCAATGTAACCATGCCGTCAGTATAATCTGCAATTCAACATTGCAATGTCAGTTTTCCTTTTCAGTGCATATTTCAAGCACTGTGCCTGGAGCTGAAACGTAGTGGGGTCCTAAGTTGATCCCCTTAGCTTCAGCTCACTCCCCCCGGGGGGTGTTGAAGGCATTTCTGCCACCTAGCTTATAGCATGTCTCTGATTAAGTCATTGCTATAGGATGAAGAAAAATCTCAGATTGTGGAATCGCACTAATGCAATGTCAGATGGAGCCACAAGATCATATCAATGCAATTCACAGCAGTCATACACATGGAGTGCACACACATGTACATACACACAGTACCTACACTTTAGCAGGTCCATGATCTAGCAGACAGTATATCATAGTGGTTAAGGGCTTGGATTCTGGAGACAGCCTGCCCAAGTTCAAGCCCCACTTCTCTCACTTATTAGTTGTATATGTAAAGCCTTGGCAAGTCTGTTGAATGGGGTGACAACAGAGTATATTTCATAGGATTGTTGAAATGGTTAAATGAGTTAAAACACAAATGACATAGACCAGCACACCAGCAAAGAGGAGGTACTATGTGAACATTTGCTATTGTTATGATTATACTGCACTCTTTTGTCTCAGGTCACATGTAGTGAGTATTTCTTTCATGACTTGGTGTGCCGTCAGAAATCATCTTAAGAGAGGATAGGAGAAACCACGTGCATTGAGTCTCTATTACATACCAGGCACTGTTCTAGAGAATAGATGCACCATCTCAAGTCTGAAACATCCCTCCCACTGCAGTAGCCCACAACCCAAGAAGGGAAAAGCTGTGGTTTCAGCCAGGCACTTAGCACTGCCTTGCAATAACCCATCCTCCATTCAAAACCTGATTCTACCACTTAATAGCTGTGTGACCTTGGGCAAGCTCCCTCAGCCCTCTGAGCCCTCATTTCCATACCTGTAAAAGAGACATAAGAACTAATTTTCACAGTAAGGATCTAGTGAGTTTATACATGTATATTAAAGTGGCTGGCACACACACCAAAATAAAACAAATGAACAAATATAACGAAACAGAAACAGACTCACAGATACAGAGAACAAACTAGTGGTTACTAGAGGAGAGAGAAGTGGAGTGAGGGGCAAAACAGGTGAAGGGGATTAAGAGGTACAAACTACTACCTATAAAATAAATAAGTTACAAGGATGGAATGTATAGCACAGGGGATATGTCAATACTTTATAATAACCTTGTATGGAGTTGAATCTATAAAAATATTTAATTACTATATTGTACACCCGAAAATAATATAATATTGTAAGTCAACTATATTTCAGTAAAAAATGAATGAAAAAAATAAAGTGGCTGGCACTGTGCAGATTCTTAAAAGTAATCTTGGGCTTCCCTGGTGGCGCAGTGGTTGAGAGTCCGCCTGCCGATGCAGGGGACACGGGTTCATGCCCCGGTCCGGGAAGATCCCACATGCCGCAGAGTGGCTGGGCCCGTGAGCCATGGCCGCTGGGCCTGTGCGTCCGGAGCCTGTGTTCCGCAACAGGAGAGGCCACAGCAGTGAGAGGCCCGCGTACCGCAAAAAAAAAAAAAAAAAAAAGTAATCTTGCTCCTATAATTAGTTGTTAGCTTTTCCTTCCCAGGGAAGAGGTAGCCTCCCTTGGAAAACCTCAAGGCCAAATTTTACTATTTAAAACATGATTTGTTACCATTCTTTCATAGAAAAAAAATAACATTTTAAATCATTATATGTATAGTGAAAGATAAAAAATTAATGCTAGTTAAATTTCCAACAGGCGTATGCTTAAATACTTAGCTTATATTCACTGTTCAGTCTGATATATTTGACAATTTCCTTTCATTTCCCCGGTAGCTTTTATTTTTTTAATCAAAGAAGAAAAATTGAGACAGAGAGGAAGATGGGATGATGATCAACACTTCTGAGATGACAAGGAGTGATGGCTTTTCTGGTAATCAGAAAAAAGGGGGGTTTATCCTATTCATTCTGAAATCAATCTATGGCTTTGTCAACCAAGTCTTAAGGCTTTGAGGGGTATGTAGCTTATGGTTCTGAAGATGGGAGGGCTGCAAAATGGCAGCCCCTCCAAGGATCTGGGCTATACATTTTGGTATCTCTGGCCCTTCCTTTTGGTTCCAAGGCATCAGTGGGGATGTGCAATTACACAATATGTTAAATTAAGGCCCTCAAACCTACAAACATGCCTCTATTTACTATAGCCTGGCACTGGACCAGGGGCTGGCCACAGCATACAAGGCCACTTGGTGTCACTGATGATTATGTGCATTTGTGTTGGACCGGGTGGCAGAAAGTGCCAGAGACCAAGCTGACTAATACAAGGATGAGATTCGATAAGACCAACATCAGAATAGCAGGCACTTGGCAGGACAAATGACCGTAGGTGGCCAGGAGGGAGAAGCCAGCAGGGACAAGGCATGGGCCTGGACAGAGACAGCACCCAGTACTCCTTACTGGAAGAGATCACTCTTTCTGTCTTTTAAATATGATACACCCTTCTGATGACCTAGATTACTGGGACTCCGTGCCCCAGCAGGACGGCTGAATACTGAAGTCACAGCCAAGCCAATCAGGAATTCACTCCTTTAACAAATATTTATTGTTAGGGACCTAATGGCGCTTACATTTTAGCAAGGGGAGACAGATAATAAATAAGTAAATTATTTAGTAAATTATAATAAGTGATTATAATAAGTAAATTATTTAGTATTTATAAGTAAATTATTTATTATATTTAGTATATTGGAAGATTAAAAGCACTAAGGGAAACCAAAAAAATGCAGGGTAAGGGGGATTGTGAATGTAGGGGGTGGGCTACAGTTTTAAATACAATGGTCAGGGTAAGTCTCACTGAGAAGATGATTTTTTTTTTTTGGCCAGGACACGCAGCTTGCGGGATCTTAGTTCCCCAACCAGGGATCGAACCCGTGCCCCCTGCAGTGGAAGTGCTGAGTCCTAACCACTGGACTGCCAGGAAATTCCCAAGAAGATGATTTTTGAGCAAAGACTTTAAGGAGTAAGGAAGACAGCCATGTGGTTCCCTGAGTCAAGAGTGTGCCAGGTGGCCAGAACTGCCAGTGCAAAGACCCTGAGGTAGAGGAAGCTCAAAGAGGGCAGTATGGCTGGAGGGCAGAAAGGGAGGGAGCGAGCAGTAGAAGGTGACATCGGAGAGGTAGCGAGGGAGTTGACCAGACCACAGAAGGCTGTGAGAACTTTAATGTAAAATGTGGAGCCATGCAGGGTTTTGAGCAGAGGAGTGATATGATCTGACTAATACTTTTAAAAGATTAGGAGGGGCTTCCCTGGTGGCACAGTGCTTGAGAGTCTGCCTGCTAATGCAGGGGACACGGGTTCGAGCCCTGGTCTGGGAGGATCCCACATGCCGCGGAGCAACTAGGCCCATGAGCCACAACTACTGAGCCTACGTGTCTGGAGCCTGTGCTCCGCAACAAGAGAGGCCGCAATAGTGAGAGGCCCGCACACCGCGATGAAGAGTGGCCCCCTCTGGCCACAACTAGAGAAAGCCCTCACACAGAAACGAAGACCCAACACAGCAAAAATAAATTAATTAATTAATAAACTCCTACCCCCAACATCTAAAAAAACAAACAAACAAACAAAAAAACAGCACAGATGCGATGCCTCTTAATCAAATATATGAATTTAAAAAAAAAAAAAGATTAGGAGGCTGTTTCACTAATCCTGGTAAGATACCATGGTAACTCAGACCAGAGTGGTAGCAGCAGAGGTGATGAGAAGTGGTCACATTCTGCATAATTTCTATATCAGGATTTTTCTGGTGGATTAACTGTTGGATGTGGCAGAGAAGACTTGGGAATGGCTCCATGGTATTTGTCCTGGACAGTTGGAAGTTTGAAGTTGCTATCAATGAGATTTGGAAGGAGAAGGTTTGGGGGAAGATCAGAAGTTCAGTTTTGTACATGGTAGGTTTGAGACGGTTGTGAGATGTGCTGGGGGATGTGTAGACACTTGCCTACGATGAGCCTGGAGTTCAGGAGAAAGGTCTACACTGGCGATAAAAGGCAAAGGCTTTGTGGCAGGATGAGATCTCTAAGGGAGGGGTGCTGACAGGGAAGAGAGTCAAGATGGGGCACTTCAACTTTAAAAGATAGCCGAGAGGAGAAGGAAACAACAAAAGAGCTGAAGGATTGACCAGGAAGGTAATTTCTTGCAAAGCAGGAGAGAGTAACTTCTCCACTGGCAGGAGGGAGACCATTGGCCAGGCTATCTTTACAGTTTGAAATGTGTGTTTCGGGGTGATGTGATGTGATCCTTGTGTTTGACTCGAGGTGGTTTCATGGAGGCTCTGGGGGTAGGGAGAGCAGCCTAGATTGTGTGTGTGTGTGTGTGTGTGTGTGTGTGTGTGTGTGTTTTAGCATGTTTGGATTATGTGGCTAGGTGGGCCCACATGACCCAAGAGATAGAACCTCATGACCAGGGAAGCCCCCTGGGTAAGGCTGCAGGGGCATCTCCTTCCATTTAACAGAGGGGAAAACATTTTGTTTTTCATTTTGTCAGTTGAGAGCATTTAAAAAAATAATTTCCCAATCACTTGTGGATATGAAGCCTATGAGATAGAAATGGTCTAGAAAAGCCTCTTCTGAATTCAATGTATCCAACTCTTCTTCAGAGAAGGGTTTTTTCTAAGGTGCTTATTGACTATTATGTGCTATTTTATCTTCTTTTGAAAATATTCCTTCCTCTTCATTAATGTATGCCCCCTTTATCATTTTGTTCTAAAAGGGAGAGAGCAGTAGAAGTTGTTCAAATTGAGAATTATGTCTCATCCCATTTCGAGAAATTTGTTCCCCAGATTGAGCCAGCCCTGGTATCAGGACCCAAAGATTTCCTCTCCATGAAAAGTCCCCTTAATAGGAGCAATTTAAAATTACTTGGTCCCACAAACATAGAGGATATTTTTCTATAAATTAAGATATTATCCTTCAGGTTTTTCCTGGGGTTGAACTGTGCAAAAGAATATAAATTCTTATGTTTCCTCTCCTGTGTATTTAACAATCATCATAAAGCAGCTATGTTGTGATTGGCCAGACCTAAGAGCTGGACAAATACTGACTCATTTTATCCTCTCAACAGTCTGTGAGGTAGGGACTGTTATCATCATCATCATCCCCATTTTATAGATGAGGGAATGAATTACAGAGAGTCAGTTTACTTGCAAAGGACACACAGCGAGTTAGTGGCAGAGGTAGGATTCGAACCCAGCAGTTGGACTTCAGAGCCCCTGTTTTTAATCACTTTTCTTTGCTATGCTCTGTGCCTCTTCGAGGAGTTTTCCACCAAGTGAGCTGCTTTGTTTTCTTTGGGAAGATTAGAACATCCTATCTGGCACTTCTGAATCACCCTTCAAGTTCACAATACAGCATCTGAAAAATGGGTGACCCACTCTGAAGATGATGTGGTGAGCCAATGAGACCACTGACCATAAAACAACCAAACAAAGGGCCACACAGATGGAATCACTCAGTCGCTTTCCTTGTATGAAGGTGGCAGATATTCTCAATGCTGCTAGGTACTGATTGTAGCTATTAGTATTCTAAGCACAATCAATCTAGAAGTGACTGTTTCCATACACTAAGGAAAATGTCCATATAAAGGTTGAAAATGTTTAATCTAGGATAAACAATAAGGTCTTACTGTATAGCACAGAAAACTATATTCAATATCCTTGATAAACCATAATGGAAAAGAATATGAAAAAGAATATATATATATATATATATATATATATATATATATAACTGAGTCACTTTGCTGTACAGAAGAAATTAACACAACATTGTAAATCAACTATACTTCAATAAAAATTTTTTTTAAAAAGAGATAAAAATGTCTAATGTATTTTTTCTCAATTTGATTTTTTAAGTGAAAAGCTCATTGCAAGCAACTGTGTTTGGTTGTATTAGAAAACAGGGTCGATCAGAGGGTCGAGTCCCTAGTAAAGTCCTTCCTTTACACTCTGTCCAGCGTGACAGCAGCAGGAGCAAGTGTCCTGTTTCTGCAGATATTTGATTCTCATCCTTTAGCCAGCATTATAGCATCTCTCCTGGCTGAACCAGCTCCGCAGTGCCCGATTTCTCTGCAGATGTTCCTACGCACATCAAAGTCTGAGAAGTTTGCTTGTTAGATGCAGAGGCTGGCTCAGCAGTCTGGGTGGTGCCTGAGAGTCTACATTTCTAACAGATCCTCAGGTGATGCTGGTCTACCCAGCTCCATTTGAGCAGCAAAGCTGTGGTTCTCAACCTTGGCTGCTCTGCTGGAAATACTTAGGAAGCAGTAAAACACTACAGTGTAATGCCTGGGTTTTGTCTTCAGAGACTGATTTAATTGCTCTAGGGTGTGGCCTGGAAGGCAGGATTTTTCAAAGCTCCTTGGGTGAACTACTGTTCCGCCATATTTCAGACCCACTACAACAGTTGAAAGCAGTGGTCCTCAAGATGTGGTCCTGGACCAGCAGCATCAGCATCTCCCAACAACAGGTTAGAAATGCAAATTCTTGGACCCCACTCCAGACCTGAATCAGAAACTCAGGGTGGGCCCAGCATCTGTGTGGTAACAAGACTCCATATGATCTGACAATCATGCAAGTTTGAGAAACACAGGCTCATAGAATATATTTTCCATTTCTCTATCTTTCCCCTCATTTTCTCTCTCCCCCCTCCTCTTCCTCTCTCCCCACTCCAACCCTCCAACCCCTATTTGCAAACTGTTTGAATTAGTAGTGCCATGCCAAGATACATTGATAAAAGGTCAAGAGTTTGAGGATGTGTGTGGAGAAAGCAATCCAGTTGATGCCAAAAAATAAATATATGGGTCACCTCAATAACTGGCAGTTGGTCAACTTTCCGTCTACTTAGCCATTGTGTACTCTCTACCAGAGTAAACCTGATGCAAGAAAATTTTGTAAATCCTTTAGTCATACAGGTTCACATTTCTAAGTAAAACCAATAATGTCACACTGTAATAAATGGAAGAGAAATAGGAATCGTCTTAGTACATGCTGCTGCCAGTTCCCATCTCGTGCTTTTAATGGATGCCAGGTAGATCTATTCAATCAGAATGTGCCTGAGCCCAGGGCAAAGCAGCACCACTATCATTAAACCACCAGTGGGCCTCCAGGGTGATGTTCTCAAAGTCCGTGCAACTAGGTCTTCACTTCTGTCTATTTTAACTCTTCATCCCTGAGACTGTCAGTCTCGGGACACTTGAAACACTGCCTTTCACACTGAGGATGAGGTGAACATTCATGAAGGACAGGCTGGCTGGCTGCCCTGGCAGCTCAAGGAGGCAAAGCAGTTCCTGTTGGGGAGTTTCCAGTCCAGGAGGAGGATGGGCACAGCACACAGAAAAGAAGGGAGACCTAACATGAACACATGGTCACCCGGCAAGCTGTTTACTACTGGGGAGAGCCTCGTGGGCCTGGTCCCAGGGGGAAGAAGGATACATTTTACCTGGGTTCTGTCTAAGGGCGTTAATATTAGGCTTCTTTTTTTTTAACTGTGGATGTACGCCCCAAAGTAGGATTGCTGGATCATATGATAATTCTATTTTTAATTTTTTGAGGAACCACCATACTGTTTTCCATAGCTACTATAACATTTTACCGTCAACCCTCCATATCTGTGGGTTTTGCATCTTTGGATTCAACCAACCATGGATCAAAAATATTAGAAAAAACTTCCAGAAATTTCCAATAAGCAAAGCTTGAATTGGCTGTATTTACATTGTATTTACAACTATTGACATAGCATTTACATCGTATTAGGTATTGTAAGTAATCTGGAGATGATTTAAAGTATGTGGGAGGATGAGCGTAGGTTATATATAAATAATATGCCATTTTATATAAGGAACTTGAGCATCTGCAGATTTTGGTCTCCTTGGGGCATCCTGGAACCAATTCCCACCAACAGTGCACAAGGGTTTCAGTTTCTCCACATCCTTGCCAATATTTGTTATTTTCTGGGTTTTTGATAGTAGCCATCTAATGAATATGAGGTGATATCTCACTGTGGTTTTTATTTGCATTTCCTTAATGATTAGTGACGTTGAGCATTTTTTCATATACTTGTTAGCCATTTGTAAATCTTCTTTGGAGAAATGTCTATTCAGGGCCTTTGCCCATTTTCTTAATTGGGTTGCTTGGTTTCTTTTGTTGAGTTGAAGGAGTTCTCTATATATTCTGGATATTAACCCCTTTTCAGATCTACAATTTACAAACATTTTCTCCCATTCCTTAAGTTGCATTTTTGCTCTGTTGATTAGGTCATTTGATACACAGAAGTTTAAAATTTTTATGCAGTCTAATTTATCTATTTTTACTTTTGTTGTCTGTATTTCTGGTATCACATCCAAGAAATCATTGCCAAATCCAATGAAGGTTTTCCCCTGTGTTTTCTTCTAAGAACTTTATAGTTTTTGGTCTTACATTTAGGTCTTTAAACAATTTTGAATTAATTTTTATATACGGTATAAGGTAAAGGCCCAACTTCATTTTTTGCATGTGGATATCCAGTTTTTTCAACACCATTTGTTGAAAAGACTGTCCTCTCCCCCTTTGAACAGTCGTGGCACCCTTATCAAAAATTCTTGACTATATATGCCAGAGTTTATTTATGGGCTTTCTATCTATTGCAATGGACTACATGTATGTATTTTTGCCAGTATCACACTGTTTTGTTTATGGGAGCTTTGTAATAAGTTTTTAAGTCAGGAAGTGTGAGACCTCCAGCTTTGTTCTTTTTCAAGATTTTTTTGTCTAGTTGGGGTAATAGCAGGCAAACTTTTAAACCAAAATTCAGATTACTCCCATCTTACAACCTTCACATGACTTCCCATGATGTGTAAAATCTAAACTCCTTACCAGGAGGATTCAAAACTTCATCTCTCGGGCTTCCCTGGTGGTGCAGTGGTTGAGAGTCCGCCTGCTGATGCAGGGGACACGGGTTCGTGCCCCGGTCTGGGAAGATCCCACATGCCGCGGAGCGGCTAGGCCCGTGAGCCATGGCTGCTGGGCCTGCATGTCCAGAGCCTGTGCTCCGCAACGGGAGAGGCCACAGCAGTGAGAAGCCCACGTAATGCAAAAAAAAAACAAAAACAAAAACAAAAACAAAAACTTCATCTCTCAGTATCCTTTCCTCGTCCATAGTGCTCCAACCACGTTGACCTCTTTTTTGCTCTCCAGGCTGGTCCCTCTTCCCCAAATGCTTTTTACTCACACATCCATCCAATTATTTATTCTGCACATACTTATTGAGATCCTACTATGTGTTGGGCTCTGTTATAGCCACTGGAGATACAGCAGCTAACAAACACTCATGCTGAATCCCTTCTGACTTTTAGTTGAGAGGCCTTTCTCTAAATTGGTCCTCCTTCTCCTCCCCACCCCCCAGTCTCCAACCCTTTACTCTGTTTTACTGCATTCATAGATTTACCTTAATTCTTCATTTTGTTGACCTGTATATTATGTGTCTCCTGCACCAGACTTTAAGCTACAAAAATCAGATACCCAGAAGACACTGGGTGGGGGAGTTGCGGGTGGCCCTCACTATATATTTCTTGAAAGAATAAACTGAGCTTAGTTGATAATTTTCTGAGAGGACAGTACTGCTGTGTAGCAAGGGCTCTCTTTTAGAGGACAAAGTGGTCAGTCACCTTTCTGAGCCCTGGACATTGCTGTAGATTGGGATATCACCAAATCAGCATTTAGAAGGTTAAACTTGTGCTAAACACAGAATAAAGTATTGTAGCTATAATTTCATGGTTAAAAGCAAACAGAATTTCTGAGGACCCTGAACTTGTTTTTTCTCCTCTTTTGATCTAATCCTTCCCAAAAGAAATAGGGAGATAAGAAACATAGCTTCTTGACATACAGATGACCAACAGGCACATGAAAAGATGCTCAACATTACTAATTATTAGAGAAATTTAAATCAAAACTACAATTAGATATCAACTCACACCAGTCAGAATGGCCATCATTACAAAGTCTATAAATAACAAATGTTGGAGAGGGTGTGGAGCAAAGGGAACCCTCCTACGCTGTTGATGGGAATGTAAGCTGGTACAGCCACTATGGAAAACAGTATGGAAGTTCCTAAAAAACATAAAAATAGAGTTGCCATATGATCCAGCAATCCCATACCTGGGACATATATCCAGACAAAACTTAATTCAAAAAGATATATGCACCCCTATATTCATAGCAACACTATTCACAGTAGCCAAGACATGGAAACAACTGAAATGTCCATTGACAGATGAATAGATAAAGAAGATGTGGTACATATATGAAATGGAATACTACTCACCCATAAAAAAGAATGAAATAATGACATTTGCAGCAACATAGATGGACCTAGAGGTTATCATACTAAGTGAAGTAGCTCAGAAGGAGAAAGACAAATACCATATGATATCATTTATATGTGGAATCTAAAATATGACATAAATGAACTTATCTATGAAACAGAAACAGACTCACAGACATAGAGAACAGACTTGTGGTTGCCAAGGGGGAAGGGAGTGGAGGAGGCATGGAGTGGGAGTTTGGGATTAGCAGATGCAAACTAGTATATACAGAATGAATAAACAACAAGGTTCTACTGTATAGCACAGGGAACTATATTCAATATTCCTGTGATAAACCACAATGGAAAAGATTATAAAAAAGAATATATGTATATGAATAAGTGAATCACTTTGCTGTACAGCAGAAATTAACACAACATTGTAAATCAACTATACTTCGATTTAAAAAAAAAGGAAATGTACCTTCTTGTGTCACCTGAGAGCAAGAATCCTACTTGCTCTGGTATGTTAGAAAGTGAAAGAAATTATTTCCTCTCAATAACTAGCTTGTACTTTTTCTACTTATGGATATGACTGACTGATTCAAAGTCATTGACTTAATGTAGAGAGTTGTTAGATTCCATTATTCTTCTGGATAAAAATGCTTTAAAATGTGAGTCAATCCAGGTTTAACCAAAAGGAAGAGGGACTGCTTCCCAAATCATCCCATTTTTCAATGGTCATTTGATTAAATGTAGCCACTTATGTTACCGCTGCCCAAATTACAAATGTGCCTCTACCACGTTTATGTCACCCAAGTAAACTGATATTTGTGAGGCCTTTTCACCACTTTCTTCCTTTGGGTTCACAATCCAAAAGTATTTGCTCACAGTCGATGAGTTTAATATGAACACATATTTACATGGTTACCTCATAGTCAACCACAAGGTAAATGGATTTGTCCATATGAAAAAAACCCCAATGCCATACCATCACTTTACACCATTAAACTTGCCCAAATTACGTTTCATATCTTTCCTGAATGTACGATCCTAAATTACTACTTCTTAAGCAAAATAAGAATGTCAGACTCATTTGTCCTGTGTGAGAAAAATCGTGTGAATTCTATTATTTTATCAGATTTTGTTTTCATTCAGTTTCAGTCTCCTGCAACCCATTCAAGCTAAACTGTTTTTTAGTACGTTCTCCTGGCCTCTTACTCATGAAAGGATCAGATACTACAGTGATTATCTTGCAGAGGCTCACTCAGTTGTTTTTGGAAACAGGCCACAGATGAAGTAACAATAACCGCACTGACAAAATAAAAAAGCTAAACCAGCAATACGGTATTATGACAACAGATCACATCTTGATTTGAAAAAGCAGAGGTGGTATTCTGGCTTTTCTGACTTTGTATATACAATGTCATTTCCCTGGACATTCTGCTCCTATCTACCAGCAATAAATCTTCGTCCAAGAAAGATGGTTCAAAGTTTTCCCCAAGGATCTTCAGGAATGACTGAGTGTAGTTGACAATACATGAGAAATTTTATTTCAAAAGTAAATATTTCCATTATACTTCCTTAGGGGATACATGAGGTCAGGATATGTTATACAATTTTGCTTCATGGCATATAATCTGCTAATTTTCACCACGATTATTTCTCTTCAAAACATATTAGAGTCCTTGCCAGAATGTTCCCTGCAAGATGGCTTAGAGTAACTAAAAATGAAAAGCAACCCGAGTGTCCAACACCAGGGGATTGGTTGAATACGACACGATGTACGCATATCAGTGGATATGATGCAGCCATTAAAATGATGCTATAAAATATATTTATTAATGTGGAAAGATATTCATTTCATATTGTCTACTGAAGAGAACATATTAATTAATAATTTATATTATGACATATAGGAGAAATAACATTATGGTTATAATATATAAAATTATGTATGTATTATAAGGTAGGAGACATTATATTTTATAATGTGTTATTATACATTACATGTACATATTATTTCTTTGGTAATGCTTTTCTGGACCTCAGATTACATCATGCTCTCCTATCAAACACTCTCCTAACATCCTGTATTTTCCTTTAATAGCACTTATCAGAATTGTAAATGAACGTTTCATTGCCTAGTTGTTGATTCTGTCTTTCCACCTGAATATAATCTGCTGGAGAGCAGGAGCATGCCCATCTTATACACTGCTATATCTAACTTAATCTAGGTTTTGGTACATAGTTCAAAATCTATTTGTTGAATGAAAGTATTAGTGAGTGACTAATTAATATGCACAGAAAAAAATCTGGACATATATATATATAAATGTTAACAATGGTTTCTCTGTACACAGTGGGATTACAGGTGATTTTTCCGTTCTTAATATTCTAATTTCTCTACAATGGTTATGTACTTTATTAATAAAAATGACTTGATAGAATTTTAAAACTGGAAATTGTTTTAGTTGGCTTTTGCTGTGATAATGCTTCAATCAGTTCCAAAATATCAAGTGTTACAACAATATGTCTTCATTTCTTGCTCAGTGTCTGCAGGTCAGCTGTGGTAGCTGTCTCCCAGACTCCAGGTCAAGTTCAGGCCTTGTCCATTAGTCTTCTCCTACAAGGAAACAGGCAGAAGAATTAGTTCCTACTTGGACATAATGTTCTCATGGCAGAAGGAAGAAGCACAAGAGGGACGAACAGAAACACGTGACGCCTTTTAAAACCTCCGCTCAGGAGCTTCCCTGGTGGCGCAGTGGTTAAGAGTCCGCCTGCCGATGCAGGGGACACGGGTTCGTGCCCCGGTCCGGGAAGATCCCACATGCCGTGGAGTGGCTGGGCCCGTGAGCCATGGCCACTGAGCCTGCGCGTCCGGAGCCTGCGCGTCTGGAGCCTGTGCTCCGCAACAGGAGAGGCCACAGCAGTGAGAGGCCTGCGTACCGCAAAATAAATAAATAAATAAATAAATAAATAAATAAATAATAAATAAAACCTCCCCTCAGGATTCACACTATCCTCTATGCCCACCTTCTATTGGCCAAAACAAGTCACAGAGCAAAGCCCAAAGACAATGGGGCAACAATGTATATCTGCCTCTGTGAGGCATGGTCAGTCTTATGATAATGGGAAAACATGTATTATTACAGAGAGCAAACAAAGCTTTGGGTCCAATAATCCAATCTATCACAATACTTAATACTTTCTAATAAATAGGTCCATTTTATGCTAGCAAAGTCTAAGTCTAAAAGTCAGAATCACAAATAATACCAAGCTCTGAAAACAAGGGCCGAATCCCTGAGCCAAAGAACAGCTTTTCAAAAACATGTATGTGAGTAGAGATAATCAGCACAGCCTCAGAATATAAGGTTACCAAAGTAGCAAAGAATATACGCTGAAGCACTATGTGAGTTGTTGTATGTGGAAACTGTTGCATTAATAACACTCAATGATTTACACCGGGTTCATATATCCCTGTAAACCAGTGATCCTCAACCAAAGGCAATTTTGCCACCTCGAGGTCATTGGCAATGTCCATAGACACGTTTGGTTGTCATGACTTGGGGGTGTGGAGGCGGTTTTTACTGGCATCTGGTAGGTAGGAGCCAAGGATGCTGGTGAACATCCTACAATGCATAGGGCAGCCTCCACCACAAAGAATTATCCAGGACCAAATGCCATTAGCACTGTCCACAAATTCTGCTGAAAACGTACTGTCTTGATCAATCCCCTCCCTCACTTAATTTGGGTTTGACCATGTGATTTGCTTTATCCAACATGATATTACCCACTATGACACAAGAGGTATGAAAAGTGAGTGCTCACTGGGGCTTGCTATCTCTTGCTGCATTTGGAATCCCAAGAACCATGCAAAGAAGCCTAGCCTTCCGGCTAACTGCTAGAATCCCATGGCCCAGCTGCACCCATTGTCCCAGCCAACCGCCAGTCACATGAGTAAGGCCATCCAGAGTCAATTATCCCCTAGAGAACCCACCAGCTCATTGTGGTCATGTGAGTGAACCCAGGCAAACTTGTTAAAGGACTTCCCAGCTGAGCGCAGCCCAAATTGACAAAACCATAGTAATATAAGCTAAACAATGATTATTGTTTTAAGCCATATGTTTGGGGAAAGCTTATTACATTGCACTTGGGATACAGGCTAAGGTGCTGTGACTGCTAAAGTCATTTTAAACTATAAAAAAATTAACTCTATCATATGCATGTATCAGATGAGGTAGTTAGTTGGCAGCCAGAGAAATCCAGAAAATTGCTTCAACGCTCCTTTTGCCTTTGCTGATATGAGTCCATAACACAATTTGTATTACTTTGTAGCGGGCGGGGGGGGGGCAGTTTATTTCTATCAAAGTGGAAGAAAACATACAGGTTTTCATAATGTAAATATTTCTTCCTAATTTCCCAATCAAAATAATTTCCCAAGGAGATACTCCCGATATCTGGAAGCCTTCAAACGAAAAGGTATTGCCTGACCGTAGCTTCTTGAATGCTTTGGCATCATTTTACCATTTTTATCATCTCTTTCATAAATTTTCCCCTGTATTTTCTTTTTTAATAAGTGGGTATGTGATTTCTTTTTATTTATTTATTTTAAATTTATTTTTATTTGTTTATTTTTGGCTGCGTTTGGTCTTCATTCTTGCGCGCAGGCTTTCTCTAGTTGCAGTGAGTGGGAGCTACTCTTCCTTGCAGTGAATGGACTTCTCATTGTGGTGGCTTCCCTTTGCTGCAGAGCATGGGTTCTAGGGTGCACGGGCTTCAGTAGTTGTGGCGCGCAGGCTCAGTAGTTGTGGTGCGCAGGCTGTAGAGCATAGGCTCAGTAGTCGTGGCGCACGGGCTTAGTTGCTACGAGGCATGTGGGATCTTCCCGGACCAGGGCTCGAACCCGTGTCCCCTGCATTGGCAGGCGGATTCTTAACCACTGTGCCACCAGGAAAGTACCCCCCCCCCTGTATTTTCTAATCCACATTAAATTCTCCTGTGCCTGGGTACCAGATCATAGGACCTTATAGACCCAGGAAAGGGTTTAGCTTTAACTGATTAATATATTCAACATGGTATAAAACTAGACAAAGTATACGAATTAGAGTATACAAAGATGGAAATATGAATGACTTATAAACCTAGAAGCATGTGTTTCCTCCCTCCATGAAAAAAAGGAAATTAAAACTACACAGAGATACCAGTTTTCACTTACAGAATCCCATGTCTGATAACACAGCATTAATGAGAACAGAGAGGGGCAGTTCCCTCCTCCCTTTGCTGGAAGGAGTGTAAATTGTTTTAACCTATGGGTAGAAAAATTTAGCAGATACTACAGAATTTTACAAATGCACTACTTTCCTCCAGAAACAGTGTCTCCTGTTTCCAGATGTCCTTTCATTGCCCTTTTGTGCCACAAACCTTGTTTCCCCTTTTGTTCAGAATGCACTCCCGCTGCTCCTGCTCGAGTCTCATCATTGCCTGACACAATCCCAGCCCATCTTTCCACACTCAGCTCAAAGACATCATCTCCAGGGCTTCCCTGGTGGCGCAGTGGTTGAGAGTCCGCCTGCCGATGCAGGGGGCACAGGTTCGTGCCCCGGTCCGGGAAGATCCCACATTCCGCGGAGCGGCTGGGCCCGTGAGCCATGGCCGCTGAGCCTGCACGTCTGGAGCCTGTGCTCTGCAATGGGAGAGGCCACAACAGTGAGAGGCCCACGTACCGCAAAAAAAAAAAAAAAAAAAAAAAAAAAAATCATCTCCAGATGGAGCATGACTGTCCCAGCAGAATAAATTTCTCTGGCTTCCATATACCCACAGTTCTGGATTGTTACCTCTGTAAGGGCACTTAGCTCTTTTCGCTTTGGGATTTATCCCTGAGCAACGACTCTGTCCAATGGACCAGGAGTTCTCCTAGGGCAGGACTCCTTCTTCCCCATTGCACCCCCGGGATCCAGGCCCTTATCCAGCAGAAGGAGAATATGCAATTCATGTTTGTTGAGTGAATAAATGAACTCTATTATGCAGGTGAGGAAATCAAGGCTCAAAGAGATTAGCTAACTTAGTTAAGCTGCACACACATTGACTCATTTTCCTTTTAATATGAGAAATACTTGCATACAAATTAAATCTGCTAAAATACGAATAAGAGAGAATTAAAAACAAATTGAAAACATGTAAAGGATTCAACTTATAAGTGATGAGCCAGGACCTGCAGCCAGGCTTTCTGAATATAAGCTCAGTGCTTTTCCACTGCCCAGACTCTTACCAAAAGTGGGAATATGTCATCTGTGTTGACTGGCAGAGAATTTATTTCTTATTTATTGTTTAGGTGACTTCAATCTTAAGGGTTGAACTATAGTACACTGGGAGCAGCATTTTTTCCCACTAATATTTCGCTACAGACACAGCCATAAAATCTATGGCTTCTGTCCAATGAGCCCCTCCAGTCACTGAGGTTGCACAATGAAGCAAAAGTAATGTGTAAACAAAATGGCTCAAAACACAGAACGGAGCTGTAGCACTGACAGCCACAGAAAGCAGTGAGATACTAAGCAAGTGTGTCCCCCTGACAGCACTCTGAGCAAGCAGACCAGCGCGTTTATCTGGCGGCCACTTGGCTCCCAGAAAGCAGCTGGCCGACATGAGTTGGCAGTACTCCCTCAGGCCATGCTTATTCCTGGTGGCATCGGGCAGGACGCCAGGCATCACCCTCTGTATGTGAGACAACAGGGCAAGGTGCCCAAAGGTTAGAGACAAAAACATCTGTCGGAGTCACCGAGTTGTTGGTTGCCTGAGTTCACCCACAGAGAAAGCCAGGGAGCCAACTGCCAGGACATTTCCAGGATGTGTCCTGTCCCTGTGAGGGGCACTGCAAGCTCCAGAACCCAAGCCCAAAGGTCAGCCAACATGACAACAGATGCAAAAGCCTCCCCGTCAGCATCTGCAGGCAGACAAGGGTTGGGGGCAGAGGCATATCCCCTCCTGACTCAGGCTAAGATGGAAAACGCCAGGTTTGAATCACTTCTAAATGACAGCCAAGCAACTGGTGGAAAAGTAAACAAAAAGTCCATCATAATTTCTTTTAATGTTGTCTTTTCAACAAGACACCAAGTAACAGCTTGATGAATTTTTTCCATAGAAAATACTGGCTCTGAGTGCAAAATTTCCTATTTTGTTTTCTTTTGTTGGTTTTTATGGACTTAGAACACTTCAGGGACACAAGAGTCCATAAAGGTCATCTCCACCAGCCCCCTGATGCATGCACAGAATGGCCTTGGTCTTTCTGCTGAGTTAGAAACTCCTCTCTGTTATAACAAAGTCAGATGGGGTAGGTATCAGCTAAGACTAATTAGCTCACTTTCCTGGCAGGAACCTAAAGATCAGAATCATATTCCTCACTAGTGACCACCCAAGCTACTTTGCCATTTGGTGCACTGTTTTATTTTTCTTAATCAGAATTTATTCCTATTTCTCATGATACCCATGCCTTAATTATGATCTGTGGGAATAATGTGATCATTTGGAGGATAAAAGCAATATGACCAACTTGTTTCCAAAATACACGAGGCATTGTCTTAGTCTGTTTGCACTGCTATAACAGAATACCACAGACTGGGTGGTTTATGAACTACAGAAATTCATTTCTCACAGTTCTGGAGGTTGAGAAGTCCAAGACCAAGGCACCAGCAGATTCGATGTCTGGTGGGAACCCACTTCCTGGTTCATAGACGGCCGTCTTCTGGCTGTGTCTCCTTTGGCTGTGTTCTCAAATAGCAGAAGGGGCAAGGAAGTGCTCTGTGGTCTCTTTTATAAGAGCACTAATCCCGTCCATGAGGGCTCCACCCTCACGACCTCAGCACCTCCCAAAAGCCCCGCCTCTGAATACCGTCTCATTGGGGATTAGGTTTCAACATATGAATTTGGGGGAAACACAAACATCAGTGCATAAGCAGGCACCATGCGGGGTACCAGGGCTATCATGCTGAATAAAAGCCAACACTTCCTCTCAGAAAACAGTCTAGCTGGAGATCTTCATCCATCAAATTGATGAGCTCTGCAGGTAGGGGAGGTCTGGAAGCTCTAGTGTGGTGACATTTAGAGGTGGTAAGGCAGACCCCACGACCACTCGGGCTTTCGAGAAAACCCAGCCCTCGCCTTAGAGAACTCAGTGAAAACATTGTGTTAACTAACACATATCTTTAGCTGGTTTTCTACTTTTAATCACTCACCCTAAGTCTGGCTAGAAATTCTTGGAGATTAAAAGGGTTAGGGCTTCCCTGGTGGCGCAGTGGTTGAGAGTCCGCCTGCCGATGCAGGGGACATGGGTTCGTGCCCCGGTCCGGGAAGATCCCACATGCCACGGAGCGGCTGGGCCCGTGAGCCATGGCCGCTGAGCCTGCGCGTCCGGAGCCTGTGCTCCGCAACGGGAGAGGCCACAACAGTGAGAGGCCCACGTAGCGCAAAAAAAAAAAAGGGTTAGCCATCACAATACAACAACAGGGTTTTACTCATTGGGTAATTAACCATTGTAAAGCTCCTCAAAGGAAGAGTACCATTTGCAAACAGCACCTCTGACTTAAGGAGCCAAATCTGGATCGTAAGCCCGAGGCTGGTTGTAACCTGTAAGGTTGGTTGCTGCAAGTGAAACCCTCACACTGGACTGTGTCATTGTGATGGAAACCTAAAATGGGATTTAGCTTGGTCAGTGTAACTTTTATTTTAATCATTCCCAGTTCAGTATCATTGGCATGATCTCTATATTATGCCATTCAGTACATCTTTTCCCCTTGTTCTTTCATCTGTATACTTTAGAATTCATTTTCCTAATGGGCATGCAGCTGTATGAATCTCAGTAGCATCACTAAGATGGTAGAAGTATCCTGAAAAATCTGCATGTGGTTGACGGAGACATTCCATTCAGAGCTAGTGAGTTTCACAGGAAGCTAGCTGTTGGGTTAAAAAAACATATAGGCCAAACATACAATGACATCAGGCCTCCTTCCCTGACGCCAGCTCAGTGTTTGATGTGGTGACATTCTGAAGCCATGTGATGCCAGTCTCAGTTGCAATGATTCACATTGTTAACCTTTGGAAATGCTGAACATAAATGAATGACCCTAAATGCTACCCAGCTGTACAAGAAACACTATTTGTAAATAGTCTCTTCCCTGGTATAGTATTTGAACTTGAAGAAAGTTACTCAGCAATTTAGGCAGTTCAACAGTCCGTAAAGTAACTACGGTCACAACTTGCACGTGGCTTTACCTTACCACTTTTGCTGCTAACAAACCACAGTCAGCATTTATCCTAAAATATCATTAGTCTCACATTCCTACTTAAAAGAAGTGAATCAAAGCAACAGCTTCAAGGTTTAAAGGCCCAGTTCCCCTCATGTAACCACCCCATCGCCCAGATGGAAGTAATCCTTAAAGGGTCCATACAACATAACATTTGAAGTCTCACACACTTTCTGATCTTGAAACTACAGAGAACATTTGGAATAGGAGGTTGACACCATCCTGAAATCATTTGTTGTCTTTTCAGAATAAAATATGAGAACTGCTACTGTAGTTCTAATGCTGATTAGACTTCTAGCCCCTATGTTCAGAAAAGCCACATGTGGTAGCATTTGTTTGGAAAATGATTTTCTGATATAGATTCAAAAGGAAAATGATTTTGCTAATATCTGTTTTACATTTTAACTCAAGTACAATAGAAAAATGAATGGCCATGCGCCATGCAACACACAAGAGTGTTCAGTGAGTCATTTCAACAGAGATGGTGGTGGAGGGTCATTTATAGTTTAATTCTTTTATTAACATTTCTAGGCCTAATTCCATAACAAGTAAGACAGTAAATAATTTACCCAAATTAGTTCTTTATTGCATTTTCTCCACACATCTATTATTCTCGAAAGACCAATCAGCTTGATACTACATTCTTCCCACTTCGAGATGCCTCTAATCCACAGGCTTCCTATAAGGTATTTTAATTTTAAGCATATAGTGATCTCCAGATGTCATCACAGCTGTATATCTCAATAGCCACCTGGTGTTGGCTGAGGGCTTCCTCTGTGTCAGCCATTACACTCAGCGCTTTACAGACCAGATCTTTTAATCTCATTCCAGCCCAAATATTTTGTATATTATTGTATTATATGTTATATTCAGTTATGATTTGATTATTAGTCCGTTTCCCAGATGATGGAGTCAGAGATTTTAATAAGCATTCTGCAGCCTGACAGTAAGTATATGGCAGATTTGGGGATTGAGACCCAATTTGAAGTGGCTGTGAGATGTCCAAACATTGCATCCCTACCCTATGTGACCTCTTGGTAGCACTTTAACCACCCTCGCATGTCTTCTGGTACAAAAAATACTATGTAACTCTCTTTAATTTGTCTCACTTTGGCCCAGAGATTGGGATGTGGTAGAAAAGAGGCCAGTTGCTCATTCGACAAATGACACTTTTAAATTTGGAAAGTTGAGTTAGTGCTGCTGCCATGGCAACTGACCAGGAGAATTTGCTGGTAGTTAAGAAGCTGCTGGGGTGAGAAAGAGGTTCCCAAACATGGGCAGGCTTGCTTAAATGAAGCAAGATATTTTTTTTTTTTTTTTTTTTTCGTATGTGGGCTTCTCACTGCCGTGGCCTCTCCCGTTGCGGAGCACAGGCTCCGGACGCGCAGGCCCAACGGCCATGGCTCACGGGCCCAGCCGCTCCGCGGCACGCAGGATCCTCCCAGACCGGGGCACGAACCCGTGTCCCCTGCATCGGCAGGCGGACTCCCAACCACTGCGCCACCAGGGAAGCCCTGAAGCAAGATATTTTAAAGTCACAAAGTTGAAGCTGCATCCTAATCACAGAGACTATTTTCAACATGTTTGATGTTTTAATGTATTTTGAATTTGATTAAGTCACTGGTGGAGATAAATATATAGGTTACATGAAACTAAATAATCAGTGTGACTAAATTTTTAACTGATGGGCTTTACTTTTTGGGTCAGAAACAAGATAGAAGAATCCAAAGGTAAATTAAATAACATTGAGATACAGGAAAAGGATGCTGAAGTTCACTTGGGTCCAAAGATAGCTAATTTATTTAGGGAAATAAGATCTTGAGAGAGCATTTTAATCAAGAGTCTTCCAGTTGCAGTAACAGAAATACAAACTGAGCTGACTTCACTTAAAAAACGGCTTTACCAGCTCATGTAACTGAAAAGTTGAGGAGGTAAGTCTGGCTCGTCAGAATGAGAAGGTTCACACATTATCCTCAGGAATCTGTTTCCCTTCACTTCCCAGGTCTGCTTTCCTTCGTATTGACTTCCTTCTCAGCCAGGTTGTTTCTCTGTAGCAGTCCACGTGATCCCTAGCCATTCCATCCCATCAGCTTAATAACCATAACGGAAGTAAAGTTCTTCTGAAGGCTTCTGCAAAGATCTCAGGACAGGCTCCCCTTGGCTCACCTAGAGTCACATGTCTACCCCAGATCCACCAACACTGTAGGACAGGAGGGAATTGTCTGACTCTGAACCTCGTCAGATAGCCACTGCTGGAATACTGGGGGACACTGGGAGAAGGAAAGGAAAATCAGGCTACTATTATCTAAGGAAGGAAGAAACCATATTTTGAAGGCAGAAACAACAGATTCTAGGGTCAGGAAGAAAACCATTCTGAGGTAAGAATTCAGTTTCTGGCAGATAACTGACTTTATTCCTTTGACATGTTTTAAGTTACATGTCTCTGATAAGTCTGTGGGCATCTCATACAGAGAATAACCACTCTGCAGAATTAGGCATAGAAATAGGGAGCACGGTCCCTCCTCTACCCATGGCAAACATCCCCACCAGGTCCCTGCAATTCCACCATTAGAGTCTCATTCCTTTGGGTCTTGAAAATGTTTCAGATTTTAAGACTCTTCTATTAAAATGCAAGTGCCCTTATAGAGAAGCTGTACCTTAAACCTTTACCAACTGTTTGAGGTTTTGAAATGGAGTGATAGGAGAGAGTGAGAAGGTGCTGAAAAGAGAGGTTGAAACACACTGAAGAAAAACTGCCAACCACAAGTTCACTGACTAGGGCAGCCATCTTTGAATCTGATGGCTGGTAACAGTGGATACATACACTCATATGTATATATCATGTTTATTATAATAACTGTTTTGGTACAAAAATAATACATGTTCATTTTAGAAAATTTGAAAGATATAAATAAATTAAAAGAATATAAAAATCAACTGTTCCTCCCCCAAACCATAATTCCAGTCTAATTATGAGAAATTCCAACAATAGGGTGTCCTACAAAATATCTGCCAGGACTCCTCAAAACTGACAAAGTCAATGAAAACCATAAATGTCTGAGAAACTGTTGCAGCCAAGAGGAACCTAGGAAGACATCATGACTAAATGTAATGCGGTCTCCTGAATAGGATCCTGGAACAGAAGAATAACATTAGATTAAAAATAAAGACATATGAACAAAATATGGACTATAGTTAATAATAATGCTTCAATATTTGTTCATTAACTGTAACAAATGTAAGAGGTAATAATAGCTCATGTATACTTGTGTAAGATGGTAATAATAGAGGGAAGTGAATGTGAGGTATATGGCAACTCTGTACTATCTTCTCAATTTTCTGCAAATCTGAAACTGTTCTAAAACTAAAGTCTTTAAATTTTGTACAAAAAAATCCATTGTAATTTCACCACCCAGAGTAAACATGTTAATATAGTAACATCTATATTTACAAATGTTTTGCCTATGCATAAATTTCCTTTTATAAAAAATGGGATGAAACTATTTTGGATTATGTTTTACTGTTCTTAACAATAAATTATGAACATTGTCAGTGTCAAGAAATATTTTTCTACAGCCATAATTTTAGTGGCTGCACATGTAGGTCCTTATGCCCGAATTTATTTAACTAGTGTCTCATGGTTAGACATTTAACTGTTTCCCTTTTTTTTTTTTTTTCTTTGCGGTACGCGGGCCTCTCACTGTTGTGGCCTCTCCCATTGCGGAGCACGGGCTCCGGACGCGCAGGCTCAGTGGCCATGGCTCACGGGCCCAGCCACTCCGCGGCACGTGAGATCTTCCTGGACCGGGGCACGAACCCGTGTCCCCTGCATCGGCAGGCGGACTCTCAACCCCTGCGCCACCAGGGAAGCCCCTGTTTCCCATTTTTCAATACTAATAAACAACGGTTTAGGGTTTTGTCCCTCTGTTTTGTTTTACAAAATAGAATCCTGTCACACATGGTATTTTATATACTGCTTAAGTCACTCACAGTACCTTGTAAATACTTCTCCAAGTCTGTGAACATGAGCTACAACACTGAGCCCAAATCTGAACCCTCGTCAATAGCTGCGTCTGCTAGCTAGCAGTCCTCAAAGTTCTTTTAAGTTGGGACTTTGTAAAAACCATGAAAGGATGTAGAATTACATCATGAATTAAGTACAGTTTACTATCAGATGAACTTAAGTATGAATTTATATTAAACAGCCCACAACCGGAATACTCATTTAATAAAGAGGTAACTGTCTTCTTAACTAGCAAGATCTCCCCAGTTAAGAGATAAAGCCAAGAGCCGGTTCTCTGTCCTGGTTCTGATTTTTTGTTGACCTACTTCTGAGGTCATCTGCTGGTCCCTGTTATACTCCACCTGTGCCTACAAACCACAATGAACATCATTAGATGGTATCAGGATTTACCTACAAATTTCAGAGAATTCCTAGCCTTTCTGCAATTACTCAAAGGTTGATTTTTTTTTTTTAAGCACAGAATCTTTATTTCCTTGGTTCTAACCACGTCTATTTTTATTTGCTACTTCCTTGGTTTTAACCACCCTATTTCCTTGGCTCTAACTGTGTCTGTTTTTATTCGCCACTTTATAGATTCCAATTGTATAGTGAGATAAGCTATGTAGAGTGCTCAGCATGGCACACGGTAATTATGCTGTAAGTGTTATTGGTTGGTATTCTCTATATAAATGCTGCAAACGCAGAATCCACAGAATGACAGCTCTAAAAGGTCTCACTGTGGTAGGAGAAAGAGTGTTAAATCTTCTCCTAGCTTTTGGCAGGAAAGGATCAATTTCTGGGCTGTGCAGTTCCTAAAAGACCTCCAACTTCTCTGCTTTGTAGACATCAGTTACTCTATATGTATTTTTCATGTATCACAATATCCCTCCCCAACAGTTATAATTAAAGAAAACATTTTGCAGCCTCACCAGGTTCCTTCTGTGGAAGGTTAATCTTAAGGATATGCAGGTTGTATTCGCCATCTGAACAGTAAACTGGGTTTCAGACTTACAGACATACAAGAAATGTGTACATCGATTACACAAGTTATATTCTAGCTGTGCCTTCATTATCCGATTTGTGACCTGGGCATTACAAATCATTTGCAATATCCCTGTTTATACAACAACTTTGGAAAGATTGAGATAACAGTAATTAAGCTCTAGTGAGTAAAAAGCCTTCAGAAGAAGTAGTGTAGTGTAGGCACCTCGCTTATTAACATAATGCTGGTTTTGCTACTGTAGTATTTAAATATAAAAAGGGCTCTGTTTGCATAGTTTGCTATTTCTCAAACCCTGTGTTTAAGTTTTTTTTTTTTAAACAACTATTCCTATTTCCATTTATTGTTTATTTGCTACCAACCAATCCTCAGACATGGCTATCTGTGTTTCTTCAGTCACCCCATTTGGCAGTCAGCCCATTTGGACTCCAAACTCTGTGGGTTATTAGTTACTTAAGCACTTGGTCCTACCTGAGTTCTCCTCCTGTTTCTATCATGCTCTCTATTCTTTCTGGGACAGACGTCATACAAATCTCCACCTCGCATCTGATTAGACAACATGGCGGAGCCATATCATCTGCTCCCGCCTTGGGGTGAGTGAGTGGCCTCCACACTGCGGGAAACCACTGCCCACTGGGTTCTTAGAGGCCCCCAGGGAGATGCTGGCTGGGCCTGCTCTGGCACTGCTCCTTCACACGAAAGAGGTCCCAGAGCAAACTGGGAAAATAGACAAGTCGATCCTGGGTCCACTAGGGTGACTCCTGACTGCTTAAATCCATCAGTGCTCCTCTGGACAGCACAAGATTTTACTGTTCTCCCTTCTTAGAATTTAGTGTTCCCATAGTCTCACCCTGCAGGCTTGACCTGACCAATTCATGCTAATGTGTGAATGAAAAGGGACCTATTATCCTACTCAGTAAAGAGAGCTGCACCTTAACAAAAGCCTTCTGGAGCTAATGTTGGAACCCAAAGGAAAACCTCTAAAAAGAAGCGATTTTCTAACTCTAAGAAGACTGCTGGAGGGTAGGTGTTTGAGGCAAATAAAGCTCTCAGCACCTCTGAAATTATAGGAGGTAAGCAGTTCTTTCTTCTTCCTTAGGGCAGGCCAGTCCTTACAAAGAAGAAATGTCATTGTAGGAAGTGTCACTAGATGCAAAGTGGGGGAAACTGGGGAGAGTTAATCTTATGCACATTAAGCTGAAGGGAGAGATAATCAGTATCTAATTTACTGCTTTTGCCTTGGAGGAAAGAAAGAGGACGAACATTTACTGAAACTCAACCACGGGCTAGCCATCGTACTAAGATCTTCATATGCACCATCTCATTCATCCTAGGAATAGCTACTGTTTAGTAAGTGCTTGTTTTGTATCATATCCTGGAGTAAGAGTTTGAAATATATTACTTAGTTGAATCCTCCTAATAAGCATATAAATAATCCTATAGTTTCCTAAAATACTATGTAAGTATTATTCTCTCTCCTTTTTCCAGCCGGGAAGCAAGAGTTGGGGAGTCAACTTAGTACCACGCAGCTAGTCAGTGGCAGAGTAGGAGTCAGACTTTGATCTAACTCCAAATTGTGTGCTCTTAACATAGCCCTTTAAGATAACTGTATGGTCCCATTTTTCAGATAAGGAAACTGAGATCAGAGAAATTAAGTAATTTGCCCTGTGTCTCACAGCCAGTCAGAGATGCACCCAGCTTCTTCAAACCCAGGTCTACCAGAACATAAAGCCCATGTGCTCCTTCCTGCTGACCCTTGGTGGGAACTGAAGAGATACTATCCTCCCAAAGACCTTTGTGTAAATACATGGGTAATTCTAATATAAATAATGTGGGTGAAAAATCAAAAAATATGTACAGAAAGCACAATGACCCGTCCTTAAAATAAAAACTGATCTAAATGTCTGGGGTCTCATTTCTGTGAATAATATAGTATGCTGATCCCTGAATGTCTTTCTCTCAATTTTGCTTTCACCACACTTCAGGGTAGGATGACGAAAGACTCGGGTGTTGAAGGAGGGCTCTGAGTATATTTGCTACAGGTAATTGCTCATGTTGTTTATTCTGATGAAATAAAGAACAGTAGGAGTGAGGAAGGTAGAAATGAGAGACAAGCAAATGTTGAAATGAATGAAAAGCCACGTCTAGGGGCATCAGTACAACATTTTTCTAGAGGATGAGGTTGGCGAGGGTGGGGGGGAGGTGGACAATTGAGGAAAGAATAAACTTGAGAGGGAGTTGGAAAAGAGACGGAGAAACAGATCAGAGACAGAAACAGGCTTCCAACAACTCTGTCACAGGAGGAAACACCATCAAGGGTTTATCTCTTTTTCTTTAATGTCTTTATTTTTTTCTTTATTTTTTTATTGGGGTATAGTTGTTTTACAATGTTGTGTTAGTTTCTACTGTACAGCCAAGTGAAGTAGAGTTCCCTGTGCTTTACAGCAGGTTCTTATTAGTTATCTATTTTATACATATTAGTGTATATATGCCAATCCCATCTCCCAATTCATCACACCACCCTCCCTGCCACTTTCCCCCCTTCGTGTCCATACATTTGTTCTCTACATCTCTGTCTCTATCTCTGCCTTGCAAACCGATTCATCTGTACCATTTTTCTATATTCCACATATATGCGTTAATATACGATATTTGTTTTCCTCTTTCTGACTTACTTCACTCTATATAACAGTCTCTAGGTCCATCCATGTCTCTACAAATGACCCAATTTCTTTCCTTTTTATGGCTGAGTAATATTCCATTGTATATATATGTACCACGTCTTCTTTATCCATTTGTCTGTTGATGGTCGCTTAGGTTGCTTCCATGACCTGGCTATTGTAAACAGTGCTGCAATGAACATTGGGGTGCATATGTCTTTTTGAATTATGGTTTTCTCTGGTTATATGCCCAGTAGTGGGATTGGGTTTATCTCTTTCTCCAGAGGTTTCACTGGGAAGCTGCTGATTCTCTGTTCTCTCTGAGGGTGGCTGGTGACCTTGGCCTGTACTTCCTGGGGTTGAATTCATGACCTCATTTGCCTGATCCCCCTCCGCCTCTGTAACCTAGGCTGGGAGCACGTAGGTACCAGCAGAGCCTCCATGAATTCAGCACAGACGTTTATGGGAATGACCATGTTGGGGGAAAGGTGATGGCCAGGGGAAAGAGCATTGGACCAGTAGACCTAGTTCCAATCTCAGCTCTAACACTGAAAATTGAACTCGGCAGTTCCTTGGTTTCCCTAATTGTAACATGGGCATATTGTGCCAGCTTCCTAAAGTTGGAGAAGTAAATGTGGAAATGTACATGAAACCATCTCATACAACACCTGGCATGCGGGACATTTATGCTCCTTCATCTTGTGTAGGGCATTTTCATAAGAAGATATCAATTCTCCCTACCTTGGCTTTAAATTATGACTAATTATTTAACCTCCTCCCATAGGGTTTAGGCAAAAACTAGAGTCCTCTTCAGAATCCATATCAAATTATTTTTCATATTTTCATGATTCCAAATCTTAAACTTTTAATCATGGTTTTGATTTGGAGAAACATCCCAAAATCATTCGGCACAAAACCTGGTAGATAAATGATAATTTTTTTTTTTGTTTAAAAATACATGGCTTCCCTGGTGGCGCAGTGGTTGAGAGTCCACCTGCTGATGCAGGGGACACGGGTTCGTGCCCCGGTCCGGGAAGATCCCACATGCCGCGGAGCGGCTGGGCCTGTGAGCCATGGCCACTGAGCCTGCGTGTCCGGAGCCTGTGCTCCGCAACGGGCGAGGCCACAACAGTGAGAGGCCAGCGTACCGCAAAAAAAAAAAAAACAGATTGAAGGAAAACAGGAAGGAAGTGAGGGGTGGGGGGAAGGGAAGGAAAGAGGAAGACAAAAAAAATGCCCTGAGCACCTGACTTTCTTGGGCGACTCAACTGATAAAATATTAGTCCAGGAAGGACTTTCTAAAAATGGCTTCAGCAGTGGCAGCAATTTGGGATAAGAACCTACTTGGAAGGGGACAAGAGGAAAATATTTATTTGGATATGAATGTCCTTTTGTATTTGAATTTTTTTAGAAAGGTGTGCAGTCACACCTTGTAATCCTCCGCAAATAGGACCAAGTGAGGGGGTGGGATCATGTAGAATCCCCCATTCTCCCCTCTCAGAGACCCTATTGGGTCATGCAGTCACCTGGTTACATGGTCCTAGTTGGCGTTCTCCATGCCTCTGCAAGGGTAAGATATAGACTGCGGCATGCTTATCTCTATTGTTTTCTCTGGGTTCACAAGATATCTTGAGAAACAGCACAGAAACACCAGTCTGAAAAATGAAGTAAGAAAAGCAGGTTCAAATGCTGGTTTTATGTGCAACACTTGGCATCACTTAACCTCTCTGAGCCTTAGTTTCCCCAGCTCTTCATCTGTAAAATAACTGGATTGATTTTAAGGATCTTTTGGACTCCCCCATTTTGTGGTTTCTGCCATGTTCCTTTCTCCTCAGAGAAGCAACGTGACTTCCACTGACCCTTAGATGCAAAGGTGGATTTCCCAGGAAGTAATGAAGCTTTAGATTCAGGGCCACTTACCTGCACAGGGCCCTTCTTGGGTCTTGGGACGAGAGGCTGTGTTCACATGATCACATCTTTTGGTAAAATTTGCCAAAGTAGATATTTTTATATTCCTTTTCTTAAAGAGGACCCTCAAGATCGTTTAAACCCCAAATCCACAAAATCTCGATTTGTGTTGTACAGAGGATGTATTTCTTGACAAACCCACTAATAAAATTCAGAGTTCATGAAAAGTAGACAAAATCATCAAGTGATCAAGAAAAGTCCAGAAGCTCGTTTAAAAAGCAGCCACTTGCAGGGCTTCCCTGGTGGTGCAGTGGTTGAGAGTCTGCCTGCTGATGCAGGGGACACGGGTTCGTGCCCCGGTCCGGGAAGATCCCACGTGTCGCAGAGCGGCTGGGCTCGTGAGCCATGGCAGCTGGGCCTGCACGTCCGGAGCCTGTGCTCCACAGCGGGAGAGGCCACAGCGGTGAGAGGCCCGCGTACCGCAAAAAAAAGTAACAACTTCCATCTTCCCACACTTCTCATCTCCCATTCAGCTTGTTCTGCTTTTTTAGAGCGAGAGGATGAGACCTTGAACAGTGCAATGGCTGACGCAAATTTACAACCTGAATTGAAGTTATAAAATACACTCCTGATAATTGGGTACTGTTCTCTGCCCCAGTAATAGGGGCACCAAAAACCCTGAAAACATGTGGTGATCTACTTTACGAATAAGAAATCACAAATGGTGCAGAACCACCAACGAAACGGGACAGAGCCCGTTGCCATCCCTAGAAGGCCAGTTTTCACATTCACTTCATGTTTTTTTACATCATTTAAAATAGAGTAGCTGGTGGCTGTTTTTCAAACATGGCAGAGATTATTTTTACTTTCAATTACACTCACCAAAATAGCAACTACTGTGCTGGGAATAGAGAATGGGCTGGCATTTATTTAACTCGTTTTCAAGACAGTGTCAGTCTTCATTTAAAAAAATATTTTTCTTTTTAATGATTTCTTTCAGTTGCTTTATGCTCCCTGGGACTTGCTTTCCTAGATGACATCTTCAAATCCCATGCCTGTGGCTTGCTTTTGGGATGCAACTAGCTATAGGCTTTCTGCCAGATCCTCATAAGCCACCTCAAGGTTCTTGGAGTTTGCACCGGGGTCCTTGCACTGTCTGAAGTGACCACACTCTGTCAGGCTGCACCCAGTCTGCTTTCCAGCCCCTCTCCTCAGGGAGAGCATCAGGGATGGGGCATTCCATTCCCAGAGGAGCCCGCCGCCACTTGATTACTAAACAGCAATTCTGGTCCAGCTGCGGGGGAGCCAGGAGAAGCATCCTTGGGGGGTAAACTACACACAAACATATTTATTCAACTTGTTGGGAATGTGAGCTACTAAGTGATATTTCACAAGCCACTTATGCAATGGTCAGCCTACTTCCCGAAACTTATCCTGCTGGCTGTGCGGGTAGGAGAGATATATCAAGGAAATTTTTCTAAACCAATGGTAATTATACAAGTATTAAATGCTACATTCCTTTGTCCTTGCAAATTGTTTCTTTCCCCAATTTGTCTTCTATGGTGTCTCTGGCCCCTTGCTCTGCCTCTATCCATATCCAATTGTTCTCTAGAGACATTAGTTGTCAAACACACTTAGCGTTCAATCAAAAAAATATTTATCAAGTGCCTACAGTGTGCCAACACCAGGTTTCGCTCTGGGTGGGGGGGCAAAAATGAAGAAGAAATAGTTTCTGCCCTCATTGAACCCAATGGGAGCACTGGAGGCATAAAGCAGAGCACACACGTGCATTGTAGTAAGTGTTGTGATGGGCAGCAAGCTTCGCTGGTGGGACGTCTATATCTGAATCTGTGCAAGTGCTTTTAGGGGCTGCCTGGGAGGAATGTGCAGTGGAGATCTCCAGTGATCCAAATATTTCACTTGAAAAAAATGTTCTACTACTTTTAACACAATTAATATCTGGTGTATTGGTTTTCCATTGCTGCCACGAAAAACTACCACAAACTTAGCAGCTTAAAACAACATTTGTTTATCGTGACACAGTTCTGTAGGGAAGAAGTCCAGCTGGCTTGGTTAGATACTCTGCTTAAGGTCTCACAAGTTCAAAGTCTAGGCTTAGGCTCTCTTACCTGGAGAATGTGTTTCCAGGCTCATTCGGGCTTTTGGCAGAGTTTCTTTCCTACTCATAGTTCCCATGTGGCCCCCTCTATCTTCAAGCCAGTAATGGTGAATTGAGTCCTTCTCATAATTTGAACCTCTTTGATTTCCTCTTCTGCTTTCAAGGGTTCATGTGATTACTTGGATCCACCTGGATAATCCAGGATTTACCTTACTTTAAGTCAGCTGATTAGTAACTTTAATAACATCTACAAAGTCCCTTTTGCCACATAACAATATAACCACAGTACTAATACCAGGGGCAGAGATCGTGGGAGGCCAAAATTCTGCCTACTTCACTCTACCCCCAGCTCCCGGGATCCATATCCATGTCACACACAAAATACATTCACTCCATCCTAAGGTCTCCAAAAGTTTCATTCCATTACAGCATAAAATTCCACCTAAATCTCATCAGTCCAGAAGTGCCAGACCTTATCATCTAAGTCATCTAAATCAGGTACAAATGAGGCTTTGGGTATACTCCATTAAGTAAAACTTGGGAGGCACAATTTTTCTCCATCTGTGAACCTGTGAAACTAAAGAAACAAATCATGCTATCCAACATACAAAGATAGGACAGGAATAGGATAACAGTTAGAGACATTCCAGCTCAAAAAAAGGAAAAAAATGTGGTGGAGGGGGAGGCAAAAAGAAGCCACTAGCGCAAAGCAATTTTAAAATCCAGCCAGACAAACAAATGTATGGATACCAAGGGGGAAAGGGGGGGTGGGAGGAATTGGGAGATTGGGGTTGACACATATACACTATTGATACAATGTATAAAATAGACAACTAATGGGAACATAATGTATAGCACAGGGAATTCTACTTAATGCACTGTGGTGACCTAAATGGGAAAGAAGTCCGAAAGGGAGGGGAGATATATATATATATATATATATATATATATATATATATATATATATATATATATATATATATATATGGCTGATCCATTTTGCTGTGCAGTAGACACTAACACAACATTGTAAAGCAACTATACTCCAATAAAAATTAATTTAAAAAAATGAAAAAAGATAAAAATTTCAAAGACAAGGGGAAAAAAATCCATCCCGACAAACTCTACTAGGCTTCAACGCCTGGAAATAATTCTCTGTGGCTCTCAGTTCTGCCTTCTGAGTCACTAGGTAAATTGAAATAGCACTAATTATACTCCAGGCACTGTGCTGTGGGTTTGATGTATATTGACTTATTTAATTCTCCAGCTACCCTATGAAGTATAATACATTGCAATGAATTATCCTTGTTTTACAGACGAGGACTCTAAGGCATATATGGGTACAGAGCTTGCCAAGGTCATACAGTTGGGCAGTGAAGATCTGGACTCAAACCCAGGCAGTCTGGTTTCAAGGCTGTTAAACTACACTCTACTCTCTGGAAAAATAAGTAATAATTTTAAACCACTGAGTTCTGCTCAGGAAGGAAGGAATTTGGAAAATATTCCAGGCTTTGTCCTTTACAGAACACTATTTTCTCTGAGACATGGGTGTATGTTTATATATCCATGTGCAGGGCCAGCTTCAGAACAGGGGATTAAGAGAATACCTATCATCTCTGTGGTGGGATATAGAGGTGAGAGTGTTAAGGGAAAACCCAAGTCTTGGACCACTTACATGCAGGACTCTTCTCTAAAAACAATATGTAACATGAGCTTATATGTGACTTCCTCCTACTTCAATGTAATCTGTCCCCTTCTTTTAAGAAAAGATCATAACTCTTCATGTACATAAAGACAATTATTTTCCAGTCATCCTTTAGTCTTTGCCCCTGATAGAGGAACACACTGGTTTAATACTTCCTCATGGGGAGGTGGCATCTCACTGTGGTTAGGTATGGTGCCTCAGAGGTTGGACTATCTGAATTTGAATGCTGGCCCACCACTTCAGAGCTCTTAAATCCCAGATTACTAATTTAACTTCTCTGAGACTCATTTGTAATATGGGGAGCATATCAGTACCTATCTCATAGAGATTTTGTGACTATTAAGTGCATATAAATTCTATGTGCCTGGGATCTGGTAAGTCCTCAACAAATCTTAGTTACCATAATTTTCCTACTTAAAAACTTTTCCTTGTTTTTATTTTGCATCTTTTCTAATTCCCTCCATGCTATAATATAGATACAATTCTGTGCTTAAAAGAGCTGCATGGTACACAGCTGGTATTGTGGGAGGCCTCTCCACTGTGGCCATGTGTGCACCCAGTGAGAAGTTTTAGAACATGGGAGCACCCCTGGACATGGGTCTGGGTGTCGTCTTTGTGTCCTCATTAGGATCTATGTTTCTTCCACCTACCACTGTGGCTGGTGCCACTCTGTACTCAGTGGCAATTTATGGTGGATTAGTTCTGTTCAGCATGTTTCTTCTGTATGATACACAGAAAGTAATCAAGCATGCAGAAGTAGTACCAGTGTATGGAGTTCAAAAATAGGAACCCATCAATTCGATGCTGGGAATCTACATGGATACATTAAACATATTTACGTGAGTTGCCAGTATTCTAGCAACTGGGGCAACAGAAAGAAATGAAGTGACTCAGCTTCTGACTTCCTTAATACATCAGATATCTGGCTTGTTTAATAGGGGTAGATATTCTTTAAATAGTTTGTGCAAGCAACTTTCGTGGAAGTTTAGAAGATAAGAACTTGTCAACAAGTTTCAGGTGTTCCAGTAATGTGATGCTTCAAGTCTGCTTTTTCTGCTGGAGAATAAATTCAGTAGTTCTCTTCCAAAAAAAAAAAAAACAGAATTATTCTTTCTATTTTATTTTATTATTTGAAATAGGTGTGGTTTAGAAACTTTTCCTTATGCAAATATTTTCTATAAAGTAACTCATTCCTCATTCTAATAATAATCTGAAATGAAACATCAGGAGTTGTTCTTAAATTTTACATTTTGAATTGAATATTCATTTTCATACAAACCCAGTTTCATTTTGGCTTTTCAGGAATAATTCATTGACACATAATATCTTGCAAATATCTTTCTCTTATTTTGGTAGCCTGTCAGTTTTTCCCAATATTTTGTAGAATTTTTGTTCCAATCCTAAATAGGAAGTTGGCAGTTAACCCTAGCACAACGGACAGTCAAAATACATGAAAGTTCAATCACAAGAAAGAAGTCTGTGACAGAATCAAAAATTCTGAATTGTATACCCTACACCAATTAGGATGGCTACTATAAATAAAAATATCAAGAACAGAAAATAACAAGTGTTGGCAAGGATATGGAGAAATTGGAAACCTTGTGCAGTATTAAGAGGATTGTAACGTGGGGCAACCGCCATGGGAAACATTACAGAGGTACCTCAAAAAAAAAAAGAACTATCATGTAATCCAGCAATCCCATTTCTAGGTAAATATACAAAAGAATTGAAAGCAGGATCTCAAAGAGATATTTACATACCCATCTCTCTATAACAGCACTATTCACAATAGCCAAGGTGTGGAAGCAATCCAAACGTCCATTGACTGATGATTAGATAAACAAAAGATAGTATATACAGATAATGAAATAATATTCAGTCTTAAAAAGGAAGTAAATTCTGACATAGGCTACAACGTGAAAACTTGAGGATGCTATGCTCAGTGAAAGAAACCAGTTACAAAAAAGACAAATACGGGATGATTCCACTTATATGAGTTATTTAAAGTACCAGGGGCTAGGGGAAGGGGACAAAAGAGAATTGTTTAATGAGTATAGAGTTTCTCTTCTGCTAGACACAGAAACTTGCAAACAAAATTCTGGATATCTGTATCACAACAATGTGAATATATTTAATACTACTGAACCGCACACTTAAAAATGGTTAAGATGGTAAAGTTCATGTCATATGTTTTTTACTACAATTTTTACAAAAGGAACAGAATGCACAACCCCAAGAGTAAATCCTAATGTAAACCATGTATTTGAGTGAGGATGATGTGTCAACGTAGGTTCATCTACTGTAACAAATGCACGACTCTGATGGGGGATATTGATAGTTGGGGGAGGCTGGAGGAGTGGCAGGGGGTATATGGGAACTCTCTGTACTTTCTGATCAATTTTTCTGTAAACCTAAAATTGCCCTAAAAAAATCAATGTATTCTTTTTAAGTTCTGATTTCTCGGCTGCTTAAACAATCTAAACATCCAATGATACTTTCAGAAGGACTTAGCTTGGTGTATCACAGGTGAGGACATCAGTGGATGGTCTCAAAGGCATCATCAGTGTGTTGTAACACAAGCTATAACCTATGATTAATTATATTCCTTTGGAATAGGCAACACTCCCTGTTTCTTCATCGGCAATGTAAGCGGTCACATTAAATGACCACTGAGACCAGTTTGACCAATACATGGCCTTATGAGGCTATGAGTATAGGCCTTATATGTGATTTTCACTGAGTAAAAAGTTGTAAAATAGATTACTTAACCTGGGGATTTGTGTTTGTGATTCATGCTTACATAATACTTACCAGATCCACAGTTTAGAGATGCAACAAAAGTGACTGTTTCTATGAAATACCACTCAGTTATAACTTGAATTCTCATGTGTAATACCTAAAAGTAATTCAGTTGTTCTTATTTAAAAATACTACAGTCACAAAATGTCTCTATAAATTTTTGAAAGATTTAAATTATACAAAGTATGTTTTCCAATCACAATGGATTAAAACTAGAAATCAAGAGCATAAGGAAAACTAGAAAATTCACAGATATGTGGACTTGAACAACACACTCTTAAACAACCAATGGATCAAAGAAGAATTCACAAGGAAAATTAGAAAATACCTTGAGACAAATGAAAATAAACTTATGAAATGCAGCAAAGCAGTGCGAAGAGGGAATTTTATAGCTATAAATGCATACATTAAAAAGGAAGAAAGATCTTGGGGCTTCCCTGGTGGCGCAGTGGTTGAGAGTCCGCCTGCCGATGTAGGGGACACGGGTTCGTGCCCCGGTCCGGGAGGATCCCACATGCCGCAGAGCGGCTGGGCCCGTGAGCCATGGCCGCTGAGCCTGAGCGTCCGGAGCCTGTGCTCCGCAACGGGAGAGGCCACAACAGTGAGAGGCCCATGTACCGCAAAAAAATAAATAAATAAAAATAAAAAATAAAAAGGAAGAAAGATCTTAAATTACTAAAATTAACAAACTAACTGTATACCTCAACAAACTAGAAAAAGAACTAACTAAATCTAAAGCTAGAAGAAGGAAGGAGATAATAAAGATTAGAGCAGAAATAACGAAATAGAGGATAGAAAAAAACAATAGAGCAACAAAAATAAAGCAATAGAAACTGAGTTTTTGTTGGTTTGTTTGGTTTTTGACACACTGAGTGACTTGTGGGACCTTAGTTCCCTGACTAGGGATTGAACCCATGTCCCCTGAAGTGGAAGCGTGGAGTCCCAACTACTGGACTGCCAGGGAATTCCCAGAAACTGAGTTTTTTAAAAAAGGTAAACAAAATAGACAAAGCCTTAGCTAGATTAACTAATAAAAAAAGAGAAAGGATTCTACTAAAATTAGAAATTATAGAGAGGACCTTACAACTAATGCCACAGAAATAAAAAGGATTATAAGAGATTACTATGAACAATTGTATGTCAACAAATTGGATAACCTAGAAGAAACATTTAAATTCCTAGAAACACACAACCTATCAAGATTGAATCATGAAGAAATAGAAAATCTTCACAAACCAATAACTAGTAAAGAGATTGAATCGGTGATCAAAAACCTCCCAACAAAGGAAAGCCAGGACCAGATGGTTTCACTAGAGAATTCTACCAAACATTCGAAAAAGAATTAACACCAATTCTCCTCAAACTCTTCCAAAAAAATTGAAGAATAGGGAACACTTCCAAGCTCATTCTACAAGGCCAGAATTACCCTAATATCAAAGCCAGGCAAAGACACTACAAGAAAACTACAAACCAATATTTCTGATGAATGTTGGTGCAAAAATCCTTAATAAAATTCTAGTAAACAGAATTCAACAGCATATCAAAGGATTATATATCATGATTGGGTGTAATATATTCTTGGAATTCAAGGATGCTTCTACATACAAAAAACAATCAATATATTACACCACATTAACAGAATGAAGGATAAAAACCACATGATCATCTCAACTGATGCAGAAGAATCATGAGCTGGGGGAGGAATCAATGACTCCATTATGGATTTGTCCTTCATTTTCAAAAGCTATAGATGGTCCAGGCATCAAGCTTGGCAAAGACAAAAGCTCCCCAAGTGAGCTTGAGAAAGAGAGATAATGAAGTTCTTGTCCCATAAGGGGGTCAGAAGGATAGGAGGAGAAGCAGGAAAGAATGTAGACGGAAATAAGTTTTGATACATGGAGGTTTCACAGGCATAAAGGGGATTTCCACAGAAATAGCCCATGGATTCTAAGGCAAGAGTTAAACAATCAACGAAGCCCCTCTCATCCTTTTTATCTAATGTTCAATTCCAGAGAGACTCAAGTTATCAGAGAGCATCCATTAGGAGTGAACTCTTTTGCATTAAAACTGCGTCCTAATGGAATCAAGAGAGGGAAGAAGATGTTTTAGCATAAAGAGAAGATTAATCATTCAAGAAACTCTAAAATTTCTATAAATGATACCTAGAATATATTACAACATCTACTGAATAATTATTAAGAACTGTGATAAAGCTGTATGCTAAGTGCATTTCATTTATTAACCCATTTAGCTTTCACAGTGAGACAGGTACTGCGTAAAGCAACACCAAATAAAGAAATGAATGCTTGGAAGTGTCAAGTGATTTATCCCATAACATATAGCTAAGAGGCAGAGTCAGGATTTGAACCCAGGTCTGTCTGATTCCAAAGCTTGAGAGCAGAGCCACTGTGCTGTCACCATGACTTTGCAGCTCAGATCATGGCTCTTGGGCTGTCCTTATCACCATTCTGAGGAAATCAGTGCAGAGCCACCTTGGGTAACGCTGGGTTGAGAATAGGCTATTTCCTGCCACAAGGATGAGCCTTCTTCAGCTGCATTACACAGGGAGATCAGCTCAGTGCTTTGTGACCACCTAGAGAGGTGGGATAGGGAGGGTGGGAGGGAGATGCAAGAGGGAGGGGATATGGGGATATATGTATACGTATAGCTGGTTCACTTTGTTATACAGCAGAAACTAACACACCATTGTAAAGCAATTATACTCCAATAAAGACGTTAAAAAATAAAATTAAATAAATAAAAAATAAAAAAAGATGAGCTTTCTTTCATTCTCGCCACAGAAAATAGCCTCCCTCCTCCTTCTCCTAGCAGTGCAAGGAACTGCCAGGTAAATTGAGCTCATTAGGTCGATCACACTCCTACTGCCTTACAATTTGAGGATATGGTTAGGAATGGAGCTATTGCACAATGAATATAGCAAAGAAGTCAGGCACTGTTATTAATCCCTTTTAAAAAAGATTAATGCATGGGAGAAATACAGATCATTAAAGAAAGAATTTGAATAGATTCTGAAAGTAGTGGGCTCCTACAAAGCTAGTCTAGACATTTACTTCTTATTCGTGGACTCTAAAATGTACTGGAATAAAATCTATATATGCTTAATAGATCTCACTTAGACTTAAATTAAACTTATAGGACTTATCTAGGTCAATTTCACATTGACAAAGCAAGTCAGATTCTCCAGCTAATGGACTGAGCAGGTTTCTCTGGAAGCCAGTGGAAAATATAGAGGGGAGAGCTGTGCCCTCTCGGGCAGGAGAAGTCTGGCGTGGCTTTGCTCCAGTGTTTCTCATTTTGTAGAGGGTTTGGCTGGCTCTTCACTTTGCTTGATATTCATTTGGTAGCAAGAGGGTAAGGGCTCCGGGCCTCATGCAGTCATGCTAGATTTTTCCTCTGTTGTCTTCAAAACAGATAATCACAAAAGAATCATGCCCTTGGCAACCATGTGTGACTACAGGCACCTGTCTGTATATCTTGCAAGTTGCCATTGTGTTTTTGAGGGGATCCAATCCTCCCTACATTTTTGCCATTAAAAATATATTCCTTTTATGAAGTGATGGAACGTATTGATGCTTGTATTAGTTTTTTATTGCTGCTGTAACAAATTACTGCAAACATAGTGGTTTAAAAAAACACAGATTTACTCTTTTACGCCTCTGGAGTTCAGAAATCCAAAAGTGGGTAGGCATAACTGCATTCCCTCTGGTTGCTCTGGGAAGAACCTGTTCCTTTGCCTTTTCTAGAGGTTGCCTGCACTCCTTAGCTCACAGGCCACTCCCTCTGTGTTCAAAGCCAGCAGCTGAACATCTTCTATTCTCTCTCCGACTTTTACCCTCCTGCCCCCTTTTATAAGGATTCTTGTGATTATGTTGGGCCCACCTGAATAATTCAGGATAATCTTCCCATCTCAAGATTCTTAACTTAATCACATCTGCAAAGTTCTTTTTATCATGTAAGGGTAATATATTCACAGGTTCTGAGGACTAGGACATGGATGTCTTTTGGGAAGGTGGGGGACGAGCTGGGGTGCAAGGGGACTACTCAGCCTAACACATGGCTGTTTATTTTTACTGGACTTTCTTGTCAGAATGACAAATTGGAAACCTTATGTTAGTCCCCAGTGGGTTTTTTTTGTTCTCTTTTGAGTTTTACTCTCCATGAAACAAAAGTTGGGTTATACAGTTGTGAGTATCCAGCCAGCCAAGAGCTGAGCCTGAACTTAGATGAGAAAAAGAACAGCAGAACAGAGAGAACCTGTCTCAAAGCTGCTCAAGGAGGGAAAGTTACAAAAAAGATTATTGTTTTTATTCATGCATTCAACAAACATGTACTTAACAAAGCACAGAGATTTTTGCCAGGTACTTTGTAGGTGCTCAGCACTATGGAAATGCAAAGAAAGATAACGTATGATTCCCCAAAGGCTTCCAGTAAAGCCAGAGCATCAAGGCATCTAGGGACCAGAGAACAGCCCTACAGTAAGGGGATTTTTTTATGTTTGAATTTGAAGGCTGAGCCTAATTTTTATCATTCTTTATCCTGGCTGCAGCCAGGCAGAAGAGCTATAGCACACTGAAACAAGCAAAACTTCCCCACCAGCATTTTGATGGTGGATATTCAAGAACTAAACACATTCATACATTATATTCACCTTGGAGCTACAATAATGTTTTGGCGACCAGAACAGAGAGTCAAAACACATGAGGGTTACTGACCAAACGTTTTCAAAAATATGGGTTTAAAAAGGGATAAACCATGTTTCTGCATGGCTGTAATCCAAGGAGTGCACACAAAGGGAATTTTTTAAAGAGATGCTATACCAAATGGATATCAAAGTGGCATTTTTTTAAATTGATGATTTTTTTAGAATGAATCTATGACATCATTCTAAAAAGCCTAGCTGAGTTTTATTTATTCCCAAGCTCTTGTTGCATGTGGAATCTGCAGAAACACCCAGAAGTCCAAATTCACCTGACCAGTGCTGTAGCCCCAGGAGGAGATTCTGTGGCTCAGCCACAGGAGAGGCCTCATCCTGGCTCAGAACTGCATCAGGACCAGCTCCATCCAGCTCATTCTGCAGGTGCTTGAACAAGCCAAGAGGGTAAGGAGTGTACACTGCCTCACAGCCTTACACCTGTGTGTGAAAAATGATCTTCCCACCACCTCCACTGCCACTGCCACTGATTGATTCAATCTCTTCCATGAAAGCAATAAAGTGGACGATATAATGATAATAAGAGCTAGTATTTACTAAGAACCTACTGCATGCCAGGCAGTATTCTAAGTACCTAGCATATTTTAGTCAGTTAATCTTCTAGCAGCTTATGAAGTAGATAGTATTATTATCATCTCCTCATTTTACTGATGCAAAACTGCAGCCCAGAGATGTGATTTGCCAAGTTAGTAAGTTGCCGAGTTGGAATTTGAACCTACATGGTGAAAGCCATACTCTCAATCATAGTATGAAAGCACCTTGCTTTACAGAAAGGGTCCTGGGGCTGGGAGCAGGTCTTCAGCTTGGAGAGTAGAGTGGCTTCTTAGAGAGGCAACCCAAGCTGATGGAAAAGAACCAAAGAGCTGGAGCCACACAGACCAGGCTGGAATCCATCCTAGCCGGGGAATTTGAGGGCTTAGTAGCACTAACTCCAAAGGTCATGCTGTGGTCTGTCAGGCTGCTGTCATCTGGCCTGGAGCGTTGTGTAGGCAGAGTGCCCCTGCCTCTGGATGGAGCTCCAAAACTCGTCTTCAGTGGAAGGACCCAGCTATCATCCACGAAGAGGTCTGCTGATCTAAGAGCTAGAAGACTGCTTCCAATCCTTAAAAATAGACTCAAAGCAAGGAGACGCAAGATGGAGGAGATATGGGGATATATGTATATGTATAGCTGATTCACTTTGTTGTAAAGCAAAAACTAACACACCATGGTAAAACAATTATACTCCAATAAAGATGTTAAAAAAAAAAAAAAGCAAGCTACAGAAATCTGATACAAGAAAAGGGCCTCTTCCTCAAGGATCACAGTCTGGGAATGTTTCCAGTTCGCTGGGACCTGCTCCAGAAGTATTATGAGGCCATCACACACTACTCAGAAACCCCCAAGGGTGCTTATTATGGCCCGTGGAATCCAATGACAAGCAGAAGAAAAGGATTTCTTAAAGTTTTTCAGACATCTGCTCTATTGAGAACCAAATAAACAAACAAAAACTTTGTTCATCTGTCAAGATTGTCAGTATATTCCCCATACCACCATCATACCATCTATATGTTAATGTTTTCTTTTATAGAAGATGGTTGCTTAAATGGTTTAAAAAGATATATAACATATCATGTATATTCCAGAACCAAGAAATAAAGACTTCCTTCTCATTCTCTATGTTTTAGGTAGATTTTTGCTATTGCAGTCATCTTAGTTATCTTTCATGTGTAACCTCACATTATATGATTTTCAACAATAGAAAAAATGCAATGAAAATCTGAAATTATTATAACCTAGAGTGATTATAACCAAAAAGCTACTGATGTTTTCATGAAACTCAACTACTATAGTAGACTCCAGGAGAGCTGCATTGGACACCATCATGAAAGATCTATCGAGCTGACACTGAGAGTCACAAATCGCCATCAAACCTGCCTAATGCATATTTATTGCTATGTACAAAATAAGTTGGGTTCTCGTTCATTGGGGTTTTTTAGCAAATGAATTGAGCAGGTCCCAGAACTAATTCTAAATTTCTTTATAATTGATTCATAGTGAAAGTATTGATTCATTAGGAAGTTTCTAGGTCAGAAATGCATCTTTCATTATTATTAAAAGACTTCCAATTGTGTGTGTGTGTGTATGTGGATTTCACTAACATGAAACACACGCACTCGCATTTTGAAAAAGTATTTAGGACACCTGAAGTCATTCTTCTTTTCATCTCAGATGATTACATATTTGAAGAAAATCTGGTTATTTTGTCAGATTTGAAGAAAAAGAACTAAACCTCATGTAAATTACTGCCCAAATAGGAGGAAAAAACCTGAATTTTAATGTTATTATTGCTTTTATTTCATGGAGCCAAGAGATGCCATCTTTATGCAGGGTGTAAAGTGTGTGTGTGTCACTAATATGAAAATCAGTGGAGAGCAGGAGGGAAAGTGATGATACAGGTGAGATTTGGTCTTGAACCACAAACCAGTCATAAGTCTACAGAGAGAGTAGGTAAAACACTTACACTTGTGTTTTTCTCATTGGAAAGAATGGGACATGGGTGGGAGGAGTTGAAGCCGTGACTAATGCCCTGAGAAACCATGTGGCAGGCTAGATTCATGGGGACTGGCTCTGACTGTTATGTGGCCTTTGTGTTCTGACAACAATGTTTGAAAACTAAATATTTGATGTGCAAGTATGTACCTGGCCATCTCCTAGGACTAGTGTGAAAGCACCTTAGAAGGTCAGACACTCAGTTTCCTGAGAACTATGGCTGCGACAGAAGAAAGAGATGGGAGAAGCCTCTGTTCCTTCTAGGGATTCCCTTCCCTCTCCTTTTCTTCATGAGCACACTCTAGCTCCTCACATGCTTTGCCCGAGACCTCCTTCAGGAGACATTAACCCAAGTCTGTGCAGACAGGCAGCCAGCTCTTTACAAAGATCACCCCTGCCTTAGAAAGCCCAGACGGAACTGCTGAGCTGCCCCAGGGACAAGCAGCAACCAGGTCACATTCCTCCTTCATCCTGTTTGAGGGATACAGAGAATCACTAAGCCGCCGTATGCAAGAGTACTCAAACTTTCACACTATTTAATGGAATGCTTTTTTTCTACAAATTTCATCAATGCCTCCCAGAAACAGAACTGTGCTGTCTACATTGAATAGTACATGTAGGATGAGACATACAACCAGTGCACAAGATGTCTGCAACCCTGCTGAGGCTAAAATATTTACGTCGAAACTCAAACCAACGTATGACTACACTGCAAAGATATATATATTGAGAACCATTAATATATAGTTGGGGGCTTCCCTGGTGGCACAGTGGTTGAGAGTCTGCCTGCCGATGCAGGGGAAGCGGGTTCATGCCCCGATCCGGGAAGATCCCACATGTCGTGAAGCGGCTGGGCCTGTGAGCCATGGCCACTGGGCCTGCGCGTCCGGAGCCTGTGCTCCGCAATGGGAGAGGCCACAACAGTGAGAGGCCTGCGTACCGCCAAAAAAAAAAAATATATATATATATATATATATATATTTCTGCCGACCTTCCCCCAATCCCTCACATTGCCAACCTCACCCACACCTCCAGACCTTTGCAAATACTCTTCCCGCACTCCTGGCTAACTGCTAGAATTTATTCCCCCTGGAAAGCCTTTTCTTGCCCCTTTAATGTGTTCCTAATCCCTCCCTGTCCCTGAATTTCCCCTTTCATAGCATTTACCACATTGCACTGTAATTGCTTATTAAATTATCTCCCTGATTAGACTACAGCATTGCGGACTAGAAACTACACACATAGCACAAGGATCAATGCTAATCCTGGCTCTACAACTTATCACCTATGTAATATGGGATGAAATTCTTAACCCGGAATTTCTAAGCATCCATTTCCTCAGGAATAATAATCATACTTAACTTTAAGTAGTTGTGTCAGCTGATAACATGCATGGAAACGCTAGCATGAGCCTGGAAAGGGTTCTGGAAATGCTGAAGATGTAGACTGTCGTACTGTTACAATTTTATTTCAGACTCTATAAAGGCTTTCATTCCTTCATTCCTTCATTCATTGTGTAAACCCATTCCTTGTTGCATTTCCAGAGTTAGGATAAGGTTTGCATACACTATACACTCCAACGTTCATGGAATGAGTCAATGAAAGAATAAGAGTTCTATTCATGAGACCTGAGCAGACGAGGGAACACTGCCTATGTCACAACTCCACTGAATCTGCATTTCTGAAGCTGCTCCATATTAGGAGTCAGTGTGTGTGTCTGTGTATCTGTGCGTCTATATGTCTGTGTATGTATGTGTATATGGGAACATACATGAATAACATATAAAACTAGTCAAGTTCCTACTCAGGAAATAGCCCATAACTTAAATAGATCAACAAAGTGACAACTGTTCCTACAAAATACAGCCTAAATCCTCATCTGACTTCAAACTTAGATCCATTTGTCAAAGGCCACAAGTCTGGAAAAAGCATCATACAATGTAGACCGTAATCCATAGTTCTTCTTCCTCACTGTGCATCTTAAAATCACCTTCCTGTGTTCCTCTTATGCTTATGCTCCCACTTCCCACAGTTTGTGTCTTATTTTATTATTTATGAGCCTGAACTATAAATACTTTGAAACAGGGAAGATTTTGCCGGTTAGGTACAATTTAAGTTGTTTTTCAGTATCATATATATTTACAATATCTTATAAATATTTAAAATTATCAAAATAATGGCTCCACTGACTCATAATAAATTCTGTATTTTGTATAGGGATGATTGCCAAATTGATAATCTAGAAAATTGGAAAACCCCGTCAAACTTCGTGACCTGTTGGTCCCCAAAGAGTATCTTTCTAATTACTGGAAGAGACTGAGCCTTGAGTTTTGCTGTCTTAGAAGTTGATCTGAAAAGATAAACATCCCAAAATTTACCTCTTTGGAAAAGATAAGTAAAAGAAATATTTTCCACTGAAGAATGTGTTCATTGAGCTGTATCTTAAAAGCCAAATAGTTCTCAGGCAGTGTATTAAAAAAAAAAAATCACAGAATCATGAAGTGTCTGCCATGCTCAGGAATGGCGTTCCAGGCATGATGGAGAATGGGTGTGTGAGAATGCCAGCAAATGCTGCTGCAGATGTACAATAGGAGCCCTCAAGAAAGAGCCTTGAATGCCATATAAGGAGTTTGGACTATATGCCAAAGGGCGATAGTTCTCCAAGTGTGGTCCCTGGACCAGCAGCATTAATATCACCTCGCAGCTTAAAAAATGCAAATTCTCCAGTCCCAGCCCAGACCTACTGAATAAGAAACTCAAGGGCTGGGACATAGTCATCTGTGTTTTAACAAGCCCCCCAGGGGACTCTGATGCATCCTGAGTTTGAGAACCACTGCCATAGAGAATGATATGATCAGATCTGGGTGTGCCAGCAGCAATATGGAAAATGGATCAGAGGGGAAGAAACTGAAGGCAGGGAGGCCTGAAAAGGATGGTGAAAGTATTGGTTCATTAGGAAGTTCTGTATTTTATCTATATTTTAGCAAGTTAAAGATAAAAACAGTTATTAGTTGCATCATTATTTTATTTACCTCTAGAAAGAAAAATTCTGCCAATTTAACAATAACACAGTGTCTCTTATCATTTGGAATTTTTACTTTATACTTATTGAAAGGGCTTTCTTAGACTTATCCTGACCAATTTTTATCCTATACCACCCTTGCGCATACATGGAAAGGAAAATATAAGCAAAATAATTTACTTAAGGTATTCCTATCACTTTTTCCCATTTAATGTCTGACTCTTCTGGAACACTTTTCCACTCAAGAGCCATATGGAGTTTTAAATGATGCATCATTTCTTTTAAAAATGCTCCACTATTGTCTCTGGGGTTTCCAAGCAACTGAGGCCCATTCTGCAAATTTGGGTGCATGTGTGCAGGTATCTACCTCACGACTGCTGCTCAGCCAACAGAAACTCGAAGATGCATCCTGACTTGGGAAAAGTTAAAGAGTGGGAAGTGGTGGGCATCTTAAAATTGATGAATTCCCAATGAGAGTTAATCCAGGCCTTCATGGGGGCGGAAACGGGGAAAATAGGAAGGAGGAGGCAGAGATCAATAACACTTCATGGGTGGATTCTAAAGCCTATGTGACCAATTAGATTTTGGGGGAGAGGAAGGCAGATGACTCTGAAGTTCTAATCTGAGTAACTAACTGGGTGGCATGACCTTAGGCAAAACAAAAAATTCAAGAGAAGGGGTAGGTTTTAAGAGCAGAAGGGAAGAAGAACATAAGAGTAAAATGAGTTCAGTCTCAAACTTTTTTGAGTTTGAAGATCTTGAGGGATATCCAGGTAGAGATGACCAGGATGTGCCTGTAAATACAGATCTATAACTCAAGCAGTGGGGGGTCATGGTTAAAGATAAGTAATTTTTAATCAGTAGCATTTAAATGGTAGTTGAAACCAGGGAGATGAGACCTCTTTTCCAAGGTGAGTATATGGAAAACTTGAAGCAAGTTGGTAGCAGAACAAAAACAAAATTGAAGATGTAAATAGAAATAAGAAGGAGCATTCAGAGAGAGAAAAAATCGTTAGATGATGTTTACATATCTCGGGAGCTCCTCAAAGACAAGAGCTGTCTTGTTCCAAGTCTGAGTCTCCAGGGCAATGTTCAACCCAGTAATTTTGGTGGAACTAACATGAAAAAGGTGGTCCAAGGGCCCAAAAGGTGAACATTTTTAGAAGGAGGACTTGGCCCATAATACCAAATGTTACAGTTGATCATGGATCATTTTTGATCAAAGGGCTGCTAGATTTAGTAAATCTAGTTTCATTTGCGCCACTTTCACCTCATTTCACAGCTGAAGAAAGGGAGGCTCAGAAACAATAACAGACATGCCCAAGGCCAACAGTTAGCTAGTGGGTGAGCCAAAGGCAGGACCCTGGTCTCCTGACCTTTGTCCTGGGGCTGTTTCTTCTACACTGAACTTTTCCTCTCAAAGAAGGGTTATGCCCACCGCTGATAAACCTCTGGATCCAAGCAACCTCAGATAAGCTCAGATCCATCCATAATTATTAGGGAAATGCAAATCAAAACTACAAGGAGATATCACCTCACTCCGGTCAGAATGCCCATCATCAAAAAGTCTACAAACAATAATTGTTGGAGAGGGTGTGGAGAAAAAGGAAACTTCCTACACTGTTGGTGGAAATGTAAATTGGTGCAGCCACTGTGGAAACAGTATGGAGGTTCCTTAGAAAACTAAAAATAGAGCTACCATATGACCCAGCAATCTTACTCCTGGGCATATATCCAGAGAAAACTCTAATTCAAAAAGATACCTGCAACCCAATGTTCATAGCAGTATTATTTACAGTAGCCAAGATATGGAAGCAACCTGAATGTCCATTGACAGATGAATAGAGAAAGAGGATGTGGCATATATATATATATATATACAATGGAATATTACTCAGCCATAAAAAAAGAATGAAATAATGTCATTTGCAGCAACATGGATGAACCTAGAGATTATCATACTAAGTGAAGTAAGTCAGACAGAGAAAGACAAACATCATATGATATCGCTTATATGTGAAATCTAAAAAAAAGATACAAATGAACTTATTTACAAAACAGAAATAGACTCAGAGACACAGAAAACAAACTTATGGTTACCACAGGGGAAAGGGGTGGGGAGGGGTAAATTAGGAGTTTGGGATTAACATATACACACTACTATATAGCAAATAGATAACCAACAAGGACCTATGGTATAGCACAGGGAACTACACTCAATATTCTGTAATATCCTAAAATGGAAAAGAATCTGCAAAAGAATATATATGTATAACTGAATCACTGTGCTATACACCTGAAACTCACATGACATTGTAAATCAGCTATACATCAATTTAAAAAATATCCATCCATCAAAATGAACTCTGCTAAGACAGCCACCTCACTCCATGGAGCAGAAGAGAGCTATAGGGAACAGCAGGTAGTCTGGTGTCAGACCAGATGGGCACTCCAGGTCTTCTCTTACACCTGAACATTGTGTATAGAGCCCCACCCCCATGAAAGAAAAAATTCAGATGGCTTGAATCTCTGGGTCATATCTTGAGCCAGAATTTTCTGTAACTCTCGCTACATATAACAAGACAGGAAGAGACGCTGCAAGCAGGTTGAACTAAAACAGAGCAAACGTCTCTGCTGTGATATGGGGTCTTTAAACAGGAAACTCACACCAGATTTTATATGTAGATGAGCAAAATTTGAATTCGGTGAAGGCAAAACAAAGATATTGACATCATTCTCTTTAATAATAATTAAGTTGTATTACTGTTCTTGCAGCCGATGACATCCTGAAAAAAACAAATGTTTTCTCAAGAGCAGTGATTCTCAAACACCAGAGAGCTCAAGAATTAGCTTGTAGGGTCCCTCCTTCAAAGATTCTGGGGTACCTTAGTGGGCTCAGCCATTAAAGTTCAAAATTCTCTGAAAATGTATTCCAAGAGACATGGTGAACATGACATTTTCCACATTTCAAAACTCAAAGCTTTCAAAGATCAGGCTCCATGACTCATCCATCCCCCTTTTTGTGATCCTTGCAGGGCCAGAGGATCTGTAGGATGAGACATTTGTGGTCACAACCCTTGTGCTTTCCATGTTTTCATCAATAGAGACATATACAGCAGCACAGAGACTTCCAGAAGCCCCCATCTGGCAGAGATGACTAATGGGGCTTTCCCACTGACATCCTAGCAAAGGTGCCAGTGGTATATTCGTTCCAGATCACAGCCTTAATAGGGCAGTTCCTCCCAGGATATTACCCTGATAGATGACCTGTCTTCATTTTACAACCTACGTGCCACCCACCTGTGTAACCTTCCTCTCCATGGTGATGGGCACAGAAATGCATATCTGACCTGCATCTCAGAACTAAATCCTTTACAGCAAATGCCGACCTTTCTATAAACTAGGGAGAGGCAGTTTTTCTTCCATTACGCAGCCTGTTATTTTCACTCACTTTTATATCCCATGGCCAAAAAAATGAAAAGCAGTTAGGACCTAGCTAGAATTGTAATCACAGGAGTGCCAAGTGGGTACAAAAGCACATGCAAACTCATACAGATATTACTGGCTGATTGTAGAAGATCATCAAAGAATTTTTGTAAAGTAGAGGGAAGAAATTGAGTGCTGGGTGATTTCTTCACTGATAGCCCCTATCCAGTCAGAGCTTGTAAAAGCAAGTTGGGCTAAGAAATACAGAATAAATGTACTCAGAGCCCACTCTCAACAAGATAGGCAAGATCTCAAACCAGAGATAAAACCCATATTATCATTGATATCATCCTTATCCCATAATAATTGATTTTTTTTCCTTCAGTTTGTGAAGAGAAGATTAACCAGTAGCCATAATAAGAAGTAGGAATCAGGAGCATGAAAAAGTACTATTAACTTAGTGATCTTGGGAAAGTCATACAACCTTTCTGGGCTTCAGTTTACTCATAAATAAAATAAGGAAACTGATTTACATAATCTCTAAGGTCCCTTTCATCTCAGAAGTTCTGTGTCTGTAACAGGGAGCATTGGCTATTGACCAATTTAGCAGAGACACGAAGCATGGTGATGTGTGTCTTAGAATATCAAAATAATTAATCTTTCAACAAAGACAGGAACTCAGATAAATATGTAGCAGCAAGAACAGATTGAAGTTTTGTAAGGATGCAAGAGCTGCTGAGCTGGTCACAGAATAACAGATCCAGACAGGGGATCCACCTCTCCAAGGATGCCAAATTATTTTCTAAACAGCATCTCAGAGAACAGAAGCACTGCTGGTTATTAAAAGGTTTGATAAATGAACAAAATTAAATAAGTTCTTTCACTGCAGGAGGCCTCAGAGCCGTTCCTGCACTGTCCAACAGAACTTTCTGCAATGATGGAAATGTTCTACATATGCACTTTCCAGTATGGTAGCCACCAGCCACATGTGGCTATTAAGCAATTGAAATGTATCTAGCACCACTGAGGAACTGAAGTTTTAATTTTATTAAACATTAATTCACTTCTAGTTGAATAGCCACAGGGGGCTAGTATCCATGTATTAGATCATACAGCTTATACCATACACATTTAGAAGGTTAGCCCTAAGAGGGACATAATGCATGGAGCATTTCCCAATCTTCTTGGGCCATAGAATTGTGTTTTTAAAGGAATGAAATTCCTTGCAAAGCCATTTAGGAAGGACTAGACTCTGAGCCATCCTGCTGAGTGGATGAAGTCCCAGGAGACTGTTCTAGCTTCGATGTTCTAACTTAGCCATCAAGGGCATCCGTCACCACCCAGTGACAGAGACCAGACTATGTGTTGTAATGTCACCTCACAATTCAATCACATCAAAACTTCCCAAGTCCTGAAAGACACCCTTTGCCTCCCAGTGCAGGTCCAGTCGGCAGAATTCTACTAAAAACTGGCTGTTCCTTTCCACCAAACATAAAACAATGTCAATCTATTGTTTCTGGGCTGTCCCAGACACTCTTGCCTACACTGGGAAACATCATTATCTCAACAGCCCATTGAGATAAGTAGCATTCCATTTTATAGATGAGAAAAGTGAGGCTCAGAGAGATGAAGGGACTTAGTTGTTCAAGGTCACATACTTGGTTAACAGGACTTGACCTCCATCTTTGCATTGTGTCCCATAAAGCATTCTAACAATATGTTGAGTTGAAACTTTCGTCCAAATAAATGTCTAGGGCCCATAAAAAAATATTGAATTAACACACTCTCAAAATACCAAAAAATGTATCCATACCTGAGAAAAGCAGTTTGTTTTACGAGGTTTGCTTGTGTATTTCTTGAGAATTATGATAAATGCAAGAAATGTTTAGTTTAACAATCATGGAATAAAAGAAACAAACATGATTTCGCAAATGTGTATAAATCCTGTCCTCCAAGAAAGCCTCCCCTGGACCTGGAATAATCATGTGCCTCTCAACTGAAAATTCAAATTGATGTGTAAATAAGCATCTACAAATTTCATTTACCCAATTATTTGTCCTTTCCTGAGTATGCAATCAATTTGGTGCTACTAAGTGCCATTTATTCAGACCACAATCGCACACACAGCTGCTCATTTCTGCATCTAATTCAGGCTTGGGTCCACCAGTGGTCTCTTGTGGGCCAAAGTCCTTGAATCAATTTGTTATCATTTGTGCATGACATTTGTTGTCATTTGTGCATTTGACTGTGACCTACACAATTTTAGAAATCAAGGGTTTTTTCAACAAAATATTGTTTCTTGAAATATAATTTGGCCTTGTGGGAAATTGACTGGGATCTGAAGTTACACCCTGACTCAGAGTGCCAAATCCAGGCGTTGCCCAAAGAAGACAAGGCAGACCCCGAAGCGGCAGGTCAATGAGGTGACCCTCTGCAAGTTACACAGGCCTGGCCAGCTATTAACGGGGCTCACTGCATTCACTTTGGCTCTCTAGATTAAAATATAATCACTTTCAGTCAAGTACAAATCAGTAATTATTTTATCTGTAATCAATCTGTATACACTTAATATAAATAATAGCAGACTTTATTATGACATACTCTAGGAAAAAATGTGTACTACAGTTCAGTGTTCATTACAATACTGCATACAATTATGCCATGCTTGGTCATCTCAGTGGTCCTGAGAAACCTAAAGGAAAGGAAATGAGGGATAGTAAAAGCAATGAATGAAGAATAGAGAGGGTAGGCTAGAGGAAGATAAAAAAAAAAGGAGTTCAAAGGTGAAATCTGGGTCATCAGGAAGAAACCTTGAACAAAGTGACCAGCCACATGAGGGCCTGGGGAATCTCAGAGAGAGGATGATCGAAGTAACCAACAGTCTCAAAGGCCCAGTGGAGGACAGGGAGGGTTGTGGGGAAGGGCAAGGCTGGTTAAGGGGGAAGTTGAATGGGAAGAGGGGAATAAAACAGGTCTGTGCACAGATCCACCCATCCAGCTGCAAAAGCTCAGGGGTACCATGGGAAGTGGAGAGGCTTTGGGATACCACAGCCAAGTCCTACCACCTAGGATATTGTTAATATCACAATGCCTGCTCCCTACTCCAAAGTCCCGGGAATCTGTGTTTTTAACAAGCACCTCCAGTTGATTCTCAAGATAGACAAGTTTGGGAAGCACAGCCCGTGGAGAAGAGCATGAACTGAAGGCTGACAGCCTGGAATTGGAATCCTGACCCCTCCATTCACCAGCCCTGTGAACTTGGGAAGAGACTCGGCTCTCTGAGCCTTGGTTTTCTCATCTGCAACAATAAAAATATGTTTATGCCCAGTAGCACGCCACCAAGTTAGACATTATTATCATCATGCCCATTTTACAGATAAGGAAGCCAAGGCATGAGTGATTGATTAAATGCTTTGCCCCAAATCATGCTGCTGGTAAATGAAAGAGTTGATAGCAAACCAGGAGCCACCTGGCTCCACGTGTCATGCTCTTAGCCTCAACGATGTTCCACCTCTCCTCCCAGAAAGGAGCACTTAGAGCGATGGGAGAAAAGCTTTCCAGACCAGGCAATTTATATTAATTCTTACTCACATCAGATGGTAATTGTTCCCACTTACGTAAGTTATTCTGTAAATGAGCACAGTTCACTCAAATTAATTTTGAATCAAGCTTTTCTTCCCCAAGATGAACAATTTATAGGAATCAAGCCATGACTCCACCTGGGCGATGGCTCAAGCATATTAATGCTTCAACAAACTTCATAGCTAATACTGATACCACAGTGGTAGAAATGGATATTCAGTAAGGTACCGAGGGCATTCTCCATACCCATAGTCTACAATGTGTGTCTAGATGTGGGTCTAGGCTAACAGAATTCACCAATGTGAGATCACCTGCCCCAAGTGGCTTCACCTCTACACTGCTTTACACAGGCTTAGAATCTCAATGTATTTCTTGGCTGGAAATTTGCATTCTCTCTGAAATCAAGCTTACGAGTTCATTTCTCAAGACAATGCAGCATATATCAAAATGAAGATCTAATCACCCACTGTTCCAACAAAGAATTTTTATTTTACTAGGATGTGTGAAATGATTGTTTCTCATTTGTCATCATGCTCTGCACTCTGGGTTGAAAGGAAGATGCATCCTGAAAGATAGGACATGACACCAGAAACTAATTCTGAATTTTCTATTTAAAAAACACATATCTATATATATTGCAGAAGACAGAGTCTGTTGGGGGCTGTTTTTTAAAACTGCTACTCAAAGTTCTGAGAATAAACAGCCAAACTTTGTGAACAAAAGAAATACATGTTTATTCAAGCAAAGAAAAGTGGAGATGAGCAAAATTATATTTTTCTAAAAGGTGAGGGTTCTGTGTTACCACAAAGAAGAGAATGATTCTAGAGCAAATTAAGTAGAGAATGTAGGGACCTATGAGATAAGATTTGAAGGACCCTTGCCTTTATGAAGGACTAAAATCCCACAATTAGATATTCCTTTCTTTGGCTTCAGGCTACGTGCCAATGATAGGCATTATCATCTTTGTCTTTCTTTGTATAGAGAATCCATCTTCACCTATTCATGTGACCTGTGCCCCCTAAGCTGTAGCTGACTGGACGAAGGCTATACATGTGACCCTGGGAGAGTCGATCCAAAGGCTGGGTTGAGCCAAGCTGATGCTTTTTCTCTAGGCTTAGGACTAAGAGACATGGAGAAGATAATTCTTTAGTAGAGAATTGAGTGGTAAGTTCAGGTAGAGCCAGGATTAGAGACAGTGACATGGCCAGCCAAAAACTATGGGGGAGAGATATGAGTAGGGAGAGAAAGCCAATCTGAAGAAAGAGTAGAGTGATAGAGACAAGTAGAGGAAAAGACCATGTGCCCTAATAATTCTGGTTCTGGAATCTGTGGGTTCAGCTTCAGTAATCTGCTTATACTTTGTTTCCGGTTCATGAGGGTCAATGAGATAGACTATTGCATTCTTATACATCTTTTTACTTGAGCTTGTCTCACGGATTTTTTTTTTAATTCCTTGTCACCAAAGGACCTTGACTATATAAACAAACGTAGCAGATCTTGACATTGGTGGGGAACTTCGACCTGGCAGCAAAGTCAATTCCTATATCCTCACAACACTTCTCATAAGGATTTATCTGACCATATTGACCCAAAAGAATGCCTTCCTCTCATTCCTCCCCAAAGGCAGATGGTCTGCCTCCCAGAGGATTTTATACCATCTCACTTGAAATATTTAAAAAAGCCTTCCTGGGCTTCCCTGGTGGCGCAGTGGTTGAGAGTCCACCTGCCGATGCAGGGGACGCGGGTTCGTGCACCAGTCCGGGAGGATTCCACATGACGTGGAGCGGCTAGGCCCGTGAGCAATGGCCGCTGAGCCTGCACATCCAGAGCCTGTGCTCCACAAGGGGAGAGGCCACAACAGTGAGAGGCCCGCGTACCGCAAAAAAAAAAAAAAAGAGCCTTCCTTGTTCTGGAGTTCTTGTAGTAAGTTTTCTGTCATAAGAGATGTTCAGATCAAGGTTAATTGATCATCTGGCAGAGACATATAGGAGATAAATTCAAACACCTGAGAGGTATTTAAACCAGCTCACCTGGGGGAGACCTTCAAGATGGTGGAGGCATAAGATGCGGAGATCACCTTCCTCCCCACAGATACATCAGAAATACATCTACATGTGGAACAACACGTACAGAACACCTACTGAACGCTGACAGAAGACCTCAGACCTCCCAAAAGGCAAGGAACTCCCCACGTACCTGGGTAGGGCAAAAGAAAAAAGAATAAACAGAGACAAAAGAATAGGGATGGAACCTGCACCAGTGGGAGGGAGCCGTGAAGGAGGAAAGGTTTCCACACACTAGGAAGCCCCTTCGCGGGCGGAGACTGCGGGTGGCGGAGGGGGGAACCTTCGGAGCCGCGGAGGAGAGCACAGCAACAGGGGTGCGGAGGGCAAAGGGGAGAGATTCCCGCACAGAGGGTCGGTGCCGACCGGCACTCACCAGCCCGAGAGGTTTGTCTGCTCACCCGCCGGGGCGGGCGGGGCTGGGAGCTGAGGCTCGGGCTTCGGAGGTCAGATCCCAGGGAGAGGACTGGGGTTGGCGGCGTGAACACAGCCTGAACGGGCTAGTGCGCCACAGCTAGACGGGAGGGAGTCCGGGGAAAGGTCTGGAGCTGCCGAAGAGGCAAGAGACCATTGTTTCAGGGTGCGCGAGGAGAGGGGATTAAGAGCGCCGCCTAAAAGAGCTCCAGAGACGGGCATGAGAAGCTAAGGCTGCTGCTGCCGCCACCAAGAAGCCTGTGTGCAAGCACAGGTCACTATCCACACCTCCCCTCCCGGGAGGCTGTGCAGCCCACCACTGCCAGGGTCCCGTGATCCAGGGACAGCTTCCCCGAGAGAACGTACGGCACGCCTCAGGCTGGTGCAACGTCATGCCGGCCTCTGCCCCGCAGGCTCGCCCCGCACTCCGTACCCCTCCTTCACCCCGGCCTGAGTGAGCCAGAGCCCACGCATCAGCTGCTCCTTTAAGCCCTCCGGCGACCTACACGCAGAGGCAGGGCCAAATCCAAAACTGAACCCCGGGAGCTGTGTGAAAAAAGAAGAGAAAGGGAAATCTCTCCCAACATTCTCTGGAGCAGCGGATTAAATCTCCACAGTCAACTAGACGTACCCTGCATCTGCGGAATACCTGAAGAGACAACGAATCATCCCAAATTGAGGAGGTAGACTTTGAGAGTAACTGTAGACTTGGGTTTTGCTTTCTGTATCTAATTTCTTTCTGTTTTTATGTTCATCTTAGTTTAGTATTTAGAATTTATTATCATTGGTAGATTAGTTTATTGATTTGGTTGCTCTCTCCCTTTATTTTTTAATACATAGATATATATATATATTTTTCCTTTTTCTCTGTGAGTGTGTATGTGTATGCTTCTTTGTGTGAGTCTTCTGTATAGCTTATCTTTTACCATTTGTCCTAAGGTTCTGTTTGTCCATTTTTTCTTTGTTTGTTTTTATTACTTTTTAATTTTTAATAATTTTTTTATTTTAATAACTTTATTTTATTTTATTTTTTCTTCTTTCTTTCTTTCTCCCTTTTTTTCTGAGCCATGTGGCTGTCAGGGTCTTGGTGCTCTGGCCGGGTGTCAGGTCTGTGCCTCTGAGGTGGGAGAGCCGAGTTCAGGACACTGGTCCACCAGAGACATCCCGGCTCCACATAATATCAAACGGCGAAAGCTCTCCCAGAGATCTCCATCTCAACACAAAGACCCAGCTCCACTCTATGACCAGCAAGCTCCAGTGCTGGACACCCCAAGCCAAACAACTAGCAAGACAGGAACACAACCCCACCCATTATCAGAGAGGCTGCCTAAAATCATAATAAGGTCACAGACACACCAAAACACAACACTGGACGCGGTCCTGCCCACCAGAAAGACAAGATCGAGCGTCATCCACCAGAACACAGGCACCAGTCCCCTTCACCAGGAAGCCTACACAACCCACTGAACCAACATTAGCCACACGGGACAGACACACAAAACAATGGGGACTATGAACCTGCAGCCTGCAAAAATGAGATGCCAAACACATTAAGTTAAGCAAAATGAGAAGACAGAGAAATGCACAGCAGATGAAGCAGCAAAGAAAAAACCCACCAGACCAAACAAATGAAGAGGAAATAGGCAGTTTACCTGAAAAAGAATTCACAGTGATGGTAGTAATGATGATCCAAAATCTTGGAAATAGAATGGAGAAAATACAAGAAAAGTTTAACAAAGACCTAGAAGAAGTAAAGAGCAAACAAACAGTGATGAACAACACAATAAATGAAATTAAAAATTCTCTAGAAGGAATCAATAGCAGAATAACTGAGGCAGAAGAACAGATAAGTGACCTGTAATATAAAATAGTGGAAATAACTACCACAGAGCAGAATAAAGAAAAAAGAATGAAAAGAATTGAGGACAGTCTCAGAGACCTCTGGGACAATATTAATAGCACCAACATTCAAATTTTAGGGGTCCCAGAAGAAGAAGAGAAAAGGAAAGGGACTGAGAAATTATTTGAAGAGACTATAGTTGAAAATTTCCCTATTATGGGAAAGGAAATAGTCAATCAAGTCCAGGAAGCTCAGAGAGTCCTATACAGGATAAATCCAAGGAGAAACACGCCAAGATACATATTAGTCACACTATCAAAAATTAAGTAAAAAAAAATATTAAAAGCAGCAAGGGAAAAACAACAAATAACATACAAAGGATTCCCCATAAAGTGAAGAGCTGATCTTTCAGCAGAAACTCTGCAAGCCAGAAGGGACTGGCAGGATATATTTAAAGTGATGAAAGGGAAGAACCTACAACCAAGATTACGCTACCTAGCAAGGATCTCATTCAGATTCAATGGAGAAATTAAAACCTTTACAGACAAGCAAAAGCTAAGAGAATTCAGCACCACCAAACCAGGTTTACAACAAATGCTCAAGGAACTTCTCTAGGCAGGAAATGCAAAAGAAGGAAAAGACCTACAATAACAAAGCCAAAACAATTAAGAAAACGGTAAGAGGAACATGCATATTGATAACTACCTTCAATGTAAATGGATTAAATGCTCCCACCAAAAGACATAGACGGGCTGAATGGACACAAAAACAAGACCCATATATGTGCTGTCTACAAGAGACCCACTTCAGACCTAGGGACACATACAGACTGAAAGTGAGGGGATGGAAAAAGATATTCCATGCAAATGCAAATCAAAAGAAAGCTGGAGTAGCAATTCTCATACCAGACAAAACAGACTTTAAAATAAAGACTATTACAAGAGACAAAGAAGGACACTACATAATGATCAAGGGATCAATCCAAGAAGAAGATAAAATAATTGTAAATATTTATGCACCCAAGATAGGAGGACCTCAATACATAAGGCAACTGCTAACAGCTATAAAAGAGGAAATTGACAGTAACAAAATAATAGTGGGGGACTTTAACACCTCACTTACACCAATGGACAGATCATCCAAAGTGAAAATAAATAAGGAAACAGAAGTTTTAAATGACACAAAAGACCAGATAGATTTAATTGATATTTATTGGACATTCCATCCAAAAACAGCAGATTACACTTTCTTCTCAAGTTCGCAAGGAACATTCTCCAGGATAGATCACATCCTGGGTCACAAATCAAGCCTCAGTAAATTTTAGACAATTGTAATCATATCAAACATCTTTTCTGACCACAACGCTATGAGGTTAGAAATGAATTACAGGGAAAAAAACGTAAAAAACACAAACACATGGAGGCTAAACAATACTTTAGTAAATAACCAAGAGATCACTGCAGAAATCAAAAAATACCTAGAGACAAATGACAATGAAAACATGACGACCCAAAACCTATGGGATGCAGCAAAAGCATTTCTAAGAGGGAAGTTTATAGCAATACAATCCTACCTCAAGAAACAAGAAACATCTCAAATAAACAACCTGACCTTACACCTAAAGCAATTACAGAAAGAAGAACAAAAATAAACCCCAAAGTTAGCAGAAGGAAAGAAATCATAAAGATCAGATCAGAAATAAATGAAAAAGAAATGAAGGAAGCTATAGCAAACATCAATAAAACTAAAAGCTGGTTCTTTGAGAAGATAAACAAAATAGATAAACCATTAGCCAGACTCACCAAGAAAAAAGGGAGAAGATGCAAATCAATAGAATTAGAAATGAAAAGGAGAAGTAAAAACTGACACTGCAGAAATACAAACGATCTTGAGAGATTACTACAAGCAACTCTATGCCAATAAAATGGACAACCTGGAAGAAATGGACAAATTCTTTGAAAAGCACAATCTTCTGAGACTGAACCAGGAAGAATTAGAAAATATAAACAGAACAATCACAAGCACAGAGATTGAGACTGTGATTAAAAATCTTCCAACAAACAAAAGCCCAGGACCAGATAGCTTCACAGGCGAATTCTATCAAACATTTAGAGAAGAGCTAACACCTATCCTTCTCAAACTTTTCCAAAATAAAGCAGAGGGAGGAACACTGGCAAACTCATTCTACGAGGCCACCATAACCCTGATACCAAAACCAGACAAAGATGTCACAAAGAAAGAAACCTACAGGCCAATATCACTGATGAACATAGATGCAAACATCCTCAACAAAATACTACCAAACAGAATCCAACCAGACATTAAAAGGATCATACACCATGATCAAGTGGGATTTATCCCAGGAATGCAAGGATTCTTCAATATATGCAAACCAGTCAATGTGATAAACCATAGTAACAAATTGAAGGAGAAAAACCGTATGATCATCTCAACAGGTACAGAAAAAGCTTTCTACAAAATTCAATAGCCATTTATAATAAAAACCCTCCAGAAAGTAGGCATAGAGGGAACTTACCTCAATGTAGTAAAGGCCGTATATGACAAACTCACAGCCAACATCATTCTCAATGGTGAAAAACTGAAAACATTTCCTCTAATATCAGGAACAAGACAAGGGTGTCCACTCTCACCACTACTATTCAACATAGTTTTGGAAGTTTTAGCCACAGCAATCAGAGAAGAAAAAGAAATCAAAGGAATTCAAATCAGAAAAGAAGAAGTAACGCCCTCACTGTTTGCAGATGACATGATACTATACATAGAGAATCCTAAAGATGCTACCAGAAAACTACTAGAGCTCATCAATGAATTTGGTAAAGTAGAAGGATACAAAATTAATGCAGAGAAATCTCTTGCATTCCTATACAATAATGATGAAAAATCTGAAAGAGAAATTAAGGAAACACTCCCATTTATGATTGCAACAAAAAGAATAAAATACCTCTGAATAAACCTACCTAAAGAGACAAAGGACCTGTATGCAGAAAATTATAAGACAATGATGAAAGAAATTTAAGATCATGCAAACAGATGGAGAGATATACTGTGTTCCTGGATTGGAAGAATCAACATTGTAAAAATGACTATACTACCCAAAGCAATCTACAGATTCAATGCAATCCCTTTTAAACTACCAATGGCATTTTTCACAGAACTAGAACAAAAAATTTCATAATTTGTGTGGAAACACAAAAGACCCCAAAGAGCCAAAGCAATCTTGAGAAAGAAAAATGAAGCTGGAGGAATCAGGCTCCTTGACTTGAGACTATATTACAAAGCTACAGTAATCAAGAGAGTATGGTACTGGCACAAAAACAGAAGTATATATCAATGGAACAGGATAGAAAGCCCAGAGATAAACCCACGCACATATGGTCACCTTTTTTTTTGATAAAGGGGGCAAGAACATACAATGGAGAAAAGACAGCCTCTTCAATAAGTGGTGCTGGGAAAACTGGACAGCTACATGTAAAAGAATGAAATTAGAACACTCCCTAGCACCATACACAAAAATAAACTCAAAATGGATTAAAGACCTCAGTGTAAGGCCAGACACTATAAATCTCTTGGAGAAAAACATAGGCAGAACACTCTATGACATAAGTCACAGCAAGATCCTTTTGGACCCACCTCCTAGAGAAATGGAAATAAAAACAAAAATAAACAAATGAGACCTAATGAAACTTAAAAGCTTTTGCACAGCAAAGGAAACCATAAACAAGACAAAAAGACAACGCTCAGAATGGGAAAAAATATTTGCAAATGAAGCAACTGACAAAAGATTAATCTCCAAAATTTACAAACAGCTCATGCAACTCAATATCAAAAAACAAAAAACCCAATCCAAAAATGGGTAGAATACCTAAATAGACATTTCTCCAAAGAAGATATACAGATTGCCAACAAACACGTGAAAGAATGCTCAACATCATTAATCATTAGAGAAATGCAAATCAAAACTACAATAAGGTATCACCTCACACCAGTCAGAATGGTCATAATCAAAAAATCTACAAACAATAAATCCTGGAGAGGCTGTGGAGAAAAGGGAACCCTCTTGCACTGTCGGTGGGAATGTAAATTGATACAGCCACCATGGAGAACAGTATAGAGGTTCCTTAGAAAACTAAAAATAGAACTGCCATATGACTCAGCAATCCCAATATTGGGCATATACCCTGAGAAAACCATAATTCAAAAAGACTCATATACCACAATGTTCATTGCAGCTCTATTTACAATAGCCAGGACATGGAAGCAACCTAAGTGTCCATCGACAGATGAATGGATAAAGAAGATGTGGCACATATATACAATGGAATATTACTCAGCCATAAAAAGAAACGAAATTAAATTATTTGTAGTGAGGTGGATGGACCTAGAGTCTGTCATACGGAGTGAAGTAAGTCAGGAAGAGAAAAACAACATATGTTAACACATATATATGGAATCTAAAAAAAATAATAATAATTGTTCAGAAGAACATAGGAGCAGGACAGGAATAAAGACACAGATGTAGAGATTGGACTTGAGGACACGGGGAGGGGGAAGGGCAAGCTGGGACAAAGTGAGAGAGTGGCATGGACATATATACACTACCAAACGTAAAATAGATAGCTAGTGGGAAGTAGCCACCTAGCTCAGGGAGATCAGCTCGGTGCTTTGTGACCACCTAGAGGGGTGGGATAGGGAGTGTGGGAGGGAGAAGCAAAAGAGAGGAGATATGGGGATATATGTATAGGTATAGATGTTTCACTTTGTAATAAACCAGAAAGTAACACACCATTGTAAAGCAGTTATACTCCAATAAAGATGTTAAAAAATAAAATAAAAAACTAGATCACCTTTACACCTAACCTTCAGTTTCTAGGATCATCCTGGTCTCTTTTGTCAGACTGCAAATGCCCAAATCTTCTGTCATTCCCCTTACAACGATATCTTCCTATGTTCTCACTTCCTCTGGATGTGCTCCCATTTGCCACTGTCCTTCTTAAAGAGTGACCTTCAGAACTCAACAAACATGATCTGACCAGAAAACAAAACACCCTAGGGCTGCCACATCTTTTGTCTGTAAATCACTTCTGTAAATGCTGCCAAGGAGAATACCTCCTAATGTTGAAAGTATGTCTCACCAGTGGCTCCAATTGAACCTGAGGTCAACTGTCCCAAATAGTAGCAACTTGGACACAGATTTTGATAGGAGGCTGGGAAGGAGGGCATCTGCTCAATGGGTTTGCACACCATTGTGTGAGGTGAGACAATTACGGAGATAAATTTCTATTTTTGCAGTTTTGCCTCTGTTTGACCCTGGGAATTCAGCACCATGGAGACAGCCAATCCAAAATCTCCAGAAGAAAGTTTTCACCTGCTTTCAGCCTAAATTATTCCAAGGGATATCCCCCCAACAGTCTTCCATATTCACACTTCAAAGTTTACTGTCTGAGCATACCTGAACCGTGGATATCTAAAGATTCCACTGGGAAAGCATTTAATGGTTCAAAAAACAAAATCATAGAAAAGGATGCCCCAATACACAAAAAGGTATCCCAAGGTATGGCATGGTGGAATGACGAGAGTGATGGATCTTCCTTCAAGTCAGCTATGCGCTGCTTCACTGCAAGGCAATGACAAGAGAGAATCTAGCACCCCACCACACACACACACACACACACACACACACAGAAGGAATACCTATACTCATGTTTCAAATTCTGTCTTGAGCATTAGGACAAACAAGGAACCTCTGTAGATTCATGATTCCCATGGTAAACTCAACCTACCAAACTGGAATGACTGGCCAAAAAATTTTCATGAAAATATTCTTAAGTATTCTACAGGGGCTCCTTCTTCAACTTCATCCCAGTCACATCTCCATGCCATATGTGTGCACAGGGCCCCATCATAGGCATGCACTCAAAACATTACAGAGAATGCAAAATCCATCTCTTTGTCCATTCATTCAGAAGTACTCAGCATCTACTAAGTGCTTTCCCTCCAAGATCTTTCTCTCCAAGGACTTACCCTATAGCCAGAGTCACAAGATTATCTCTCTACCAAAGTGTTCAATACAACACAGTACTTGGTAAATAAATTGCTAAAGCATAACACACCATAGCAGTTTAGGGGAAGAGAAGGCTAAGGGTTGGCCAGTTACAACTTCCTGAAAACCAGGGGATGTGAGCTGGATTATGAAGGCTCAATCTGAACACCGGTCACAGGAGAATGGAGAGGCTGACTGTCATTTCCACTGCCAGCCTGGAAGGTTGCAGGGAATCATGATCATCGCAAGCCTGAAGAATGATGTCTTGAGTGTTCCCGGCAACTCAATTACACCATGCAAATTTTCCGCGGAGTTGACTTCTCGGCTTCGAGAGCCACGCACACGCTCCTCTGGGCTTCTTGCATGGGGAAAACATTGTTGGGAAAGGAGCCTGAGGACCAACCACTGGAAAGTGCACTCAATAGCACTTTGGTTGAGATAATTGCTGCTTTTTTTTTTTTTAATTGTAGGCTTTGGAGGTGACCACAAGCAAAATTTGTGACAGACATTTGACACTGAGAAACTGCCGCGTATGGGTGACAATTTTCACATCCCTGACCCTACCCCTCCCCACCCAAGACTGGTTTGTTGACTAACAAAGGAAGATTATCTAAAACCACTGGAGTATGTTAGCCAAGTCTTCTCTTTTGTAGTAATGCTCTTTATGCTAGGCATCAAGGTTTCTCATGGTTACAGGCATGCAGATTCCCTTCCAGGCAAGCCTGTTCAAGTACACAGCCTGGGTGACCTTGACGGCACAGCAGCCCTATCAGCAGTGTGAAGGTGTTGCTCCTTGACCTCAAGCTTGCGGATTTGCAGAGAGACCCCCTCGCGCACCATGGGCTCCAAGGACTTCAAAGCCCTACTTCGTTCCTGCAGAGCTGCCTCCTTATCCTCTGGAGAGACGTCCTCCTTTGTCCTTTCTGCCTGTGGCAAGCTCTGTCTCCAAGAAAGCTGGCAGGCATGACAGTGCAAAGGACACAAATCCGTCAAGTGGAAAAAAATCCCCAGCGTGGAGAAATAAAAGACAAAGCTTCCGGAGGCACTCTCTCAGCCCACAGCCATCAGGACCCTGTGATGTCAGCTAGCATAACAAGGATGTCATTGAAAGAACTAAGCGGAGATCTTAGAGAGACACTTGGGTGGCCTCAAGTGTCTCCAGCCTCAGCTGGGGCCGTGGGTCCAGGCCAGCTGGTGGGAGCTCGCCAGCTGCTACCACGGCCATTCTCTGTAGGCACCTCCAACAAGGTTCCAGGACTCCTCAAGCTGACTTCCTAAGCAAGCTGCCCTCCCAGGACAAAGGAGTATCCTTGCCTCTTGGCCTCAATAATCCTACTTCTCATTGTAAATAGGGCATGGCAGCAAAGATATTAGATTTGGGGTCATACTGACTTTGTCTATGCCATTTCCTAGATTCGGGGACCTCAGGGAAGCTCTCTGTGTCTTAGTTTCATCATCTAAGAAATGATAATAATATTAATCTCCTAGGGTCCTTGGGAAGATTCAGTTAGACAGTGGAGGTGAAAATGTCTACCCTGGGGCCTATCACATGATTTGCCCCGGGTGAAAGTTAATGAACACACAAACTACCTTAACAAATCAATCAGGAAGCATTTCCCAGAGCCCGCTGAATGTTAGACAATGAGGATGACAAAAATGAACAAAATATTTTTTTCCCTCAAAGAACTTATAGACTAGTTGAGGAGATGATGTAAACATGGGCCATAACAAATTAAAAAGCAGTGAACAGGCATCCAAAATGAATGTACACTGTAAGTGCCATGGAAGTCTCAAAGAAGGAGTGACAAAGGCAAGGCAGGGGAGTCAAGGAAGGGGAGATTTTAGCAGAACCTCGAAGGCTGAGGAGGGCTTTGATGAGCCCAGAAGACATCCCTCAGGGAGGAAGGCTTTCAGGAAAATGCTAGTGTCCCATGAATTTACACCATGAAAGTTGGTCTTCCAAGGGCCCAATTGCACTTGAATAACTATTAAAACTCCAGATCAATCCTAGCAGGGCTTCCCTGGTGGCGTAGTGGTTAAGAATCCACCTGCCAATGCAGGGGACACGGGTTCGAGCCCTTGTCCGGGAAGATCCCACATGCCACGGAGCAACTAAGCCTGTGCACCGCAATTACTGAACCTGCGCTCTAGAACCTGCGAGCCACAACTACTGAGCTCACGCACCACAACTACTGAGCCCATGTGCCTAGAGCCCGTGCTCTGCAACAAGAGAAGCCACTGCAATGAGAAGCCCGTGCACCACAATGAAGAGTAGCCCCCGCTCACCGCAACTAGAGAGAGCCTGTGCACAGCAACAAAGACCCAACGCAGCCAAAAATAAATAAATTTAAAAAAAAAAGAATATCAATCCTAGCGTATAAAGAAAGAAGGGCATCTACTTACTGCCTCCTCCATGAGGCTGTCTTTGATTCAATGCAGTAGAAAGTGTAGCTATGGTTTTCCAATCCCAGAAAGAGAACAGAAGGCAAGAAAAAGACGAGAGAAAATAAAGCATGCAGAGAGATAACCATCTGTGTTTGCTGGTTTAGTCTTCCTTCCAATGTGTAATTACCATTCTGAGGGCTGACTTGGCCATTTGGAGAGATGATGATCCAGGTCAAGCAAATCACCCACAAAGGAGGAAATCAACCTACAGACCATAGATTGTATGGACATGGTTTTTCTCTTAAAGGAGATTTGTGTTTGCCAACTAAAAACAAGATACTTCCTCAAAACATTTTAATTTGGTAGGAAACATCAAATTCACAGCTCTTCAGCAAAGTCTAAAGTGGTGCCAACCATCTTATCCCTAGAATAAAACATAAGACTGTATTATTTTCATTCTGTGTGAAACATTCAAAGTTCAGGGTTGGAAAATTGTGTGTGGGCTGATGCCTGATAGTGAGGCCAGTTATTATGTAGTGACTCACGAGAAATTTCCAGAGCTACCACACCTTAAAGTTAAACTCACTCAAGCCAGACAGTAAACTATTAGTAGAGATATTTTTGTAACCATAATTTCTAGTCTTTTAACTAATTTCTTTTTTAACTTGCAGCATGGCCAGTTTTATAAAAGTTATAGAGCTTTTTTTTTTTCTGGCATCAGGGTTTTGGAATATTTATCCGTTTAAAAACAATACAAAATAAAAACATGCCCTTGGGGTATTTTAAGGAATTTTTCAGCTGACCAACTTGGTCAACCAGCATAATCCTGGCGCACTGGCTCCATCGTGTCAGCCAGCCTGGCTGCCCACCACATGGAGGACTCAGCCCAGGACTCCTGCGGTTGTGGTCACGTCTGCCCCAGGTACCCAAAAGGAAGTCTCTCTGTGGCCAGGCCAAGCAAGAGATGGCACCACGCGGGGAGAGCCACTGACATGACACCAGAGCCCTGGGAGAAGCTGCGATGCAGAGTAGGAACAGCCAAGCTTTTCTCTGACACCAAACGAAGCAACTAGTGAAACAGTCATCCCTCCAGGAAAGCCCTCATCCCTCTTCCTGAGTCCAGTTGGGGTCCCTGTGTTAACACACTCCGCGCACCCACCAGGAAACCTAGAGCTGGAAGCTTCTGTTGAACATTGACAGGTCTTCAGAGAACCTCCAAAGGGTCTCTGACAGAGCCTGAGTCTCAGGATCTCACAGCAACTGCATTGACTGGTTTTTCTTCATGTAGTTTTTTTGTTGGTTTTGTTGGTTTCTTGTTTTTTGTTTTTGGCCGCCGCATGTGAGATCTTAGTTCCCCAACCAGGGATGGAACCCGAACCCCCTGCAGTCGAAGGACAGAGTCTTAACCACTGGACCACCAAGGAAGTCCCCATGTAGTTTTAATTCTCATCGTGACATGTTATCAGAACTGTGATGGAGAGGAGCCTCGTGGACTACCGAGGCTGGCCTTTTGACTCTATATTTATGAGTTTAGGGTTTTACACTGACATAGCCACTCTTCAAATGGAATGGATGAAATCGAAATAATATACAACATGTGTCATTGTCCACTTATTCCCATCTCTGACACCACCGCCAGGATCTCAGATGTGTTACAAAACTCTATCCCAGAGCAACATCTCCCACTCTTTTTATATGCTCAGTTAATGGAGTGAAGGATTGATTTTTGACCTCCAAAGACTCTCCCTGTCTGGGGGCTGGGCTGGGGGAGTGGAAGGAAGACCTCGAACTTGTGGAGGCGAGTGGAGGCTTCCTGCCTGGGCTTAGCCAGAGGAACTGCATCAGGCAGGGCTGAGGCTGGGAACAGGAGACAGGGGAGGATGCTGACGCACCACAGACAGAGCTTGGGGTTTCTTCTTGGTTAGGAACACCAACTGTGCACACACCTCAGTCATCAGCCCTTGCAAAGGGGAATCTGACGGAGGGCTTAAAAGGCAAAGAGACGTCAGAAAGATGAAAACAGAAGCCATGTCTGTCCCTGGACTGTTTTGTCCTGGCACTAAGCTGGTGCACAGCATGTAGGCACTGAATCAGTGATACACGGCTGAGTTTGTGGATTGAAGGCCAGGGATGGTTGAGGGAATGGATTGTACATGACAGGGAGACAGACAGAGGGTACCAGCCTCCCAGACAAAAGGTGTCTAGACATGGAAGGTAGGCCCCATTCCCGTGTTCTCAGTGTGTCTTTCCTGTTTAAACAGCAGTCGTGGCTAGGATGGGTCAGTGCCGGGAGACCTCCTTGGGGTAGGAAATCCCACACCTTCTCAGCAGGTTTCTTCTGAACCCAGCTCTCTGTGCTCTATCTGGGTCATGATCTAAGATCTGGGGTCTCCCTAGAAGCCCCACGTTTCATGCCTTCCTTACACACCTTGAAGGCAGCTTCTGTCTAAGGAAGTCTTCACTCTCCTCTCCTTCATCCTTCTGCCAAAGCACTTCGTCCCTCATCCCATCTTTGTCAATGCTGCCCCCTCCCCATACTTTGCCCATCATTGACAGTTTCAATGTGTACATCCCAAACTGTATTAAGATTTAGGGGTCTTTCTAACATGGCATACAGAAGGAAAGAACAAGATTCTCATCACGAGTCAGTCCTCCTCCTCACATCTGCTTTGCCTTATGCACTCATTTCTGTGTCTTCTTCCCCTGCCATCCCTCCTGCCCCACATAGCCTCACTACAGTAGCGCGCCCTGAGTCAGAAGCTCCACCACTTTTTCCAGGAGATGGCAAAGTCAGAGGTTCCCTGCCCTGTCCTCCTTCTCTTGAATTTCTAAAAAGCCCACATCTTGTGCAGAGGCTCCCAGCTATGCAGACCACATGCAACATGGTTTTTATCTATGGGACATTTCCCCCTGCAGTTTGTAGAATCCTGTGGCCACTTCTGCTTTCTAACTGCTGCTTATTTTCTTTCCCTAAGGCAGGAAAGATGTGTGGTCTGATGAATGGAGAACTTGCCTGGAAATTGGATGATCTGGGTTCTGAATCTGACTTACTGTGTGGCCTGGGAAAAATTACTTTGACTCTCTGGGTGAGCTGACATTTCAGCGGCCTTGGGTGAGTAAACAGAAAGCAGTTCAAGTGTCCAGAGAGGGGAAGCCTCGGTGGCTGGCCTTTCCTGCAGTTAGGCACACACACAATAGCTCCCGTTCCTGATAGCAGCTAGCATGAGTAGGTGCCCTATTCTTGGCCCTATTCCTACTTTCCCTTTCCCCGATTTTGACTCTTTGGTTCCTCCAGCATCAGGTGATCAAAGAAGCTCAAACCTTAGACACCCAAAAAGTTAGTGCTTGCCCAATAAACTCAATGAATAGCTGCACTAGTTGTACCCACGTGCCGGGCATGCACCTTAAATAGCCTGGGCCTGGGATGGGTGAATATGTACATAGAGTTTGCTATCAAGAATTTTGATGAATGACTCCTCACTCCCCACTCCTACACATAAAAGGTCAAGACACTTTCAATCTCAAGTGCCTGCAATTCAACTCAAATTAGCTAAAGCCAAGAAAGAAATCCGTGGGCTTACATACCTGGGACATTTGACCTCAGGCAAAGCTGGATATAAGGTATCAAACAATGTCATCAGAGACTATGATCAAAAAGATACAAGTGTTGGTGAGGGTGTGGAGAAAAGGGAACGCTTGCACACTCTTGGGAGGAATGTAAATTGCTGCACACACTATGGAAAGCAGTATGGGGGTGTCTCAAAAAATTAAAGATAGAACTACCACATGATCCAGCAATTCCACTCCTGGGTCTATACCCAAAGGAAATGAAATCAGTACCTTGAGGAGACATCTGCACCCCGTGTTCATTGCAGCATTATTCACAATAGTCAAGATATGGAAATAACCTAAGTGTTTGTCAATAGAAGCATGGATAAAAAATTTTTTTAATCATTACATACATACACACAATAGATCATGTGTGTATATATATATAATATGTATTATTTATTATCAATAAATAATAACATTCAGCCTTAAAAAAGGAGATCCTGCATCCTGCTATTTATAACAACATGGATGAACCTGGAAGACATCATGCTAACTGAAATTAGCCAGACACAGAAAGAAAAATACTGCATGATTTTACTTGCATGTGGAATCTAGATGAGTCACTTATACATGGAATCTAAAAAAGTCAAATACGTAGAAGCAGAGAATAGAACAGTGCTTACCAAGGTCGAGGAGGTTGGGAAATGGGGAGATGTTAGTCAAAGAATACAAAGTTGCAGTTATGTAGGATGAATAATTCTAGAGAGCTAATATACAGCATGATGATTATACTTAATAATACGATATTGGACACTTGCTAAGAAAGTAGATTTCATTTTAAAACTGTCAAATTGTTTTACAAATTAATTGTACAATTTTATGTTCCCTCCAAGAGTATATGAAAGTTCCAGTAGCTGCCCATCCTCACCAACACTTGGTATGGAGAGTCTTTTAGCCATTCTAATGGCAATGTGGTGAGATCTCATTGTGGTTTTAAGGTGCACTTCACTCATGACTAATATTAGGCATCTTTTGATGTGCTTATTTGTCATCTGTATATATCCTTTGATTGTATACTTGTTCACATTTTTTACCCATTTATAAAAGTGAGTTGTCTTCTGATTGAATTGTAAGAATTCTTTATATAATCTAGATGTACTTTTTTTCATATACGTGCTTTGCAAATGTTTACTCCCAGTCTGAGGTTTTCCCTTTATTTTTTGTAATAGTGTCTTTTGAAGAGCAACATTTTAATGTTGATAACGTCCAATTTATTATTTTATCTTATAGTTTGTGATTTTTGTGTGTGTCCTATTTAAGAACTGTTCCCTAAATCTAGGATCATTAAGAATTTTTCTATGTTTTCTTCAAGAATTTTTGTAATTTTAACCATTACATTTAGGTCTATGATTCATTTTGAATTAAATTCTGTACTACAAAAAAAAAAAAGAAAGAAAGTAGATTTCAGGTTCTCTTGCCACACACACAGAAAAGGGTAACTGTGTGAGGAGATGAATATGTTAATTAGCTTAACTGTAGTAATCATTTCACTATGTATAATCAAACCATCATTTTGAATACCTTCCATATATACAATTTTTTGTTACAAATAAAATTTTAAAAGTCTTCAGAGCTCTGCCTCTGTCTCCACCTGCTGGACAGGTGCTCTCCAAAAGGTTGGAAGATGGTTGCTAGCTGAGAAGCCCAGCAAAATGAAAGTATTTGGGGATAGTTCTAGCAGAAATGCCCAGGAAGATTCTGCTTAGGGCCTGGGCCCATTCCTGAACTACTCATGGGACACGTGGCCTCCTCTGTGGCAGGGTGGACCTGGCTCAAGGGGTGGAATGTGGTCACCACCAGAGAAAAGCATTCAGTTCCTAGAAGGACGGCAATCAGTGCTCGACAGGCAAAAACATCCAATGTCTCCTACATCACCCTGAGCCAGAAAGGAGCCAAAACTGCAGAAACTCGCAGCAAACTGGGATGCCCCAGTACCCAGGATCCAGTCTTCTAAATCTTATATGTTTCCAATAAAAGGTAAAGAAAGAGCTGAGGCCATGTGCTAGCTATATGGAGCATAACAGTGTGGCACTGTATTGTATTCTATAGTTGGATAAGGCTCTTCCAGCTCAGTGAAGTTAAAAGGAAATTGCCATAGACTTTGCTGCAATCATCAGAATGTTTCTATGACTCGTGAGATAAATGAGAAACATACACAGAAGGGTCAAAGTTACACTGAAGTCAGATTGTAATCACACCCTTGAGTTCTGACAACCCACGGACCAAATTTCCTACTGAGAGCACATTACTGACTTATTTTTCTCCACAGAGGGTACTTGATTACCCTAAGGCAGCTTATCTCATCTATGGATTATCTGAGATCAGCTTTTCACACAGGCTGGCCTCCCGTCAGCCATCAGCACAGCTCTTGGCTCTACCCCTGACTAAAGTTCAACACTGACTCCCTGGCCCAAGAGCCCAAATGTGAGGCTATCAAATCATCTGATGAGTCACAAATCAGCTTAAAAGACAACACTCTTTCTTTAAACACTGATACTGAAGGCCCTTAAGTGGATAAGGCTGCTTTTCTCCAATAAGAGGATCAGTACTTTCTCTAGAGCCAAGGACATTCTTAACACCCTGATGGTCTGCCTGTAAGGAGGGATTTCCGAGGTAGGCTTTATAGTCAGAGAAAAAAGGTCTCAGATGCCCCATGGAGTATGTAAAACCCAACTCAACACACAGAACTTTCCATGACTTTGTGATAACTTGATTTATCTCACCCTCAAGCCTCTCCCTGTCCAACAGACCCATGTCCCAGCAACAACAAACCACCAAAATTCATAGAGGAGCTGCCATGTGACAAGCGTGAGAGCACAAAAGATAAATTGGAAAAAGCACCTCTAGGCAAGACGCCATGGTGAGCTCACGTTCTGAGCTCCCCAACTCTACTCCAAACACAGCAATGACATTTGAAACATTTTTCATGCTTAAAATAAAATCACGCCAAAATATCAAATAAATATTTCCCTGGAAGAGAAACACACAGTAGTAAACAGGTCAAAGCCATGGGCTTCTGGGTCTCCCAGTCAAGAAGGCAGATGTGGCCAAAGTTTGATTCCTCTGGGCTAAGAGGGAATAAAGCCTTCCAAGCATGAAATAGGACCTGAATCAGGATTGCTGCCTGAAGCCACAGGTGGTGCTGACCTCCCTCAGTTATAAAATGAAGCAGGGGACTTCCCTGGTGGTGCAGTGGTTAAGAATCTGTCTGCCAATGCAGGGGACACGGGTTTGAGCCCTGGTCCAGGTAGATCCCACATGCCGTGGAGCAACTAAGCCCATGTGCCACAACTACTGAAGCCCGCGCGCTGCAACTACTGAAGCCCACGTGCCTAGAGCCCGTGCTCAGTAACAAGAGAAGCCACCACACTGAGAACCCGCACGCCTCAACAAAGACCCAACGCAGCCAAAAAATAAATAAATAAGTTTAAAAAAAAAGGCAGGAAAACTGTAACCACTGGCCTTTTTATAAAATCCAGGAACCTGCAGTGCTGGGAGGAAGCAGACACAGCCCTAGAGCCCCATTCATCTTCTTGTTCTTCTTTTTTTTTTTAAATTAAAGTACAGTTGATTTACAATGTTGTGTTAGTTTCTGGTATACAGCAAAGTGATTCAGTTCTATATATATATTATTTTTCAGATTCTTTTCCATTACAGTTTATTACAAGATATTGAGTAGAGCTCCCTGTGCTATAGAGTAGGTCCTTGTTTTTTATCTGTTTTATATATAGTCGTGTGTATATGTTGATCCCAACCTCCTAATTTATCCCTTCTCCTCCCCTTTCCCCTTTGGTAACCATAAGTTTGTTTTCTCTGTCTGTGAGTCTCTTTGTTTTGTAAATTAGTTCATTTGCATCAGGTTTTTTTTAGATTCCACCTATAACTGATATCATATGATATTTGTCCTTCTCTGTCTGACTTACTTCACTTAGTATGATAATCTCTAGGTCCATCCATGTCGCTGCAAATGGCATTATTTCATTCTTTTTTGTGGCTGAGTAATATTCCGTTGTATATGTGTACCACATCTTCTCTATATCTTCCTCTGTTGATGGACATTTAGGTTGCTTCCATGTCTTGATTATTGTAAACAGTGCTGCTATGAACACTGGGGTGCATGTAGCTTTTCAAATTAGAGGTTTCCTCCAGATACATGACCAGGAGTGGGATTGCTGGATCATATGGTAGCTCTATTTTTAGTTTTTTAAGGAACCATCATCCTGTTTTCCATAGTGGCTGCAGCAATTTACATTCCCACCAACGGTGTAGGAGGGTTTCCTTTTCTCCACACCCTCCCTGGAGTCCCATTCTGAGTGAAGCCACCCACCAGCTTAGTGGCTGCATATATGTATCCCCAGTACATGGGGAGAAGAGCCCAGCCATAAATATTCAACCTGGTTCTGGAACAGGGCCCCTGGGAGTCAAGTGGAGTCAACGTGAAAACCACTAAATGGGGAGAAAAGTAACTCAGGGCTACAGGGAGGGGCAAGCCAGTCAAGATGAGCATACAAACCTAAATTTTAAAAGATATCTAACATAAGAAAGTCAGACGACAATCTCAAAAACCAGAAAAATTTATTCTTTCAAAAGTGGAAGTACCTGAGCAATCTCAAACATTATGTTAAATACGTTTGTTTGAAACTCTCAAAGAGATAAAGTAATTACATGCATGAGGAACAAAAATAAATAAGCAAAAGAAGTAAATATGAATGAAGAACATATGGTTCTGAAAAATCACCAATTATACATACTGAAAAGTAAAAATACAGTCATTGAAATTAAAAGCTCATAAACTGGTTAAAAATTGAACCCAAGTGATGAGAGAATTAGAAATTGGAGGAGAGTACTGAGGAATTCACCCAGAATACAGCATAGGAGATATAAAGATGGAAGGCATGAATAGGAAGATGAGAGACATGGAGGATAGACTGAAGGATATTTAATTACTCTTTATGAGCCTGTGGCGAGGTAGGCACTGTCATCCTCTTTTGCAGAAGAAGAAACTACAGCCAAAAGTTACAGATGCTGCCTCTTTTCAGCTGAGGATAAACAGGAATGTTCATTCCTGGGTCAAGTAAGTTCTACTGCAGCCACGTTGAACATAAATTAGCATCCTCTTGGTGAATTACCATGAACCCAATGTTGGAATTATGAATAATTTTTTAAACATGTTGGGTAGAGTGTGGTAAGTTGAATCGCTCAAGGAAGCAGGCTTGGGAAGGGGAGTGTCCAGTCTGCTCAGGCTGCTGTAACAAAATACTGTAGACTGCAGGGCTTAAACAGCAATATTTATTTCTCACAGTCCTGGAGGCTGGAAGTCCAAGATCAGGGTGCCAGCGTGGTCAGCTTATAGTGAGGACTCATTTCCTGGCTTGTTGATAGCCAGCTTCTTGCTGTATCCTCACGCGGTCAAGAGAGAGCTCTGGTCTCTTCATCGCTGTATAGGGGCACCAATGCCATCATGGGGGCTCAACCCCTATGACCTCATCCAAATCCAATTACATCCCAAACCCCCATTCCTGAACACCACCATATGGGGATACGGGGTTCAACATACGGATTTGTGTGGGGGGGACACCAACAAACAGTCCATAGCAAGAGGAAAATCATAAGAGGGAAAGAAGGAGGAGGAAAAAGGGAGAAAAAGAAACAAAAGATGGTGGAAGAAGAGGAAGACTTTGGTGCCCAGGGACTTGGGCCAGAAATGCACAATCACCACAGGAAATTCTCCTAAGGACCCAAACAGCTTCCCCCGTCAGGAAGAGGAGGCAGCTCTCGCCTGGCTTCAATAAAGAGCCCCTCCTGCAAGCCCTGCCTCGGTCTTGCAATGGTCACGAAATGCTGGGTTTTTTAAAACCCCCAAAGCAACTTGCCTGGCATTTTGCCCCTTGAACTACAAACTCTGTATTTTTGGGGAAGCAGTGGATTTATTTACACTCTGCTTATTAAAATGCTGTTTGAGAAAAAACTGTCTGCTATTTAAGATGCCCAAAGCGTAATGCCCATTTCCAAGGAGGAGGATGGAGGTAGAAAAGCCCACTGGTCCTTTGTTTCCCCTGGCTCCCAACACATTAATCGTTCAAGTTAGACCGAATGCTCCTTCCCACCCTCCTGTGTGCTGCTGATGCAGGCACTCGGGGACGACACTTTAATGACATTTCTGCATCCTTTGCCCTAGCAGCTCTATCATCTGTACCATTTGAATATTCTCCACTTTCTTGTCTGGACTTGGGCAAAAGCCATTTTCAGTCTGGTCATTTATGGCTTTCTTAACTTTGTGATTAAGTTATCATCAATACCATTTAAATAGTCTCTATTTTATCGACTCTGATTTTTATGGACTTGAGCCAAAGCCATTTTCCTACTGGTCACTTATGGTTGCCTTAGCTTTGTGACTAAGCCAGAAAAATTCTGTTTGAAACTGCATCTAATTTAAGGCTTCAAGATCCAACTATGTATTCCTACTTGCCTGTGGTCCCAAATGATTTCAGTATTTCTACTTGTCTTCAAGGCTCCCCAAATCAGCAGATATGACCTTTCATCACCCCGCCTTAGGCAGCAGCAGCCTAAGGAAACCGGTGAAGGACTTTTTCCACCGAAGACCACAATTTCTGAAACCACTTCCTCTCCTCACCCTCCTTGACCTCGCTTCAGCATTAGGACTTATTAACCACACCCTCCTTGAAACCCTCTCTTTGGCTGTGCGTGTGTGTGCCCGTGCACACATGTGTGTGTGTGTTTGTGTATTAAGAGAAAAGATTCTGGCATCCACAGACCTGAATTTCAATGGCAGTCTGACACTTTCTAATTGCAAGACATTGGGGAAGTTGTTTAAAACCTCTGAGCCTCTGTTCCCACCTCTCTAAAAGAGGAATGGTAACCCCTCCTTCAGATTAGGTGTGGTGAAGACTAGATCAGCTGCTCATAAAGTGTTAGAAAGGTCCACAGTCTCCATGAGATCTCAGGAGGTGGACCCTCCCCACTTCACAGTGTTGTGTCTTTTGCTGGCTCCTGAATATTCACTCGGCCAAGCTGCTCCGGTCCTCAGCCACCTTCTCATCTCTACCCTTTGCAAAAGGCTCCCCTCACCTCCCTCCCAGACCTCACCTCGGGGCCAGCAGACTATCTTCACAGTCTTACACTCACGAAATGACCCTCAAACAAATGACTTCCCCTCTAGTCTTGATTTTCATGTCTGTAGAGCAGATGCTGGGTGGGTGAATAAGGCAAGGTTCCTAATGCCCCTTCCTAAATAAGTGAAGTAATTTCTCCTGTCACTTCCCCAGCCCTTCCTTTGTCCCATCCTTCTTCCTCCCTTTTCTCATTTCTGAGATCTGCAGTGGAATTTGGATAGTTCACCAGACGGCAGTAGTCTAGGTCAGAAAATGCTTGTATAAGATTCTCTCAGCTCCCATCACCTAGCACATCTATGGCTTTGAAGATGTGGACTAACTCAGATGCTTCTGATAGAAATGGTTTGGGGACTTCCCTGGCAGTACAGTGGATAGGATTCTGGGCTTTCACTGCCAGGGGTCTGGGTTCAATCCCTGGTTGGGGAAATAAGGTCCCACAATCCACGAGGCATGGAAAAAAAGTTTTGAGAACTTTCTCAAGACATTTAGTTCAGCTTAGTGAAGGGAATAAAATTCATGAGGATATTGAGGTGTTCCCGCCCTCATTAAGCCAGCTACATATGTTAAAAAAATTATTTCCTTGAGAGATAGCTTTGTGCAGACATTCTGGAAAGCAATTTGGCACTATTTAAGCAAACTGACTACTTAGCTATACTCTCCTATCCAGCAGGTGCACTGTGGGTACAAGGGTCTTAAGGGAAGCTGTATGAGAATGGTCACCACGGCAGAGATTTGGAGGCAGTCCTGGTGTCCAGTGGGTGAACAGAGAGATAAAGTGGGTAAAATACACCCTGGAATAATATTCAACGAGCAGGCATTAAGAACTAGTTGTACATACTATGGTATATATATAACTGCTACATAAACCTGGTAAATAAAAAGAAAGAATTAAGCATTTATTCTGGCTTTCCTCTACGAATTATACCACAAATCACCAAATAATATATCAGGGGAAATTTCTCATTATAGAAGTGCTCCAGCTAATAAACAAACAAAGAATGCTAGAATTAGAAGATCACCATTTTGTAACACCTAACTGTGGCAGACTCTAAGACAGGCCCCTTTAATCCCTGGTGTTCATGCCCTTGTATAATCCCCTCCCCTTGAGTATTGGTGGGACCTGTTACTTGCTCCTAATCAATAGAATACAGTAAAGATGATGGGATGTCTCCTCCATGATTACACTACATAAGATTGTACTTCTATCTTGCTAGCAGCCTCTCTTTATTGACTGTCTCTCTTGCTAGCTGTGAGGAGGTAAACAGCTATATGAAGATGTCCAGATGCCAAGGAACCAAGGGTGGGCCTCTGACCAACAACCAGCAAGGAACTGAGACCCTCTGTCAGACCGACCCGAGAACTTGAATCCTGCCAACAGCCAGGTAGGCTCGGAAGCAGATTCTTCCCTGGTCAAGCCTCAGATTACACCCTACACCTGGCCAACACCTTGTTTGTAGACTTCTGAGAGACCCTGGAGCCAAAGCCTCAGCTAACTTGTGCCTGGATCTCTGATTAATGTGTTTTTTTTGTTTTTTGGGGTTTTTTTTTTTGGCAAACCACTATGTTTGTGACAATAGTGTTACAGACCAAAAAAATAACGAATACACTAATAAACGAAGAAGATCCTAAGTTTTTGTTATTGATGGCTGCTAATATTACATGCAAAAAAAGTGAAAACGAAATATCACATGCATCCTGATGGAAAAACACAAGACAAACTGTGAGACAGTCTTCTCAAAAAACTTAAATATGAATCTGATCGAGTCCCTAGATTCAGCTACCAACTCAAATAAACTACAGAGGACAGAGAAACTTGTTAAAGTACACCACAGAGATGAATCATCAGAATCACACTGTGGTAAATTCTATGGGACAAACAACCTGGGTTCCTCAAGAAATAAATTGCAAGGGAGGAAAAAACAAAATAGATTCTGGGGGAAGCCTATTGATTAAAAGAGACAAAGAAATATCAATCAATCACCATGTATGGGCCTTATATGAATTCTGATTCATATAAACAAACTGTGGAAAGAAATAACATTTATGAGAGGATTGGAAATTTGAGCTCTGTTTAATGATATTCAGGAAATATTATTCTTTTAAAACTATTGATAAGGATATTGTGGTTATGTTATCTCGTAGAGATACACACTGAAATATGCATAGATGAAATGATCCAATGTCTGAAAGGAAGGAAGTGGGTAGGGTGTAGACGGGGTGGGATTGGCCTCGGGCCAGTGGCCATTGAATCTGAGTAATGGGCACTGGGAGTTCATTATACTCTTTTATCCCTTTTGAGCTGTGTTCAAAGTTCCCCATAATAAAAGGTTATTTAAGTTACAAGTGGACAAGAAAACAACAAATACTTGTAAACAAAATGATACAATCATTAGAGTAGTTGCATATGGAGAAGGAAACAAGATTGGAGAATGGGGACAAAAAGGAATGAGTAAAGCAATCCCACTCCTGGGTATATATTTGAAGAAAATGAAATCAGGATCTTGAAGAGATATCTGCACCCCCATGTTCATTGCAGTATTATTCACAACAGCCAGGACATGGAAACAATCTAAGTGTCCGTTGACAGATGAACGGATAAAGAAGATGTGGTATACTATGGAGAACAGTATGGAGATTTCTTAAAAAACTAAAAATAGAACTACCATATGACCCAGCAATCTCACTACTGGGTATAAAGTAGTGAGAAAGCCATAATTCAAAAAGAGTCATGTACCACAGTATTCATTGCAGCTCTATTTACAATAGCCAGGACATGGAAGCAACCTAAGTGGCCATCGACTGATGAATGGATAAAGAAGATGTGGCATATATATACAATGGAATATTACTCAGCCATAAAAAGAAACTAAATTGAGCTATTTGTAGTGAGGTGGATGGACCTATAGTCTGTCATACAGAGTGAAGTAAGTCAGAAAGAGAAAGACAAATACCGTATGCTAACACATATATATGGAATCTAAAAAAATAATAATAATAATGGTTCAGAACAACATAGGGGCAGGACAGGAATAAAGACACAGATGTAGAGAATGGACTTGAGGACACAGGGAGGGGGACTGGTAAGCTGGGACAAAGTGAGAGAGTGGCCTGGACATATACACAGTACCAAATGTAAAATCAATAGCTAGTGGGAAGCAGCCGCATAGCACAGGGAGATCAGCTCGGTGCTTTGTGACCACCTAGAGGGGTGGCATAGGGAGGGTGGGAGGCAGGGAGACACAAGAGGGAGGAGATATGGGGATATATGTATACATATAGCTGATTCACTTTGTTATAAAGCAGAAACTAACACACCACTGTAAAACAATTATACTCCAATAAAGATGATAGGGCTTCCCTGGTGGCGCAGTGGTTGAGAGTCCGCCTGCTGATGCAGGGGACACGGATTCATGCCCCAGTCCGGGAAGATCCCACATGCCACGGAGCGGCTGGACCCGTGATCCATGGCCGCTGAGCCTGCGCATCCAGAGCCTGTGCTCCGCAATGGGAGAGGCCACAACAGTGAGAGGCCTGCATACTGCAAAAAAAAAAAGATGTTAGAAAAAAAAAGATGTGGTATATATATATATATATATATATATATATATATATATATATATATGTATATATACACAATGGAATATTATTCAGCCATAAAAAGGAAGAAAATCCTATCATTTGTGACAACATGGCTGAATCTTCAGGGTATCATGCAAAGTGAAATAAGTCAGACAGAGAGAGGCAAACACTGTATGATATCACTTATATATGGAATCTAAAAAAGCTAACTCATAGAAACAGAGAGTAGATGGTGGTTACTAAAGGCTGAGGGAGGGGAAAATGGGGAGATGTCAGTCAGAGAGTACAAACTTCCAGTTACAAGATGAATAAGTTCTGAGGATCTAAGGTACAGAATGGTGACTATAATTAACAATACTGTCGTATACTTGAAAGTTGCTAGGAGAGTAGATCTTAAATGTTCCCACCACACAAAAAAAGGTAACTATGTGAACTGATGGATGTGTTAACTAACCTAATTGTGGCAATCATTTCACAACATATATGTATATCAAATCATCAGGTTGTACAGGTTAAGCTTACACAATGTAACATGTCAATTATATCTCAATAAAGCTGGGGTTGGGGAATGAGTAAATAAGTAATGAATAAATAAAATAAGTGAGAGTCCTACAAGAACCAGTGATGATAGCAGTTATAAACAAAAGAGTATGATAAACTCAACTCACTACTCATTGAGGTCCAAAGTGAAAAGACTACATGTATACGATCCTGTGTCCATTCTCCCAATTCTTAGTTGTTCGATGCTTCTTTATGACCTTTGATTAATTCTTCAATCTATTCCTCAAGGGTGCCAAGCCCTCTGTCACCACCCTGAGGCAGACCTCCTGAGCAAAGAGCTTCCCATCTCAGTCGGTGGCTTGAACATCATTAAAAATTATTTACGAGAGAGAGAAGAGAAAACTGGGGTGTGGTGGGAGAGCTTGGAGTACAAGGGGAGCCTCTGGGGGTCTTATAATGGTTCTATTTCTTGACCTGGGTGGTAGTTACACTCTGTGTTCACTCTGTCATAATTCACCAAGTTGGACACTTGTGATTGGCGCACTTTTCTGTATGCACATTATACTTCAGCTATTTTAACTTCTAAAATACACATTTTTTTCCTTGGATTTTCTAGCAAGTTTAGACTATTTCAGGCTTGATGCCCAGGGCCCCATCATATTCAGCAGAACAGATGGAGTTCTCCACTCTCTCTCTCTCTCTCTCTGTTTCTTTCTCTATTTTCTTTTACCCTATAGTTGAGTTCTAGTTAATTAATTGAGAATAGGATGAGAGTCAATTCAAAAGTAGCTCCATCACTGACTTGCCATGGTTTCTGGCAAAAATTGCTTAAACTCCCTCCACATCAGTCTCTTGTCTGTAAAGTGAGGGTAATAATAGTACATGGCATGTATATAACTTGCTTAGAAGAGTAGCTGACACATAGCACTCAAATTATCTTAATTTTTAAAATTTCCTATTTTTCATCTTTCCTTGAGCAAATTTCCATCAGGATCCTCATCAGGAGGGAGTTCAGCATCCAGACAAGATTCATGAGCTGGATCCTTCCAGGAAGACCATCAGTTGGGACCCAAACCTTACAGACTTTTCTAACCCCCTTCTCCCATCCAAACTCCTCTCGCCCCCCAGGCCCTGCTCCCATTCACAGGTTTAGGAAGGTTTCCCTAAACACTCCTGACTCTGAACTTTCTCCTTCCTCAGAAAGCTCACTGAATCATTGGGAACCAAAACTCTAAGGCTCACACCGTCTTTTTCTTTTTCTTTTTCTTTTTTTTTTTTTTTTTTTTTTGCAGTACTTGGGCCTCTCACTGTTGTGGCCTCTCCCGTTGTGGAGCACAGGCTCCGGACGCGCAGGCTCAGTGGCCATGGCTCACGGGCCTAGCCGCTCCATGGCATGTGGGATCCTCCCAGACCGGGGCACGAACCCGTGTCCCCTGCATCGGCAGGCGGACTCTCAACCACTGCACCACCAGGGAAGCCCAACTCACACCGTCTTTGTTGGAGAAGTCTTCATGAATCCCTGAGGCAGCAGTGATTCCACCTACACCTACATGAACAAAAAAATCCATGTTCTGTAGGACCCAAAGCCTGTCAGTGAAAGATCTGAAATCAGTGACTTGCCCCCACTTCTTCCCTGAACCCTTTGCAGTCCTCCTTAACCTCCCGCTTACCTTCCTGGTGAGGTAGGTACCCAGAGACATTTTACTTCTTTCACCATCTCCCTCCAATCTGACCAACAAGATTCTGTAACCAGTCAATCACACTTACTGATTGTCTGTTTGCACCTTCTTGAAGTTTATTCACACCTCTGGGGTAGCTCAGCTGGATGTTTATATTTGAAGCCATTGCTACTTGTATTTATATTTGTATTTGAAGTCATTTAACTCTACTTGTAGAGCGGTAGGTTTCTTCTCCTCTAAGAAATTTCAAACCTCAGTAGACAGATGAACTAATTTGAAGAATATACTAAAAGTGATCTATTCCATTGAAAGACATTCTGATCTAAAAATAATAACTATTCCATTGAGCACTTATTATGTGCCATTACTGTGATGCTTCATATGTTTTAAATAATTTAATCCTCCATCAATGAGATGAGTGTTATTTTAATTTTACAGATGAGAAAACTGAGACTTGGGGAATTACAAAGACTTGGATAGTTACAACAACCAAGACTCTACCGTTATGATTTGTGTGTGACTAATGGAATGAGAAGTCAGAGCCACCTAATCCCTAAAAGTGACTCGTGAGTAAAGCAACACAAAGCCTCTCCTTCCCATCCTATCTCCACATATCTCCTCTCTCACCTCTTCCTGAAAAGTTTCTTGGAGTGGTGGAATGGGAGAAGCTGGGTCTTTGATTTCTCCCATGACCTGGGCAGCCCTGGCACATGGCCCAAACTTCCTCTCCAAACCCTGCTCCTACTGCTTTTCATCATTCTCCAAATGTGCTGTGCTCTTTCATTCATGTATTTATTCAGTCAATGTTTATTGAAAACCTATTATGCGTCAGAGGGTAGCACGGAGGACGTAAGGTTTAGCAAGATAGATGCCATCCTCGTCTTCACGTTGCCCACAGTCTGGTCTTTTTCCTGACTCCATGCTCTTCCATCTATTTGTAATTCCTTGCCTTCCTCCCACTCCACCCCCCAGCAAGGCAAACTCCTACTGATCCACAAGATCCAGCTCACACTCTTACCTCCTCTTTCACCTTCCTCAACAACCTGGGGATGACATTCAAAATATTGAGCAACCCGTTGGGCAATCATAATGGACACCAGCTGTCAACTACCAGTCTCCCAGAGTGTCCACGCTGAATTTCTGCCCTGCAATAGCCCTGCTCAGAGGTAGTTACCCTGCCCATGGGGGTCCTCAGCACCTGGACCACACAAGTATTGAAGTACTGTTCTCTAGCTCTTCCTGCCTTATCCTCCACCCACCCTCCCCACTGCACTCACACCCACCAACACACACAAATGTGCTTGTGAGCTTCCCAAAGGCAGCAATCTTTTCTTTCTTTATCTAGGAGACTAGCACAACCCAGGTACAACATAACAGGAGCTCAATACATCTATGTTGAATGAATGAGTTGGGGTAGGAAGTAATCTGGTCTTCATCCCAGAGAATTTCCTGAAATATCATCCCTGTCCAGATCAACAACGTTTCCTACTTGAAGACTCAAAAAAATTTTAAATGTGTGTTAGGCCTATTTTCCTTTTTTACAAAGTGTAATAGTCCTTATATAGTACCTTGGAACACATTCCTATGCTTCTTCTTATATTTCTACCTCTGGTTATCAAGTTATAACAAACAAGTACTGTTATGGGCTGAATGATGTCCCCTCCCAGATTCATGTGTTGAGGTCCTAAGCCCCAGCACGTCAGAATATGACTGTATTTGGAGATAAGGTCTTTAAAGCAGCGGTCCCCAACCTTTTTGACCTTTTTGGCACCAGGGACTGGTTTCGTGGAAGACAATTTTTCCACAGACCGGGGGTGGGGAGTGGGGTGGGGAATGGTTTCGAGGTGATTCAAGCGCATTCCACTTATTGTGCACTTTATTTCTATTATTATTACATTGTGCTATATAACGAAATAATTATACAACTCACCATAATGCTGAGCGGAGGCTCAGGTGGTAATGTGAGGGATGGGGAGTGGCTGTAAATACAGATGAAGCTTTGCTCGATCGCCTACCGCTCACCTCCCACTGTGCAGCCCGGTTCCTAACAGGCCATGGACCAGTACTTGTCTGCTTTAGAGAGGCCATTACATTAAAATGAGATCATTAGGTATGCCCTAATCCAATAGGACTGGTGCCCTTAAAAGAAGAGGAGATTAGGACAGAGACAATTGCAGAGGGAAGACCATTTCAAGACACGGGGAGAAAACAGCCAACTCTAAGCCAAAGAGAGAGGCCTCAGAAGAAATCAACCCTGCTGACACTTTGATCTAGGACTTCTAGCCTCCAAAACTGTGAGAAAATAAATTTCTGTTGTTTAAATCACCCAGACTGTGGTACTCTGTTATAGCAGCCCTAGCAAACTAATACAAATACCAATCTCCTTTGCAAATGAACTACTGCTATAGCTAATAACACAACTTTTCATTGCATACGTACTATTTCCAAGTAAATTAGAAACTTCTTGATGTTAGTGAATATGACTTTTATTTCTTAGACTCTCTCATAAAACGTAGTACCATTTATGTACATAATAGATGCTCAGTAAAAATTTAGAACCCATTTCCTAAACTGCAGAATATATGAGAGTATTTCTTTGTCTTCACTTATTCCAGGGCTTCTTGACCTCAGCATTATTGACATTTGGGGACTGGATAATTCTTTGTTGTTTGGGCTGTTCTGTGCCTTGCAGATATTTAGCAACATCCATAGACTTGACCCACTAGATGCCACTAGCACCAGCACCATACTTCCACCATGTTGTGACAACCAAAAATGTCTCCAGACATTGTCAAAAGACCCCTAAGGTTCAAGACACTCCTGCCTGAGAACTGCTGATCTATTGTGATGCTATCCTTTTCTCCTCTTCCTAGATAATTTGTTCAAGTTTATACACATCTGGGTATTCCTTAGAGACATGAGCTATGAATCCTGAGCATCAGAAGGGTAACAAGAAATAAGTCCAAATTTATTGGCAGGAGGGCAGCTGGTGTACCTCAGAATATGATCTGGTAGAGATGCTTTGTCAAATTTGGCCTGTAGGAAGAAGTGTGTCTACAGTAGGATGGGCCCAGAGAAGAGGCTAAAAATGTCAGATGGTGGTTTCTGCTGAGTCAGAGGCCCAGGCTTCTCTTCCCAAGACTTTACCTCCTGGTCACTGGTCACTAGCTAGGATCAACACAGACAGGAGTTATTTCTATCTCCAGTAGGATTGACTATTTTAAATGAGTTTGCAGTTCTGGGCCATTTCTTAGTGGACAAATCCCCACATCACAAAAACCACCAGGGAAATTGCCACTAATTAGCATTCTCGTTAACGACCTTAGGAAAGAAGGCAGCAGCCGAAAGGGCCGGGGCCCCAGAATTGTGGTCTTCCCTCCGAAGCTGGCCTGGCACACTGCGGCTGAGGCTGGGAGTGAGCAGACAGCACGGCCTCTTACTTCCTAAACCACGTCCTTCTTGGAGAACCATCCCAGGATCTTAGGATTATCCTCTGGACCCCACCAACTAGACCCAAAGACTCTCATGGGCATAAAAATAAAATGATGGTGAGGAAGGTAATGGGGTTGGTCTTCGCTACTGAGAATCTCAAGGAATGATGGGTCATGCTTTGTGGCCCAAAACTGCGATTGAGTCTGATGGTTCCAACGCCTCTACCATCTGAGATCATATCACAAGGAGGCAGAAGGCAGACTATGAAGGGCTTCTCATACCAAAAATAAGGAATTTGGATTATTTCTGGACTCATCAAACTTCCTATGTTGAGGAGTCATTTTCTCCGATACTTCTGGGGGAACCATGGATGATATTTAAGATGTTGGTGACTTAGAGCACAGAAAATCCCTGTAATCCTTGTGCTACAGGAATTCCCAGCCATACATACATTTAAGTAACCAAAACAGAGACAATAAAAAGCTACCTGGAGAGGAGAAGGAAGCACAGTACTCTCCAAGTTCCTCCAGAAGCACTTTTTTGCTGCAAAGCCCAATAACAGACACATCAACCCTTTCCATTTCCACTTTCTGAATGACTCACTGCACTATTTACCATCCCAGATGTACCAAGAGTATCACTGAGACAAAAACATACCCATACTTGGACGTAAAAGGAAGTCTGTGTTGTATTCTTACTGTGGCCTGTCATACCTGCTCCCTTTCTCTCAGCTCTAACCTGGGTGACAGATGCAAAACCCTGTCCGATTTGACTACAGGGCACCCAACACATCTGGAGTTGGAGTGGATACTCACAGGCCACAGACTAAATATGTCAAGAGGAGTTTCACAGGGGCCGCCACAGCTTCCCTATTTCCTTTCAGCAAAGCAGTGTGATGCACAGGGTTCTGCCTGTAGGAGGCAACTTGGGGACTTGATAAATGCAAGGGGGTTATTTCATCTCTTTAGAGAAGGGTAAGGTTAGCCGCCATCAACCCTAAGGCTCAACACAAACTACACCTTATTCACGTTATCACAGTTTCCTTTGCCCTCTGTACCATTTCCGTGGCATGTTGAATTCCCCACTGTTGTCCTACTTATCTAGAAAAAGACAATAATGGCCACTTTACTTAGAGCTTACTATAACAAATTTACCACTTTTGTTCTAGGCTACCATAGCTGTAGCACAGTTGCTGTTCATTTCATTTAACAAACAAGAAAACAATTAAAAGGAACCAAAACTGGTACAGATGCTGAGGACACATAATAAGCTAAAAGTGCCCATAATGTGATACTGGTCTTTGTCCACCACCTTGGAAAAAAGTGTTAGACAAGGCATTTTTCTTTTTCCTTTTAACGTGTACTGTGTCCCACGAGCCCTTCATCCAACGGGAAAATAGCAAGGGTGGAAAATTTAGAGCACCTCTAGTAATTAGGGCATAGCCCAAGCTGCTGTAGCACGACTACCCTAAAACACAGTGCCTCAAGCAGAATGGAAGCATATTTTCCTTTATCGGAGGAGTGTAAGGGTTTTGGGCAGGTCAGGACAGGAAACTGACTCTGCTCTGTGAGGTCCTCCAGGAACACAGGCTCTTCTTTTCCCCCCCCTATTTTTGTAAGCTAAGGTCCAATTTACATAGAGTTCAATTTACTCTTTAAGTGTACCCTTCTACCTTGTGGCTCAATGCTCTCATCTACAGCACCTTTTCTCCATTCCACCCCGTAGGAAGGGTGAAAGACAACCAGCTTCTTTTTAAAGAGCAGCCCACAGCCCATTGACCAGAATGGAATCACATACCTAGCTTCAGGGGAGCCTAGGAAATGGGGTCTGTGTACCCAACTAGAACTTGGGAGATTCTATTACTAAAAGGATGAAGTGAAAAATGAATACAATTAGGGAGTTATGCCACAGCATCAAAATCTTAACAAAACTTAAGAGCTGAGTTATTTTCCAGCATCTTTTAACAAATGAGAATATAGTACTAGAACACAATTTGCAAATAACCAACAAAGCAAAGGGTTCATGCAGCAATATCCTTCTCTGGCACCTTGTTTGTTATTAATCCTTACTTCCGTTTTTTCCAAAGATCTGAATCAAAAGTATGAAAATTTCTGTCAAACACAAGAGGCTGTTGCTACATAATGACTTTGTTATTTTCCTTTAGCTCGATCTGAAATTTACTTTCAATGGCTCTAGCAATCATAAAAGGAAGAAATCTGTGGAGTCAGAACCCTTTCAGCCCAAAGCAGTTCTGCAAAGCCTACAGTTCAGAGTTATCTGGCAACAACAAGAAAATAATGCTGAGCTGTTTTCTGAATCATATATTTCCTATGCTATAGGCTGTGACTCTGATCAGATCTTAATTTCCCATGACAATTATGAAAATGCAAGAAGGATGAAGTTCTGTAGAACATCAGTATTCCTTTAGGTAGTCATTGCTTCGATGAAACATGACTAATTGTTGGCAGAGAAAACTTCTGATTGACTAAGGGAAAAAAAAGATGCTATCAGTGTGTTAATGAAGAGATTTTTATGGTGTGCCTACAAAGCAAATATACAACAATGTTGATTCCAAATGATCAAAGCAGCAGTGGATATGATGTTTTATCTTATTAGAAAATATCAGCACCTAAGAGCAACATTGTTATAATCCATTGTTATGATGTATTGTACTGAGTAGATGGCTTAGCAGAAGTAGATACACTTCCAGCTTCAATAGTAGGAATAACAGTAACAATAACAACATCAATAATAATAGCAGCTATAATTTCTTTGTTCTACTACTTATTGGCCACTATGCTAATGACTATTTATGTAATCTTTCTTATAATTTTCACAGTGATATTGCAAGGTAAATATAATGGGCATTATTCTCATTTTAGGCTCAGAGAATAATTGCCTAAGCTTATCCAGTGGTTGTGATGGAGATAATTACTAACATGCACTGAGTGCTTTCCCCATGCCAGACCATGTCCTACAAGCAGTGAAGCTGGATTCCAATCCATGGCATGCATCATTGCATGGTGCCTGGCAAAATGAAACCTTTGTTAACAGAGACAGAAGCCAGATTTGTCACAAGCCACAGGATTCTTCCTGCTGTATGCAGCCACTCAAGTTGCTTCACATAGTGTAGGTTCTGAGCATACTAACAAGTCTAGCAGTGGTGTGGGCTCATGGGGCACCTACCTTCTCCTGTAACAGATTACACGTGGCTGCAGGGAGGGATGGCCAGGCTAGCTGCAGAAATGCTGGGATGAAATTGTGGCTATCAGCAGTTGTGCTTTCATTCAAATTCTGCAAATTTGTCTGAAGCAGATAAATAAAACGTTGATCAGAATGACATACTCCACATCCTTAAATACTTGAAACTGAAGCAACATTTAAAGGAAGCAGCTATGAGCCAAGGAGGAGAGATTCCATACTGGTTTTTAATCCCTTCTAGTATTTAACAGAGTGCCTTTCCTGTTGCTTGTGCTCAGTAATGCTCAATAAAGCGCTGTGATTGTCTCTTAAGGGGGAAAAGTGAATTGACTAAGCAGGTCGTTTGAGAGTCTTCCTGGATTTTAAACAATTGGATTTATGACTAGTAAATTTAACAAAGAGATTTGGTTGGCTGATTAAACAGATGATGGTACCTAGAAAGGTTAAATGGCAGATTTCTCTGTTGTGATTTTTTTCCATCATATAGATAGAAATAAGGACTCTCTTGCTGACACATTTTTACTGCAACAGTCTTCATTCACTCATCTAAAATGTTAACTTCTGTCTGTAAACTATGTTTAATAGTTTTTAGAAAGTCATGACAGGGACTTCCCTGGTGGCGCAGTGGTTAAGAATCTGCCTGCCAATGCAGGGGACACAGGTTCAATCCCTGGACCGGGAAGATCCCACATGCTGCAGAGCAACTAAACCCGTGTGCCAGAACTACTGAGCCCGCGCACCACAACTACAGACGCCTGCGTGCCTAGAGCCCGTGCCCTGCAATGAGAAGCCCGCACACCTCAACGAACAGTAGCCCCTGCTCACCGCAACTAGAGAAAGCCCACGCGCAGCAACGAAGACCCAACGTAGCCAAAAACAAATTAAAAAAAAAGAAAGTCATGATACATGGCTAGCAGAAGATATAAAGATATTCATAAATTATACTTATTACTTAATTACTCAGGCTATAACTAAATTTAAAATAAACTTGCCAAGTATTATTGCTGTCATTAGTACTAATATTAATTGTATTTACTTGAATCCTACTACTCTACGTCTTTGTCCTAAAAAAATAAATAAATAAATAAAAATTTTTTTAAGCCAGAGAAGTTTTCAGTTGTTGAGATGCCTCTTACAATTTTGTCTCCCTTCTAAAGAAGCTCACGATTATAAGGGTTAATCAAATAATAGTGTTTCTGACAGTATATAACGCTAAACATTTATGCTTCAACATGTTTTGTCATCATCCTGGTATCTCTCCACCCACACAAGGAGATTTTGGAGGGTAGGGGCTCCGTTTTATAAGACGTTGTACTGAATCCACCCTATCACAGCCCCAGGAAATTCCCACAAATCTTTCTAAAAAGAATAATCACCTTAATTTGTAAATTCCTTGAAGGGAAAGATTTTACTTTTTTTTTTTTTCTTAGCAGTGACTACTAAGCTTCTTCACATGGAATGTTTGATCATTAACTTTGATAAAAAGAAGAGAAACCAAAGTAAACATGTCAGTCATCATATCACTTATAAGCAGACTGAAGATGATTTGAAGTGATAAATACCAAGAAGGCAGATAGATATTTGCCATTTTCAGTCACACAGAGTTTTTCAAGAACGCATCTACTCAAGTGTGAACTCTGCCTGTATATTCAAGGTCCATTGTTGCCTTAAAGACGGCAAGCACAGAAACACAGCTTATAAAGTTGATGACGAGGTTTACATTGATTCCGTTCATATTTATTAAGTAACTACTAAGCCCAGCACTATTTTCGGTCCTGTGAGAAATATACAAAAAAGCAATGAGATTCTACAAAGAAGAGGTTACTAACAATTCAAGATAATTAACCCCAAAGTTAATGGTGTATATGGCTTTGTTTCTTCTGGTTTTCTAATGTTTTGGTCTCAGAACCCCTTTACACTCTTCAAAATTATTGATGACCCCAAAAAGCTTTATTTATATCTGTCAATAATTTACCATATTAAAATTAAAACTAAAAAATTATTTAATATGTATTATGACCCCACTGCATATTAATATAAATAATATGTTCTTAGGAAAAAGAAATATTCTCCAAACAAAAAAAATCAGTGAGAAAAGTGTTGTTTCACAGTTTTGCAACGTCTCCTTAATGTCTGACTTAACAGAGAAGAGTTGGATTTTCAAATCTATGTTTATTATAGCATTGCTTATTAGAGTCAGTCAGAAGGAAACTCACTCTCAAGTGAATTCCAGCATGATGAAATATCATGTAGCCATTAACAATAATGACAAGGACGTTTCCCCGATTGAAATCCATCTAAGATATATTGCTGAGTAAGAATGCAAGTTGCATAATCCCATGTAGGTAAAGTTATATACATAGACTCAAATTCTATAAATGCATAGAAAAGTGTCAGGATAAATGTTTATCAATTTATTATGAGCTATTGTCTCCAAAGATTTGGAAATCCAGTTCTTTGCCCCTCTTTGCTGAATTAATTAAATGTTTACATTAAGCATGTATAATCTAAAATAATTTGTTTAATTTAGGATTTTTTCATACAAGGCATTTCTTTAAGCTCCACAGTAATCCCTCTCCAGGGCTGCTTCCTTTTTAGTCACTTGGAGACTTCTTCGGCCATCATACTCAAACTCGTCCCCTCCTCAAGACACAGGATATCTTCCTCCAAATTTCTTCCTCCAAATTTTGTCCTTGGATGAGCTTTTTAAATTTTTTTTAAATCAATTTTTAACATCTGATTATACATGTAATAGATGTTGATGGGAGAACATTTTTCAATGCAGAAAATCACCAAAAATATTGATAAGAATCACCTCCATTCAGTGGCTTACTGCCTCATCGCAGTGTTTCCCCTTCCCTTTCCCCATGTTTTATATTATGACATTTGAGAAATGAATGCAGGAAATCCTATCAATCCGTTCAGCAGCCTCTTTCTAGAAGCGCTTGCTTTGGCGTATATGCAGCAGGGGCTTCTGGACAGCTGCCTGCCAGACCCACCTCTGGGTGAAAATGCTACAGAAACAACTTTTCTGATATGTAACATAATTACCTCTTTTGGAGCTTCATCCAGGCTCTGGATCTCTTATCACATGTAGGAGGTGGTGCCTATACTCAAAGTGCTTCAGTGACTGGGACACATTCCACGTGTACAGTAGTTATATTTCATTTGGAGGATGGAAGAACCGACCATGGAAAAGTTTCTTTCCATTTCTGTAAACATTTCGAAAAGATACATGCACCCCAATATTCAGTGCAGCAGTGTTCACAATAGTCAAGACATGGAAGCAACCTAAATGTCCACTGACAGAGGAATGGATAAAGAAGATGTGGTAGATATATATATATACACACACATGTATATATGTATATATATGTGTATACACACACACACACACACACACACACACACTGGAATATTAGTCATAAAAAAGAATGAAATAATGCCATTTGCAGCAACATGGATCAATCTAGATGATCATATTAAGTGAAGTAAGACAGAGAAAGACAAATATCATAATGATATCCCTTATATGTGGAATCTAAATAAATGACACAAATGAACTTATATACAAAACAGAAAAAGACCGACAGACATAGAAAACAAACTTACAGTTACCAAAGAGGAAAGGAGGGAGGAGGAATAAATTAGGAGTTTGGGATTAACACATACACACTACTATATATAAAATAGATAAACAACGAGGACCTATTGTATAGCAGGGGAAACTACACTCAATATCCTTTTTTTAATTTCTCATCTTTTTTTTAACATCTTTATTGGAGTATAATTGCTTTACAATGGTGTGTTAATTTCTGCTGTATAACAAAGTGAATCAGCTATACGTATACATATATCCCCATATTTCCTCCCTCTTGTGTCTCCCTCCCACACTGCCTATTTTGTAATAACCTATAAGGGAAAATAATCTGAAAAAGAATAGATATATAGATATAGATATACTGAATCATTTTGCTGTACACCTGAAGCTAACGCAACACTGTAAATCAATTGTATTTCAATAAAAAGGCAAAGAAATACAAATGACAAAAAATATATAGATGAGATCAGACGAAGGGAGAAATATTAACCAGTGCTAGCTACTTCCCTGGATATTAGAATAGAAATCTTTAAACAATCTAAATGTCTAAGGCAAGGATAATTTGCTATCCTTGAAGAGATGGAAGAAAAGGAGTAGAAAAGGTGCAATGGCAGCAGGAAACAAAATATTTGGAGTGTTTACTGTATATGAGATGTTTTACTGGTGTTTTCAGACACTCTGAGATATACATTCAACACCCTTGTGAGACTGATATTTTTATCATTGTTTTACAGAAGAGAAATATGAGGCTCAGAGAAGTAGAAAAATACATCCTGAGGTCACACAGCTGGAATGGCCTAGAACTTTCCAAAGACTGGGACAAACCAAAATGTGCACCTCACCCCAGTCTAATTATTGAATTTCATTTGTACAAATGACCTGATTTGTACAAATGAATTTGGGTGAAAGGACATTGACAGAAACTAATTCTTTGGTTTTTGATAGGGCTGGACTATAAAACTGCAATGCAGTTTAATTCAATTTTACATACTACTAATTGTTTGCCTCTATGTACAGGACAATGTGCTTTATACTCTTGGAAGGAATAAAACTGAATACAATTAATTAAAATACACATCAGAATATTATAGTGAACTAAAATTACCATAATTGAAGTCACCTGGAAATAGCATTCTTGAAGTCCAATTTTTATCGAGACTTTTAGCCTACTTATCAGGCTTTAAAAAAAAAGTTTTCTTGGGACTTCCCTGGTGGTCCAGTGATTAAGACTCTGTGCTCCCAATGAAGGGGGCTGGGTTCGATCCCTGGTCAAGGAACTAGATCCAGCATGCATGCCACAACTAAAGATCCCGTGTGCCACAACTGAGACCCACAGCAGCCAAATAAACAAATAAAAAAAAATTTTTTTTAATGTTTTCTTGGCTTACCTCACTCTTAGGACTAAAGAATGTCAATTTTCTATGGTCTTGTATTTGCTATCTCATCTGCTTTTCTATAGTCATTTGCTAATCTATGCATGTTTTCCTTACTCATGGACTTAACCCATTCTAACATGTCCTCCTACAATCTGATAGGTTTCCATTCTGACCAGAACTAACCAACTGAAGGCAGCTGGGAGGAGGGTGGTGCCATCATTATAACAGAAGGAGGAGCAGGCTTGACAGGAATCAGAATGCAACGTGTTTGGTTTGATAATTATCACAATTAATTACTGTGACAGCAGCAGACCGTGATGCACCCAGCACTGACATGGGATCTAATTTTGGCACTAGTGGTCATATGACTGTAGAGAAGCTACTTCAACAGTCCTTCTATTATAGATAAGGAAACAGAGATCTGAAGAGTTAAGATGTCCAAGACGACCCCTTCCAGCTCTAAGGTGCCAAGGTAGTAAATTCATGTAATTTTTCAAAGCCACTACTCAACATGGGTATGCATTATATTAATTCAGTGTTTGATTTACCAACCAAAGTACTTTTACAAAAGAGATTTTTTTCAACAAATCTTTTAGAGGATGCCCCAATTTTCCTCCATGTTTCTGCATTTTCTATGGCCTGAGCTATTTTCACTCCATGTCCATCTGCTGGTTCTCATTTTTGGACAATAATTGGGTGGGCTACTGACTGCTTATGACACTAAATCTTTCTGATAAGGCAGGAAATTATAGGCCTAAAATTACTTCCAACCTGTCTTCTAGTTTTATTCCCACGTAGATTATAATTTTCAATTCAACTCCTCAAACATTTACTAAATGCCAACACATAAGGCAGGTGAAGCACTAGCCCTTGGAATTCAAAGAATATACAACCCAGTCCCTGCTCTGGACACTTTTACTAACAACAAATAATAGCTGACACATATCAAGTACTTACCAGGCATTGTTCTAAGGACTTTATATTTAATACTCATTTAATTATCACAACTTGTAAGGTAAGTGCTATTATCACCCCCATTTTACATATGAGGTGAAGAAAATTACCTACTATAATTCAGCAACCAGGTGGCAGAGCCAGGATTCAAACCCAGGCAATCCTCCTCCTGAATCCTTCCTCCTCACTATTATGGAGAGAAACCAACACGAAAGCAAATAAATTCTATCTGAGAGGTCTTCTCCACTCCCGTGGGGTTAGTAAAAACAGAAGCCAAGACCCCACCCCAAACCCCTGAGTTGAAATCTCTAGCAAGAGGGTCCAGGTAGCATTATATGTAAAAAGCTCCACGGATGACTTTGGTCCAGTTGGAAAACAGCATCATACAGACGCTAACAGACTAATAGTGGAATTGGAAGCATGGTGGGGACACCAGAGTGGTTCAATTAGGGGAGTTCCAGAAAGACTAGCCAGAGGAATGACACATGAGCAGACTCATAAAGAGTGAATAGGAATCTGCCAGGAGGACAAGGAGAGGAAGACAAAGGAAACCATGCGTAGAAAGGTGCAGAGGTGTCCAGTATTGGGAGACTTTAGTGTGGCTGAGTGTGGCACATAGGGGTGAGCAGAGAGGTAAGTTGGAGGCTGGCCATAGCAGGCTTGGCGAGCTGTCTCAAGAGGTTTGACATTTTCCTATGGGCAAAGAGGGTTTTCAGCGAGATAAAATTAGGATCCAATCTGCATTTTTGAGAAATGCTTTTGACCACTGCATGGAAGGATTAGATGGAAGTGAGATTGTAGATGGGACAAGCAGTCTATCAGAAGCCCAGGTGAGGGACTAACCTGGGCAGTCATTGCAAGCATGGGGAGGAAGGGACTGTTAAGCGAAGACTCAGAATCAACACAACTTAGTGACGGGTTGGAGGTGAGAGGGAACGGACCAGTCTAAAAGGATTCTACAGCTTCTGGCTTCGCTAAGTTGATGGTTAGTGGTGCTATGAACCAGAATAAAGGAGAAAATATACATTCTGGGGCTTCTGGAGAGCTCAGTTTTGTATTTGAATTTCCACACCTATGCACTGCCTAGGCATCAGGCAGCCAGATGTGTAAGTCTAACACACAGGAAAATAAAGGCTAATAAGTTTTCAGGGCACATTGTCTGATGTGATGGTAAGTGGATGGTCCGGTAGACCCGGAGACATCTGAGGAATATGGGGTCTCCTTCAAGCTCAACAAGCCTCCCTATCCACCCACCTGTTACAGAGGTGCTGGATACGTCCCCTCTACATATCAAAGACTTCACCTCTTAAAAAGAAGAGTTGCAAAAGACTGTGGCCATTTTGGAAACTGACCTTAGAAGAAGATGGAAGGAATAACTGAGTTTTACCACTCTGCCCTCAGATTGTCCTTTTAACTTTTCACTTATCTTTTTTTTTAATTTATTTTATTTATGGCTGCGTTGGGTCTTTGTTGCTACGCACTGGCTTTTCTCTGGTTGTGGCGAGCGGGGTCTAAACTTTGTTGAGGTGCACAGGCTTCTATTGTTGTGGAGCACGGGCTCTTGGCATGTGGGCTTCAGTAGTGTGGCACGCGGGCTCAGTAGTTGTCCCCAGACCCCACTCTTGTTTCTCTCCCTCTGCCCATTGGCAAGCATTCTGATTTGTTCCTTGTGCATCTTTTGTTTGTATACATTCCTGCAAAGAGTGTATTTGTGTTTTGTGTGCACGTGCTTTTATTTTATGTTAAAGGTATTTCGTGTGTATCTCACTCTGTTTCTTACTTTACTCAGTTTTGTGCCTTTAAGATCTATCTATGATGCTCCATCTAAGGTCATTCTCGTGTTTATGGATCTACCCCCCTTGATCATGATGTATTTATAAAACCTTTATTGGATTCAGTTAACTAACGTTTTATTTTAAGAATTACGCATCTACATTCAACAGTGAAATGGACATATATTGTTTTATAGTTTTAGAAATAGTCTATATGATACTAATCCTTTGGTACTTATGGTAACTTCTTTTGTGGGTTAATAAATGTTCTATTTCTTTGCCAGGCTCTTCCTGTGTCCCTCTTCTAATATGTCTATGTGTGGGGTTCTCCTTATCTTGATAATGGGTCTTTTAATCTGTTCTTTCATCTGTAATTCTAGGAAGTTAGTCTCCAGGATTTCTCCATACATTTCTCTTTTTGCTTTTTTTATATTTTTCTCTTTCTGGGACTCCTATCAGATGAATAATGGCATTTCTACTTCTGTCTTCTGTGCCCTTGGATTTGGCTTTTCTTTTAAATTTTCTATTTCTTGACCCTCTCTAATTTCCTTCTAGGAGATTCCTTCAATCTGATATCCTAACTCACAAGCTCTGTCTCAGCTGTACTCTTCCTAGTATTTATCCCTTCTCTGTGTTACTGATTTCAACTATTAAATTTTTCATACCTGCTTCCAATTTTCGTGTTCGTTTGCTCGGTTTCTTTACTTCTCAGTCGGTCTTATTTCATAGTATTAATACTGTCCCGTATCTCCAGGTATATTCAATCATGTGCTATGTGTCAGGGACAGTTGGGTCTCTGTCATTATACGGCTAATGCCATCTGACTTGTCTTTTAGGCAGTAACTTGGGGGCTCATTTCCCCTGGGGCCATTAGGTCTTTTTTCTGAGAATGTGTTTTTGGGAAGAACCAAAAGCCCTAGTTTGGGTCACTGTGGGGATTTTAAGGGGGTGAGGATGAGCCCCAAGTGGGGAGCCTCAGGCGCCACCGAAGCATTGTTGTTTGCTCCCATTAGCTGCTCCCTCACCAAGCAACTACTCCAGCAAGAATTTTACATTTAAATCCTTAGGGATGGGCACAGCTGGAAAGACGTCATCTCCTCAGCCCAGGCCCTGGAAGGTGAGGGCTAGACGTCAGCAGGTCAGTCTGCACCTGTTTCTTGCTTCTTCCATCCACCGGGGCTCTCGCCCTGCCCTGCAGTCACCCAGACCCCTGGTACAGCTCTACCACTGCAGAGTTCCCTATTGCTGCTGTAACAAATTACCACAAACTTTGAGGTATGAGACAACAGGAAATGCATTGTCTTATACATCTGGGGGTCAGAAATCCAAAATGAGTTTCACAAGGCTAAGGTCAAGGTGTTGGCAGGGCTGGCTGCTTCTGGAGGTTCCAGGGGAGAATCCATTTCCTTGCCTTTTCCAGGCTCTTGTGGCTGCCTGTACTTCTTGACGTGTGACCCCTTTCTCTATCTTCAGAGTACATCACTCTGACCTCTGCTTCCACAGTCAGCCCTCTCCTCTGACTCCTCCTGTGTCCCTCCTATATATCAGGTGCCCAGGTAATCCAGGATAAGCCCCTCAACTCGAGACCCTTAACTCAATCACATCCGCAAAGTCCCTTTGCCATAATAAAGGTAACATAGATCCCAGGGGTTAGGACGGGGCTTAGGGGCCATGATTCTGCTTTCCACAGCTATCTCATAAGAGTAGGCTAAGGAGACTAAGAAGACTAAGAAGACACTTACATCTGCTCTGTGTACAGAGCATTGTGCTAGGAGGGGTGTTGGGAAGCACAGAGTTTATAAACAAGAGTGAGATGGTATCTCTCCCTATAAAGAAATGTATAATACAGAGGACATCTAGAAGACAGACATGGAGGTTAACAGGATGTGGGCTGTATGTGAAATTAACCAGCTCCAACGTTCAAAATGGTCATAGCTCAACTCTGTCCTGGTGGCATGGCTGTGCCAGAAGGACCTTCAGATTCTGCGGTACCACCGCCCCCTCCTGGACTTGACCAGGGCAGGCAATGCTCTTCTTGCACTATCAGTCTTTTTTTGTTGTTGGAGGATAGGTGATTTACAATATTGTGTTAGTTTCAGGTGTACAGAGAAGTGATTTGGTTATACGTATATATATACACACACATATATGTTCTTTTTTTTCAGTTCTTGTTATTGGGCAGATTCTGTGCTAGGCACTTGGGATTCAGAATCAGAGAAGTGAGGTAAACATGGATGAAGCCCACCTCCTATAGTTAAAAGGAGCTCTGTCTATTAGGAGACACACACACGCAATGAATAGTGGAGAATAACGCCACGTGCTGGAGCAGGGCCCTCACCAAGGACCAGGGAGGTCTAGCTCGCCACCAGCCCCCAATATCAGTGGGAGTCTCACCGGTTTCCCAGCTGAGGAGGAGATAAGAGCAGCCCAGGACGAGAGAACCGCAGGTACAGAGGCGCCTGAGACATCCTGGAAAAAGTGAGCAGCGAGGCGCATGGGGCCATTTCAGTGCCTCTCCCCTCCTCCTGGGCTTGCTCTTCAGAGGAGATCAGCGTCAAAGCCCTCGCCTCCCCTCCCCCTCCAACCTCCCTCCTTTCTTCTCTCCCATTTCCCTAATGGGGGAATGAGGGAGGAAGCGTTACAGGCCATCACAGTACCTTTTTTCCCCTCAAGTCCTTACATGACAACCAACCGAATGCCAAGGGCTTGGCAAGAGAGAGAAGGGGGGAAATCAGTTGTGCCAGCATCATCAGCCCTCAAAGGGCCTCCTGACCAGCGTTTCATCTCTGGAAACTTTTATCTCACATTCTTATAGCACCTGCATTCAAAGGCCCAAGAGCCGCCCAGACACTATCCCACCCCTTGAACACAGGCAGGGGCTCAGCCCTCAGATCTTCGCTTCGAAGATGAGAAAGGAACCACGGGGATCTCAGATCTCCTGTGCTGGTCGTTCAGGGAGCTGCAGAGTGTTCAGCCCCAGAAACACCCCCGACTCTGGGCACCGGGCCCTAATGGATGGCCGAGGACTCCTAAACTACAGCGTTGTTATTATAAGACAGAATCTGAAAATAATCAGGATTCTCCAAACTGGCTTCTGCCTCTCTTCTTGCTCCTCTACCCGGCTGCTAGAAGGGAAGAAAGACTGAAAAACACCACCATCTTTCATCTCCTCCACAGTACTTGTTTCCACGATGTCACAGAGAGATTACATAAAATTTCTCAGAGAGTAGAAAATGAAATATGACTATTGTATGATACAAAGTGAACCATATACCTCACCAGATATCTTAGACCATTAAGAGTACATCTCCTTCATAAACAATGAATCAGGAAATCCACAAAGACCAAACTCACATCATAGTTCCTTTCTGGCTAATAATGACTCCTTAACCAAACTGAAGTATATGGCACCCAGCTCCTGGTGCTAAGCCCTGTGTGCACACTCTCTTGCTGGGAGGACCCTGGGAGACTGACTGTGTGGACTGGTTTATAGATTGCTTCCTTTGGGCACCGCAGCAAGGGTGAAGCCAGCATCTGCTGTAGCCCCTGCCCCGACCTTATGGGCAATATTCATTGCAGGGGACATGCTGATGCTGAGAAAGCTGCTTTTGCTCTGTGCACACACAAGACACCAGCAGACCAGCATCCAGGGTCCACGTGGATTACCATAAACCATGCATTCGGGTCAGGGAGTGACTGCACGTTGGCCGTGATTCAAGACCAGTTGAGAAGCGGAGGGGACTCTGGCAGATCTCCCATTGTGGACTGACTGGTGGCATTCAGAAAACCACCATCGTGACGTCATTATGGTGATTTTATTCACAATTTCCGTGGCTTACTTGCATGGGCTATGGTTGCTCCATGAGTAATAGAGAACGCACTGCCATGTTTTCACCCCAGATATGGAATTAAATCATCCTACATCTTTCCAGTATCTCTTTCTTAAGCTTAAAAACAAAAGGTTGTTTGTATCTCATAGGATAAACCTGGGGCTTCTAAAGAGTCTGTAATTCCTAAGCATTTGATGCATATGCATTTGTAGCATCCAAGGAGATATCTGAGCCAGATAACGTGAGAATTTCTAAGAATATTGATGCTGTTTGGAAGCACAGTTTGCAAATTAGAAGAGAACAAATTCGATGATTTTTCAGGCTATGGCTTATAATAAATTAAGAAAGAAAGAATTAGGGGGCACAGGGCGGGGTGGGGCAGAGGAATAAGAAAAGAATAATAATAAAAAAAGAAAGAATTAGAGTAAAGGCTAATCTGTAACCTCTGTGAGAGCCGAGAACCATTCCTAACGTCTTCAATTCCCTTGCATCTCTTAATGGACTGAACACAATGGGTGCAAAGTAAATGTTGCCGACATTCATTCATTCAAAAATATTTTTTGAGCACTTATTATCGGCCAGGCACTGTTCTAGGTACTGCAGATACAACAGGGAACAAAACAGACCAAAACCCCTTGCCTTGTAGATCTTATATTTTAATACTTTCCAAATCATCACCCAAAGGACAGAAATAAAGGATAACAAAAGCATTAAGATCACAGACCGTGTGTTTCCTTTGGCATCACGACTCTCCCTAGGACTGGTGAGGTGGAGGAGGGTGCGTGGAATGGAACTTAGCAGGGAGGCAATTGATTTACTGGGGCCTGAATTTATTGCCACCATTTTCAAGGCTGTTGTAAAATAAGTTACTGCTTCTATCTTCTTTCAAGAATCTCTGAATAATTTCTTTCTCTCTGCACGGTGCAAATGTAAATTTTTTAAAATCTTATTTCAGATAATGCACAGTAGCTTGGCTAGCTGTATGAATAAAACTGGATTGGTCAAGCGAAAGAACCCTAACTCAAAATATTTAGGGAAAAAAGGGGAACTTATTTGCTCACATGATGGGGACGGCTAAGAGGTCATGCTAAGGTCAGACTCATTGGATCCCAGAAGTTCACAAGCTTATCTTCAGGACGCCTGCTTTTTTCCACAATCTCTCATCTCTGCGTCCCTCCCTCTTGGCTTCATTTTTGGCAAGTTCCCACCACACAGTGGCAAAGGTGGCCTCCTATGACCCCAGCTTCTTGTGATCCTTTTCCCTTGTAATCTCAGGGACCAAAGTGACCTTAAAGACACCAGGGGGTCTAGAAGTGTAATCAGATCATTCACTCTCTGTACCCACCCACCCCCAATCTGAACTCTGCTTCTCTCTGTAGATCAACCTTATTATCCCTGCTATCAAGGCACTTCCCCAGGCAGAGAGAGAAAGGGAGCAGGGGACCATAGATAGTTCCAGTTTTACATAACCCCAGCTCAGCAACTCTGAGGGGAAGAGAGAGCTTGCCATCTCTGCGTTCATATAAAATCCCTGGAGGAGCTTCTGATTGCTCTGGCTCGGATACTAGACCATCAGGCCAATTACCATGGCCTTGGGGAGAGTCTACCATGATTGGCCAGGCCTGAGTCATGTGCCCACTCCTGTAGCCGGGGCAAGGGAGAGTTAAGCTCAGTTGGTAGCCCCATCAAATCAAATGCATTCCTCTCCCCTACCCCCATTGGATTTGCATTGCTTTTAGGAAGATGACCCAAGTCTCTCCTAGCCCCACCTCAGTTACATTAGCCCAAGTGTAACTTTCAAGTGGTCAGTAGCCACCTGGAACTCTGGCTACCATATTGGACAGTGCAGCTCTAGACCCCTGGCCTGGCCTCTCTTCTTTTTCTCTTGGGATCTCAAAGCATTTGCTTTAACAGGAAGGTATTGTACTAGATTACTATTGCTGCTGTACAAATTACCCTAAACTTAGTGCCTTTTTCTAAGCTTCTTATATTACAGTTCTGGAGGCCAAAGTCCCAGATGGGTTCCACTGGGCAGAAACCAAGGTGCAAGAGGGCCATGCTCCCTCAGGATGCTCTAGAGGAGAATTTGTTGCTTTGCCTTTTCCAGCTTCTAATGTTGTATTCCTTGGCGAGGACATCTTCCTCCACTTCAAAGCCAGATCATAGCATCTTCAAATCCCTTTCTGCTTCCATCATCACATTGCCATCTGCCTTCTGTGTCAAATCTCCCCCTGCCTCCTTCTAGTGATTTCATGTAGGGCTCATCTGGGATAATTTCCACATTTCAGACTCCTTAACCATATCTGCAAGCTCCCTGATGTCATATAAGGTAACATTCATAGGTTGCAGAGATTTGGACCTGAATATCTCTGGGGCCATTATTCAGCCTGTCACAGGGGAAGAGGAGGCAGAAGGAGCATTCTAAACAGAAGGAACAGCCTATATTAGAACCCAGTTGTGGAATGGAGAAGGTAAGTCCTTAGAAGTACAAGGCCAGTGAGGCTGAAGTGTAGAGAGAGGGGAAGGGTGGATGAGATGAGGCCAGAAGAGTGGGCAGGAACCAGATTATTGAGAGTCTGTGCCATGAGAAAGATATGGTTTTTTTCCTAAGATCAGTGTAAACCCATTAGGGGGAAGGAAGAGGAATGCATTTGCATTTTTAAGAGCATCACTCTGTCTGTGTGTGGAAAAGGGACTAGAGGAGAAAGGCCGAAGAGGATGGAGGAAGACCAAGTTAGGATGCTAACGCAGCAGCCTTGGCGAGAGGTGGGGGTGGCTTGCCCTGCAGTGGGGCAGTGGAAATGGAGAGAATGAGACAGAGGTGAGAACTAATTAGTGCAAACACTGATAGGAATTAGTAATGAACTGCAGCCAGAGGAAGAGTGAAGGAGAGAGCAGTCCAAAGGATGAATCTTGGATTTTTGGCTTTCATCAGTGATGTCATTCAGAAAAACTGGCAGAAAACCAGGAGGGGAGCATTGGGAGAAGGGTAGACAGTACGAATCTAGTTTTGGACCTGTATTTGTGGTGCCCTGGAAATGTCTAGTAGGCATACTGGCCTGGAGCTCAGAGATGTGAATTTAGAACTCATCAGTATAGAAGTAGCCCTGGAAGCCCTTGTTTTAGAAGGTAATGCATTGGAGGAGAGAGGAATGAAAAGAGGCGAGGGTCTAGGACCCCACCTTAAGAAATACCAACACTAAATGGCTGAGTAGAAAGGGAAAGTCTTTTTTAAAAAACTGAAAAGAATAGTCACACAGAGGGGGCTGTGTTACAAAAGTCAAGGGAAGAGTGTATTTCAAGGAGAAAGTGGTCAACAGGGTTAGAGAGGTTAAATAGGAAGAGGACTAGAAACTATCCATTGGATGTGAATGCAGCATCTAAGTACCGTATTTCTACAACCTCTCCTCGCCATGGATAACATACACACATACAGCACCTTGCACATAGTATGTATTCACTAAATATTGATGTATCACTTTAACAATATGTACCTCAAAGTGGGAGGCAATGTGGTATAATGGAAAGAGCATGAGCTTTGAATCCCAACCCATCCACTTTCTAATGTTTCAAGCTAGTCGTTTCTGTGTCTTGATTTCCTCACTGGTAAAATGGGGATGGTAGTGATGAGTTGAGAACTAGCTCTTTATTCCTCAAGGTATTTTCTTGTGCATCACATTATTTGATCCTTAGCGCAACCCAATGATTTTGGCAAACTACAGATTAAGCGAGGTGTTCAGAGGCTGAGAGCTGGTCAGTTGCTGAACCAGGGTCTCTTGACTGCCAGTCTGGTGCTCTGATAAGGAAAAAGACTCTCAGGTTCTCAGAGTTGCTGCTTTTTCCTCCTGCAAATGGATGGCTGTTCAGCAGTCATTCTGAGGACCTAACATGATGGATTCCAAGTATGAGGCTGGAGATATAAATATGAGAGATATAAAGATGAGAGAGATAGAGTTCCTGCGCTCTAGAGAGTCATGGTCCCATAGAGGAGACAGATACTATAAATTGATAATTTTAAAAGCATATGATAAGCTCTCCAATGTGGAGCCTTTACGGACAAAGGACTGTGGGGACACAGTGGAAGGAATGGTGAGCTCTGCAATGTGTGGGAGGAAAAAAGATCTGGAAAGACTTGGCAAGTGAGAAGAAGGCTTAAAAATACATCCCAACTTAAACTATGGCTTTCTTTTTCTTTCATTAGAATCATAGGACTTCAGAGCCAGAAAAAACCTTTTAAAATTATCACTCTTATACCAAAGATGGTGGAATTGAAGAGAGGTAACATGCCAAGGTCAAGAGGTGGAAAAAAATCCAGGAGTCCCATGTCCAGTGCAAAGTTCTTTATGTCAGGAATGTGGTCATCTAACACAGAAGGCTCTGCTAGGTGCTCAGATGGGCTGGCCTGTCAGTTTAGGCAAGAATGGACTGCCCTCATCTGAAAGGGGCCACTTGAATCAGCAGGGCCAGAACCTGGAGGCATTGTTGAGGATTCACTGGACAGTTGTAAGAAATACATCATCGTATGTCTATGAGAATCCAACAGTGGTTTCTTCTCTTGAATAACTATGTATCCTGTATTAGAAAAATGGCAGGATGGGGAGACCTACCAGAGTTTTCATTAACACTGGGGACAAGGACAGATTATGAATAAGGAGAAAATGGCTACTCACGCTGTAGAGATCAAAGTAGGAACCATTGCAACCGAATCTCCATATTAAAAAAAATTGAAATTGAAGCTCCATAATTTCAAGACTCTTCAATACAGTAATTCACAAAATGGTATAAGGTATTAGCTAAATGAAATAAAATATTAACCTCAATAAGCCAGACCCATTTAAAGAATGACAGAGAGTTAGGGAGAAAATCTGACTCTTCGAAAACACAATAAAATCTATCATTTCAAGCAGACTAACAGACTGTTGTCAAGTAAAGCCCTTGGAAGTTGAACAGGAAGATTAGGTAAATCAGTAATATCAGACCACAAACCATTTGTTTGTGAACAAATACCTGTAGCAAAACTTGATGATCCTTAAGAAGTTAGTTTCCTGAAAGTTAAACCAAAGTCATATGTTTTGTAAATGCTCTCTTTATAGATGATAAAAACATAAGCTTCTATCAACCCCTTTTTGAACCGCAAAGTCCAAATGGAATTCAAATAAATTAATTTGGAAAGTCCCTTGAATTCTTTGGAAAGGAGTTAGACCTGTGGGTCATTTTTCTGAGTCTTGTCATGGCCACTACTAATATTTTATAGTGATGCTTTCTTAGACAACTTGAACAAGGAGGGAAAAGTATAAGAAAAGACAGTTAACCAAGGAAGAAGCAAACAGATTTGTCTGAAGGTAGCATTTTAAAAAGCATACTTTTAAGAAGACTAGATACATTAAGGCCTCGTTTATCCAGCACTGTTAAACAAGGAGGTTTTCTATACAGGTGCATTTTCCAGATAGCAGCTGGTTTCTCTTTTAAATGACAACACTTCAAAAATAATCATAATGAAGATTTTTTTTTTTTTTTTTTTTTTTTTTTTTTGCGGTATGTGGACCTCTCACTGTTGTGGCCTCTCCCATTGCGGAGCACAGGCTCCGGACGTGCAGGCTCAACGGCCATGGCTCACGGGCCCAGCCACTCCGCGGCACGTGGGATCCTCCCAGACCGGGGCACGAACCCGTGTTCCCTGCATCGGCAGGCGGACTCTCAACCACTGTGCCACCAGGGAAGCCCCTATGAAGATTATTTTAACACGTAGTACACATTTCCTCACTAGCTTACTTGAGCCAATTGATTATGTCTTTCCTAAGCCCTTTTTTCCAATGACTCAAGATTCCCAAATATTAATATTTATTGTGATAGCAGTGGTACAATTTGTCCACAAGGGTGACTGGAGTTCCTAGGGTTTTAGCTGTAGACCCAACTGCTATGCTTTCTTCATTCTTATGTGGCCCTTTCCACAGTTTGTCCCTTTCTCATGAAATTGTCTGTATGCCTTTCTCTAGCAGTGTTTTTCCCCTACTAATTTGATATAAAAAATATGCCTTGAGAGACCTTCAAGATGGCAGAGGAGTAAGGCATGGAGATCACCTTCCTCCCCACAAATACATCAGAAATACATCTACATGTGGAACTCCTACAGAACACCTACTGAACGCTGGCAGAAGACCTCAGACTTCCCAAAAGTCAAGAAACTCCCCACGTACCTGGGTAGGGCAAAAGAAAAAAGGAAAAACAGAGACAAAAGAATAGGGATGGACACTGCCCCTTGGGAAGGAGCTGTGAAGGAGGAAAAGTTTCCACACACTAGGAAGCCCCTTCACTGGTGGAGATGGGGGGTGGCGGGGGGAAAGCTTCGGAGCCACGGAGGAGAGCACAGCAACAGGGGTGCGGAGGGCAAAGCGGAGAGATTCCCGCACAGAGGATGGGTGCCGACCGGCACTCACCAGCCCGAGAGGCTTGTCTGCTCACCCGCCGGGGCAGGCTGGGGCTGGGAGCTGAGGCTCGGGCTTTGGAGGTCAGATCCCAGGGAGAGGACTGGGGATGGCTCTATGAACACAGCCTGAAGGGGGCTAGTGCACCACAGCTAGCCGGGAGGGAGTGCGGGAAAAAGTCTGGACCTGCCGAAGAGGCAGGAGACCATTGTTTCCTGGTGTGCAAGGAGAGGGGATCCAGAGCACCGCCTAAATGAGCTCCAGAGACGGGGGCGAGCCACGGCTATGAGCGTGGACACCAGAGACGGGAATGAGATGCTAAGGCTGCTGCTGTTGCCACAAAGAAGCCTGTGTGCAAGCACAAGTCACTGTCCACACCTCCCCTCCCGGGAGCCTGTGCAGCCCGCCACTGCCAGGGTCCCGGGATCCAGGGACAACTTCCCCAGGAGAACACACAGCGCGCCTCATGCTGGTGCAACGTCATGCTGGCCTCTGCTGCTGCAGGCTCACCCCACATTCGGTACCCCTCCCTCCCCCTGGCCTGAGCGAGCCAGAACCCCCTAATCAGCTGCTCCTTTAACCCCATCCTGTCTGGGCGGGGAACAGACGCCCTCAGGCGACCTACAGGCAGAGGCAGGATCAAATCCAAAGCTGAACCCCAGGAGCTGTGCGAACAAACAAGAGAAAGGGAAATCTCTCCCAGCAGCCTCAGGAGCAGGGGATTAAATCTCCACAATCAACTTGATGTACCTGCATCTGTGGAATACATGAATAGACAACCAATCATCCCAAAATTGAGGAGGTAGACTTTGGGAGCAACTGTAGACTTGGGTTTTGCTTTCTGCATCTAATTTGTTTCTGGTTTTATGTTTATCTTAGTTTAGTATTTAGAGTTTATTACCATTGATAGATTTATTTATTGATTTGGTTGCTCTCTTCTTTATTTTTAATACATACATATATGCATATATTTCCTTTTTCTCTGTTTGTGAGTGTGTATGTGTATGCTTCTTTGTGTGATTTTTTTTTTTTTTTTTTGCGGTATGTGGGCCTCGTGCTGTTGTGGCCTCTCCCGTTGCGGAGCACAGGCTCTGGACGCACAGGCTCAGCGGCCATGGCTCACGGGTCCAGCCGCTCTGCGGCATGTGGGATCTTCCCGGACCGGGGCACGAACCCGTGTCCCCTGCATTGGCAGGCGGGCTCTCAACCACTGCGCCACCAGGGAAGCCCCCTTTGTGTGATTTTGATTGTATAGCTTTGCTTTTACCATTTGTCCAAGGGTTCTGTCTGTCTTTATTTGTTGTTGCTGTTGTTTTGGTTTTTTACTGTAGTTTTTAGCACTTGTTATCATTGGTGTATTTGTTTTTAGGTTTGGTTGTTCTCTTCTTTCTTTCTTTCTTTCTTTCACTTTTCTTTTTTTAAATTACTTTTTAATGTATTTATTTTTAACAATTTTTAAATTTTTATTTTAATAACTTTTATTTTATTTTATTTTTATTTATTTCTTTCTTTTTTTGTCCCTTTTCTTCTGAGCTGTGTGGCTGAAAGGGTCTTTGTGCTCCAGCCAGGTGTCAGGCCTGAGCCTCTAAGGTGGGAGAGCTGAGTTCAGGGCACTGGTCCACCAGAGACCTCCCAGCTGTCAAACGGTGAAGGCTCTCCCAGAGATCTCCACCTCAACACTAAGACCCAGCTCCACTAAACAACCAGCAAGTTACAGTCCTGGACACCCTATGCCAAACAACTAGCAAGACAGGAACACAACCCCACCCATTAGCAGAGAGGCTACATAAAATCATAAAAAGGTCACAGACACCCCAAAACACACGACCAGACGCGGTCCTGCCCACCAGGAAAACAAGATCCAGCCTCATCTACCAGAAAACTGGCACCAGTTCGCTCCACGAGGAAGCCTACACAACCCACTGAACAAACCTCACCCACTGGGGCAGACACCAAAAACAACAGAAACTACGAACCTGCAGCTTGCAAAAAGGGGACACCAAACACAGTAAGTTAAGCAAAATGAGAAGAAAGAGAAACACACAAGAGACGAAGGAGCAAGGTAAAAACCCATCAGACCTAACAAATGAAGAGGAAATAGGCAATCTACCTGAAAAAGAATTCAGAATAATGAGAGTAAAGATGATCCAAAATCTTGGAAATAGAATGGAGAAAATAAAAGAAATGTTTAACAAGGACCTAGAAGAAGTAAAGAGCAAACAAACAGTGATGAACAACACAATAAATGAAATTAAAAATTCTCTAGAAGGAATCAATAGCAGAATAACTGAGGCAGAAGAACGGATAAGTGACCTGGAAGATAAAATAGAGGAAATAGCTACTGCAGAGCAGAATAAAGAAAAAAGAATGAAAAGAATTGAGCACGGTCTCAGAGATCTCTGGGACAACATTAAACGCACCAGCATTCAAATTATAGGGGTCCCAGAAGAAGAAGAGAAAAAGAAAGGGACTGAGAAAATATTTGCAGAGATTATAGTTGAAAACTTCTCTAATATGGTAAAGGAAATAGTTAATCAAGTCCAGGAGGCACAGAGAGTCCCATACAGGATAAATCCAAGGAGAAATACACCAAGACACATATTAATCAAACTATCAAAAATTAAATAAAAAGAAAAAATATTAAAAGCAGCAAGGAAAAAATAACATACAAGGGAATCCCCATAAGATTAACAGCTAATATTTCAGCAGAAACTCTGCAAGCCAGAAGGGCCAGGCAGGACATATTTTAAGTGATGAAAGGCAAAAACTTACAATAAATATTGCCCTACCCAGCAAGGATCTCATTCAGATTTGAAGGAGAATTTAAAACATTTACAGAGAAGTAAAATTTAAGAGAATTCAGTACCACCAAACCAGCTTTACAGGAAAGGCTAAGGAACTTCTCTAGGCAGGAAACACAAGAGAAGGAAAAGACCTACAATAACAAACCCAAAACAATTAAGAAAATGGTAATAGGAACATACATATTGATAATTACCTTAAATGTAAATGGATTAAATGCTCCCACCAAAGACATACTGGCTGAATGGATACAAAAACAAGACCCGTATATATGCTGTCTACAAGAGACCCACTTCAGATCTAGGGACACATACAGACTGAAAGTACGGGGATGGAAAAAGATATCCCATGCAAATGGAAATTGAAAGAAAGCTGGAGTAGCAATTCTCATATCACACAAAAGAGACTTTAAAATAAATACTATTACCAGAGACAAAGAAGGACACTACATAATGATCAATGGATCAATCCAAGAAGAAGATAAAACAATCGTAAATATTTATGCACCCAATATAGGAGCACCTAAATACATAAGGCAATTGCTAACAGCCATAAAATGGGAAATTGACAATAACATAATCATAGTAGGGGAATATAACACCACACTTTCACCAATGGACAGATCATCCAAAAAGAAAATAAATACGGAAACACAAGCTTTAAATGATACATTAAACAAGATGGACTTAATTGATATTTATAGGACATTCCATCCAAAAACAACAGAATACACTTTCCTCTCAAGTGATTATGGAACATTCTCCAGGATAGATGATATCTTGGGTCAAAAATCAAGCCTTGGAAAATTTAAGAAATTTGAAATCGTATCTAGTATCTTTTCCAACCACAATGCTATGAGACTAGATATCAATTACAGGAAAAAATCTGTAAAAAATACAAACACATGGAGCCTAAACAATATGTTACTAAATAACCAAGAGGTCACTGAAGAAATCAAAGAGGAAATCAAATAATACCTAGAAACAAATGACAAAGAAAACACAACAACCCAAAACCTATGGGATGCAGCAAAAGCATTTCTAAGAGGGAAGTTTATAGCAATACAATCCTACCTCAAGAAAAAAGAAGCATCTCAAATAAACAACCTAACCTTACACCTAAAGTAATTAGAGAGAGATGAACAAACCAAACGCAAAGTTAACAGAAGGAAAGAAATCATAAAGATCAGAGCAGAAATAAATGAAAAAGAAATGAAGGATACAACAGCAAAGATCAATAAAACTAAAAGCTGGTTCTTTGAGAAGATAAACAAAGATGCAAAAATCCTCAACGAAATACTAGCAAACAGAATCCAACAGCACATTAAAAGGATCATACACCGTGATCAAGTGGGGTTTATCCCAGGAATGCAAGGATTCCTCAGTGTACGCAAATCAATCTATGTGATACACCATATTAACAAGTTGAAAGAGAAAAACCATGATCATCTGAATAGGTACAGAAAAAGGTTTCGACAAAATTCAACATCAATTTAAGATAAAAACCTTCCATAAAGTAGGCATAGAGGGAACTTACCTCAACATAATAAAGGCCATATACGACAAACCCACAGCCAACGTTGTTCTCAATGGTGAAAAACTGAAACCATTTCCACAAAGATCAGGAACAAGACAAGGATGTCCACTCTTACCACTTATTCAACATAGTTTTGGAAGTTTTAGCCACAGCAATCAGAGAAGAAAAAGAAATCAAAGGAATCCAAACCCGAAAAGAGGAAGTAAATTTGTCACTCTTTGCAGATGACATGATACTATACATAGAGAATCCTAAAGATGTTACCAGGAAACTACTAGAGCTAATCAATAAATCTGGTAGAGAATCAGGATACAAAGTTAATGCAGAGAAATCTCTTGCATTCCTATACACTAATGATAAAAAATCTGAAAGTGATATTAAGAAAACACTCCCATTTACCATTGCAACAAAAAGAATAAAATATCTAGGAATAAACCTATCTAAGGAGACAAAAGACCTGTATGCAGAAAAGTATAAGACACTGATGAAAGACATTAAAGATGATACCAACAGATGGAGAGAGATACCATGTTTTTGGATTGGAAGAATCAACATTGTAAAAATGACTATACTACCAAAAGTAATCTACAGATTCAATGCAATCCCTATCAAACTACCAATGGCATTTTTCACAGAACTAGAACAAAAAATTTCACAATTTGTATGGAAACAGAAAAGACCCCAAAGAGCCAAAGCAATCTTGAGAAAGAAAAATGGAGCTGGAGGAATCAGGATCCCAGAATTCAGACTATACTACAAAGCTACAGTAGTGAAGACAGTATGGTACTGGTACAAAAACAGAAATATAGATCAATGGAACAGGACAGAAAGCCCAGAGATAAACCCACGCACATATGGTTACTTATTTTTGATAAAGGAGGCAGAATATACAATGGAGAAAAGACAGCCTCTTCAATAAGTGGTGCTGGGGAAACTGGACAGCTACACGTAAAGGAATGAAATTAGAACACTCCCTAACACCATACACAAAAATAAACTCAAAATGCATTAAAGACCTAAAAGTAAGGCCAGATACTATAAAACTCTTTGAGGAAAACATAGGCAGAACACTGTATGACCTAAATCACAGCAAGATCCTTTTTGACCCACCTTCTAGAGAAATGGAAATAAAGACAAAAATAAACAAATGGGACCTAATGAAACTTCAAAGCTTTTGCACAGCAAAGGAAACCATTAACAAGATGAAAAGACAACCATCACAATGGGAGAAAATATTTGCAAATGAAGCAACTGACAAAGGATTAATCTCCAAAATTTACAAGCAGCTCATGCAGTTCAATATCAAAAAAACAAACAACCCAATCCAAAAATGGGCAGAAGACCTAAATAGACATTTCTCCAAAGAAGATATACAGATTGCCAACCAACACTTGAAAGGATGCTCAACATCACTAATCATTAGAGAAATGCAAATCAAAACTACTCTGAGGTATCACCTCACACCAGTCAGAATGGCCATCATCAAAAAATCTACAAACAATAAATGCTGGAGAGGCTGTGGAGAAAAGGGAACCCTCTTGCACTGTTGGGGGGAATGTAAATTGATACAGCCCCTATGGAGAACAGTATGGAGGTTCCTTGAAAAACTAAAAATAGAACTACCATATGACCCAGCAATCCCACTACTGGGCATACACACTGAGAAAACCATAATTCAAAAAGAGACATGTACCACAATGTTCTTTGCAGCTCTATTTAAAATACCCAGGAGATGGAAACAACCTAAGTGTCCATCATCGGATGAATGGATAAAGAAGATATGGCACATATATACAGTGGAATATTACTCAGCCATAAAAAGAAATGAAATTGAGTTATTTGTAGTGAGGTGGATGGACCTAGAGTCTGTCATAGAGAGTGAAGTAAGTCAGAAAGAGAAAAACAAATACCATATGCTAACACATATATATGGAATCTAAAAATAAATAAATAAATAATAATTGTTCAGAAGAACATAGGGTCAGGACAGGAATAAAGACACAGACATAGAGAATGGACTTGAGGACCCAGGGAGGGGGACGGGTAAGCTGGGACAAAGTGAGACAGTGGCAAGGACATATATATACTACCAAATGTAAAATAGCTAGTGGGAAGCAGTCACATAGCACAGGGAGATCAGCTCAGTGCTTTGTGACCACCTAGAGGGGTGGGACAAGGAGGGTGGGAGGGAGACGCAAGAGGGAGGAGATATGGGGATATATGTATATGTATAGCTGATTCACTTTTTTATATAAAACAGAAACTAACACACCATTGTAAAGCAACTATACTCCAATAAAGATGTTTTTTAAAAATGCCTTATTATTCCCTTTTTCCATGATGAAATAACATATGTTCTCTCCATAAAACTTGAAAGATTATGGAAATTTTTTGATTAATGGAAAATTTTAAAATATTTACCTATTCATACACAGATGTTTTTTCCTTGTTTTTTTTTACCTCATGGATTCGTTTTAAAGTATCTTAAGAAAGCAACACATTCAGTAATAACCAATAAAAATGTGTATTTTGCTTTTTGTGCTTAATATAACAAATTGTTTTCAAAAAAACATTTTAAGGGTAATAATATTCCATCGGAGAGATTTTTTCACTCAAAAATTTTTTCTAGTACCTCCCACGTGGTAACCTCTGGTTTTCCATACTACCTTGAAGCTGAATACAACACTTCACATTACATCATATCCCCTAAAGTAAATCCAACTCACCAAGCAGGAGTGAAAAATGTAGAGTTTATGGGAAAACAGGGAAGAATTTGCTTCCTAATTTACAACTTGATAACATCCATCAGAATGAAGATGCATTAAAATGATCATCGGAACGTTGTTTGTAATACAAAGACTAGGAGCAATCTGAATTTATGTATATATGAAAGGACAGCTACAAACCAGGAAGAAATTTTGTAAATTTCATATCCAACAAAGACTTGTATCCAGAATATGTAAAGAATTCTCAAATTTCAGCATAAGAAAAATAATGACCCAATAAAATTTGAGGAAATATTTGAATTGACTCTTCACCAAAGAAGATATATTGATGGTAAGTTAGCATATGGAAAGATTTTCAACATCAAATTAAAGTGCAAATTGAAACATTAAGATACCCCTACACAACAAAATGGCTAAATGAGAAAACAAACACACAAACAATACCAATTGCTACCGCAGATGTGAAACAACTCAAATTCTTAGCCACTCCAGAAAACAGTTTGGAAATTTCTTATAAAGTTAAACATACACTTACTCTATGGCCAGTGTACAATATTTACCCCGAACAAAAGGAAACATGTTTATCTAAAAACTTGCATACAAGTACTTATAGCAGCTTTATTCCTAATTCCCCCGACCCTGGAAAGATTCCATTTGTCCCTTTTTCCCTTAGCTTGACTGAGATATCATTGACATATATATATGAAATACTATGTTGTCATTTAAAAGAATTATATAGGTCCATATTGCAGATACAGAATGGTCGCTAAGATATGCGACAGTCTGAAAATATAAGGTGCAAAACAATACATATACGTATGTGTGTGTATGTACACATATACTCATTTATTTTAGATTCAGAGAGAGGGAGGCATGTACATATATATGTTCTAGAAACTCAGACTGATTCTGGAAGGATACCCGCGAAACGTAACAGACACTGTCTCAGGCTGGGGAGGCATTGGGAGCTGGGGGTGGGAGTTTCATTGACTTTTCACCCTCTGGTACTAGCAAAGGGTGCTAGTACCCTTTTGCTGCCGTTGTTGCTTCAGCATGTGTATGTATTACTCTTTCAGTTTTTTTAAGACCAATATGAATAATTCATTTTGTTTTCAAAATCATAATAACGATAGTGGAAACTTATTGTTTACACTGTGCCAGGAAGTAAGAGTTTTACATGTATAATTTCATCTAATCCTCACAATAACCCTGAAAGGTACATACTATTATAATCTCCATTTTACAGATAAAGAAAGTAAGAAACAGGGGAGTTAAGTAACCTGCCCATCATCACACCTCTGGGATGCAACAGAGCTGAGATTTAAACCCAGGAAAATTGTCCCCCAAGCCTGCATTCTTAAGCCCAAAACATACAGGCTACAAGCAGAGAACAAAAATAAAAGGCATAAAGCCATTTATAAAGTCAAAACAGACTTAAATAGAATAAATTATTTTCAGGAGGAAAAAAATTCCACACAGGTTCAAGGGTACTTGCATATTTTTTTCCACATCTTCTAAGAAGTTCAAAACTGAAGTGACAGTATAGTGGTGAATGATAACTGTCTTCCCCATGAAAAGATGTAGGCTATTTCTAATGTATATATAAAGTACTTTCTCTATTGTTATCACTGGGATCACTGGGAAAACTCTCCTCCACCGTGGAAGGCCTCAACAGTGTCACTCCCTTCCCAGTCCTTTTCCCATGTCTCTCCACAAGTGCCACACTAGTCACAGAAGTAGTCATGTGGATCTTCTCAGGACCCCTGAGGACAGCCATATATGGACCATCCTGTGCTCTGCTGTGCCCAAACCACTCTTTCAACTGTATTCCTGCCAGCCACAGTCCTAGACATCCTTCAAGGTCATGAACATATTCCACCTCCCACAAGAAAACTCTCCTGATCGTCTCCATCAAAGCTCCCCTTTTCCTCCTCTGGAGCTTTCTTAACACTTTGTTTACTAGCACTGCAAACACAAATCAATAATGCAAAGGAGATGTAGATTATGAAAATGCCTATCCACCAACTCCCTCTCCTTTGCAATGGGGGTCTCAGACGAGCAAGGAAAAAACATTTCCATTATTTGCACTACCATCCTCACACTGTCTGGCACAATATTTGAAGAACGATTCAAATGAAGGTTCCTAAGGAGTGGCATACAAGGAATCGCATGAGTCATTAAGAAAACCCGGGGCAGATGGAAAGGCGGGAAGTATGAGCAGTCAGCCCTGGGCTCTGGGATGTTAGTCATCTTTGCTCTGCTCTGAGGAGATGGAGGGGTCCTTCGTGTGAGAAGCAGGGACTTGCTGCCAAAGGAAACACGTGTTTTGAAAGAAACAGAGGTGATGGGCACATGTGTCCTGCTTCAGGGGGACGTATATAATGCTGGCTGCAAAACCAGATAGATCTGGGAATCCTCAAGGCTACTGGGGAATTGCTAATGGCATAAGTGAGCTTCTGCTCACCCCAGGTTTTGCATTGTGTGTGTTCTGGGTGGGAAGGTCTTGGCATAATACATATCAACTTGATATTAGCAAGAGGAGTTTTGGTGGTTGCTGTTGTTTTATCTTATGGGTACTTGGCTCTGAAGTATGTTAAGGATCCAGAGTTAACAGAGCTCATCCACATCTAAACAAGAAGAGAAGCCATCCTCCCTACAGGATGAAGCAGAACCCTGAAGGAGAGAGGTAGAAAGGGCAAGTGGGCAAAAGGTCAAGAGGGAAGGGGGTTTCTGGAAGCCTGTGCAAGGTCAGCTCCCTTTGTCCACAGAAACCTCGAGAGGACCGCCCCTAAAGAAACGCCTGCACCACGCTCTGCCTCTGGGTGTGCCCCTAATTGCCCATGAGGAAGAAAAGATGCTTTGATGATGGACCAAGCCAGCCCACGAGCCTTGGCAACCACTGCAGGGTAAGACCCAAGAGCCAGGTCTCAGCGTTTAATGCTTAGCAGTTGAGTAGCACTCTAGATGCTCTCTGACAGTTTGGGAAGAAGAAACGGGTGAGGGGTTAGTGCAGAACCCCACTGAGACCTCCCAGAGGAAGAGAATGAAGGAGGTGACTGCAAGGTCAGTGCTGGGTGGCTGGAAGCCCAGAGGAGCCTCCTTGGGGAGCAGAGAGGAAAGTACCTCCTCTGTGGGGGGTAGATCTGGAGAGGAACTGGCAGGAAGTCCAGAGCAGCCTGAGGCCAGGAGGGAGGGAGGGCCCAGGAGAAACAGGCAAAGAGGCAGATCCTGTGCAGGAACCCTGGGTCGCCATCCTAGAGGTAAGACCCCAGCTCCGCCAAACGCTTTGTTCAATCCAGAAAGATACTTGAGGATCTTTCTTCCTTATTTGTGTCTCCATCCATTTGACACCAGCCCTCTTGTAAGTCGGTTGCTTGGTTTATTTACGTAGATTCTCCAGTCAAATTATCTTTATACACTTTTAGGAGCTTTATGAGATTAAAGGAGAAAAAAAAAATCTTCAACATCAGTTTCCTCAGGCATAAAATGGGGGTGGTATATCTACCTCATAAAGCTATTACTGTGAAAACTGAACTAGGTGAAAGGGTTTTTATCAAACTAGACAGCATTCAATGAACATTTTTATTGCTGCTGTTAACATTACTTTTATCATCTTTATTACAGACCTTGAGTAGAAACTCGAAGGAAGTCTTCCCACTGACGGATCTTTCTAGACATAGATAATCACACAAGCTGTTAGAATTGCTGTACTGGAGTTGTTGAAGTTGGTTGGCACACACTGCCATCAGGTTATTTCAGATGTGATTTTTTCTTCTTCTTTACTTTAGGAATGAAATGACAAATTCCTCCCAGGTGGCAGCAAGGGAACTAAACGCACAGCCCATCTGCACTCATGCCTCAAATGAAAAAAAAAAAAAAAGAGAGAGAGCAAGCCCATTTCAAATGAATCTTTGCCATAAACTTAAGCCCAGCAACAGATGGATAAAAGCCCTGTGAGACAAAACACACCACGCGCAATCCCCAATAAAAATAATCAACAGAGGCTAAAGAGCTAAAAAAAAAAAAAAAAAAAAAAAGAAACCACAAGTGCTTCCAGAATGCTACAGAGTGTGCCAAGAATCAAACCTAGAAGATAGTTGCTGTAGACAACCGCCCGGGGAAGATTACCTTGAGAGAGTCCTTACACACCTTCCGCAGAATCGAGAGAGGATATATGTGTTGGGAGGAGGACAATGGGGGCAGGAAGAGTGACATGGGGTAGAGAGGAGAAGAATCATCAAAATGGATAATGTGGGGCTACACATAATAATAACTAGTGATTCCTGGCCAGGAGACCAGACATTCAGCAGCTTAAAAATGCCATGATGATTGGGGCTTCCCTGGTGGCGCAGTGGTTGAGAGTCCGCCTGCCGATGCAGGGGACACGGGTTCGTGCCCCGGTCCGGGAAGATCCCACATGCCGCGGAGCGGCTGGGCCCGTGAGCCATGGCCACTGAGCCTGCGCGTCCGGAGCCTGTGCTCCGCAACGGGAAAGGCCACAACACTGAGAGGCCCGCGTACCGCAAAAAGAAAAAAAAATGCCGTGATGTCTAGGGGTATATGTAATTTGATGTTATCACTAATTAGAAACACTGCCAGATGCATTCTGAAAAGGTAAACAGGTGGTCGGCAATGGCAGAGGAATCAAGGCACTATGGAAACCAAGGAAGAGCCAGGAAAAGCAGGAGCCATTTGCCTTCATGCTGGAGTGGTTCTGGGTACTGTGGCTGCATTTTCATCATCACTGTAGGCTGTTCAACAAGATCCGGAAATGGGCACTAGATGTGCCCCCATGGAGTGTTGACACAGCATGCACATGCTTCAGTAACAAGCTCTTGGTCTAATCCAGTTATAAAGGGTAGATGGCTGTGATCAAGGAAGAAGGAAGAAGTGTTTATCCCTCTGCAGGTCTGCGTGGACACACACACAGAGACACACCCTCAGTATCCTGTGCAAACACGAGCCACTTTCTTCCCATTCCTACAGTCCAGGCCTTCCCTGTACAACCCCTCTCTGAAGGACACCCAGCCCAGCCCCACAGCCAACCCTCAGCTTTGCTGTCCATGGGTCTTCTCTGACCCTCGCACAGGGCAGTCACCAGCAAGTCCCAAGGAAGCAGCTGAGATGGCTCCAGATCCTCTTTGCTAGGGATAGATAGCTCAGCTGTGCCCATTGCCCAGAAGCCCTGCAACTCCCAGGAAAACACTTCACTGATAATGTCTCAGGTGTTTCCTAGTCTCTTGATTGGATTTGAATATGTGCCTCTCTCTACATGCCTTGGCTTCGTATGTTACAGAATAAACTTAGAGAGATTTTGAAGACACAAATTAGTCTGTAACTTTTTTTTTTAACCGCCTGGTCCCACATTCATCAATAAGCAGGCCATTTGGAAATTTCTGATTTCCATGGCTGGAAATGATAAATCTTGAATTTTAGAGTGTGTTGGTGCCTATTAAAAATGTGGATATATTGAGGACATGGGGAGGGGGAAGGGTAAGCTGGGATGAAGTGAGAGAGTGGCATGGACATATTTACATTACCAAACGTAAAATAGATAGCTAGTGGGAAGCAGCCACATAGCACAGGGAGATCAGCTTGGTGCTTTGTGACCACCTAGAGGGGTGGGATAGGGAGGGTGGGAGGGAGGGAGATGCAAGAGGGAAGAGATATGGGGACATATGTATATGTATAACTGATTCACTTTGTTATAAAGCAGAAACTGACACACCATTGTAAAGCAATTATACTCTAATAAAGATGTTAAAAAGATGTTAAATGTGGATATATATATATATATATATATATATACACACACACACACACACACATACTTATATACATACATATAACTGAGTCACTGTGCTGTGCACCTGAAACTAACACAACATTGTAAATTAACTATACTTCAGTAAAAATAAAATAAAATAAATTTTAAATGTGGATTCTTGGAACATCCTTTAGTGGCAGAAGATCCCAGAAGTGCACCCACAAAGCCACAACAATGGGGATACATCAAAGTGATACAGGAGTCAACTTAAAGAGTTCCCAATGGACAAAGCTGGAGTAATTTGATTAACAAACTGGTATTGGATTATATCCCAACGTCCATGAGTCCATACTGATATAAATAAATGATTGAATAGATAAAGGAGGGAGAACAGACAAACTTACCATGCAGAAGAATCTCCAACGCTACTCCCCCACCAAGGAGGTAGACTATATATAACTCCCCACTCCTTAAGTGTGGGTTACCCACAATGACTACCTTGCAAAAAATACAGTATGAAAAGGTGGGAAAAAAGAATAACTTTACAGTGGAGAGAACTGTCAAAAGCATCTCAGCCAGATGATCAAGGTAAACATCAAGAGTGAGTCATGTTGATGGTAGGAACCCCTGATGGGATGTGATGGGAAGAGCACTTTACCTCTGTGGTCTTCCTTCCCCAAACCCATAGCGCCAGTCAAGCCATGAGCAAAACATCAAAGAGATCCCAACTGAGAGATGGGCTATGAAATACTCTCCAGGACTCCTCAAAACTCTGAAAGGTTATCAGAAACAAGGAAATTCTGAGAAACTCTCACAGCCAAGAGAAGCCTAAGGAGACAATTACCTGACAATCAAATGTAATGGGGTATCCTGTTATGGAAAAAGGGCATAATGTGAACAAAATGTGGACTTTAGTTAATACTCATGTATCAATATTGGTTCATTAATTGTAGCACGTGTGCCATATTAGTGTAAGATATTAATAAAGAAAACTGGGTGTGATGTAAATGGGAACTCTCTGTGTTCTCTTTGCAACTTCTCTGTAAATCTAAAACTATTCGAAAATTAAAAGTTTATTTCGAGAAATTAGGATTCCTGGGCACCCCATCCCGAGGGGCTATGATTCAGTAGGTCTGGTGCAAGACTCACCAACGGGCAGGTAGAGGAAGCGAATTAGGTGATGCCAAGGCAGATGCCTGTGTTGCCTTTTATTTATATATGAAATAAATGGAAAATTTTATTTAAGCCAAATTTGAGGATTATAACCCAGAAAGAGGATCTCAGAAAGCTCTGAGAACTGCTCCATCCATTAGAAGTCAAGGCACAGTTATATAAGTTTTTGGTGCTGTCTTTTAAAAGGCTACCTTCCAGATATATTTGAGCAGAGAAACAAATGGCCAACAAAATGTCTACTTCCCTCCACACTTGACTGCCAGAGGCTCCAAGGTTGAAAATGACCAGCTCATGCCTGTCTGGCCCTTGAGTGGTGTTCCCGGTGCCCAGCCACCCTGAAAACATTGTCCTATTATCCCATGGCCATTCACCAGAGGCCCCATTTCCTTAGGTTTTGACAACCCCCAAGTACAATCACATTCACAAAGATAAGCTTTAAACTCTGATGGTGATAACGCACTGTCCTGTGTCCTCCAGCTCTGAGAGCTCGCAAAATAAAGAAAATAAAAGGAAAAATAAAAGACATCGCTTCCAGCAGCGCTCAAACTGAACATAACATTACATGGACAAAAGCTATTCGTTCACCAGGGAGGGACCAGGAGAGAGGGTATTCTGTGCACATCTTCAAAGCTTGATCAACTGGTGCTTAGTTGTACATGGTCTAATGGTATTCTCCAAAGCCCTAGGATATTTACTCTATATTTGGTCAAGTAAAAGAAATATAATTTTAACTAATGAATGGTCTTCAACTTTAAATAGAAGCCTTGGGACTATTAAAATTGTTTAGCTGAAGAGGATAAACATATATGGCTATTAGAAATCTTACCTGTAACATTGGAATAGGTTGCTAGAGTCTACTATGGATCAGTTGGATTGTGTCTCTGTTATTTTCTCCGTGGATAGTTAATGCCTTGATCTCTTCATTTATATTGGCTGGTTTTTTTGCTGGGCATGTTATTCATTTCCTGTGAATATGACATTTTCATATTGACAGATGGTCAGTTACTCCCAGCCCACATCATTTGTCTTAACTTACAGACTTTCTTGAAGCATCAGGAAAAACATAACTCGTGTGTGTGTGTGTGTGTGTGCATTTAACCAAACCAGCCATACTCTTTGCTGAAGACAGCCCTGTGAGCAGGGGCAATGAATATGAACACACACTGTCTTCAATTACCTGGCCATCAGCACCTTATCACTGGTCACCCCGTCCCATGCCCCAGCATGGGGATCAGACTAATGAGCTTGTCCTGTGTACCAGCAACAGTCTCCCCCCGACAAGGTTTTCAGGACTGATTTGCTTTCTCACTCCCGGGAATAAGTTGTAACACTCTCTGTTTTGACTAAAAGGCAATGAATTCGAGCCTAACCAACTTCAGAGGAGAGCTACCTGTAATATCTGACAGGCCAGCGGTCTTTCAGAGGGCTTGTGAGTGCGTTTGCTTTTGGAAAACAGCCTAGAGTTGGAGAGTTGGGGTCTGAAACAGAGAACCATGGAAAAAAATTCATTGAAGAACTTTAGTCCAAATCCACATTGCCAACCTCAAATGATGAGTTTCCATATAGAAAACAAAAATAAAGACAAGGACAAGATAAAGTTTATTCCCCAGACTGCTCTACTACATGAATCATCTGAACCAAGTAACCAGGATATTTCCGTCCACAAGACCACAAAACAGACTCAAATGGCATTAAAATCCATTGTATTTCCCCATTTCTAATGGCACAAAATTCATCTGAGTTAAGCAAATGACATTATACAGGGAAAAAAAAACCCAGCAACATTTAGCTTCAATTTACCATGGTGGACACTTTCAAATATGGCATTTTGAACCTCTAACAGCTTCAGAACCCCAAAAGATTCTGCAAATGTCAAAGTTAGGGTTGCAGCAAAGCGACCGATCAGAATCCCCCATCCTGTTCCCAGATAATTTGTTTCTGACACAAATTATTCCTGAGATTTAAAGAATGCTTCTAATCAGAGTCACTAATTAATTCTCACAGCACTCGGTACTGATCAATGTACACATTTGTCTCTTTATGCAAGCATGATGAAGGGAACTACAGGGAACTGGATTGATCATGGGGCACATCAGGGGAGAACCAAAATTTCAAATGAAGCGTTTGTCTCCCGAGTCAAAGTGGCTCAAGCCACTTGTCTCTGCATTACTGAGAAGTTGCCACAGAGATACGAAATAGGCTGAGCAGAAATCACTATATGGAATGCTTCTTGGTATTTGGACTCAGACATCTGAAGCTGCCTTTTGGTCTCTCTTTTTGACATCTTTCTTTCCTGGAAATGCTAACAGACCCCATCCAGGACGGGTAAGGTAGGGCAACAAATAACGGCCAAAAAGGAAAAGACCTGTTTATTGCATCTTGTTTTCTGTTAGACCACAGTGTCTAGTTCCTTCAGGACAATTGTTCAAGACAAATATACCGTCTTGTTGTGCCTGGTCAAAGCACCTTCTAGGGTCGACAGCATCTGTGCATGCTCTGCAAACTGTCTCAGCATGTGCCAGCCACCCTGCTAGGTGCTGAGGATGTAAAGACCCACACGACACCTTCTCTTACAGGAAGTCCAGTACAGGAAGTTGCAAGGAAGCCTGACCTGACCTCTTGGAAACCCATACCTGAATGTCACAGTTCACCACTTAGTTGGAGAACTGTCCGCCATTGAAATGACCATCTCTTATCCTTCAGTGATACTCTATAGCAGAGCTGATCAGTAGAAGCACAATGTGAGTCACAAATGCAAGCCATGTATGTAGCTTAAATTTTCTAATAGTCACATTTTTTAAGTTAAAAAAAAAACAGGTGAAATACTTTTGAATAATTTTTAAATTTAAATCAATATATCCAAAATAGTATCAACACCTAATCAATAAGAATAAATGATTATTAAGATTTTTTTTCCATACTGAATCTTTGAAATCTATGTATATTCTCCACTTAGTGCACAGCTGAATTTGGAGCAGCCCCCTTTTAAGTGGCTAGTGGCTATCGTATTGTACAGCACAGCTCTAGATCCCTAGCCTGGCCTCTCATTTTTTACTCTGGGGAGCTCAAAACATTTGTTCAAACAAAAAGGTAATGTATTATTCTCCTATTGCTGCTGTAACAAATTACTAAAAATTTAGTGGCTTAACACAACACAAATTTCGCTGACTCACAGTTCTGCAGATCAGAAGTTGACTTGGGTCTCACTAGGCTAAAATCAAAGTGTCATCAGGGTTGCATTTCTTTTGGAGACTCTAAGGGAGCATCCATTTCCTTGCCTTTTCCAGCTTCTAGAAGCTGCCCGCACTCACTGGCTCTTGGCCCCTTCCTCCATCTTCAAAGCCAACGTCACATCTCTCCAACTCTCTCTAATCACATCTTCCCCTGACTACTGCTGGGAAAGACTCTCCCAATTTAAGAAGATTAAATTGGCCCACCTGGATAATCCAAGATAATGTCCCTCTATCAACTTTATCACATCTTCAAACTCCCTTTTGCCACGTGAGGTAACATAGTCACAGTATCTGGGGATAAGGACGTGGGCTTGAGGGGCCACTATTCTACTTACCACAGGTATCAAGTTTTGTTTTTGTTTTTTTTTTCCTTATTCTAGAGAAGAGTAAGCTTTTAAAACTGAGGACCTAGGAGAATCTTTCCTTTTGCCCCCAAGCTCATTTAGATTTCCACCCTCAGAAAAGAACGAGAGAACTACTTTCACGAAGTTCTACCTATATCTCAGGATGAGTTTTTTCTCTAACATGCCACTGACCATTCACTCAAAAAAATACTTGAAGGTTTTCTAGATACCAGACACCTGCCAATCCTACAAAACAATCACAACCAAATAGCAAGAGGAAAATCATGGTATATGGTGATCATTCTTTTTCGAAGGTAAGAGTTTTTTCATTATTATTATTTTATTTCAAAACCTACTTACCTTGTTGGAAGTACACTAGAAGCGTGATATCTTTTTGAAAATAATGTTACTAATTTTCTAAAGTGAGGAACCTGTAGGTGTGTCTGTTATAGAATATTCTCAACCCTTTAAATAATCATAAATTACGAATTAAAAGAAATAACCCAGGAAGATCCCCAGTGAAGAACAATAACTTTTTTTAAAAATCCCTTTATTTGCCAGAATAATCAGAATCATTAATACATGGAGCCAGAGGTCAAGATGGAAATATAAGCAAAGACCAATACAAGATTTTCTTAGGAAAAAGGTTTTCTAAAGCCTTAAAGATTATGGAGCAATTATGTGTTTATCTATATATATAAATGCATCTTTTGATGCCAAGTTATTAATTGCAACAGTTTCTTGTCAAGAATGCATGTTGTCTGTCACCTGGCTTATAGCCTCGGCACCTTTGGGAAGCGTAATCATAAAACCAAAAACTGCCAGGGCAGGAAGAAACTGCAGATCATGAAGTCCAACCCACTTGTGTTACAGATTAGGGAACAGGCCACGCTGGGAGATGTAGTGACTTGCTCAAAGTCCACCAGTGGTTCAGCTGGAGCCAGAACCCTAGACTCCAAACCCCCAGGACACTGTTTTTCCTACTGGTCTGTTAGGGAAAGGCAGAACTCTCTATCCATTCATCCAACCATCTGTCTATCCATCCATCCACCCACCCATCCACCCATTCATTCAAAAAACATTTGCCAAGTGCCCACCACATGCCAGACACTGTTCTAGGGCTGAGGCCACAACAGAGAACAAGACCAGCCAAGTCCTAGCTCTCAGGGAGCTTCCTCTCTAGGGAATGAAAAGATAACAAATATATACTTATCTCAGGTGGAAAAGGGGCTAAGAAGGAAGATAAAGCAACATAAGGGGATAAAGAGTGCTGGAAGGTAGTTGCTGTTTCCCACACGAGGTCAGGGACAACCATATTGATAAGATGAAACTGAGCAGAGACATAATTTGGAGTAAAATTTAGCATACACTTAGAATAAAAGCTAATTGTAAATGACAGGGACATGGTGAAACACTAACAGAAAATCCCAGAAAAGCTCCTGAGGTGTGACCGAGGATGTATGTGGAGGGGAGGCTGGTGGGAACAGGTAAAATAAGAAGGAAGAAGGTGGCTTGAACACCCGAGGAATGCTAGTGGTGACAGTCTGCAGGCTGCTCACCTGAGCAGGATGTGACTGCATGAGGAACCCCTTGCACTTACCTCTCCCGTGTGCCTGGTACTTCCAGGGGGTGCCCTTGATTACAGTTCCCTGAAACTGAGGGGTAAACCTGAGCAGAAGTGACCAAAGAATTGAGGAAATGATCCAGATTCTGAGCAGGGATGGAAGTGGAGAGATCAGCAAGAAAAGACCCTAAAAAACCAGCTTATTTGAAACAAGGAATACCCGCAAGAGACTAAGATATGGTTCAAGCAGTCAGGCTAACTGTGTCGCAGGAAGCCTTTTGCAAAGTTTTATTTAGGCTTTTTTGTAAGCGGTAGACTGTGCTGCTGCACCACCTAGAGGCTCAAAGTAAGATTGCAGGTTAGGAGAGCAGAGTGGATCATCCATGTTTCTGGACCGGTAGTTTGGGCTTCTGTGGTCCCTTCCCAAAGACTACCTCTTGTTGTGATAAAACGCTATATGCTCCCGGGCTGGTTACCTGTGAACCCCGTGGGAGAGGCTGCAGGATATCTGCAGAAGGGCTGTGCCTCCAGCCCTGCAGCTCTATGACCAGTCCAGCCTGGCTGGGGCGTGCATGGGTACCACTGTCGAGAGCAAGCTGCCAACATGACCGCCTTAGTCCAGAGCTCAAGCATCTCAGTTCCTGTTTCTTCACGCTGAATCACAAGGCAGCTTCCCAGGAGATCAGCATTTCCCCACTCCTGGCTGAGGACCACACTGGCCATGCTGCAGCTGTGCCCTTCTTCAGCATTCCCTGGCTAAATGGTGTCCTTTCACCTCCTGGCATTTACTCCTGCTAATGGCTCTGGCTCTGGCTTAAAGCCTCCTCTTCCTCCATCTCCTTCCCTCCCCTGGCCCACCTCCCTCCATCCTCTCCCTCAGATCCAGTCGCTTTGCTGGGCAACAGGCACTTCTGGTTAAAACACCAGGGTGGGAGGGGATAACCTAGCTGTGTCAGGAGGTGGGGTGGGAGTCCAGATGTAGGAATACAGACCAGGAGATTCAAGACAGACATAGAGATAAGACAGGCCATGGCAATAACTTCTCTTTGACTCTCCGTGGATAGCAGTCTCCTCCCTCACCCTCACCCACCCCAGCTCTAAAAGGCTGACAAGCAGAAAACCTAGGTAATGTGTATGTTTTCCAGGGGACAATTCAGGAGACACAGAAGAGTTTTCTGACTGGTTTTTCCCCTTAATCTTCAGTTGTGTTTAAACATCATTTTTCTTCAAAGTTGTTTTTGGAAACATTTCAGAAAACACCTAATTAATACACCCCACAGCCCCTTTGAACAAATTCTGTTGAGTAATCTGTTTTGAATGAATTTTTTTCAGTGTGAAATTTTAGAGTGTCATATAAAGAATGTGTATAATTTGAGGAAAACCAATGAATTGAACATCCAGGGACCTACCCCTCATAAACAGAACATTACTGGTACCTTAGAAGGCTCTACTGCATCCTCTCCCTGGTCCCTATCTCCACAGGTAATTCACTATCCGGAATTTTGTTTTAATTATCCCCTTATATTTTTATACACATATACACATATTTGACTATAAATGGATGTATGTATTTATACATATGTGCATGTATGTATATATAACAATATAACACAGTCATCACGGGGGATTGATTCCAGAACCCCTGTGGATCTACAAAATCTACAGATGCTCAAGTCCCTTATATAAAATAACATAGCATAGTATTTGCATTTAACCTATGCACATCCTCCTGTATACTTTAAATCATCTCTAGCTCACTTATAATACCTAATACAATGTAAATTCTATGTAAATTATTGTAAACACAATGCAAATGTTATATAAATAGCTGTGGACACGTGACAAATTCAAGATTGCTTTTTGGAACTTTTTGGATTTTTAAAAAAATATTTTCAATCTACAGTTGGTTGAATCCGGGGACACAGAACCCACAAATATGGAGGATCAACTATACAGTTTTGACTGTTTTTGAACTTTCTGTAGATGGACTCACTCGTTTTATTTTTCTGTGTCTTGCTTCTTTTGCTATGTTTTTGCAGTGCATCTGTGTTGAAGCATGTGGCTATCATCCTTCTTCACCATTGTATAAAATTCCACTGAATGAACATATCACAGTTTATACTGTTGATAAATATTGTACATGCCCCCTGGTCTTCATAAGCAAGATTTTCTCGAGAGCTTATATCTAACATTGTTGTGTCATAGGGCACACACAAGTCCAACTTAACTAGGTAATAATCATTTTCTAGAGCAGCTGTCCTAATTTTACAGATCAGGTTGCCCTGGCAACAAACTAGGATGCTCCTGTGAAGGAAGTTTATTGGGGGGTGGGGTGGTCTCAGGAACACCTGTGAGGGATGAGAGAAGCAAGACTTAGATCTACCATCTTATTTTGTGCTTTTTTGCCGCAACTGTTTTTCTATTCTTTCTTGGCTTCTATTTTCTTTTTCACCACTAGTTTTAAACATGTATAATTTATTTATATTCTGTTACTGATAATCCCAGAAATTTATTTTAGCTTGCTTATTGAATAATTCAGAAAAGTAGATGAATATGTGTATAGCTTTTCCTAGAAAATTTATTAGGTATGTTATTTTTACTTGAGGGTTGGTAGGTTTTTTTGAAACTGTAAGTGGTTCTTCCATCATTTCCAGAAAATTTCCAACAATTATCTTTTCAGATATTGATCCTGCTCATTCCCTCCCTCTTCTCCTTCTGTTAGTTCTCCTTTCCCTCAACATCACTTAACTTTTCTCTCATATATCACATCTGTGCCTTTCTACACTGCATTCTGGATCATTTTTTCACTTCAAGAATTCTCTCTTAGCTATGACTCTTAAACTCGATCATTGAGGTTTTTCAGCTCAATTATTTTTGTTTTCATTTTTAGAAGTTTCTACCTGTTTTTTAAAAATATTTTCTTGTCTGCTCATTTTTTATTAGATTTCCTGAGATATAATTTTCAGCACACAAAATTCATCTTTTAAAATATAAAATTCAGTGGTCTTTGGTTTATTCAGAGTTTTGCAACTACTACCTCTATATAATTCCAGAACATTTTCACCACCCCAAAAGAAACCCTGTACCCATTAACAGTCACACACTGTTCCCTTGTTTCCCCAGTCCCTGGAAACCACTAACCTACTTTCTGTCACTATGGATTTGCTTATTCTGTACATTATATATAAATTGTGTCATACATATATGACCTCTTGTATCTGCCTTCTTACACTTAGCACAGTGTTTTCAAGGTTCATCCATGTTGTAACATGTATCACTACTTCATTCCTTTTAATGGTTGAATAATATCCCATTGTATGGATAAACCACATTTTGTTTATCTCTTCATCAGTTGACTGACACTTGAGTTGTTTCTGCTTTGGGACTGTTATGAATAATTCTATAAGCATTCATGTGCAAGCTTTTGTGGAGACCTAAATTTTCATTTCTCTTGAGTATCTCCTTAGGAGTGGAATCATTAAATCATATAACTGCTTTACTTCTTGTGGAACTGTCAGTTTTCAAACTGAGTGCATCATTTTAAATTCCCACCAGCAATGTGGGAATCACGTCCTTGTCAACACTTGTTATTATCTTTTTTTATTTTAGCCATCCCACTGGATGTGAAGAGGTTCTCTGTTCACCTGTAAGCTTCCCTTTGTCTTTACAAAAAAAAAAAAAAAAAAAAGAACTAATACAGCTACTTTATAATCTGTGTCTGACAATACCAACATATGAAGTTTTTCAGCTGGCTTCCACACTGTCATTTCTGCTGATTCATGTTCATGGTTTTGTAATTTTTTAAAGTAAGCTTCTCATTTTTCTTAGAACTTTATCTTTTGGGAATAATTGAAGCCTAGGAAGAACATGGGCTATTCAAGAGGATTTATTTGCCTCTGACAGATGCTGTGGGACATTTACAGAAAAATATTAAACTAAATTCTCAGCTTGAGGCTTTTCAGACCACCCAGGTAGGGTGAATTTAGACTGCAAAAGCTCACGTGAGAGTTAGCTTATCATTCTCAGGGAAGACTTTTTTCCTCGAGTCACTACCAAAGTTTTAGACAGAAAAGTTTTCTTCCAATCCTCAGGGTGGGAGAGTTGTTTCCCCCGTGACCCCAAGTTCACTTTTATATTTTGGGCATAGTCTTCACTTTGGCCAGGGCCAAAAGCTCACTGTGATGGTTAACCTTATGCATCAACTTAGCTAGGCCACAGTACCAGATATTTGCTCAAACATGTCCGGAGTAAAGGTATTTTACCTGAAAAGGAATTTTTTAGATGAAATGAACATTTAAATCAATAGACTGGGGGCTTCCCTGGTGGCACAGTGGTTAAGAATCTGCCTGCCAATGCAGGGGACACGGGTTTGAGCCCTGGTCCAGGAAGATCCCACATACCATGGAGCAACTTAGCCCATACGCCACAACTACTGAGCCTGCGCTCTAGAGCCCACGAGCCACAGCTACTGAGCCCACGTGCCACAACTGCTGAAGCCCAAATACCTAGAGCCTGTGCTCCGCAACAAGAGAAGCCACCTCAACGAGAAGCCCACACACCACAATGAAGAGTAGCCCCCACTCGCCACAACTAGAGAAAGCCCAGGTGCAGCAATGAACACCTAACACAGCCAAAAATAAAAATAAATAAAATACATAAATTTAAATAAATAAATAGACTGAGTAAAGCCAGTGGCACTCCATAATGTGGGTGGGCCTCATCCAGTCAGTTGAAGGTCTTAAGAGAAAGCAGACTGAAATCCCCAAGAAAGAAGGAATTCTTCCAGCAGACTAGAGCCACAATATCAGCTCTTCCCTGGGTCTAGAGCCTGCTGCCTGCCCTGCAGATTTTGGACTTGCCAGCCTTCACAGTCATGTGAGCCAATTCTTTAAAATAAATCTTTCCGGCTTCCCTGGTGGCGCAGTGGTTGAGAGTCTGCCTGCCGATGCAGGGGACACGGGTTCGTTCCCTGGTCCGGGAAGATCCCACATGCCGTGGAGCGGCTGGGCCCGTGAGCCATGGCCGCTGAGCCTGCACACCCAGAGCCTGTGCTCCGCAGCGGGAGAGGCCACAGCAATGAGAGGCCCGTGTACCGCAAAAAAAATAAATAAATAAATAAATAAATAAATAAATAAATCTTTCTCGACAGATGATAGATGAGAGGCAGGTAGATGATAGATAATATAGATACATGTAAATGCAATATAGATAGATATGTGAATGCTATACACACACACACACACACACTCTCTCTCTCCCTCAAGTTTACTGGGTTCAGCAAATGCCTTCAAAGCCAAAGTTGACTTCAGGGCCTGCTTACAACTCTGCATTTCTATATTCATTAGGTTTCTGCCTTCATGCCAGCCTATCAACACATTTAGGAAATTTAAAATTATTTTATCCAGGATGTTTGTTTTTAATGGAAGGGTTGGTCATCTACCATACTGGCAAAAATGGAAGTCAGTAAACAAGCTGATTTATTGTGCTTTTCTTTAACTTACCTTACAGACAACTGAATCGTGAAATGTGGCTCATGTCTTGGTGACTCCTATCACCTGATGTTAATGAGTATCTTCCTTTTGCCGGACTCAGTATATTACATCATGTAAATAATTGTATTAATGATTATAACCACACATACTTGATTCAAAATCACTGAGGTGCAAGGTAGATCTTTATGGAATCTCTTACGCCTATGGAGTGTGGGGTTACTTCCCACCAATTGCACTTTCCTAAACATCTTTTAACATTTCACTGTCTTTCCCCACTCCCTTGAATGGAGGACTACTTGCTTCCCCCAAGACCTACCATCTCTCCTTCCTCTTGCAGTGGGGAGGCAGGGTGGAGAGGAAGAGGTCAAAAATAATTGAGAGATTACTCAAGGGTGTTCAACCTGGATGGCCAGATCAATGTTTGGTAGAGTATGTAGGAGAAAGTGTATCTTTGCTGGGGCAGGAGGAACTCCACTTTAGATATGCTGAATCAGAAATGACAAGAGGGCAATGAGAAAGCCACCAGACACTTGAAAAAGGAAACCTAGAGTTTGGAAAGGACATTTGTTCTTTTTGCAACATTTTCTTCTCACCATGTTCTGAGGGGCACGGACACCATGAATGAAATAGCCTCTACTGCTGTCAGCTCTGCCAGGCAGAATAAGATTGAAGACAAGGAAAGAAGAAAAAGAGTCAAGCTGAGATAAATACTTTTGCCTGGTTTCTTAAAGCCAATCAGAGATCCTTTTTACATATTGTCCTTCTCCAAGATCTACTTAAAATACCTACATTGTAAAGATTGACAGCTGAACCAGCTTTAGCTCAAAACACCAAATAATTGGAATGCAAAGAAAATACAACTGTGTATCAGTCAGACCAAAGAGCTCTGGTCAAGATATTTCCAGCTAAGGGGCAAGATTCATTGACTAACAAACTTGAAAAGCCCAAAGGTGAGTGTGGAGTTTTGAAAAATGTTTTTGACAAATATTTATGAAATAAGGGAAATTCCCAACATGAAAAATATATGTATGGAAGGAAAAAAACTGGAAGTACACCAACATGTAAATAGTTGTTGTCTTTACGTTATTACAGGTGATTTTAATTGTCATCTTTTCATATTTTGGTATTTAATTATGGTGACACAGTGTAGTGTAATGAGCAGAACTTGGGCTTTGGAGCCTGGCAGACCTGGGCATTACAACTATGCCTGCTGTATAAAAAACTTCACCTCTCGGGCTTCCCTGGTGGCGCAGTGGTTGAGAGTCCGCCTGCCAATGCAGGGGACACGGGTTCGTGCCCCAGTCCGGGAAGATCCCACATGCCACAGAGCAGCTGGGCCCGTGAGCCATGGCCGCTGGGCCTGCGCGTCTGGAGCCTGTGCTCCGCAACGGGAGAGGCCACAACAGTGAGAGGCCCGCGTACCGCAAAAACAACAACAACAAAAAAACAAAAAAAACCCTTCACCTCTCTGACCCTGAGTTTTCTCACAGGAAAAATAGGAATAATAATGACAAGACTGATGTCTGGATTCAATGACATTAAGTGCTTGCCATAAATAGTAAACAGGATTATTATATGAACAAGTATTGCATTTGTGGGGTTGCTCCTTCTCTCTTTCATTTTCTATTTTAATTATTTTTTTAAACATTGCTTCTTCCCTGTTTCTTTAGAGCTCAATTTCCTTCTTAGGAAAAGTGGTATACACTCCAGTTGTTTTTCTTCTCAGCATAGGTTAAGTGTAAATTCTTTCAGTCTATTCGAAATTACCTTAATTTTATGTTTACTCTTGAAAAGTAGTTTAGAAGGATACGAATTTCTAGATTTGACTTTTTTTAACCAGCATTTTGAAGTTATTCTCTTTCAGCTTCTAGCATAACTGTCGAGCAGATTACTAATCAAACTATTGTTCTACATTCTCAAAGAGTTAGGAAGCCACAGTTAGTCATTCCTTTCTCCATATAAAATGCCTCATTAAAATATTTAGCTACGGGCCTCCCTGGTGGCGCAGTGGTTGAGAGTCCGCCTGCCGATGCAGGGGATACGGGTTCGTGCCCCGGTCTGGGAGGATCCCATATGCCGCGGAGCGGCTGGGCCCGTGAGCCATGGCTGCTGAGCCTGCGCATCCGGAGCCTGTGCTCCGCAACGGGAGAGGCCACAACAGTGAGAGGCCCGCGTACCACAAAAAAAAAAAAAAAAAAAAAAAAAAAAAAAAAAAAAAAAAAAAAAATATTTAGCTACTATGTCTCTGGTACTCGAACATGCCCGTAGTATCGTTCTATTGAAAAAGGAAAAGTAAATCTGATAGAATCTGCTCTTGGTAAACCTAGGCTGGCTCTCCCTGCTTTCTTCTCTACATACTTAAAAAACTATGCTTTTAACAATTATGATTTGTTTTCTGCTCAGGAGCAATAAACTCACCAAGTCTATAATTTCTAGACTTTCCTTCCCCTCTCTGCACAATCCTAGAGAAGGCAAGAGTTCCAAGAGTATCATTCAGATTTTCTAAGCACATCAAGTATCTCACCTAAGTCAGTTTGCATCTCAGCCACCTATAGGACCCCAGCGGGCAACACAAATGAGCTAAGTGGAGCATGTCAGGCCAGAGGCAAAAAGAAACAGAAGGACTGGACTAAAGGAGCAATCATTATTCAGCTCCTGGCAAACCGTTGCCACACAGGAGTCCGATCAGTACTCCAGGGCATCCAATGTTTCAAGCAAAGTTGAAATACAAAACCTATTTAAATGTGAAATCTCCTTACTTCTAAGTGTTGGCAATTATTTTTTTATTTTTTATTTTTGCGGTACACAGGCCTCTCACTGTTGTGGCCTCTCCCGCTGCAGAGCACAGGCTCTGGACGCACAGGCTCAGCGGCCATGGCTCACGGGCCCAGCCGCTCCGCAGCATGTGGGATCCTCCCGGACTGGGGCACGAACCCGTGTCCCCTGCATCGGCAGGTGGACTCTCAACCACTGCGCCACCAGGGAAGCCCATTGGCAATTATTTGAAAAATCAGATTCACATTGGACCAAAGCATAAGCATATCAGTGGGCAGAATTCAGCACACAAGAGTTGAGTTTTAATCTCTTGCTCTAAACTAAGAAATCTAGGTGTCTGTTTAAAAGAAGGGCAGGAGGGAAAACCTAAAAAGTCATATTGGAGGCGCCAATCTTCTCCTGAAAATGTCTCTTTTTATCTATTTATAGATAATATTTATCTATATTATCCTCCTTGCCCCAGAGCACAAAAGTAAAATGAGAGTGAGGTGGTTACAAAACTACAAAGGATGGAGAAAAAAAATGTAACCACAACTCCCAAGGAGTAGCCTTCCTGCACTCTTTATTGTTCCTGCTGTAAACGATGCTGCAAAAGGCTCACAGCTTTTTACTTCTTGCATAGTAGCACCAAGAGTGACTTCTTCCATCTTTCATACTTTAAAAAATGTGAGGTAATTCTTCAAGCCCTGTCCCTCACCCCGCTCTCTATCCCAGCTAAAACACAGATCACAAATTATCCCAATTTGCAATGTGCAAAATTGTTTAAATGCATTTGTCACAACTTCCCATTCCTTTTGAAATCTTTTTCCTTTTTGGAATTACAGTCTAAGGAATCTTGCTTACTGTTGCAAAGTGTTTTTTTAATTGTTTTCTTGGTGACTGGGAGGCACTCGTACCCAAGCCATTACATGCTATCATTATTTCCTAGCATTCTGAAACATTCATGAAAAGCTAGAAAATCATTCTCTAATTCCTAGGCTTAAAGTACTTACAATGAAGTCAAATTCCATTAGTAATAAACAACCGGCACCTACTTTCAAGTGCCTGATGCTACATAGCATGACAAAGGTCTGATCTCTATATCCTATGGAAGAAGTGCTCAATCCAGGCCAGAGAGTTTCCTAACATGCTCATATTCAAGGCAATCCCAATATTCCATTGATACTTTGCACTAAAATCCACAATAAATTGGGCAAATAGCCTTTCAAGTCATTCTGTCAGCATTCAGAGGCAACTGAATAAGAACTTAAGATACACTACTGTCCTATTAAAAATATTCCTAGCTTCCGTTTTTCTTGAAAACCATGTTAGAAGCACTGAGGTTGTTCAATGAGCCTTCTATCAGAGCAATTCCACTTCGATGCCTTTGTTTTTTGGTTCAGTACTGAGTATGTTAACAAGATACTACAGATTGATAACCAAGGCCAGGCATTTCTTAAGTTTATTGGGGAATTCTTAGCTGGGAGAGAAAGATCACAGACTTAAACAACTGGAAAAAGATAAAAGAACAATTAATTGCACATTATTACAAAAGTAATTTCTGAAATGTTTATTTTGAGCCACTGCTAAAACAAAATTTTAGTCCGTATTTTGGTAAATGAACATATTAAATTACTGAAAAGCAAAAAAAAAAGTTACTGTTACACAAGATCTTAATGTAGTAATTCAACACAAACAGCTACAATTACTCAAAGCTGCTTTTGCTCTATATCTGGTATATTAAACAAAAATGTGAATTACTTTTAACACTGCACAAGTAACCAAAGGTAGTAAATCCAGAAATATTAAAACCTGATATTAAATAGTATTCAAACATTTCAACAAAAACAAAACAATGAACTTCTAGAACTATAATTCTACCCATGTGAAAGGAATGTACATGGATGGTTAAAAATAAATAAATAAATAAATAAAGTGACAAGAGTGACCAACACTGTATCTGCATCTTCAGAACAGGAACACAGTGAGTGAGTAAGTGTGTGCAGGGTCTTCTAATAAAAATGAGAAAAAATGCATTTCATTTTAGTACAATTTCATAATTCCCACGGAAGCGCTAATCGCACGTGCTGGTGACAGGTGGACAGGGTTTTAAGTGGAAAGTATTTTCCCTACACCCTGAATATGGATGCATTACTTTTTAAAAATTCTGTGGAAAGTTTCCCTTGAAAAAACAAAATTTAAAGCAATAGATTGATGGGAAATTGATTATTTTAATTGTGGAAGAATAATATTTGCTAAATAATTAACTAAGAAGACATCTGCATCTAGACTCTGATGATGAGTCAAGGTTAAACTTTGCATTTGGGGAACGTGCATGATATCAAAGTCACGTGGGTAAACTATCTTCCACTTTATACCTGGTGCATTTAATTAACTTCTCCTACCAGTAAAACAAAACCTTTATTTAAGCAAAATGAAAGTATTATGAATTGAATTAATTCACATCAAATATCTGAAAGGGTAAGTGGAACATTTTTCAAAATATGAAGATGTTATCACATATATTCACTGAGTGAATATTCTCAAAGATTTTATTACTCCATTAAATTGTGTCACACCATCCAATAGATACTGTAATTTTCTTCCGTGTCATTCCTTTTGTATAAATCAGGAAATATTTTCAAAATCAAAATTACTAACACCCAAAATATAAGTGTAATTTAATCTTGGCTTGGGAAAAGAAGAATATGAAAGAAGTGCTCCATTTCAGTCTGAAACAATGTTCTAAAAACCCCGTCAGAGGCCTCCTTCACTTTCTTTCCACAGATCCTTCAATGGTTCTGAAACTGATAAAACAGAGAATTCAACCCAAAGCACAACACAACTTTAACAGTTCTGAATAAAATATCATATTTCACAAGGGCCAACGTGTGCAGAATGGCAGTATTACACTGTCATAATATATCTACTTATGCCAAGTATATTTTTAACAAAATAAGACAGCGTCATCCTCAACAAACAGACCTGTTCTGAAGGCTGAGCAACCAAATAGATCTACAACGTCTTTGGAAAAATCACAAAGTGCCTTTAAACAAAGTAAGTTTAGACTGCTCTTGATTAAAAGATACTGTTATAAACTCCAATGTTTTCTCTCTATATACGGAAGCTTAACTCCCGTTTCTTTTCACATCTGCCAACTTGATTAAAAGATACTGTTATAAACTCCAATGTTTTCTCTCTATATACGGAAGCTTAACTCCCGTTTCTTTTCACATCTGCCAACACTTAATATTCTTCTCTACACCCCTGCACTGGACTGATAGAAGTGTGGAGTTCCACTGTGATTAGTACTATGCATGCTAGTGTCTAAGGATTGGTCTGTCAGTCCGCAGTGGCTGAATAAGGGAATTCTGAATACATCACAGCTCCAGATAATGCAAAGAAAACAAAGATATGAGGATAATCTTACCATAAGAGAAATAAACAAACATTTTCAAGTACAGAAAGTTTTACAGAACTAATACATTGTCACTTTAGCTTAAAAGAAATTCAGAACTCAGTTTTGCTGTTAATAAAACCCGTACATACATCGAAGTCAACAAACACAACTTGATAGTTATACACTTGTAAAAATTCAATCTAAGCTTAATAATCAATCAATCTATGTCATAACAACCTGGTTCCTAACATTAAAAAACCCAGTCCAGTGCTGCTGCATATCAAGTTCTGAGAAGCTAAAGACAGAATCAATTCTGGTTATATACATTGCCTGCATTTCTCCACCTTAAAAAAATACCTGAAGAAACTTCAGGAAAATTTATTTTTAAGGCCTGCTCTATTTCTTTATCTTAAATTGAGAAAAACCAAAGCTTACACAGTGTAACCTTGAAATATTTAAATAGATTTTGGTATTTTTCTTAAAAAGCAATAAAATAATTTCTCTACTGTAATTATAATTCAAATTAATGTAAGTGCCCTTATTCCTTGTCCCCTGGTGGGTGCTATGTCTTCTATACTTTGTGCAGCTTCCAGAACAGTCAGTGCTCAAGAAAAAAGAAAATGAAACAGAGCAAAACCAAAGCCTCCAACAAAAAATGATTTACTCTAGGGTTCACAAAATCTGCTAATGGAAGAACCAAAAATTCACACACACATACCCTCACATACAAAACACAATCCTGGTCCTCTATGCAGGTCAACTCGCAGTTACTAAAGACAAGTAGTAGAAAATGCAGAGCCCAGAAAGACTGTATCAGAGGACTTTACAAAACAGTGCAGATACACTTTACTGGGGAAGGGATTCAGGGGAGGGTCCCATTTTTTTCTACAAAAAGCTTATCTTTGCTAAAGTGGGGTGTTTTTTTCCCAAAATCCCAACAGTGAAAATAATTATTGGGCTTCTCTAAATGCATTTCCAAATTAACATTAAGTTTTAAAATGTCAACATGTTTTGCACCTTTATTTTCATTTATAGGATAAATTGGGGACCCAAAAAGAGTGAAAAAGAAATAAAAATTCTTACTGCACAATCTTTGTAGACATTTTATTTTAAAGCACCTTTTTAATGTTAACAGTGGGTTTCTAACAAGAAAAGAGTAAAATAAAAGAGGGCACCAACCACTAGCAAGGTAAAGTTCTCCTTTACGCGCACGCACACGTGCACACACACGCATGCACACACAACACACACACTTGCTTTCATGCCGGAACAATTGGTAACATTAGCAAATAATGTCATTTGATGAAAGGCTGGGGAAACTACCACTTATGATATTTATAGAAACCTAAAACTACTCATGTTTCTAAGAAATTAAATAACTTGGGGGATTCAAAAAGCTACCAATAGCTGAACTATGAAAATAAAATTGACCCTTAAAAATAGGACAAAAGATGTCAGAAAAAAAATTAGCCTCGATGCTATTTTTTGATGTGAGATTTGTTATTAATAGGATACCATTTGCTTGCAAAGGAGCAAAATATAACTCCCTATCCCTGTCACCCACCCTCAGCCACCTCAGTGCAATTTCTAGCAGCACTATTTGGATGCAAAAAGAATGCTGTCAGTGAATGTCCCTGAAAGCCTTCAAATACATGTTCTTAGGGTCTTAACACACTACACATATGTATAGAAGAATAAACGAAGATAATATCTGAGAGATTACAAAAGTTTGAACTATATATACCATGTGATGACACAACGCACTTAAAAAGCTATATTTACCTTCCTCCCATTTCACTTTAAATGTTAATATTCACTATTCAAATTTTACCCTATGCATCTTTATCTGTTCCTTCCTCTCTCAAAACAAATAATAAAATATACTGGTTTGGAGTTTGTTCTATGCATTTTCCAAGAGCCAATCAAACAGGGACTCAGATCTCTCATTGCTGGACGTCTTCTCCATCTCCTCATAGTATTTAAGCACAGCCTGCAGGAGGTCTCCCACTTTCCAGCCTTTTTCTTGTAATCGTTTTGAAAGCTAGTAAGAAAGAAAGGTAAGTCAAACATCAGATAAAACTAAGAATCCTGGTGTTCGCAGTAAAATACTGTTTGCCAGTTGGAACAAGGTCTTCTCCCCTAAACCACCACTCTGTACACAAATTAAACATTTTTCCTTCCTGGCTTTTATAAGTACTCTCCTCCACAGAATGACACTTTGGGATTGCTGGAGCCAGAATCCCAGAAACCTCACCCAGCAGATATACGCCCTCTGTGTGGGCGTATAGAGGCTACATTTCTACAGGAAATTCTTAACCTAACTAAATACATCTGCCATACCATCAATTAGGAACATAAAATAATAAAGACAATGTCAAGTTTAATAAAAGGATGTGGATTTTCCTTCCACAACACATAGTGTGTTTTCCCTGGAATATGCACTCTAGCCTCAACGGAAACATGGCTAAGTTAAGAAATGTTAATGTTTAAAAAAAAAAAAAAACCAAAAAAGTAAATAAATATTAAATATTGTGGTGATCATTTTGCAATATATACCAATATCGAATAATTATGTTGTACACCTGAAACTAATACGATGCTATCTATCAATTATAGCCCAATTTTTTTAAAGTAAATAAATGCACGTTTAATTAAACTATCACCACCAATCAGAACATGTCTTCACTCATCTTTTTTCTACTTAGTTCTGTAAAAACTAATTTTTTGTAATACAAATATGCTTAACCTTTTTAAAAATAGCTTTACTGCAATATAATTAACATACCATACAATCACCCATTTAAAATATACCAGTCAATGGTTTTCATTATATTCACAGAGTTGAATGCAACATCACCACAATCAATATTAGGACACTTTTATCACACCAAAAAAAAGCCCTACCTGTTAATCATCACTCCCCACTCCTCCAAACCCCCTCAACTCTAGACAATCACTAATCTACTTTCAGTCGATAGACTTGCCTATTTTGGCCATTTCACTTTAATGGAATCATAAAATATATGGTCTTCTGTGACCTGGCTTCTTTCATTTAGCATAATGATTTCAAGTTTCCTCCATGGTACAGCATGTCTCTACTTCATTCCTTTTTACTGACAGATAATATTCCACTGCATGGATATTCCACATTTTATTCATCCATTCATCGGTTAATGGACATTTAGGATATTTCCACTTTTGGCCTATTATAACATTGCCATGGACATATGTTTTCATTCCTCTTGGGTATATACCTGGGAGTAGAACTGCTGGGTCATATGATAATGCTGTGTTTAACTTTTGAGGAACTTCAAGAATGTTTTCTTAGGTTACGTGGGGATGAGGTTCCCTTACCCCAGCACCATTACACTCAGCTCTGCCTAAGGACTTCCTTAGCCCTCAGTTTATCCAAGACTAAATGACTTGAAAATGTTTGCCTCCCTAAGGTCAGTTCTAATACTTTCCCTACCCATTCTTTCTCCTTCACAATTCACGTCCTGAGCAACCCTTTCTGTCTTATTTTCTCCTTCTACCTCAAAACAGAAACCTATACTGGAAAAATCCAAGAAGTATAAATAAAGACAACAAAATACAAAAAAAAGATTTTACATAATACCTTTTTCACATACTTCTTTCAACAGTATCTTTGTAAGTTCTAAACCAGGAATCAAGAGTAACTTGATTCTTCCTTTTTTGTTATTATTGATCATCTTACATTGGTTATTCTTTGGACTACTCTATATTACATAGTAAGATTAAACCAAAGTTCTGATAAGGAAAATTCTTGGACAAAAACCTTAAGACTGTAAACTAAAAATCTTGACTGATAAGGTAGTTGGGGACTTCCCTGGTGGCACACTGATTAAGAATTCACCTGCCAATGCAGGGGACATGGGTTTGATCCCTGATCTGGGAAGATCCCACATCCCGCAGAACAACTAAGCCCATGTGCCACAACTACTGAGCCTGTGCTCTAGAGCCCGTGAGCCACAACTACCGAGCCCGCGCACCGCAACTACTGACGCCCACGTGACTTAGGCCCATGCTCCGCAACAAGAAGCCCGCGCACCACAACAAAGAGTAGCTCCTGCTCGCTGCAACTAGAGAAAGCCCGTGCACAGCAACAAAGACCCAACACAGCCAAAAATAAATAAATATATAAATTTATATAAAAACATAAGGTACTTGGCACACAGTAAGTTATCAATAAAAATATCCTATTAGTGCAACGAACCTGAATGTTCTATTATTAGAACCCTATTAAATGCTCAAAGTGAACTATTGTCCCTTATTAAATGTTTAAAGGTTTACTGGCTTTTGCTTATGCCAGCTTCTCATACTAATGAAACTGGATTAACTGAAGAGACACACTAATTACTAGGCACAATTATGAAGCAATTAAATACAAAGAATAACTCTTATCTTTTCATATGAATACATGAAATGCTTATTTTTAAAAAAATTTATTTTCTTATTAGTCATCAATTTTATATACATCAGTGTATACATATCAATCCCAATCTCCCAATTCATCCCACCCCCCCAACCCCCCCCCCACTGCTTTCCCCACTTGGTGTCCATACATTTGTTCTCTACATCTGTGTATCAATTTCTGCTCTGCAAACTGGTTCATCTGTACCATTTTCTAGGTTCCACATATATGCGTTAATATACGATATTTGTTTTGCTCTTTCTGACTTACTTCACTCTGTATGACAGTCTCTAGATCCATCCACGTCACTACAAATGACCCAATTTCGTTCCTTTTCATGGCTGAGTAATATTCCATTCTATATACGTACCATATCTTCTTTATCCATTCGTCTGCCGATGGACATTTAGGTTGCTTCCATGACCTGGCTATTGTAAATAGTGCTGCAATGAACACTGGGGTGCATGTGTCTTTCTGAATTATGGTTTTCTCTGGGTATGTGCTCAGTAGCAGGACTGCTGGGTCATATGGTAATACTATTTTTAGGTCTTTAAGGAACCTCCATACTGTTCTCCATAGTGGCTGTATCAATTTACATTCCCACCAACAGTGCAAGAGGGTTCCCTTTTCTCCACACCCTCTCCAGCATTTGTTGTTTGTAGATTTTCTGATGATGCCCATTCTAACTGGTGTGAGGTGATACCTCATTGTAGTTTGGATTTGTATTTCTCTAATAATTAGTGATAATGAGCAGCTTTTCATATGCTTCTTGGCCATCTGTATGTCTGCTTTGGAGAAATGTCTATTTAGGTCTTCTGCCCATTTTTAGACTGGGTTGTTTTTTTAATATTGAGCTGAATGAGCTGTTTATATATTTTGGAGATTAATCCTTTGTCCGTTGATTCGTTTGCAAATATTTTCTCCCATGCTGAGGGTTGTCTTTTGGTCTTGTTTATGGTTTCCTTTGCTGTGCAAAAGCTTTTAAAGTTCATTAAGTCCCATTTATTTTTGTTTTTATTTCCATTGCTCTAGGAGGTGGAACAGAAAAGATCTTGCTGTGATTTATGTCAAAGAGTGTTCTTCCTATGTTTTCCTCTAAGAGTTTTATAGTGCCCAGTCTTACATTTAGGTCTCTAATCCATTTTGAGTTTATTTTTGTGTATGGTGTTAGGGAGTGTTCTAATTTCATTCTTTTACATGGAGCTGTCCAGTTTTCCCAGCACCACTTATTGAAGCGGCTGTCTTTTCTCCATTGTATATCTTTGCCTCCTTTGTCATAGATTAGTTGACCGTAGGTTCACGGGTTTATCTCTGGGCTTTCTATCCTGTTCCATTGATCTATATTTCTGTTTTGGGGCCAGTACCATATTGTCTTGATTACTGTAGCTTTGTAGTATAGTCTGAAGTCAGGTAGTCTGATTCCTCCAGCTCCGTTTTTATCCCTCAAGACTGCTTTGGCTATTCTGGGGCTTTTGTGTCTCCATACAAATTTTAAGATTTGTTGTTCTAGTTCTGTAAAAAAAAATACCATTGGTAATTTGATAGGGATTACATTGAAACTGTAGATTGCTTTGGTTAGTACAGTCATTTTCAAAATATTGATTCTTCCAATCCAAGAACATGGTATATCTCTCCATCTGTTGGTATCATCTTTCTTTCATCAGTGTCTTATAGTTTTCTGCATACAGGTCTTTTGTCTCCCTAGGTAGGTTTATTCCTAGGTATTTTATTCTTTTTGTTGCAGTGGTAAATGAGAGTGTTTCCTTAATTTCTCTTTCAGATTTTTCATCATTAGTGTATAGGAATGCAAGAGATTTCTGTGCATTTTGTATCTTGCAACTTTACCAAATTCACTGATTAGCTCTAGTAGTTTTCTGGTGGCACGTTTAGGATTCTCTATTTATAGTGTCATATCATCTGCAAACAGTGACAGTTTTACTTCTTCTTTTCCAATTTGTATTCCTTTTTCCTTCCCTGACTGCCATGGCTAGGACTTCCAAAACTATGTTGAGTAAAAGTGGTGAGAGCGGACATCCTTGTCTTATTCCTGATCTTAGAGGAAATGCTTTCAGTTTTTCACCATTGAGAATGATGTTTGCTGTGGGTTTGTCGTATATGGCCTTTATTGTGTTGAAGTAGGTTCCCTCTATGCCCACTTTCTGGAGAGTTTTTATCATAAATGGGTGTTGAATTTCATCAAAAGCTTTTTCTGCATCTGCACTGAGATGATGATATGGTTTTTATTCTTCAATTTGTTAATATGGTGTATCACATTGATTGATTTGCATATATTGAAGAATCCTTGCATCCCTGGGATAAATCCCACTTGATCATGGTGTATGATCCTTTTAATGTGTTGTTGGATTCTGTTTGCTAGTATGTTGTTGAGGATTTTTGCATCTATATTCATCAATGATATTGGTCTGCAATTTTCTTTTTTTTGTAGTATCTGTGTCTGGTTTTGGTATCAGGGTGATGGTGGCCTCATAGAATGAGTTTAGGAGTGTTCCTCCCTCTGCTGCATTTTGGAGGCGTTTGAGAAGGATTGGTATTAGCTCTTCTCTAAATGTTTGATAGAATTCACCTGTGAAGCCATCTGGTCCTGGACTTTTGTTTGTTGGAAGATTTTTAATCACAGTTTCAATTTCATTACTTGTAATTGGTCTATTCATATTTTCTATTTCTTCCTGGTTCAGTCTTAGAATTTGTCCATTTCTTCCAGGTTGTCCATGTTATTGGAATAGAGTTGCTTGTAGTAGTCTCTTAGGATGCTTTGTATTTCTGCAGTGTCTGTTGTAACTTCTCCTTTTTTGTTTCTAATTTTATTGAGTTCTCTCCCTCTTTTTCTTGATGAGTCTGGCTAATGGTTTATCAATTTTGTTTATCTTCTCAAAGAACGAGCTTTTAGTTTTACTGATCTTTGCTATTGTTTTCTTTGTTTTTATTTCATTTATTTCTGCTCTGATCTTTATGATTTCTTTCCTTCTGCTAACTTTGGGTTTTGTTTGTTCTTCTTTCTCTAGTTCCTTTAGGTGAAACGTTAGATTGTTTGAGATTTTTCTTGTTTTGTGAAGTAGGCTTGTATAGCTATAAACTTCCATCTTAGAACTGCTTTTGCTGCATCCCATAGGTTTTGGATCATCATGTTTTCATTGTCGTTTGTCTCCAGGTATTTTTCATTTCCTCTTTGATTTCTTCAGTGATCTCTTGGTTATTTAGTAACTAAGATATTGTTTAGCCTCCATGTGTTTGTGTTATTTACGTTTTTTTCCCTGGAATTGATTTCTAATCTCATAGCATTGTGGTCAGAAAAGATGCTTGATATGAAATCCATTTTCTTAAATGTACTGAGGCTTGACTTGTGACCCAAGATGTGATCTATCCTGGAGAATGTTCCATGTGCACTTGAGAAAAAAGTGTAATCTGCTGTTTTTGGATGAAATGTCCTGTAAATATCAATTAAATCTGGTCTATTGTGTCATTTAAAGCTTGTATTTCCTTATTAATTTTGTTTGGATGATCTGTCCATTGGTGTAAGTGAGGTATTAAAGTCCCCCACTATTATTGTGTTACTGTCGATTTCCTCTTTTAGAGCTGTTAGCAGTTGCCTTATGTATTGAGGTGCCCCTATGTTGGGTGCATATATATTTATAATTGTTATATCTTCTTCTTGGATTGATCCCTTGATCATTACATAGTGTCCTTCCTTGTCTGTTGTAACATTCTTTATTTTAAAGTCTATTTTATCTGATACTGAGTATTGCTACTCCAGCTTTCTTTTGATTTCCATTTGCATGGAATATCTTTTTCCATCCCCTCACTTTCTGTCTGTATGTGTCCCTAGGTCTCAAGTGGGTCTCTTGTAGACAGCATATATATGGGTCTTGTTTTTGTATCCATTCAGTGAGCCTGTGTCTTTTGGTTGGAGCATTTAATCCGCTCACGTTTAAGGTAATTATCTATATGTATGTTCCTATTACCATTTTCTTAATTGTTTTGGGTTTGTTTTTGTAGGTCCTTTCCTTCTCTTGTGTTTCCCACTTAGAGAAATTCCTTTAGCATTTGTTGTAGAGCTGGTTTCGTGGTGCTGAATTCTCTTAGCTTTTGCTTGTCTGCAAAGCTTTTGATTTCTCCTTCGAATCTGAATGAGATCCTTGCCGGGTAGAGTAATCTTGGTTGTAGGTTCTTCCCTTTCATCACTTTTAAGTATATCATGCCACTCCCTTCTGGCTTGTAGAGTTTCTGCTGAGAAATCAGCTGTTAATCTTATGGGAGTTCCCTTGTATGTTATTTGTCGTTTTTCCCTTGCTGCTTTCAGTAATTTTTCTTTGCCTTTAATTTTTGCCAATTTGATGACTATGTGTTTTGGTGTGTTTCTCCTTGGGTTTATCCTGTATGGGATTCTCTGCATTCCCCGGACTTGGGTGGCTATTTCCTTTCCCATGTTGGGGAAGTTTTTGACTATAATCTCTTCAAGTATTTTCTCGGATCCTTTCTCTCTTCTCCTTCTGGGACCCCTATAATGTGAATGCTGTTGCTTTTAATGTTTTCCCAGAGGTCTCTTAGGCTGTCTTCATTTCTTTTCATTCTTTTTTCTTTATTTTGTTCCGCAGCAGTGAATTCCACCATTCTGTCTTCCAGGTCACTTACCTGTTCTTCTGTTATTACCAGTTCTTACCAGTTATTCTGCTATTGGTTCCTTCCAGTGTTAGTTTTCATTTCAGTTATTGTATTGTTCATCTCTGTTTGTTCTTTAATTCTTCTAGATCTTTTTAAAACATATCTTGCATCTTCTCGATCTCTGCCTCCATTCTTTTTCCGAGGTCCTGGATCATCTTCACTATCATTATTCTGGATTCTTTTTCTGGAAGGTTGCCTATCTCCACTTCATTTAGTTGTTTTTCTGGGGTTTTGTCTTGTTCCTTCATCTCGTATATAGCCCTCTGCCTTTTCATCTTGTCTATCTTTCTGTGAATGTGGTTTTTGTTCCACAGGCTGCAGAACTGTAGTTCTTCTCCTGTCTGCCCTCTGGTGGATGAGGCTATCTAAGAGGCTTGTGCAGGTTTCCTGATGGGAGGGACTGGTGGTGGGTAGAGCTGGCTGTTGCTCTGGTGGTCAGAGCTCGGTAAAACTTTAATCCGCTTGTCTGATGATGGTTGGGGTTGGGTTCCCTCCCTGTTGGTTGTCTGGCCTGAGGCGACCCAACACTGGAGCCTACCCGGGCTCTTTGGTGGGGCTAATGGTGGACTCTGGGAGGGGTCACACCAAGGTGTACTTCCCAGAACTTCTGCTGCCAGTAAGACCCTATTTCTAATACGGATTGATTCATTCAGTTCTACATCAGTGACCCAAGCATTACAGAGTGTAAAGACCGTAAGTCATATGACTCATCCTTGCCATGGTTTATTTCCACAAACACTATCACTTGCCCAGAAATAACTATAATTTTGTAAATCTCTTATTTCCCCCAAGTTCTTTATGATTGATTTCCTTCTTTCCAGTGCATTTGACCAGAAGTCATAGGTCCATCCAATCGATAAGACAGGAAACTCATGAAATGCTTATTAAAGGCACCTAACTGAAAATTTTGGATGTGCCAGGCAGTAGATTAAGCATTTTTTTTTACAGTATTTTATTTAATCCTCACAAACCTCTGCAAGGTAAATTCTATACTCATTTCCACGGTACAGATAAAGAAACTGAGACTGGTGAACTTACCCAAGGTTACACTGCTAGAGAGTGGCAGAGCTGATACCTGAGCCCAACCACTGGACTCTATTACCTGAGCATTTACCCACTTTCTATCAACCATGTGACACAGAACATCATATATCGTGTCCTCACAACCATCCTAATAAGGTAGGTACTTACTTGTATAAACTCCTTCTTTGCAGAGTCATGAAAATAAAGTTCTGCAACTTCGGCCTCAGAGGCAACGAGCCACTGAAGAATAATCCTTAGCTGGGGGTCTACTGTGCATGGCTCCGTGTCAACATTCGTAATTAGCAGAGTATTTCCATCTTGCTCTGAACCTAATATTTAAATTGAAACGATATGAAGTGAAACTCATCAATTCAACTCTCAGTGCTCTGCTTTCCAAGGACATAAAAGCATTTTCCATTTGTTAAGATTCCAAGGAATCCTGGAAAAAAATTCATCTTTTCTTAATTGTACCATAACATCAACTAAAGCATTACTTTGAAAATGCAAAATAATACTAAAACAAAGGAACAGCTTTGATCATTTGTGACAGCACAAATGCAGAACTCTATTCTGAGGTATTGAATTCAAGAGCCAATTCACAAATACCATAATTTGTGTCAAAATATAATCTATAGGTAAAGCCAAAAAAAAAGAAAAAAGTAAAATGCTACAATTACAATCAAAATATAAATAAAACACAAATAAAAACCTCAAATAAATATATTAAATGGACTTTAAGAAAGCTTTCTGAACTAAGAGAAAAAGCAGCAGCAGTGACACTTGTATTGCACATATTACATCCTAAGTATTGTTTTAATCTCTTTACATATACAAACTCCTTTAATCCTCACAAGCACCCTGTGAGGAGGGAACTGCTATCATCTCATTTTACAGGTGAGGAATCTGAGGCAGAGAGAGATCCAGAGTCTCACAGCCAGAAATGGCTGAGCCAGGAAATAAACACAGGCGGTCTGGCTCCATGCTCTTAATCACTTCACTCTTTAGGCAAAATATGAAAAAAAAAAAAAAGTCACATGCAACCACTTACCTCCCAAAAGCTAAACCAGGGAATTTTCTGGTACACCCCTATTATAAATAAGACACTGTTCTCAAGTTTATTTTTTAATGAAAATTATGATTTCAACATAAAGAAGATGAATCCTTGTTGACTATAAAACTAATGCCCATGGACCAGTATCGTGTGTTTAACACTGCTGCTTAGTGGTAGGCCTCCCACACAAGAGGCCAGCCGTGGGGCATGCTGGCAGACATGGCACCAATTTGCACCAGCAATGGACATTTGTTGGTGAATGTCCCTGATTCTTTTTTTACAGTTTGCAGGGCATTCTAGACCACTATTAATCATTTTTAGGATTCATACTGACCCCCAAAATTTTTCATTTAAAAAAATTGGTCCACACTATTCTCTTAGCATAAATGTATTATCATTTCCCTCCTCTCTCCCCTCTTTCAGTCAAAAATGGGTCTGGTAGACGACGGTACCAGACAGTCTTTGGGCCATTCTGTAAATTCTGCAGAGGTCATGGGGTTGAAGTGTTCTCTGTACCATTGGATTTCTCAGTTCAGTGTTCCTGGTTGCCTGGCCTAAGAATGACTTGTCTTTGTAGAGATTACTCAACCCTAGCGAAAAGAGAAAGAACTGACATCCTGCAATTACAAACAATAACAAAAAAATGAAGTTTTTTGCCTTAGGATTTCCATAATTTTGAATCATTTATAAATATACATCAACCCATCTCCTAATTTACCAATTTCTAATTTAACAAATTTGAAAGTTAGCTACAATTTTCTATATAATGAGAGATGACTATAATCTCTAAAGCTGAGTAATGACATATCTACATATAATTAACCTCACAGTTTATAACTAGTTACAAAAAAAATACTGAACAGCCTGTGACCAATGGTATCTAGTATTTATATCTTTGAAACCATGTTCATTAAAGGAAGAAACGAATATTTTCTTCAAATATATGTGTGAGTGTAAGACTGGAATTGAGGGAAGGAAGAATCGATTTTAAAATATCTTTTTTATTTTTACTTATTGATTTATGTAAGGTTGACAGCAAAACAAACTGACATGTAATATGATAATAAATTATATCTCATAATGTAAGAATTTTATATTTTGAAAAAGATAATTATATGAAGAGATTATCATGAATTTCTCTCTCAAATAATTGAATAATTCTTTTAAAGTAGTTCGGTCTTTACACTGATGAGTACTTCCTTAGTTTAGCAATCAAATAACACAAACTGCTCGGCAAAGGATCTGACACTGGTTGGATTAGTCAAGAATACCTTGATTTGGAATATTTCTTCATCTTTCAATTCCTTTATTTTATTATCTGTACAATAAGAAATTTGGACAAGAACTTCTCTTGGGTCTACTCTAGTTACAAACTTTTGTAATTTTAATGGAAAACAATTTAAAAATAAATCAAAGTTTGTTCTAACAAATATTATTTCAAGTTACATTGAATAGTTTAAATGAATAATATTGTATTGAAGGGGGCTTCCCTGGTGGTACAGTGGTTGAGAGTCCGCCTGCCGATGCAGGGGACGCAGGTTCGTGCCCCGGCCCTGGAAGATCCCACGTGCCGCGGAGCGGCTGGGCCTGTGAGCCATGGCCGCTGAGCCTGCGCGTCCGGAGCCTGTGCTCCGCAACGGGAGAGGCCACAGCAGTGAGAGGCCTGCGTACCGCAAAAAAAAAAAAAAAAATTGTATTGAAGGGATCCCAAAAGACATTAATAACCAAAAGGGAAGGGAAAAAATACCACTGTGAAATGTAAAATGATTTTTTCTCAGTTATTATTAAAAGTCTTCAGTTAGTATTTCCCATTTAATCTGACTTTATATAGGTTATTATAAATGTCTTTTATTTTTGTATGTCTGTATTGCTTAGTATTCCAAGTCTAGTAAAATCTTATAGCAAATAAGTCAATGAATTTAAACAAAACAAAACAAAAAAGAATACCCTGGTTTGTAATGTAAAAACCCTGATTTGTAACAACCCAGCACCTCTCTGATGAAAATGTACAAACACAAACATTAAAGACTTCTCTAAAGAACCTTATAAAAAAACATGCAAACACTTTGGAAAAACAAATTGTCAGTGAGTTACCTTCTACATCATCCTCATGCTCTTCATCTTTATCATCTGGCCCATCACTTATCGAATGAAGTAGCAGAAGCAGTTAAAAAAAAAAAAAAAAAAAGCTTTAATTAATAATGGTACTAAAGCCAATTCTTAAAACGTGGTAAAAAATGAATGATACAATATTACATATGTTATTTAAAAAGGGGAGAGATGACAATAAAAAGGAAGCTTTGCTTCTCACACCATTTCATGTTAAAATCTCAATTGCAAATGATGCCTAAAGGTAAGTTATCAATAACTGAGAAGTTCTACCTGACCATGATATCTATACAGTGTCAAGTAATTACATAATAAAATGTAATTTAAAATAATTTAAAGCCAAAATATTCTAATTTGGTTTTAGATAACACAGCATCTGAATATTGCAGAATGCCATGTATAATTATTAATGCTTCTTCTGATGCCATTTGTATATTTTTTAACATAGTAAAAACACATTTTTTTCTATACCTTTCTTATAAATAAAACTGCAAACAAAAACAAAAAACCAAACAAAACAACAGAAATCCTGTAGGAAGCAAGCTCTTTTTAATGAAACAGTAACTGGTAGAATGAAAAATAGCAAGCAGTGCAACACATGCATAGAATTAACACATTTTGCAATTAGATGTCAGTCACATCTTAGCATAGTTGAATTTTTTCATTAGATGTAAATTTATCAAGCAGAATCATGTCAAAATATAGGAGAAAAGCAGGTTGATACACATTGGCACTGTAACCCACATTTTTTAAAGAATATGACATCATGCATTAGTGGTGAAAGACTCATCAGTGTTTAGGTTTCTGGACTGGACCAACCTGTCTGATGTTGGAAAGGATAAATTGTCCTCATACAAATCTCCTTCTAAAGCAAGACTGCTCCAGCTACTGCTGTTACCATTACTGCCAGAGGAAGAAAAGAACAGAGCTGAACTAGCAAATGAATGGTAAAGATGACCCTGGTTTTCCTTGGAACAGCATGCGTCAGTGGCAACTGCGGACGTTCTGAAGCTGCCACAGTGGGTGCAGCATCTGTGGAGTTACGTAAAGACCATCGCTGCTACTGTACAAGGTATTTGACAGTTTCAGAGATTTGGGAGTTTTCTTACTTGTCCTCAAAAGTTCATGAAAATTATTCTAAATGTGTATTTATTTTACAGATTAAGACAATGACTTTTAGGACAGTAAATGAATGCATGAACTAAGAAGTTTCACAATGAAATTACTGTCTATGGCAAAGCTTAGGATATAATTTGTTGAAAGCCAATGCTCTTCAGTTTGGATAAAGTTTAAAAACAAAAAAACCACAGGTTAACATTTTCTCAAGTGTTTAGATAGTGCAAACAGTGATGGGCCAGGGTGGTGGTGGAGGATGGGGAAAGGGATGGGATGGCAGACACCAAAACACAGTCCCAAATAGACCTTTTCTAACTACTGGGAGAAAAGCTGTCTTCTGATTTTAAAATACTCTTATTATGTTAATTACCTTCATCTCATTAATTATGTATAATTCAGTAGGTGGCAAATAATATACATTTTCTTCAGAATATTGAATAACCAAGGTATAATCAAGCATTAAACTTGTCTGATCAGCCAGTCACTGACGCCGCACAGATACCTTCTCACGCTACCTAATCAAAAGAAGAAAGCAACTACATTCTACAAGGGCGGCAAAGCGATACAACACAAAAAGCAACTGCGTTCAGAAACAAAACTAAATACAGTTTTTCAGATTAAAATCTAAACATGCAATTTTAAAAAATTCTAATCATTAAAATAATTAGTAAGCACACATTAGTTTGCAGTGATAAGCAGCTATATTTCCCCATATTAGGCTAGACAATTATAAAAATTAATATTCACACAAACCAAAATTTTGGTTCTAAAAAATGAATTAACATAAAATCATCTTTCATGCATCAGTAAATGTTGACAAGGTTACCAAAAAAGGGGATGATTATTTAAAAGTTCTAAATAGTTTCCAGGCCATCTCAATAATTAACATATCCATATTAACTCTAGCACTATCAAACTGTCACAAACCATAATGCATTACAGAATAAAAGTTAAAACTGATCAGTGTCTTTTTGACATTATGTTCAAACAAATATAGATCTATTATAAAACCATTAAACCAACCAGAGTTTTTGCCCATGTAGTCTGTTGCCAGACAAACCAAAAATGAGAAAATATGGAAATACAGAATGGATAGACAGCTGTGAGCCGAAGAGAAAGAGAAAATTAATGATCTCAAACAGCATATTTACTTCTATTAATAGAATGGTTATCTAAGCACAGAAAACAATTACAAAATTAAAATTCTTACCCATTTCCACACTAAAGCCATGTATCTTAAGTGTGTTCTCTGAATCTTAAGTGTGGTCTCTAAATCACTTGCTTTCAAATAATCTGAGGGACTTAGCAAGCCTGCAGAATCTTGGGACCCTCCAATGACCCAGGGAATCTCAATCTCTGGGAGGCAAGCACACCACCAACCCTGGATGAGCCCCACTAAGTTTTTCTTTGTTCCTGAACCTTGAGGCCACACAGCATCATTAGTTCTTATTAATTCTATAGTCAATTAAAACCACAGGTATTTTTCTGACAAAAGGCTATCAAGTCAGGTTTTCCCCATCCTGAATTCAAATAATTAATTTTCTGAACCTAAATGCATTTACCTATGTTAAACATTATTAGTTTAGCCTCAGCCTGATGTGGTCTTTTTGAACCTTGGTTCCGTTAATGGGATTACCTTTTCATCTTTGTTTTGAGTCACTCACAAATACTAAGTGTTCTACATCACTAATAAAATAATGCTGAAGGGGAAGAACCAAGGACAGACCTTGGTAGGCGTCTCCCTCTCTTCATCGAATTAGATAACTTTCCATATCAAGTCATTCAACCAGCTACAGTCCTCTTAATGCCACTAGCCTCTAACCCTTGTTCTCCCACTTTAACACCAGGATTCTGTAAGCAACAATGTCAACCCCCAACTGAAATTCTGAAGCCTGCTTCTCAAAGATGAGAGAAGAATTTAAGTGTTTAATATTCTACTCTAAAGTTATGGAAAGGGCCAAATGATGATCTGTGACATTACCCCCACTTCCTGCTACCAGTTTTAAAGACTGCCTTTTTGGATTTAGATTTTGTAAAATACTGGTGGTTTACGTCACATTTTAAGAAATTATGACAAAATAGATACTTCATAAAAATATTAATACTTACTGGTTAATCCAAGCATCAAACAAAATACTCTGAGATGATGTGTTCTAACAGGTGAAAAGCCGTTTAGGCCTTAACAGAGTTAAGCAGCTTCTCTGCTGTTCTAACAGGTGAAAAGCCATTTAGGCCTTTACAGAGTTAAGAATATAAGAATCAACTGTTATAATTAATAAAATATTGCAAAACTATTTTAATGAACAAAGTTAACTGAGAAAATGATATATGAAGTGACTTCTGCTGTACAAAACCATGTTTTTATAATGAGTTTATGTATGTTCAGTCATTCAAGTATAAATTGCTCAAGTTACAGTGTTCCTGAAAGGACAAGTAAGGAATCCTTCCCTCCGAAGTATACTACTTTCATGTCAAGAAAATTACAGGGCCATTTCGATGCCTTTTACAGATAACTGTTCTTTTTCTTATCCTTTAGAGAAAAAAAAAAAAAGTACTCTCTTTAAAGTGAGAAAGAAAATGTTTTCCTCAAAAATTCATGAGAAGTCCAAGTAAAGCTTAAAGGGTATAGAATCAAATGTATGAAGTATTTTTCATATCAACTATTGGCACATTCAAAGAAAATTAGTTCAGCTAGTTATTGTATTTAATAAATGTCAAAACCATTAGAAATATATTGTGAACAATAAAACACACTTTGAAAATAACAGATTTTCAAATTCCGAATTTTAGTATCAAACTCAATGTAAATTTATAGCTTACTTCTGAGGTCTGAGTACCTGAACTATGCAATTACATGCAAAATCATAGTCACCTTTCACTTAGATGATGAAAACTACTGCTTTCATCCTGGTGTTCATCTTCAAAACTTAAATTGGACCAGCTACCAGTGCTGTCATCACCAATACTGAGATTCATCTGCTGGCTACCAAAAGACTCAGTTGACTGAAAGTCTTCTATTTCTTTTGGACTGGAAAAAAAAAAAAAAAAGGAAGGAAGAAAGAAAGAAAGAAAGTCCAAAAGCATCAGATTCTGAATTATAGGACTATCCATTTGATGATAAAGATGACAAAAACAAGAAGTGATATTCAGAGCTAGACCAGTGGTCCATCTAACCCTTGGTTTGTGTCTGCTAATAACGAGACTTGGCAGGAGAACATACTAACTTCAAACTTAGGTGAGGCACCTACACAACATCCCTAACTCACCTTGTTCATCTATTATGGATCCATCCCAAGCGTACCATTTATTTAAATTCTCTTTAAAGCAGTTCATATTTTCAACTGGGACCTCTATGAAGGAGCACAAATTCCTAAGTTTTTGTAAATTTTATTTGTACCAAAAATTACCCCTTTTCTGGCTTAATTTAAGAACAAAAAAAAGTAGTTCAAGGAATTCTAGTACTGTCAAGCCTATAATCAAACTAGCCAAATCTCTTCAAGATTTTGAGCTTGGATCATAACCTCTCTCATTTTTTCTCAATGAAAAGACATTTATATTTTTAGTCCATCTTCACAAGAAATGTCATTCACTGTTCAATTACTGTTTTTGTCCCTTCTACATTTTATTCTGGAGTAACAGTTTAAAGTGATATTTTAATTTCTTATTGAAGTATAGTTGATTTACAACATTAAATTAGTTTCAGGTGTACAACATAGTGATTCAATATTTTTATAGATTACACTCCATTGAAAGCTTTTACAAAATAATGGCTATATTTGTTTCCCTGTGCTGCACAATTTATCCTTGTTGCTTATTTTACACATAGTAGTTGGTATCTCTTAACCCCATACCCCTATCTTGCCCCACATTTTTAAACATGAAGAGGGAAAATGCTGGTCTTCTGGTCAAAATCTTCTAGTGGCTTCTCATCAATCAAAATAAGAGTCCAAATCCTTATAACATACATCAGGTGTGACAACCTCTCATAACCTCCACTGGTCTCCTACTCTCCCTGGCTCCCTTGCTTTAGCCACACAAGCTTCTCTGCTGCTTCCCCAACATGCAGTCCGACTCCTTTGCCTGGAACCCTGTTCCGCCTGATTCCCACTTACCTTATTCTCTCTCCACCTTTGGCTCTTTGCTCAAATGTTACTATGTCAGAGCAGCTTCCCTGCTACCTACTGAAAACTGCACCACACCCCACCGGCTGCTGCCCACTGCCACCCCCAGCACTAACTCCCTGCATCTCCCTATTTTAAGATGACCAAGAAAAGAGGCAGTGCTTTTCACGGCTTTAACAAAAGCTACTAAAATATCTGGCATTGTCGTGTGGCTTAATTAAATTCCTCCTCAACTCAAGAAATTTTCTTTCTGTGAGACTAACAAAAATAATCCTACAAACTAATAACACAAGATGGTCCTGATGTTTTCCCAGGGAGAAAGAAGGTTAAAAGTGAGTATTTTAACTAAGGCGTTAGTATTGCTGAACACGAGACACGGTTACTGAAATGCAGAACACTGCAGGACCATCAGAAAGAACTGTCCCCTTAGATGATGGCCTATCAAGAGGAGTGATGGCAGGAGTGGAAGTATTTGGAGAATTTTTTCTTTCTTCAGAGCAGTTTGGTTAAATTACACTCTTTTTAAGAAAACTTACCTTTGTGAACATAAATAAAAATTTAATCTCAGAGTAGTACATTAACATGGTGATACTCAATATTTGCTGTATAAAATTCTCCAGCTGATTCTCTGATTCAGCTTTACCTACTTCACAGCTTTGTAAACTTGGGCAAAAGGTGATTATCCACGCTAAGCCACACCTTGCAGCTCAGTAAACGGTTCATACCTTCCTTCCCTCAAAGGGCTGTTGTGGGATAATGAGACAGTGTCTATGAAAGTAACAGGTAGGCTATAAAACAATACACAAATGTAATAGGGGATATTTTTTGTTAATTTAGGATTAAAAATAATCATGTCTTGCTGAACAGGACCTAAGACACAAATGATCAAGTTAACTTTTCCCTTCATCTTAAGACCCGAAAGAAATCGGAAACTTACCTAACGGCCTGACCAACATTCCTCATCGCCGACGTCATTATCTCAGTAGTGAGGCTTTCAGCAAAGATGACACCGTCCTGTCCGATCCCACTATCAGCTGCCAAACTGGTACTGCTCAGCTCTCTCTCTGCCTTTTCAACTGCTTCCGCAACTATCTTCTCAGCAAGCACTGTCTTCTTATCAAGATCAATGTGAATTTGAGGGACATCGAGATGAAAAATTCTAGATTTCTGGTAGACGTTGCTAAATTTTGAATTAGCTAAATTAGAAACTGGCTTACTACTAGCAAGTGAATCTGGTCTGGGAAAGCATGGACATGAGTTTCCAGTGCAGTCATGGATCTCTTTCCGGTCACAATACCTGCAAGCCTGACTTACCAGAGGTGACAACTTTTCTGCATAAGTGACCCTATCGGCCGCTTTTGTGGTCTCAGACACATGGAAGACTGCAGATCCTGAACTCAGCTCTAAAGCGTCATCCACTACTTTGTCAGCGTACTGTTCTATAGCTTGAACAACAGTCTCTCCATAACTACACCCACTCAAGCTGCCCGTACTGTGGGAAAATCTGTGATTTTGTGAGGGAGGATGAAGAGACGTGGGAAATTCTGGCTCGAAGTGAGACTCGGCATCTTCATCGCATCCATTTTTTTCATAAAGGCAAGAATCTGTTAAGGATTTTGGCAAGCCAACTGTAGATGCCGTCAGCTCTTTTTTAACATCTCTTGTAATGTTGTGAGCGAGAGAGGTTGAAAATCTATACAGTTCCAAGCACTCATTTCTGCATGTATCCCGTGTCCATTCACAAGTCGGGTTTTTATGAAGGTAACCTCCACTTATTTTACTTTGTCTTTTTTTATCTACTCCTTGCTGGTGTTCTTTACTTAAGAATAGTAACAGTTCATCATTGGT